>NC_141375.1:10297657-10990481 GCF_017979445.1 Akebia trifoliata
AGTCCAAATCACACTTAAAGCAACTGCCCTTGCTGATATCCAACACGCACCATATACCTCAAACAACCCCAAAAATTTGTAATGAATTAACCTACCCAACCTCTTTCATTGTCATCAAACTTTTCACAAACACCTGGTATGCACAAAAAATTAATGATCTCCCCAAAATTAAGTAATACCAGCCACTGTCATAAAAGACCGTACATATTGCAGCATATAGTACTCCACCAAACAAACAATCCAAACACCCACTCCAACGTCAATCACTGGTAAACCAATCAAACACTCCCACTTAGCCATGATTGCAATCAAAACTCGAATTTTCCAATCCAAATAATCAAATTTTTATTCATAATATGCAATATAAGCTAATAGAATGTAACACTTATGAATAAAACCTGATGGTACCCCAATTGATTTGGTTGAATCGGTAAAGAAAGTACTCAGAAGATCCACTGAAATATGGTGACATGGTGCTCACAACTTTGATATTTCTTTAGCCACCCTTGAATATTGAGAGGGAAACGTAGGAGTACTACTGGAGAAGCGGGAGAGAGATGAAGAGTCTTTTGTCGTAGAGGCACGAAGAGAAGGTTGTTTGTGAAATTGTGCAATATTAGAAATATTAGGGTAAGTGTAACCCTTTTCTATGTGGGTACGAGTTTGGACTGAGGCCTAGTAGAATATTATGCCACGGCCCGCATTTTTATATTTTTGCTTAGTTCTGTCACGGACTATTGCCTCGGCCTGAGAAAAGTTAAGGCCACGGCCTTTTCGAACTGTGAGCTCAGGATCCGCTGTCTGTTTTAGATGCTACGGTTGTAGATGTGTAGAGGTCACGGCTTCTTCAATCTGTACTTCTAAAGCCTTGTGTTATATTACTAATGCCTTTGATTTGCTTAGAGACTCCCAACATGTTTCAACAAAACATAATTAAATATAATTAAAAAGAATTCTAAAAATTATGATAAAAGCAAACTAATAACTTTTTTTTTTTCTTGAAATTAAAATAACTAACGAAGAATAATGAAAATCAAAATAAATGAAGAGAGAGTTTAGAACACTTGGGTTGTCTCCCAAGAAATGCTTGTTTTAAAGTCTTCAGCCTGACTTTTTCTGAAGTCACTCTGGGTTTGCTAGAATGATGGTGGATTTCTGACGGTTAATTCCACCACCCTAGTAATACTTGAGATGTTGCCCATTCACCTTGAAGATGTCCTTTGTGATTTCATCTTGGACCTCAACAGCTCCATGTAGATATGCTTTAATCACAGTGAATGGCCCCGACCATATTGATTTGAGCTTACCCAGAAAAAGTTTTAAACGAGAATTGAATAAGATGACAAGTTGTCTTGGCTCAAAATGTCTCTCCAATATCTTCTTGTCATGCCATCTTTGGGTTTGTTCTTTGTAAAGCTTGGCATTCTCGTAGGCTTGGAGACGGAACTCATCTATCTCATTGAGTTGCAAAAGACGCTTTTCACCGGCGGCTTTTTAATCAAAATTCAAATTCTTTATTGCCCAAAATGCCTTGTGCTCCAATTCGATCGGGAGATGACACGTCTTGCCAAATACCAACCGATAAGGTGACATTCCAATTGGTGTTTTGTAGGCGGTCCGATAAGCCCATAATGCGTCGTCTAATCGTTTGGACCAATCCTTGTGAGATGGGTTCACAGTCTTCTCCATAATCTGTTTAATTTCCCTGTTAGAAATCTCTACTTGACCATTAGTTTGCGGATGGTAAGTCGTAGCGATCTTATGAGTTATCCTAAATCTAGTTAGAAGGGCTTCAAAATATTTATTGCAGAAATGAGTATCTTCATTGCTAATTATTACCCGAGGAGTGCCATAACGGGTAAAGATATTCTTCCTCAGAAAATTCAGCACCACCTTAGCATCATTGGTGGGCAATGCAGCCGCTTCCACCTATTTTGAGTCATAATCGGCTGCTATTAGAATGTAGAGATTATTATAAGAAAAGATGAAGGGGCCCATGAAATCAATTCCCCACACATCAAAGATCTCCACCTCCAGAATGTTTTTGAGTGGCATCTCATGTCTCTTTGAAATTGTACCAACCCTTTGGCATCGATCACACCTTGAGACAAAGCAATGCGCATCTCTAAATAATGTAGGCCAATAGAAACCTGATTGTAGCACCTTGGCTGCGGTTCTCTCTCCCCCAAAATGGCCTCCATATTTAGACGAATGACAATGTCGAAGTATGTCTTCAATTTCTTCCTTAGGAACACACTTCCTTAAAATCTGATTTGCACATTGCTTGAACAAGAAAGGCTCGTCTCAAACATAATGATTGACATCATGCAAGAATTTTTTCTTCTGTTGAGAGCTTAACTCAGGAGGGAACACTTTGTTGACGATGAAGTTCACATAATCTGCATACCAAGGCAAGTTCTTTTGACCACAAGCAAATAATTGTTCATCTGGGAATGACTCATTGATCATAGTCTCATCATTAACTTTCCCCCCATTATCTAGCCTTGAGAGATGATCAACCACTTGGTTTTCGGTCTCCTTTTTGTCTCGAATCTATAAGTCAAACTCTTGTAACAAGAGAACCCACTGGATAAGTCGAGGCTTTGCATTTGGCAATTAAATACTACATAGCGGCATAATCAGTAAAGACAATCACCTTTGTCCTGATGAGTATGCACGAAACTTATCAAATGCAAATACAACTGCTAGCAACTCCTTCTCAGTGGTGGCATAATTCATTTGTGTGTCATTTAATGTCTTGCTAGTATAGTATATAGTATGAAAAATCCGATTTTTCCGTTGGTGAAAAACCGCGCCAATAGCAAAATCGCTAGCATCACACATAAACTCGAACGGGAGACTCCAATCTGGGGCAACAATGATGGGTGCTGGCATCAACCTAGATTTCAAGATCTGAAATGCCTCAAGGCACTTTTCATCAAATTTGAAAACCATTTCTTTTTCCAACAAACTACAAAGCGGTTTAGAGATCTTCGAGAAATCCTTAATAAAACGCCAGTAGAAACCGGCGTGGCTAAGAAAGCTTCGAACACCCTTAACGGAAGATGGCGGTGGTAGTTTCTCAATAGTCTCAATCTTTGCTCTATCCACCTCGATTAACTTACTTGATACTCAATGGCCGAGGACAATGCCTTCTTGCACCATGAAATGGCATTTCTCTCAATTCAACACAAGATTCGTTTCTTCACATCTTTTGAGCACTAATGCCAAGTTGTCCAAGCAAATATTGAAAGAATCACCAACTACCGAGAAGTCTTCCATGAATACCCCTATAAAGTGCTCCACCATGTTAGAAAAAATTGCCATCATACACCTTTGAAATGTCGCCGGTGCATTGCAAAGTTCGAAAGGCATCTTTCGAAATGCAAAAGTTCCGTAGGGACAAGTGAATGTTGTCTTTTCCTGATCTTCAGGTACTATAGCAATTTGATTGTATCTTGCATACCCATCCAAAAAACAATAATAGGAGTGCCCCACTAGTCTATCAAGCATCTGATCAATGAACGGCAAGGGAAAATGGTCTTTTTGAGTAGCTTTATTTAACTTCCAATAATCCATACAAACACGTCACCTAGTCACTGTCCTTGTCGGGATAGGCTCATTATAATTATTCGTCACAACAGTCATTCCTCCTTTTTTCGGTACACATTGCATCGGACTAACCCATGAGCTATCAGAAATAGGATAAATTATGCTTGCATTAAGCCACTTTAGAATCTCATTTTTCACCAATTCCTTCATAATTAGGTTAAGCTGATGTTAGTGCTCAATAGAGGGCTTATGATCATCCTCCATAAAGATTTTGTGCATGCAAATAGAAGGACTAATCCCCTTAATATCAGCTATGGACCATCCCAACGCTTTCTTGTACTCTCGCAACACCCTTAATAACTTGTCTTCCTGTTCAGGCTCAAGAGAAGTAGAAATAATAATCGGCAAAACAGACAATTCACCAAGGAAAACATACCTCAAATGACTAGGAAGAGGCTTGAGCTCTAGTGATGGTGGTTCTTGAATTGAAGGCTTCAAATGAGAACCTAACGATGGCATTTCTAACAACTCAAACTCTGGCTTAGAACGAGTGAATTTTGGTGTAGCCTCCAAGTAGTTTACCAACTCCAAACACTCCAAATCTTCCTCATTGTATGCATTAAGGATTGCTAATTCAAACTGGTCAGATGGGAGTGTTTCTTCATGGTCATATTGAACACATGTGTCCACTACATCAATTCTATAGCAGTCTTCAGGCTCTTCAGTGTGAAACTTCATAGCTTTGAAAACATTAAACTTCACCTCTTGATCTGGAACTCTCATAGTAAACTCCCCCTTTTTCACATCAATAAGAGTTCTACCTATGACTAAAAATGGTCTGCTAAGAATGATTGGAACATTCCTATCCTCCTCTATATCAAGAACAATAAAATCCGCAGGGAATATAAATTTGTCAACCTTAACAAGCACATCTTCAATAATCCCCCTTGGATACTTCAGTGATCGATCTGCTAACTGGAGTGTCACAGTAGTAGGCCTGACTTCTCTCAATCCCAATTTTTGAAATATAGACAGTGGCATTAGATTAATACTAGCCCCCAAATCACACAAAGCCCTACCAGAGAATTGATTACTTATGGTGCATGGTATAGTGAAGTTCCCTGGATCCTCAAACTTTGCTGGAAGTTTCCTTTGGATGATAACACTGCATTCTTCAGTCAAACCCACTGTTTCGAATTCACTCAATCGCTTTTTTTTAGTCAAGATATCTTTCATAAACTTGACACAACTTGGCATTTGCTCTAAAGCTTCAACGAATGGGATATTAATATGCAACTTCTTGAAGACATTCAGAAACTTTGCAAACTGCTCATCATGTTTTTGTTTCCTGAAACGTTGAGGAAATGGTAGGGGTGGGTTGTAAGGAGTAATCTTTTCCAAGCCTGGCTTTTTGTGCTCTTGCATTGTATCTTCCTTTTCTTGTTCACCCTGCTCATAAAAAACTGTCTCTTTTGCCATTGAAACATCCAATTCCTTTGGTTCCTTGATAACATCATTCAGCTCTTTTCCACTCCTCAATGTGATAGCCTTGCAATGCTCCTTGCCATCTCTCTTCGGATTAGTCTCTGTATTGCTAGGCAAGGTTCCTTAAGGACGATTGTTAATTGTTGAAGCAAGTCGACCCAACTAAATTTCTATATTCCGGATAGAAGTTGCTTGGTTCTAGAATTGAGTTCTAGTCTCTGTCATGAATTGATTAGTATTGGTTCCCATCTGATGTACTAGATCTTCCAAAGAAGGCTTCTTTTCTCTAGGAGGAGCTTGAGGATGATAACTCAGTTGAAACATGGGCTTTGCAGATGAAGAGGCCTCAACTTGATTGTTGTTACTCCAAGAGAAGTTCGGATGATTTTTCCAGTCTGGATTGTAGTAGTTGGAGTATGGATTATTTTGCCTGTTACCAACAAAATTGAGAGACTCTGGATTATTAGGGCACATATCTACTAAATGATTGTCTCCACAAATCTCGCATGTAATGGTAGGAGTTTGAATGTCATGAACTCCAAATGAATCAAATTTCTTAGATAAGGATGCCACTTGAGCAGTCAAAGTAGTAAGAACATCTAATTCATGCACTCTTGCTGTTCTTCTTGGATTCATCCTCTTTGTATGGTATTGGAAGTTATTAGAGGCCATCTCCTCCAATAAATTATACTCATCCTCAAATGGCTTCGCCATAAGAGATCCACATGCTGCAACATCAATTCTTGTTTTGATAGATCCAACCAACCCATTGTAGAAAGTTTTGATGATCAACCAGTCTGAGCATGATGAGGACATCTCCAAAGCAGATCTTTATACCTTTCCCAAGCTTTATAAAGAGACTCACTGTCCAACTGCATGAAAGTAGTGATATCATTCCTCAACTTTGCAGTTTTTGAAGGCGGAAAGTATTTAGCAAGTAACTTTTTCACCAAGTCATCCCAAGTGGTGATAGACTCCCTTGGCAATGAGTTCAACCAATTCTTCGCCATGTCCCTCAATGAGAATGGAAATAGCCGCAACCGGATGGCATCATCATCAACACCGTTATACTTGAAAGTGGCACATATCTCTAGAAAATTAGCTAAATGTGCATTGGGATTTTCGATATGTGAACCCCCCAAACTGAGATGCTTGTACCATCTGAATAGTAGTCGGCTTGAGCTCAAAGTTGTTGGCCTGCACCGCTGGACGAAGAATACTAGTGTGAATCCCATCTACCAATGGAATAGCATAGTCTCACATAGACTTAGGAATCTCATTACCATTATTTTGATCGGCCATTGTATGGTGTTGAAAAGCTTATCACTTATTCTTTTTATTTCTTAGACAAGTTTTCTCGATCTCAAGATCCTAAGGAACAAGCTCAGAATTTTCCGTACTAAGCATACACTAGCTAAACACCTACAAAACAAAGAAAAGTTTGGTCTAAAATCAAGTATGATTGAATTAATATTAACAAAAAGATTAATAAATTAGTCCCCGGTAGCGGCGCCAAAGACTTGTTTAATTTTACGCATGCAAGTATACTTATCGAAACAAGTAATAAAGTGATGAGAAAGTATCGTTCCCATGGAGACTAAATACCAATTTATCTCACTCTAATTTTATCCAAACAATAGTGAAAATAAGATTTAAAAATAAACAAGGAAAATAATGCAGATAATAAATTTGCAGATTTAAATCAATGAGTGATAAAACCTAGGTTTATAATTTCCCCCAAACAATCCACTTGATTAAATTCTCCTACCCTCTATGATAAATTAATCTTTACCCAAGAGTACTAAATTCTCTACAAACCTCTGTTGATGGTCATGTAAAAATACCCTCCTAGATTAACTTCCTACATGTCTATGAGAATTAAATCAAGAAGAATTCATTAAGAATAGACTCTCATAAAGGATGCACACGCAACGTGAGTATATGTCTATCTCAAATTAGCGTATGTTATTCTATCTAGGTCATGAATACAAAACAACTCTGTCAATATTATTAAGGTTCACCAATTCAGTTCAATTAATGGCCAATTAATTAAATCGCATTAAACATCGGATAAAATAAACAATCATATGTAGAAATAATCATAGAAGAAAGATAGAAAATTAATTAAGCATCATGAATGAGTTTCATTGTAACCCTAGAATGGAAATTAGTTCATCATTGAAAATAAAACACAATTACACAAGTATTCAGTCATTCTTAGAGATTACAAAATTAAGAAAGAAATAAGTTCAGGAAAATAAAACTCAAAAGTTGATCTTCAAATCTCGTCTTCCTTCTCAACCTTCTGTCTCTAAGAAAAATCTAGAACTTGTGATCCCTTTAAAAGTCTGAATTTCTTTTATTTATAGGTATGGAGTCATTAATGTTTAAGTGTCTCCAAATTCACCTTTAATTCGGCCCCAAAAATCAACGAATAATGCTGAAAACGTAATCCGGCCATGGCCTCAAAACATGCTATGCTGTGGCCCGCATTTTATCTCCGTGCTGTGCAATTCTTGAATGTACGTTGTGGCCTCGATTGCTATCAAGCTGCGGCTTTAAGACTTTTTAGCTAGTATGCATATTTTTCTTCTTCCGAGAAAATCAATTTGGAGATAGAATTTCTTCTAAATGTTGGCAATTATCCCAATATTCTGTAATGCTCTTGAATTGCAAAATAAGCATAAAAAAAAAAAAAAAAACACAGAATCACACAAAACTAGAAAACAAACTAAACTTAAATGAAAACAACTAAAAGACTCTAAAATTAACAAAATATTATATCTAAATGTGGTTAATTCGCAGGTATAAAACCCACTCATCAGGTGACAAACCAATCAAACTTTGAAGGGTTATCAATTATGCCTAGGTGAGTGAAAATCACCATTAAATTTGAATATTAGTATATTGCATTAGTTAATCCAAAGATTGAACGCAATATTACTAATGGAAGTGATTTTCTCAAAGCATTAATGTTGTGATGATTTTATTGCAGTGTCAGTTCATGTTTCACTTCATTCGCTAGCTTTTTTTGTTCCGATCTTTAATGGAACTAATTTATCTGATTGGAAGGAATAGATTCAGTTCCACCTTGGTGTTCTGGATCTTTGACTTAACACTGCGAATTGAAAAACCGGCTGTTATTACTAAAACAAGTAGTTCGGAGCAGCAAGCTTTGTCTAAGTCATGGGAAAGATCGAACAGATTAAGCATCATGTTTATGCGAATGTGTATTGCGAGCAATATTAAGTTAACGCTTCCTCAAATTTAAAATGCAAAGGAATATTTCAAGGTTGTGGAAGATCGGTTTCATTTAGCAGACAAGTCCCTTGGAGGGAGATTAATGGCTGAACTAACCACCATGAAATTTGATGGTAGCCGTGGAATGAATGAGTATGTTCTTGAAATGACCAATCTAGCTGCCAGACTCAAATCTCTGGGTATCATTGTTGATGAAAATTTTCTTGTTCAGTTCATTTTGAATTCCTTGCCTACTCAGTATGGGCCATTTTAGATTCATCATAACACTATTAAGGAAAAGTGGAATGTGAATGGATTGGTGAGTTTGTTAATTCAAGAAGAAGCAAGGCTTAGGCAACAAGGACAACATTCAGTTAATGTTATGAATCATGGAGTTGGAAGCAAAGGAAAGAAACCAAAGAAGAGTTTCAAGAAAGATCCATTGAAGGTTGCGGGACCTTCTCATGTCAATGGGGGCTCGCAAGAGGGAACATAATGGACCGAAATGCAATTTCTATCATGGCTATGGGCATTTACAAAAAAATTGCTCGAAACATAGAGCTTGGTTCGAGAAGAAGGGTAAGCTATTGGCTTATGTAGTTTTGAATCAAATATGACACAAGTTCCTTCTAATATGTGTTGGATTGACTTTGGTTCTACTATTCATGTTTCAAATTCGATGTAGGGATTCCTTTCGATCTAGAACATAAAGGAAAATGAGCATTTTATAGTCTTGGGAAATGGAACTCAAGTTACTAGTTGTTCGGGTTGGAACTTTACATTTGTTTTTAGAGTCAGGCTACTGTTTGGACCTATTTGATACTCTTTATGTTCCTACTATTTCTAGAAATTTAATTTCCATGTCAAGACTTGATTATGATGGTTATGCTTTGTATTTTGAATGTAAGGGTTTTCGTTTGTTGAGAAATGACTCATTTGTTGGTTCTAGTGTTTTATTTGAGGGGTTATATAGATTTAGTCTTAACAAAATTTTTGCTAAAACACTCCTCACCCTGCATCATGATGTTGGAACTAAACGTAGTAGAGTTAATGAGAATTCTTCTTTCTTGTGGCATAAAAGACTGGGTCATATATCCAGAGAAAGAATGAAGAGATTGGTAAAATATGAGATTCTTTCAAATCTTAAATTTATTAATTTCGATGTATGTGTGGATTGCATTAAAGGAAAGCAAACCAAATATACAAAGAAAGGTGCCACAAGAAGTGGATAACTTTTGGAGATTGTCTATACTGATATATGTGGACTTTTTGACTCACTATCTTTTGGTGGAGAAAAGTACTTTATCACTTTCATCGATGATTTTTCACATTATGGTTATGTCTATTTGTTGCATGAAAAGTCTCAAGCAATAAATGCTTTAAAGGCATATATTGCTAAAGTTGAACGACAATTAGATAGAAAGGTGAAAATTATTCGATCAGATAGAGGTGGTGAGTATTACGGAAAGTATGATGGAATAAGACAATGTCTAGGACTATTTGCTAAATTCCTAGAAAAGCATGGTATTTGTGCACAATACACAATGCCTGGTACGCCTTAGCAGAATGATGTGGTTGAAAGGTGTAATCGTACTCTTATGGAAATGGTTAGGAGTATGTTAAGTAATTCCTCAGTACCCATTTCATTGTGGATGGAAGCCCTTAAGACAACTGTTTATTTACTTAACCGGGTTCCTAGTAAGGCAGTTCAAAAGACTCCTTTGGAATTATGGACGGGAAGAAAACCGAGTTTGAGACACTTTCATATTTGGGGTTGTCTAGCAGAGACTAGGATTTATAATCCGCATGAAAAGAAGTTGGATTCTAGAACTGTAAGCAGGTACTTTATTGGTTATCCAGAGAAGTCCAAAGGGTATAGATTTTATTGCCCTAACCATAGTACGAGAATTGGTGAAACTGGAAATGCCAAATTCCTTGAGAATGGTGAAATTAGTGGGAGTGATGTATCACGTAATGTGGTCATCGAAGAAGTTCGGGTGCCTATCTTGATACCCGTAACTTCAACGGAAATTGTTGTTTCTCCAGTTGTCCAACAGTATGATAACATTGAACAACAATCTAATGATCAGTCACTCCATAATGAGAATGTCACCAATGAACCAGTTGCAGAACAATCACAAGGAATAGCATTAAGGAGATCTCAAAGAGAAAGGAGATCAACTATTTCAGATGATTTTTTGATATATCTGCAAGAATCTGACTATGATTTAGGGACAAGTAAAGATCCGGTTTCATTTTCACAAGCCATTGAAAGTAGTGATTCTAAAAAGTGGATCAATGTTATAAATGATGAGTTGAAATCAATGGAACAAAATGAAGTTTGGGACGTCGTTGATTTGCCTGAAGGTTTTAAGACAATTGGGTCTAAGTGGGTCTTTAAGACCAAACGCAACTGCAATGGCAATATTGAATGACATAAAGCTAGACTTGTTGCGAAAGGTTTTACTCAAAAGGGAGGTGTTGATTACAAGGAGACGTTCTCTCCTGTATCAAAGAAGGACTCTCTTAAGATCATAATGGCTCTGGTGGCTCATTTAGATTTGGAATTACACCAAATGGATGTGAAAATTACTTTTCTGAATGGGAATTTAGATGAAGAGGATTATATGGATCAACCTGAAGGTTTCTTGATTAAAGGAAATGAGCATATGATATGTAAATTAAAGAAGTCAATTTATGGACTTAAACAAGCTTCCAGACAATGGTATCTTAAGTTTAATGATACCATCACGTCCTTTGGATTTAAGGAAAATACTGTTGATCGGTGTATTTATCTAAAGGTCAGTGAGAGCAAGTTTATTTTCTTGATTCTGTATGGTGAGGCAACTTACGTGATAGGAATTGAAATATTTCGTGATAGATCACGTGGATTGTTAGGGTTGTCTCAAAAGGGATGTATTGATAAAGTTCTTGACAGATTTCATATGGCTGAATGTGCAGCCACTCCTGCTCCTATTTGTCAAGGGGACAAGTTTAGTGAAAATGATTGTCCACAGATTGCATTAGAAAAGAAAAGAGTGGAAAATATTCCTTATGCATCTGTTGTTGGAAGCTTGATGTATGCTCAAACTTGTACAAGACCGGACATTAATTTTGTAGTTGGAATGCTTGGGAGATACCAAAGTAATCCTGGAATGGAGCATTGGAAGGCTGCAAAGAAGGTTTTAAGATACCTGAAGGGAACAAGACATTATATGCTCACATATCGAAGGTCTGATCAGTTGGAGGTGGTTGGCTACTCTGACTCAGATTTTGCTGGTTGTGTTGATAGTCGGAAGTCAACTTTTGGTTACTTGTTTCTATTAGCTGGAGGAGCAATATCATGGAAAAGTGCCAAACAGACTATCATAGCAGCATCTACTATGGATGCTGAATTTGTGGCATGCTTTGAGGTCACAATTCATGCTTTATGGTTGCGGAATTTTATCTTGGGACTTGGAATTGTTGACAGCATTGCCAGGCTGCTGAGAATGTATTGTGATAATTCTGCAGCAATCTTTTTCTCCAAGAACGACAAATATTCTAATGGTGCTAAGCACATGGAACTCAAATATTTGGCTGTTAAGGAGGAAGTTCAGAAACAAACAGTGTTTATAGAACATATTAAGATTGAGCTCATGATTGCAGATCCTTTGACTAAAGGGTTAGCACCAAAGACATTTAAGGAACATGTTGATTGCATGGGTCTTTGTTGCAATCCCTGAGGTATGTTGTGGATCTTTATGTTTTTTGTTCTATAACATCTATAGAGATATCACTAATTGTGTTTCTAACATTTTTCCTGCTTACCATCAATTACGTAATTATGAAGGATTATTGGTGACAGGAATCGTCTTCGGCAAAGACATTATGAGGACATTTCAGCTACTTCCTATTATGGATTATAATTAAGTGATTTGCTAGCATTGTAGTGCATGGAAGGGAAGATGTTGCTTTATTGATATTTACCGCCATGACTCATGTCGGTAAGTTATTTAAATTATGATATTATTGTAATCTCACTAAAGTGTGAATATGCTAATGTTATGCGCATATTATGTTTACCTTGTCAATCCAAATAAGAGTCATTCCTATGGGCCAAGTGGGAGAATGTTAAAATATGTCCCTCATGAAAGGGTAATATGGATATTATTTGGACTTAAAGAGATAAGGTGGTTATTGGCTTTTGAAAAGAGATGCATGGTTACTTAATTAGTGAGAGATAATAGGGGTAGTTATTTTCCTATCTACCTACTTTTATGGGGAGTAGGATAACTGTTTTTCTTTTTGTACGTAGGAATTGTCCTCTCTCTACCTACATTTTCATTTTTATCATATTTTCCCATACGTTCTGGTAAAGCAAAGAAAATGGGTTAAGTGAGAGAAATAATTTCTACAAGCTTTGTTGAAGGAGATTTCATTATGGCTGATTCAAGTATGTTTTATGAAATATTTATTTCTGCATAAAAGATGATTATGTGATTTTCATGATAGTTGAAGATTCCTATTTCAGTAAAATTATTTTTTGCACTATATTGATCCTTCTTGCTAGAGTTGCTATCTTTGCAGGGAGAGCACAATTATAACAGATTTGGTAGGTGGCTAGGAAAAAATCTTTCAGGTATCAGAGTGGAAATGGCAGTCACTTCCATGCAATTTCGGAATCTTCATTATAGTTCATTTAATTTAGGGTTCAGTTTTGGGTTCAAATTAGGGATGTTTCCTTTGAGGAATTCCATTAGTGCATCTGGTAATTCCATAACGATGAACAATAAGATGTTGGCTGGTGGTGTTCTTGATTTGATTCCAGGGCGCAAGAATTATACAGAGTTGGTGGTGGAGTGGTCCGTCGAAGAGCAGTCTGAATTGGAAGAAGGCCTTGCCAAGTTGGTATTTCGCTTCAATTTTGTATTTTGTACTTCTGTTTTTGCCTTTTTTTGGTTTTTTCAATTTATTTTCCCTTGTAAAATATTCTCTGTTGTGTTTGAATAACTACTTGCAACTAATTATTTGTTCAAGGAATTAGGGCATTACAAATTGTCTATGACAACTAGCACAAGACATTAGAAATGCCAAATTTGATACTTTAAAGAATCGAATCAATTTTTTAATCCTGTTTCAAGTTATTGAGGGTATTGTTGGGTCTTTCAATTAAAATTAATATAAGTTTACACTTCTACTCTTGCCCTTTTTAATGTCTACTTGTCTCCATAATTACTTCTCTGTTGTTTTTAAAGAATTTGTTTTTTTGACAGGGTGTCGGGACCCGTAACCCCGACTAGCAGGGGCGTGGCAACTTTACATTACGTTGTTGGATGACTTCTTCAACTTTTGACATTTTATTTTATCTACACAAGAAGTCTGAAACTTTTGTTTCCAGATCACGTGCCATTATCATTGAAGGAAGCTTGCAGCCTGTTGAGACTTGATGAGGCTAATATCTTTTTGAGTCTTTTCACTACTTTGACAATGGCATTGGGAATGAACTAAAGATAAAACTTGTGGAAGTTTTCAGATTCATTAGATTCCCAATAAGTTGGTGGTGGTTGGTTTCTTCCTTTCTGGAATAGAGACAACTTTTAATTGATGTCCAAATCCACACATAAGTTAAGCAAGCAAAGGAGAAAATAGCCACAGAATTGTAAAACCATCCAGGGAGTAAACCTTGTCATCCCCCAATACATAGTTCTTGAAGAAACCTTCTTCCGTTTTTTGTTTTTTTATTCTTTTTATTCATATTTATTTTTCAATAGACAAGCTACAACTGAATCCATGATTTTAATTGTTGCAAATCTCAGTAGAAAAACTTCTGTTTTGGCAGTGGGTTTAATCCCTCATGCATGCTTCCTTTAAGTCAACTACAAGAGGAATAATTGGATCACATGAATGTGTGATGTAATTGATGATCACTGTTAAAATTTCTTGAGGGGTAGTAGGTACTCCTAGTTTTTATTTTGTTCTACTAGGTGGTTCACCTTGTTCTAGGTTGGCAGGCAGTGTATCTTTTATTGTACTTTGTTCTCCTTTATCCAACAATTTTATCACCATTATTATCATCATCATCAAAGCCTTATCCTAGGGATTTGGAGTCGGCTTAATGAATACTGTTCCTCCATTCCACACCGTCTAGAGCTACATCTTTATTAAAGTGTAAACCAATAAATTTATAATTATCAGAAAAAAAAAATGAGCAAAGAGCTTTTTGGTCTCTGTTGAATATGGACAGCTACACCCAAGATTGTGGAGCCTATAGTTGAGGGCTAGAGCTGCTAGGCCATGAATACCAACGGATAAGATTTTCTCCATAAGTATACGTCGAGATCTTTTACCCCTCAGATTATTTCAAGTTTGACTCAGACTTGGCATCAGTTTCTTATGAAAAATGATCAGGTAAATCATGTTTGGGTCCATTCTGTGATACCATCACAGCTCCTGTTAGTAGGAATATGCAAGTTGAAGGTGCTGAACCTGAGTTGAGTGAGCTAAGGAAAGCAGATGTGAACTATATCAATAACAGAAGATGTGGCTCTGGGCAGGACTAAGTGGGGGAACAATGAACATAATTTGTTTAGCAGACCCCAAAGCTTTGGGATAAGGCTTCAATGATGACCAGCAAAATCTGAAGAACACAAGAAATTCCCCATCATTTCCCTTGAGGTAGGTTCCAGATCCATCATCAATGAATGGTAGTTTTTTATAGCATGACTTTAGATTTTGACTTGGCCTGAAGATACAAGTACATAGATCTCATATCAAAATGATTTCACTTTTTTTTTTTTTTTAACGTATATTTAATAGGTTTTGTTTTTTTTGTGTGTGTGTGGGGGGGGGGGGGTGGGGGGTCCAAGTATGAAGGCATTGTTTTGATTCCAGGTCTCCAATATTACCACACACAAAATTTACTGCTGAGGTGGCACCTTTGAGATGCATCATTAGAGGACAACCCTTCTGATACGAGTTACGTTTTAATCTTCAATCATTTTCTCAATTAGGGATGAAAAAAAGAATCAATTCTGCAAATCTTAATATGGATAATTTTCACATTTTGTTGCTGTTGCATTATCTTGGATGATCAGTAAATATATGAACAGATCCGAGAAAATTTACAAATAAGATTACTAAGACTCATTCGATTGGTTGATTTTTGACTAGAGGAATCCCTTGACGTTTCCCATGTAGATGTTGCATCATCCTGAACCCCTTAAATGTATGCATATGGCGCAGGCAGTGAGAACAATTTGATCCCATCCATTCTGATGCAATTGTTCCTCCCCATACATTTTGACAATTCATTCACATAATGCTTGATTTTCTGTTAAATAGCTCATTTTGTACATTTGACACAAATGCATGCTTTTGTGTCAAATGTTCTGAACCTATCGGGCTTGATGTGCAACTGTTTTTCATGCAGATACAGGATAATGTCAACCTCTTGTGTCTCACTAGGAACAATATTACAGCTATATTATATTGAACAAGTATGAGGATGTCATTCATATCTTCATTTCATTAATAAGAATGTTCATGCTTCAATACACTCTGGTTTGTATTTTTTGACTACTGGTGCTAGAAGAAGCTTGGTTTTTGAAAAACAGGATATTTCTTCAATCTCTGCAGCATGAAGGATATGCCTGGAATAAGGAGCCATATGGCACTATTGCGTGTATCAATTAATGAAGAGCTTGCAAATACAGTTCAGGTAAGCTGTCCTGCAAGTTTCTGAGGTTTTTAGTTCCTGAGTTTTTTTATTCCCCCCACAAACAGAGCACTATAACGAGCCCCATAAAATGGAAGAATACAAAGGGAAAGATTTCAAACCCACTAGAGAACTACCATTCATGGAATATCTGAAGAGGTAGATACTTATCATTTGATTTCTGAGGAATCTCCTTCGACCTAAGAATTGGAGAATGCCTGGATAGAACTAAATGGTTATGTTCCATATAGAAAAAACCTCTTTGGCTCCCATGCCAATCGAACCAAACGAATGTAGATTTCAAAAACAATAGAAAAGAAGCCCCTCATTTGCTACCACTTTTATTGTTGTTTTGAATTTGCAGGCAATGATGTTTTGCTAGCCTGACAGATTCTAGATTTGAAGCAAGAGCCTTTATATTGATGTAGAATGAGAAGGAAGGGGTGGGGGGTGTTTGTCTGAACATTGTAATTACAATGATTTTTCTTCTCTTCTGTAAATGCATAAGAAGATGGTAGGGCCTCCTTCCTTTGTATATGTACAAACTCCCATAAGACGTACACCTGAAACATGTGTCCATCGTAAGAAAAGGGAAATTTGTGCTCGCCTGTTTGCGTGACGGCTGTATGTAACCCATAAATTTTATACTTAACCTGCATAAAATTACTTATTTTTTCACCTATTTAATTTTTTTTATTCATTTTCTAGATAATGGAATTGCAACTTAGAAATAATAATAATAGTGGAATTGCAAAAAGTATGTTGACCTTAATCCTTGTACTCTTAAGTTATAGAGAAATGGCTTGAAATTAGGGTTTTGGATGGTCTGAATTATGAGTTGGTGTGCTGATGGGTTCGCCAAATGCAGTATATTTTTTATTCAATAGCTAGAGGGCAGAACACAACAGAAGAAGACAGTGTGGCTCCAAACCTCAAGCAGGCACTAGCACAAACAAACAGTTTGGGGAACTAGAAATCTGATGATAATCTTCTCAGGTATGGGGATTGTTCTTAAAGAAGTGTAAACAGATTTTTGAATTTGAAAATCAGTTTTTATAATCTTATTTTGACAACCAAAGATCAATATCAGGAATTTAAATCATGGCCAAGAAGGTTTCTTCTGTTTTTTAATTTTCTTTTGTAACTCACCCTGCGTTCCGAATAGGAATGTAAGTTGGCCCATAATAAAAGAAGAGAAAAAAGATGGTTTATTGTACGAGTGCTTTAATTGAAAACACTGCACAGGATTTTACTATTCACAGTATATCAAATTGTATTTGCTTTTAGTTGAGATTACATCATGTAGTTAGGGTGGTTATGTTGCATTATGTTAAGGTGTAAAAAGATAAACCAAGTCATATTTGATACTAATTAGGATTAGATAATGTAATTAGAATAGTTGGAGCAATGCATTAGCTAGTCAAGGGAATCCTACCCTGGCAAAGGACTCAAGATTCGATACTATCCATAATTACAAAAGCTCTTTGTCTGCAAATCCAAGTTGGTGGCTATCCTTGTGGAGGAATCAAGACTCAATTTTATCCATTCTAGCCAATCCCAATGACTGTCTTGACAAAGTTAAGGGAATCCTATACTAGCAAAGGACTCGAGACAGGTTCTATCCATGCTAGCCAATCATGTTCTCTCCTGCTAGAGCTACAACATTATACCATTGAGGAAATCCTAGGCATTATTTGGCAACAATGTGTCTTTTTCATAAAGCATGGGGCTAGTAATTGTCCTGGTTGCCAATCACCTAAGGGTTTTTTTTTTTCGGCTAAATGAGCAGATTGTATAATATAAACAGGAAAAATTAAGCAGGGTTAGAACCTTAGCAATGCCAAATAACAGAAACTGCAGAGGTACGGATTATGGATGGTTGGCAATGGTGGAGGAGAGTTTGGAAGTGTGCGTCTATTAAATCCTTTCTTATCTAGCAATAATAAGATCCAGCCCCCCTCCCCTCTCCTCCCGCTTACACTTTGGAAGTCATAGGTAATAATGCTGATGTGACTGCTGTTGATTGGCTCTTACAAAAGGTTGTTCTATCCACAAATCTGGCATTAACTTCTGACTATGTAGTTACGGTGATCTATGGTGGCTGTACAACCATGGTTTTAAAACTCGTTTTGAAATTTGGATCATCCTCATGCATTAAATATTGCTTTTATATCTGGACAGGCTGGTGGATTCAAGAGATATTATGGAACTACAGCTAAAGCAAGGAGACTGTGGACTCATTATAAGGAAGAAGGAAGCTTTGCCGCAGCCAGCAGCCGCTCCTATTTTTATCCCGTCGCCTTTTAAATGCCCTATGGCGGGAACATTTTATCGGTCTCCTGGACCTGGGGAACCAACATTTGTGAAGGTAAATGTGTTTGTTGTATGCATAGATGTATAGAAGTTCTACATGCAGGCTTATGTCTAATTATTATTATGGTAAATTACATAGTGTCTGATCCAATTCTTACTTGTTGGATCCATCATGTGCGTGTGTTTCTTCAGGTGGGAGATAAGGTCCAGAAAGGTCAGGTCATTTGCATCATTGAGGCTATGAAACTGAAGAATGAGATTGAAGTAAGTGTCTCTCCATCTCTTAACGTAGGATAGAGTAGAGTAGCAGAAATAAAGCTTTAAGAAATATGGAGAAAACGTACTTAGGTGGGTTTGTTAGCAACATATTTTAATAGGAAAACTCAAGCATAGGATCGTATGATGGATATAATTTATTCCTTTGCAAGTAGGAGTGGCTCGGGTATTCCTAAGATCTGATGTCCAAAGCCAGATTGACGAGATCGAAACAAAGATTAATACGTTTGCTTACACATTTTCTAATAGAACAGAGAAGAATTCAGATAAAATACAAAACACGTTGAATGCCATGTAAATAAAAAGCTTTTACATATTTAAAATGTGGTTTTGTTGCTTTTGAGATTAATTCCAACTAAATCCATTTCATCTGTTTCTGTTCATGTAGGAGACTGAGTCTAATCATAATATTGGATTATGTTTTGGTACATAAAACATATGATCATGAGACATGTAATGGGGCTGTTTTTTCATTTGGTATGTGAATTCCAATGATTTGGGTATTTCCTATTTTTATTCAGATTTATGAATTAGGTTTGGTTTCCTTTTCATCTTGTTTTTGGGTGTTGATGTAAAATCACAGTAGGCATTGTGATGATTTGATCCTTGTGTGCTTCTTTTTTATTAAGGAATGCTAAGGTGGACTAGGTAAGCCAATTTGACATGGATGCTCGGGTGATATGGGTTGTAGACGACACAGGCACAAAGCAAAGGAGGACCATACTTGTGTGAAAGACACCCAACATACCAAAAACTTGTTAACTAGGGTGATATGGGTTGTAGAGAGCATGTATTACTCTTAAGAGTTACTTTTAATTTCATTTTGCAGCGAAGCAATTTGTTATGGGCAACATCAAAGCACGATGTGTGCTTTATGTAGAATTACTCTCTCATGCATTGGTCATCATTGCTGTCGTGGAAATGAACCCGCCATCTAGTCATCAAGTTCAGGTATGAAACAGATTTGTGAGAGAAAATGTTGGATAGTTTCCACAGGTGTTGAATAAGTGCTTAAAAATATAAACATTAATTTGAAATAAAATGCCAAGTTTATTTTTGAAAAAGAAAATTACAAAAGTGTCCAACCTATACTACCCATACCCCCAAAACTAAGTTGGATTTAGTTCTCGAAAATAAAAAATTATATGCATGCGTGGCAGTAAAGAGTAAAAATTATGGATAATACCTTAAACATATTCTATAGACCACGAAAATGTGAACTTCTTATAGCAAGTGGGGCTAAATACAGAATTGCTAACAAAAACAAATAACATGGAAAGAAATGTACAAACACATAAAATAACTTATACAAATTTAGACAATATTAAATGAGATAGTTTCTGATTTGTACAGACCTAGTCACTACCCATCTCAATCCATCTAGTGGACTTACTCAACTGTAACATTCCCATCCATAATCATTTATTATGTGTATTTTAATACTCCTCAAAAGTAGTGTCAAATGAGAATTAAGACTAGACACTCTTTCCGCAATACAACTACCAAAACTGAAATGAAAAAATCTAACCTAAAAAGAGAGAAAAGGAGTCCCACTGATCTATTGGAAGATTAAGTTGGTAGTTTCCATCACGACACACCTAAGTTGGTAAACGCAAAACATTGGAAAACAACTGCCTGTCTCCAAGGTAATCTACCAATCAGGGCAACTCGTACACAGTTGCAGTGCGAACTTTCCAATACTATTTCCCTCAGGAACAATAATAAACTCTAAAATGTGTGCTACTATGTTCGCCTAGTCCAGGGCAACTTTCCTTCAAGCAACAATGATACCAACCGACCATTTTTTTATTTCCTTTTTAGAGTATGAAGGCTAGTAATCAGGGTCTAGAAAGTCATTTCTAGAGCCCTAATTACATAGACCTTATTAATAAATTAAACACTAAATCCTTTTATTAGACATAATGCATGGTTAGTCCATATTTATTATCGTTTTCAATTTAATTACGTAATTCAGAGTTGATTACTGTTATTTACATGTAACAAAAATTATTCGCAAAGTTTCAAAACGAATCAGGAAAATTCGAAGTGACCACTTTGATCCAAGATCCAAAATAAGATTGTAGACCAAAATTTATGTCAATTGACCAAAATTTTGCCACGACGCATCAGTCAACGAAAGCGGGATGGTCAACGAAGAAAGTCAAGCCTCGAAATTCATACTGAAGCTTGGCGGCTAAAATACATTCGTATTGAAGTAGGACTTTGGTATTTTTGTAATCATGGAATGTTTTCGAAACCCTAATTACTCAAAAAACCTTAACCTGATCTCTTTATAAATAGGAGATCAGACTAAAGGACATATCATCTGGGAGATCTCCAATCTCTCCCGGAGGCTAACTTCTCTATCTTCTTTTAGTTCTTTTTTTATATTTTTCTTTCTTAGTTTTACGAAAGTTGTACGGAGGTTCTACCGGTTTCAAGTCAAGAGACAATAAAGATAATTTCTTTCTCTCATCTCTTTTTCTTTCAATGTTTTTTTTACTTTATTTTTACTTAATTGTTCTTATGATAGCTGTTGGCTAAATCTCCATTAGATCGGTTGAGGAAGCCTGAGCAAGATTTGTTAGTGTTTGATTGTTCTAGAAATTGCTTCATAACTTTATTGTGATGATATTAAGTTTGTATTCTGATGATTTTTTTTTTGATAAGTTCAAGAAGAACCATCCTCTACATAGAATAGTTAATGTTTACCTAATAATCTCAGCCTAAACTATTACATACTTTCGATTATGTTTATATTTTAACTGCTTGATTTTCCGATCCACAAATATTAGCTTTGTTTAGTGGATCTAGATAATTAGAGAACCAAAATTCATTGATAAAGCTTGTGAAAGTGGATCCAATTGATTTACAGTTTCCTTTCATATTTTTTTTTTGGATTTTATCTTAGTAGTTTATTTTAGATAAATCATCTCTTGCAAACTGATTTTAAATCGGTTACGTAAACTTGAATTGGATTGAAAGTAAAAATACCTTGGATTAACGTTGTCTCTATGGTTTGACCCTTGCTTGCTAAGATTTTCTTTTGTTCTTTATTTTATCATCATTTACAGCTTGAACAAATTAGCACTACTACCGGGGACAACGGTGTAAACCAACATTTTTTTTATTAGGAAATCCTATTTGATTTTCAATTGGTCAAAATTTTTGTTTTAGAAAAATTTGAAAAAAATACCACTGGATTCCTGAAGGCAGCATGAACAAAACACTATAATTTGAGTCAATTTCATTAAAAAATTTCCGCGTCGCCTGGGTCAACTGTGGTGTCGCGGTCAAACCTTGAGATTCATACTTCAAATCTTTGCATAATATTTCTTCAGACTTCTGAATTTTAATGAACATATAATTTTTCTAGGATTCTAACTTTGATTTGTCCTATGTTTTCAATCGAAGGATTCGACAAGGAGCAACGTGGTTCGGAAATTTTATCCCACCACCTTGAACTGATTCTTTGACAAAGAACAAGAATATATTTTTTTTTTTTTAAAGTAGAACTAAAGTAGGATTTTCTTTTAGAAGTTATTCCGAGAAGGCTCGAACTGTAAGAGAACTAAGGGAGGACAATAGTGGGACGTAACTGTCTCGACTCCTCGGGTCGTACACCGAGTTTGGTGTTGGTGGCCCAAGTCAACTCAACTCGATCAACATCCGTCTATAACAGGAAGTAAAACTCAAAACCCCCACGCATCCCTTGCAAGTGAGTTTTTGTATTGAATTTGACTGATTTAATTGCACTCTTCCGACTGCACATTAGTAAAAAAGGTAGCTTTACGAGAATGACACAAACAAGATAAGAATCAGATTTCATCACTGATCTGTTGTCCTATTAGGAAATTAATTCACACAAGCCCAATTTAATTAAAATCTAATTAGACTTGACTATAAGTCCTTTCGAGCTCAATAGGCAAAGCTATCCTGAGTTGCACCAATTGCACCTCTTGATCGGAGTCAGTGCCTAAGTACAATCCTGCCCCACTGTACCCTGTTGTACTAAGGGGATATATTACGTTTATTCTAGACGAAGAGGTGATTTAAGAGTGCATTTGCTAAGCATCATGCACCACCTCTTATCTGGGGATTAAACTGGCTAATTTTGATTTCTGATAACTGGATTGGAGGCTCAAGTTATCCCTTTGAAACAGTTAGGAGCTGTCTAATCTAATAAAAACCTAAAAAGCATATGTGAATTCTCCTTGTTTTCTGTGCGAGTCCATAGTGTATATTAAATTAGATATAGAAGCTCAAGTAAATTTTGCATCATCATGGAGTTTAAGAGAGAATCGTGGATCCTGTGCGTTCAATGTAATAATTATGGCCATTCTGTTAACTATAGTCCGAGTCTGCCTATGGTCTGTAATTCTCAAAATTCTTATTTGATGCCGACACCTAGTTTGTTCAACCAACCATACCACGTAAATAATTGATCTCCCTCGAATACCATACCTAGTCAAAACAAGTTCACCTAAGGTAATCACATAGGTAGCCATAAGGATTTTTATATGCACGACACCTCGAGGATAAATCTAATCATAATTCTCCAACAATCTTATGATTTTCAACAATTCTTGGATTATAGAACTATAGAGCCTGAGTGAACATCCAGTCACACATATTTGACTTTTCCTCCAACTTTATCATTAAAGTTCATAATTACTGAGCTCATAATTCAATAACAACAGTTCTTACAACAACTGTTCAATCCCCAACAATAATAGCTCAACCAAGAACAACAGCTCTAGGACATTAGTAAAGCCTTAGATGAAATTGCGGCTTAGTTGAGTCACTCTGAACTACTATTAGAAAAAGGGCAAATTGATTAATTCGAAACTGAGGATGTCTCAATTTTAAAAAATCTACAATTTTTTTAAAATAACCTTAGTGACCAGTTCCAATCTTTTGTAGATTTCGATAATTGTCTATTAATAACTGATAATCTCATATAAATGGAAGTTCAAACACAAACCATTCAGGTTACAGTTCCAACATACACAATGATAGAAGCCAAACTAAGTCCATTCATTATGCCTTTAGAAGAAAAAAAGAATGATCAATTTTCGAATGAGATAGTCCTCGAGAGTCAAGTTATGTTCCAAATTCCCAATGAGCAAGTTGATTGTACAAATTTGGTTAAGGAAATTTGATCCACTATTTGAGGAAACTGTTATTCAGGAATAACCAATGATGAACTCTAATGTGTTAATCACACCAATTCTAATCACTATCGATCTAATTTTGTATCCCATCCAGTTTATCATTTTATAAGATTGTAAAAACCTCTCCTGTCTTACAACTTCCATTCTCTTTGGAAATATGATGGATGGAAATTATTTTGAAAAGGTGATGACACTTAAAATTGAGGACAAACGAGGGTTGCTGATCATTTTAGAAAATCGATTTCGTGTCCTAATAATGATTAAAATCTGTCTCCTTATCATTTGGGGTGGTAAGTCAATCATGCCTATCATTTGGGTGGATAGTCGATTTCTATGTTTGTAAAATTAGATGTTAGGAAAATTCTTAGATATCAAACCTTTCGATAAGTCTGGCAAAGATGTTAAACTTAACGCTACTCGGGAGGCAATCAATGTATTTTTATTTTTGAATAGTGTAATTAGGATTTCTTTTTAATTTAAGGTTTCCACGTTCGACCATAGTCTCCTTTCTTTTTCTCAATTTGAACTCACCAAAAAAGGGTACAAAGGTTGAAAACTTCAAGAGATATTCCAAGGAAGAAAATTTAATTTCTTAAAAAATTCTCCTTAAAAACCTTCAAATCCTAATTTCTTTCTTTTTATTCTCTTTTTCAAGCCAACTTTCAACCAAACCAATCAACCAGCTCTACTAGGATTGCAGACTAATCAACAATTGTTGGCGTGAGTTGTCATAAGAGAGATTATGGGAGAAGCCTTGATTGTCAATTCCTTCATATAAGGAGCCTTGCTTGTCAATCCCACCATATAAGGGTCAACCTTTATTTTAGCCATAAAATCAGTATAGCCAAAAATAGATAGGATTCTCTTGTTATATATACTGATTCATTCTTTGTAAAGATATAAGAAAGAAAAATAAAAGAAAAGATCTTTTTTCTTGAATTCTGTCATGGTATCAGAGCAGGTTCTAATCTTGTGCCTTACCTCTCTTCTCTAAATCTACCTCACTTCATCTTTTTCACCTAAAACCATGGCCAATCTCGACCAACCCAATGAGCCTCAACCAACATCAATTCTTACTGAGTTGACGACTAGAATGAACGACGTCTTGACCAAAGCTTCGGCCCCGACCCAGATCACTGATACTACTGCTGCTCCAATTGGCGTTAAGTTGGACAGCACCAACTATGCTCTTTGGTCCCAAGTTGTTGAGATGTACATCTTTGGCAAGGACAAGTTGGGATACATTAATGGCGATATCCACCAGCCTCCACAGACAGATTCATCCTTTCGAAAGTGGCGCACAGACAACGCCATTGTCAAGGGATGGCTGATCAATTCCATGGACCCATCATTGATCAGTAACTTCATTAGATTTCCGACTGCGAAACTGGTGTGGGATTCCATTGCTACTACCTACTTTGACGGAAGCGATGCCTCTCAAGTGTATGACCTCCGGCGGCGTGTGACTCGCTTGAAACAAGCGGGTGGTTCTCTTGAAAAATATTTTACTGATCTCCAAGGCCTATGGCGCGAGATTGATTTTCGTCGCCCAAACCCAATGGAATGTGTTGCTGATATCAAGCACTACAACGACATGCTTCAAGAAGACCGAGTGTATGTCTTCTTGGATGGCCTCGATGACTGACTTGATAAAATTCGAGGTGATATATTACAGATGCACCCATTTCCTACAATTGAACAAGCGTATGCTCATGTTCGTCGGGAAGCTATCCGGCAAGCAGTTATGATCACCAGTGACTCCACTGACACTCTAGGAACAGTTCTAGCCTCAAAAGGCTTCAAATCTGGACAGACCACTCCATCCTCTACTAGGTCTCTCTCTCTAGGCAATAGGAAAGTTGGCATGTCCTCCAAACCGCGAGCTTCATCCAATGGAACAAAATGTTCTCACTGTGGTAATCTGAAACATACCCGCGAAAATTGCTTCAAACTACACGGGTATCCCGATTGGTGGAATGAACTTCAGGCCCGAAAACACCGTGATGCTACTGATTCTGATGGAGTAAGAGGTCAGGCTGCGGTGGCTACATCAGAGTCATGTCTCTCACCCCATGTCGAGCCCTCTCAGGGAAATTTATCAATCATGGATCCAGGTAAATATAGCACTGCCCTTTGTAGTTCCTCTCATGATGGTGATAACAGTTCTTGGATACTCGACTCTGGAGCTACCGACCACATGACCTTCGACGCCACAGATTTCTCCCAAACTTCTCAACCACGGCGCACTTGCATTGCCAATGCCAATGGGATTCTTTCTCCGGTCACAGGGGCTGGCACTGTAAAATTATCACCTACTTTATCCTTAACTCATACTCTACTTGTTCCCTCTCTTTCTCATAAGCTACTATCTATTAGCCAAGTTACCACAACCCTGAACTGTGTTGTACTTATGTACTCTACCTTTTGTTTGCTTCAGGATATTCTTACCAAGGAGATCATTAGGCGTGGTACTAAGAGGGGGGGGGTTATATTACATGGAGGATTTTAGTATGGGCCGTGCACATCACATGCATCATCCGATTGACAACAAAGAGCGACAGATTTGGCTTTGGCATCGTCGGTTAGGACATCCGTCATTTGGTTATATGAAGCATTTGTTTCCTGGTCTATTTTCCAATATGTCAATATCTGATTTCAAATGTGAAACTTGCATTCTTGCTAAAAGTCATAGAGCTACCTATCCTTTGAGTATGAATAAAAGTAATGTTCCGTTTGCTTTAATTCACTCCGATGTATGGGGTCCTTCCCCAATTTCTACAATATCTGGTTTTCGCTGGTTTGTGATATTTGTAGATGATTGTACTCGCATGACTTGGCTCTATTTGCTGAAACATAAAGATGAAGTACTAAGTGTGTTTCAGTCTTTCCACACTATGATTCAAACCCAATTCTCTACTAAAATTCAGATTCTTAGATCAGACAATGGTGGTGAATATGTGAATCATCGGTTTCATGCTTATTTCCAAAGTCATGGACTTATTCATGAAACAACCTGCCCACAGACTCCTCAACAGAATGGTGTCGCCGAGAGAAAAAATCGTCATATTCTTGAAACAGCTCGAGCTCTATTACTTGGAGCTCATGTGCCCAGCAGACATTGGGCTGATGTCGTTTCCACAGCTGTGCACCTCCTAAATCGGATGCCCTCCAAAGTCTTGAATTTTAGAACTCCATTACAGACTCTTTCGACCTATGTTCCCTTACCTACAATGTTAATGATTCCTCCCCGGATTTTTGGTTGTGTCGCATTTGTCCACTTGCATAAGAATCAGCGCACGAAACTTGATCCTTGTGCCATCCGATGTCTTTTCTTGGGGTATGCCTTACATAAAAAAGGATATCGATGCTACGATCCGGCCACCAAACGCACCTATGTGACTATGGATGTCACTTTTCTGGAGTCCGACACATTCTTCTCTTCCCCAGTACCCAATTCTTCTCGTCAGGGGGAGATCAGTGATGAAGAGCTGAATTGGTTAAGATTTGATTGGCTGAAATTTAATGACACCGATATCCTAGTCAATAAGGAAAAACCAAATACAAGACTAGATGTGTCTTCAGAAGTTGCTACAGCTCCCAGAGAAGTATTGACACCACATGAAGCTGAATCGACACCACATGAAGCTGAAATAGAAACCCCCCACTCCTCAATACCTGAAGACCCATCTCCTGAGAATATCCCTGAGGTAAACTCTCCCACTATAGCTCCAAACTCTAATGATATGGATATTCCTGTTACCCCTGTTGGCTATACTTTACCTTTCAGGCATAATCGTGGCAAACCACCGAATAGATATTCTCCAGATATTGGAGAAAGAAGTTCAAAGTATCCAATTGCCAACTATGTGTCAACAAAAAGGCTTTCAGAACCACTCAAGACATTCACGCATGAACTTTCCTCATGCTATGTTCCTACCAATGTTCATGAAGCTCTGACAGACCATAAGTGGACTCAGGCTGTGAAGGAAGAAATGGAGGCATTGCTAAAAAATGAAACATGGAGTCTTGTTCCTTTACCCAAAGGAAAGAAAACGGTGGGGTGTAAATGGGTGTTCTCCATCAAATACAAAGCGGATGGTTCAATTGACCGATACAAAGCAAGGCTAGTAGCAAAGGGCTACACACAGACATATGGCATAGACTATCAAGAGACCTTCTCACCAGTGGCCAAATTGAACACCGTTAGAGTATTGTTATCCCTCGCAGCAAACCTCGATTGGCCACTACACCAGTTTGATGTAAAGAATGCCTTCCTCCATGGTGATCTTGAGGAGGAAGTCTACATGGATGTTTCACCGGGCTACACATCAAATTCTGAGGTCCAGGTGGTGTGTAAATTACAACGAGCAATGTATGGATTAAAACAATCACCTAGAGCATGGTTCGGGCGATTCAGCTTGGCAATGAAGAAATATGGTTACAAACAAAGCAATTCAGACCATACACTATTCTTAAAGCATCAACTGGGCAAGGTCACAGCCTTAATAATCTATGTAGATGACATGATTATTACAGGCGATGATCTAGAAGAAATATCAAAACTCCAAAAGCATTTGGCGACTGAATTCGAAATGAAGAATCTGGAAGGACTTAAATATTTTCTGGGAATTGAGGTTGCTAGATCAAAGCAAGGAATATTTCTCTCTCAACGAAAATATATCCTAGACTTACTATCAGAGGTGGGACTACTAGAGTGTAAGCCTGCAGACACACCCATTGTCCAAAACCACAAACTTGGAGAATACCCAGGCCAAGTACCAACAAATAAGGAGAGATACCAAAGATTAGTTGGGAAGCTTATTTACCTCTCACATACTCGCCCAGATATTGCTTATGCCGTGAGCATAGTAAGTCAATTCATGCATTGTCCGAGTGAGGATCACATGGATGCGGTGATCAGAATTCTTAGATACTTAAAGTCATCTCCGGGAAAAGGACTCATATTCTCAAAAAATGATCATCTCAGAGTTGAGGGCTATACAAATGCAGATTGGGCAGGAAATATATCAGACAGAAAATCCACCTCGGGCTACTTCATGTTTGTTGGCGGGAACTTGGTTACGTGGAGAAGTAAGAAGCAGAATGTGGTGGCTTTGTCAAGTGCTGAAGCTGAATTCCGGGGAATGGCTAAGGGTCTTTGTGAGCTTCTCTGGCTTAAAAGACTGTTAACAGAAATTGGCTTTGCCCCAAACTGTGAGATGGATCTTTTCTGTGATAATAAGGCCGCCATTGATATTTCACATAACCCTGTTCAACATGATCGAACCAAACATGTGGAGGTGGATCGACATTTCATCAAACAAAATCTTGAGAACAAGATAATTCAGTTTCCTTTTATTAAGTCTGAGGACCAGTTGGCAGACGTACTTACAAAAGCTGTATGCAGTAAGAACTTCTACAACTCACTTGACAAGTTGGGCATTAGAGACCTATATGCACCAACTTGAGGGGGAGTGTTGGCGTGAGTTGTCATAAGAGAGATTATGGGAGAAGCCTTGATTGTCAATTCCTTCATATAAGGAGCCTTGCTTGTCAATCCCACCATATAAGGGTCAACCTTTATTTTAGCCATAAAATCAGTATAGCCAAAAATAGATAGGATTCTCTTGTTATATATACTGATTCATTCTTTGTAAAGATATAAGAGAGAAAAATAAAAGAAAAGATCTTTTTTCTTGAATTCTGTCAACAATTGTTGATTGAGTAGCAGAGATAAATAATGGCCTATATTGAGGAAAGGAAGGCACGTGTAATTGCACACTTCGCTGAGAGTTTAGATTTCGATTAGGATGAGTTTAATCTAAATTAGGATGTTTTTAATTTTTTTGTTAGGGTGTTTTTCAATTCTTAGGTAGGATTTTATTTTTTTACAACCCTGTTTCGAAAATTATCATTATTATAACTCTTAACTCTTTTCAAATTAGTTGTAACGAGACTTTGCATATTAATGCCCAATTTGTTTCAGGTGTGATCTAATATTTTTCTCTTTCTTTACTACTTGCATATTGAGGACAATATGTTCTTTAGATTTGAGGGTATTAGCTCAGCTCAGAATTGCATTGCATTTCAGTAGTAGTTTCACAATTACATTGCATTTCATTGGTAGTTTAATTTCATATTTTCAGAAAAAACAATAGCACTTTTAAAATATTTTTATCAAACTCTTTCTATGTATTGTTTACATATGAATTTCGAATTTCAGGCTCATGTCCTAATTTTTTTATCATAAGTTCTTGTTGGTATTCCTCATCAAGAAAATTAAAATAATACTTTGAAAATTCACGATACTTCTGATTGAATAAAAATAAGATTTTATGGAGTAAGAGTTGACCTTCTTCTCTGTCTAGAGTGTTAAAGGACCGAATCTAGTGAACTATGACTTCCTTGTCCTTTAATTGACTAGTTAGAAGAAAAATAAAACTAGACATAATATGACTTGGAGAACAATTATAGGATTAGATTGGGTACCTTGAAAATGGTTACCTGTTTTTTGTAAAAAGACCACCGAAAAAATGGTGATGTGTGTAAAAGTTGAAAAATAAACAGAAAAGTGGTAAAGTGGGAAAAAGTTGAGAAAAGAAAAAGTAGAAATACGTGAAAAATACCAAATCAAAGAAAAAATGTTTGAGATGAAAAAATACAAAAAGAAAAGTGTTTAATGAGGCCAAATAAAGTAGTTATAGTAGGATGAAAGCCGTTAATAGTAAAAACGTGAGTAAGCTAGAATATCACAGATAAAATCCCTTAAAGGTATTAAAGTAAACAACCATACCTCTCACAATTCCAGATAGGATGCTTAGTTTCGAGTTAGAACTTAGGTAGAACCGACCATTCTTCACAGTAAGGAGGTGAAATCTTGTTCCTAAAAAATTGTTGCTTTTAAAAGAAAAATCAGAAAAATTGCACAAACACTTAACTTACTCTTGAAATTTTCTAAACAAAGGAGTGGAAATTAGAGTTTTGCTTAAACATATAGACCTTTAATTGATTTATGAAATATCGTTATGTTTGCCTTACATCCATTGAGTTTGATATTTATAGTTTTGTAAAGTGTTTGAATTTTATGGGTATATTCATTGCAAACCTTCACCAGTTAAACTCGTCCATTAAGGGTAACCTAAGGGTTTAAAGGCTTGCTACATCCGCTAAATGCAGTCATATAACCTACGAAAATAGTTTGTAACTTAGTTTTTATTTTATTTTTGCTCAGGACTAGCAAAATCTAGGTTTGGTGGTGTGATAAGGATCTAGAAAGTCATTTTTAGAACCATAATTACATAGACTTTATCCATAAATTAAATACTAAATCCCCTAATTAGACACAATGCATATTTAGTTCATATTTATCATCATTTTCAATTTAATTATGTAATTCAAAACTAATTACTGTTATTTACGTGTAATAGAAATTATTCGCAAAGTTCCAAGGCGAATAAAAAAATTTCGAAGTTACCACATTGATTCAGGATCTACAATAAAACCGTGGATTAAAATTCATGTGAATTGACCAAAACTTTACAGTGGTGCCATTGTCAATGGCAGTGGCGTGGTCAACGAAGAAAGTCAAGTCTCGAAATTCATATTGAAGCTTGACGGCTAAAAGACATTCGTATTGAAATAAGACTTTGGTATTTTTGTAATCACAAAATGCTTCCGAAATCCTAATTATCTAAGAAATCCTAATCTGGTCTCTTTATAAATAGGAGATTTGACTAAAGGGCATATCATCTAGGAGATCTCCAATTTCCCCTGGAGGTCAACTTCTTTTTCTCTTATTTTAATTTAGGTTTTTATATTTTTTTTTCTTAGTGTTACGAAAATTGTAAGAAGCCTCTACCGGTTTCAAGTCAAGAAGTAATAAAGATAATTTATTTCTCTCATATCTTTTCCTTTTCTTGCTTTCTTTACTCTATTTTTTCTTTATTGTTCTTGAGATGACTATTGGCTAAATCTTTGTTTGATCAATTGAGGAAGCCTAAGCAAGATTTGTTAATGTTTGACTGTTCTCGAAATTGCTTCATAACTTTATTGTGATAATGTTAGGTTTGTATTATTAAGTTAACCATTGAATGTTTCTCAAGAAAAATCATGCTCTACAGATAATAGTTAATGTTTACCTAATAATCTCGGCCTAAACTATTGCATGCTTTTGATCTTGTTTATATTCTAACTGTTTGATTTTTCGATCCTAAAACATTAGCTTTGTTTAGTGGATCAAGATAATTAGAGAACCAAAATTCATTAATAAAGTTTGTGAAGGTGGATCCAATTCATATTTTTATTTTTATTTTATTTTATTTTAGTAGTTTATTTTAGATAAATCATCTCTTACAAATTATTTTTAAATCGGTTATGTAAACTTGAAATGGATTGGAAGTAAAAATAAATTGGATTAACATTGTCTTTGTGGTTTGACCCTTGCTTGCTAAGGTTTTCTTTTGTTATTTATTTTATCATCATTTATAGCTTGAATAGCTAGTACCCTGAAAAGGCACCCTACCAGGAGTAGAACCTGGATCCATTTAACGTCAGTCAGTAACACGAAAATCCAATTAAGGGTCAACCTTCTAATCATGGATGGACAACAACTAGTAATTATGTTGCATGATCGCAAATCAGTTTTGGCTATGATTCCCATGCTTTCCATAACAAGAAATCCAATCACTTAAGATTAAACGTCAAGGCTAGGCTATTGTAAGACAGGGAAAATGTGTGGAAGAAGATTGATATAAAGCTTATGGAAGAAGATAGGTCATGTTTTCTAAGAAAAAACATCTTCCAAATGGAAGTAGTGGAAAATATATTTTCTATGAAAAACTTAGAGGAAAATTAAATTTCTTACAAAGGATGAGTACGAGGGTTGCCTCCCGAAAGTTCTAAGTTTTACTTATTCAGTTAAACTGGGCTATGTTAAACCTATAAGGGCTTGAAAATCTTAGTTTCATGGGTTTCCTTCTAAGAAGCACTAAGTTTTATGTTTTTAATCAGACAAATTCTGAAATAATTGACACTGGGTAAATTGGGTTGATGAGTAAAATTCTTTCTTTATTTGGAATGGGTAATTTGAGGAAAGGCTTTAGGCGTTGACCATTAACTTGAAAGGTGTTGCCACCTTTGAGATTTTAGACTTCAATAGCAACATGATGGTGGACTATTTGAATAAACGTAGAGCCCTTTCCATCGAGACTTAAGCTTCCCAAGAAAGAGGTCAAGCTGAGTGTTGTAGAACAACTTTTTCTGGTCAGGGAAAAACATTTTCCTAGAGATGTGCCCTATCATATAGGGCTTTGGTACATTCCATTTACCTCTTTGTTGTGTTATAAGAATCATTTCTGAGTTCTTCTAACTCGTCCAGTTGTAATTTTCTCTAAATTAACTTGTCAAGATCAAAATTTAAACCTCTAAATTTCCCAATAAACAGAATGTTCTAACTCTACAGGAAGATGAAAAGTCTTCCCAAAAATTAGTCAATAAGACGACATGCCTATTGGAGTTATTGAAAGTTGTTTAGTACGCTCACAGAACATCATTCAAATGGGGCGACCAATCCTTTCTTGATGGATTCACGATTTTTTCCATAATGATTTTAGTTTCTTTCGTGGAAATTTCTACCTGCCCATTGGCTTGTCAGTGGTATGGTGTGGTGTCCTTACATGTTATAAGGAATTTCCTTATTAAAGCATCAAAAAGCCCATTGCAAAGTGGGAGCCTCCATCACTTATAGTGGCACCAGAAGTATTAAATCTTGAAAAGATGGTATTTTTTAGGAAATTGACCACAACTCTATGGTCATTAGAGTTACATGCAGCCCTTCTCTACCCATTTAGTTACATAATCCACAACAACTAGAATGAATTTGTAACCTTGAAAAGCTGGGAATGGTCCCATTAATTGATGTTACAAACGTCGAAGTTTTCAATGGCTAGGATGGGTTGTTGAGGCATCTCATTTTCTTTGAAAATTTTGCCAAGCCTTTAACAGTTGTCACAATCTTTGCAAAAATTACATGAATAACGGACAATGATAGACTAATAAAATTTACTTTACAAATTTTTGCAACAATCTTTTTACCATTGAAGTGATCACCACATGCATGATTGTGGTAAAAGGATATGATACTCGGTTGGTCTGACTCAGGAATGCAATGTTTTATTATCTGATCAACACAGTATTTAAAAAAGTAAGGATCAATGCTAAAAAACGGAGTTTCTTTTGCTTTTTCCAAGAATTGGATACTTGTTCTACGACAAGGTAGTTGACATTGTTAGTATGACGTCAAGTTCTAGAAACTGACACAACCATGAGTTGTTCATCAGGAAATGTTTCAAGAATTAGTAAAGAATTATTAAGAGACTCTACAATTAGCTTAGAAAGATGATCGGCAACCACATTTTCTACCCCCTTCTTGTATCAAATTTTGAGATCAAATTCTTGTCGCAAAAAAATCCATCGGATTAGTCGAGCCATTGCATCCTTCTTTGTGAGAGGGTATTTAAATGCAGCATGATTTGGGAAGACTACAACCTTGAATCCTTTGAGGTAAGGACGAAATTTGTCTAAAGTGTGGACAGTAGCCAACAACTCACTATCTGTGGTAAAGTAATTGAGTTGGGGGAACTTTGAGAGTCTTACTCACATAATGAATAGCATGAGGCAATTTGTTGACTCGTTTTCCTACAACAGTGCCTATACCATAGTTAGATGCATCCTATATGACTTCAAAGGAGACATTCAAATCAGGCAGTCGAATGGTAGGTGTGAAAGTGAGTTCATCCTTAAGCTTTCCAAAAGCATTTACACATTCAAAAGTGCACTTAAAAGAGACATATTTGGCCAAAAGGTTAAAAAGAGGTATCGAGATTTTCCCAAAATCTCTGATGAATTGTCAGTAAAATCCAATGTGTCCCAGGAATGAGAGCACTTCTTTGACGATTGTGGGAGGTGGAAGATTGGCAATTAAGCCAAAACATTTTTCCTGGGAACAAGGCTAATTTGTTCGTCGGTATTTTCGATGATTCTTTTGATAGAATAAATAAATATGTCCTTAATTATTTGGGTAAGTAAAAGGTCGAATTTATATAGAAAATGAGGGTTATCAATTTTTAACAAAAATAAACAAGTTTAAAATTAATTTTTTTCTTTTAAAATATTCACAACTAGGAATTTAATTGTAGAATTTAAAGACAGAATTATAAATAAAGCAATTAAAGGAAGAAAGTAAGTAAGTAGTAAATGAAAGCAAGTAAATAAAAGAAAACATAAAGGGAGTTGAATTCGCCATGAAATGAGTGCAAAGTTAGTGTTAGTAATTAAGTTATGTCCCTTGAATTACTCGGGTTAAGACTCCAGTAATGATTCTAAACCCCAAAGACAGAAATTTAAATTCCAATAGTCCAAGTCCAAAGATTCCTTCCCTTCCCGAGTCATAATTCCTAATGATTTAAAATAAGTTTCGAGCATCGATCATAAAGGGATTTAAATTAAGGATAATCAATAAAGAAAGGTGTTAAAAAAATTACAATTTAGAATTTAATTGTGAAATGAACCATATTATTCTTTAAAACATTTTGGGACATAATTTAAATTGCTAAACTAAGCTTACACTTAATCAAGGATTCATCGCTTTCCTAAATGGGAAGATTTAGCCGATCATCGCAAGTTCAATGTTGCAAATTAAAATATAAGAGAAATAGAAAAGAAAAAAAGAGATAGAGAAAATTGAGGTTTCGATTAATCTTGATCTTTACATTACAACGGCATCGAGATTTTCAATCTTTTTGATGTGTAAGGTGTAAAGTATGTAATTGAGTGGTTTTTATAGGAAATATGAATGAATTATTTAATTAGAGTGGAGAAAGCATGAGTGAGAAATTTGGATTTTTTTATTATTGTTGAAACATAGAGGAGGGAATAAAGAATAATTGAGGAGCTTGGGATGGGTTGATGGGTTTTGGGTGGGGTTGGATGACGAGTTTTGGGTGAATTGGGTTTGATGATGGGTTTGGGCTTTAATGTCCATTGGGTACAATTAAGTGAAAAAGTCCAAGGCTTTATAAATTGAACTGGAGAAACCCAAATTGATGGGTTTGGGCTTTAATGTCTCTTTGACTTCAGTCTGCCTTTTTTGACCATTGTATTTCTTCCGTTATGGTAGTCTCTTCTTCTCCTTAAACAATAAATGCATATCTAATTAATTTTTGAAACGAAATCAAACAAGAACTAACCTTGAAATGGAGTAAGTTTGGGCTTGGCCAATAAAATTATACATTTCCAAAGAAGGCCTAAGTTATGTGGATGTGTAAACATCAATGAGGACTATTGGAATGTTGAGCAAAACAGTTCACTCTACTCTTTTGAAACCAAGGGAGCAATAAATGTATATATATATTTGACAAACTCGAAAAGTGAAAAAGGGTGGGGAATCTAATTCTAACATTTAAACTACAGATCATGCCCCCTGTGTAGCATGCTGAAAACACAATTCATTATAGCGAGATGGTGTTTTCCCATTCTAAATATTAGTTCTTGTCTGGCTTCTTTTCAATAATGAATTAGGCATGCACTATATTGTTTGATGGAAAGAAATGACTTACTTAATAGGGAAGTGTTTGCAGGCCCTGAAGAGAGCCAAACATTGTGCCAAACATTTTTCAAAATAGGGATTAGATGTTTCAGAATGGGCTGATTTTTCGTAAGGATGATCTCTTCCAAAAATCAGCTCATTCCAAAACTTCTATCCCTACTTTGCAAGTTGAAGAATTGTGGACCGTTCGATTTTGTAATCCACTTTTGGTGGTGTTAGATGTAGAGATCATCCTTACCAAAAAACACCCAATCTGAAACTTCTAACCCATACATTGAAATTTTTTTTGGCACAATGTTTGGCTCTCTTCAGGGCGCTTCCGAATGCCACCCTTTTTAATATGTATAATGCTTATTTTTATTTTTTTTTGGTCAAACACTGTTCAACTCTTGTATGTTAAATACCCTAAATGAATGAAATTTTATTGAATGAAATGAAAATATTTACATCATGGTTCATAATTTAATTATATCCATCCAATAGTACACAAAAGAAGAAACAAAAAAAAAAATTGTTTGGTATTTTACAATCAATCCCCTCAATCATTTTGGAGAAAAGCAAAAATTGATCAATTGATCTAATTTTTAAAGAACGGAGAATAACTATCGCATAATCACTACTATCAATACTGCTGCCGTTACCTATTTTGTATGATTTGCCCAAGTTATCTTAAAGATTATAGGTGATAATCTTTTTTCCCTTTTCAGTATGTGGTTTGAACTGAGCTTCGTTTCCTGTAGGTACGGGTTTCTGCATGAAAGGAATCAAATGGGATTCGGAGTTTTTGTATATTTGATCCAACATGAAGAGAAAGTGAATGCTTGACAAAGTCCATGAAAGTTTCCCTTTTCAGTTCCATTCTTGTAAATAGCCCAAATGTATCTCCATCTTTTAGATAAAACACTAGTTACGACAATGTCCTTGTGTGATAGAAAGGAGATAATGTGACCGCATATTTCATCTGGTAAGCAACTAATTCTATCATCATCTCCTAAAATCGGAAAATTTGGACAACATATTCTCTCCAATCGGAAAATCCAATACCACAAGTAAAGAGCCCAAAAACCCTGTTCAAAACAATATTCTAATACATTTAGTTAAGATTTCATGCCATAATTGGTTCTTATAGGCATATTATCAAACAGGTTGTAACAAAATGATAAATCACCAAAAAAAAAAAAAAAATCCAAATGAATAAAATGAAATAAAAGAGATTTGAATTAGCAAAAATATTGAATCAATTATATGCTTTGCTTTAAAAATCTACGCTTGGGCCTTGTTTTAGGGCTTCCAAGTTGATTTTTTTTTTGTCCCAGTTTTGACCAATATAAGTTACTATCTTTTTTTCTTGGGATCCACCTGTATGTGAGTTATTCTCATTTTTCACCATTATGTTTATTATCAAAGAAAATAAAACATGTTTATCATATAGTAAAAAAAATTATTTATCTTATAATACTTATTAAAAAGGGTAAACCTAGAGTAAATGTTGAATACACTTTAAATCAATTTTTCGGAAGATATGTTATAGAGAAATTGAATTTTTGTGAGGATGATTTCTAAGGTATAGAGGATTCATTGTTTAGTTAGATCATCTAATAGGATATCTATATTGGCCCTACCAGAGGGAATAATTACAAGGCGTAAGCATATAAAACCTCAAATATGAGTAGGTTGACTAGAATTCTAGGGCTTGAGAATTACAAGTTGATCTATTGTTACGTTTGGCTTAGATCAAAACCATAGCCCTTGTTTGATGAACTTTGTTAGTTGATCAATCCTCTTGACTCACAACCCTAGTTACCCTAATTAAGATTGTTTATTGATCGGATTGTTTTCTAGATGGTTAGACTATGGCTATGTCTGGTAATACTTCTGAAGTTTTAAGTCTAAAGTTTAGAGAGTAGATAGCAAACTTCAAAAGTTTCATCCAACATCCCCTATCGCTAGTTCAACAACTTCTGAATTTTGATTCTAAAGGCTGAAATCTAAAACGAAACGAACGGAAGTAAAACTTCTAAAGCATGAATTTTAAAGGTGGATCACCTCCATTCAGACGTCAAAAGTGTTACCAAAACACACTATGATAACGATAGAAGGAAAAAAGAAAAATTACAACGTAAAAACTTTCTATGTAAAAATTACAAAAACTGACATAAGGACGGTGTCGTAACTAGTGTTTTCCATTTTTGTCTCTACATCCAAATAAACAGAACTTAAATGAAAGGAACAGTAACAACTGACCTTCAGTTTTCGAATATGGTGGGATCGAACCAGTGACCTCATGGTTGCAATTAACCTCTTTCATCTTGCGAAAATTTTAGGAGATTCTTCAATTGAACTACAACTACAAGCACAAAATTTAATAAAGATAAAACTTTCAACAATGAAAAAGTAAATAAGATGGCAAAATTTTTTTTAATTCTGAAGTAAGTCCAAGGGCACCTCACACCAGCAAAATTGTTTTATCTTATATGAGTTGAATGATTTGGAATGATGGTTAGGAAATCATCCTCCTAAAAAATCAGCCCATTCTGAAACTTCTAATCCCATCGAAACAAGTTGAAGAATTGTAAATCAGCAATTTTTGATGGGGTTTGAAGTTTCAGAATGAGCTGATTTTTAGAAAGCATGATCTCCTCGCCAAATAGATCATCTTGACCAAAAATCAGCCTATTCCAAAACTTCTAATCCAATAATACAAAAAAAAAAAAAAAAAAAAAAAAAAGAACATTGGCTATGGTGTGGGGGTGCCCTTGGTAATTGGGGTGCCTTTAACCCTACCCAAAAACTAGAGAGACTAAGCAATACTAAAAGACGTCTTGGATAGATATTTCCACATATAATTTTTTTTCTTTTAAAAAAAAAATTAAAATTAACAACTATGAATACCATCAAAAGACCATTTAACGAGCTTGCTTTTTTTTTTTTTTTAGTTTTTTGCCAATCACCTAGATTTTCCAATTGAGATCCCCCTAGGTTTCTTAAATAATAGATTTTATTATTAAAGATAGAGGTTATCTGAATAAAAAATATATTTTCTTTTCATAAAAGTATATTTTCACAATCTACAAACTCTACTTTGTTGGATCTAATTTTAACACTTGATAGACTAAATCGAGTTGAGAAATTATGACCTAAATTAAATAAAAGTGAACGAAATACAACCATTTATATATTTAGACTAGAAAAGATCAGTACAAGAAGCTTTCCATAACACAAACCAACAACCAGCAGATTTAGAGCAGAGCGAAACAACATCTCACCATGGATGGAAAAATAACTCGTTCGTTGACCGCGAGCCTTCAAAGGAGAATGAAAAACTTTTGTTTTTTACTAACCAAAGCGATTAAGACAGAAAAAAGAAATGAGATAGGGTTTAGGGTTAAAATAGGAGATATTTATAGGAAATGAGTTAGGGTTTTGATGGATCCCAAAACTTCCTATATTTTGGTAGGGTGAGATTTTGTTCGAGAGAAAATTTACAATAAATGTGACACGTCATATAAAGGAAAGGGCAGATTTCGGTGGTGAAAAAAAAAAAAAAACTTCCTTATATGAGGAGGCCGCATGAGATTTTGGTGGGATTTTGTATAAGTGGCCAAATTATTACTATAACTGCGACACATCAAATCATATAAAAGTAAAAAAAAGGAAGATTTCGGTGGGATTTTGTTTCAACAAACCAAGAATTAAGGGGTATTTTGGGTATTTAACTTTTCAAAGTTTTCTCCAACTTTTCTTCAAATTTTTTGTGTTCTTTTCTTATTTTTTACACAATGATTATAAAATACGACCACTATCTCGTGTCTTGAACATAACTTCATCAATTATATTTTATAAAATAAATTATAATTTTAGGATTATAAATGAATTTATTAATTATTTAATATTAACTTTAAGGATTTATCTCATTTGGGATGACTTGGCCAAGTCAACTCAGTAGTGAGGGACTAGATGTCTTCCATAGTAGAAATACAAGGAGTAGGGAAAATTGAAATGGATTTGGTGAAAGTATAAAATTTTGAATATCCAAGATAACCTTGACTTCTTGTTTAAGGTGAATTGGAAACAAAGTTCCATCAAAATCATCTTTCTTTCCTCTTTACATTGTGTCACATTGTGAGTTATCTTGGTTTTGAACGTTTTTTTAAGCAATTCTTTGTAAGGTGTCAATAGGTACCCATTTAACCGAACTGGAACCTAATAGTTCTATCCAACGAGTAGCTGTGGGGTACTTGGACCCCATTTATTTTGCCATTTCTTTTAAAATAAAGATTTACGGTATTCTTTTAGTTCGAAATTAATGCATGTTATGTAAAGTTCTTCAATTTTCATATAAATTGTTGATTGGAGCTTAAAATGAGTTACAACTTCTATAAAATTATTCCTTTTCAATAGGATAAATTTTTACTTTTTTGAAAAACTCATTAACTTATATATTTAGTATAACTAAAGTTATTAATTTTGGAGATCATATGTTAATTTTTTGAAAGAACAAAAGTTTTATAATGATTCAAAATAATTTTTTACTCATTTGATCTTGAGAATCTGACATGGGTACTTGTGTCTTTTGGTGGTACTGATTCTGATTCCATTAATTTTGGAATCGAACCTGGATCCGAAAAGAACCAGAACGGAATTAAATATAATAATTTTAGTTCTAAGTTTGCTAAGGAAATGTTTGATGGACTAGTTATGCATGCTGCACTGGTTAGATTTGTTCTTAACTTTTTATTTAATTAGAAATTTAGTTCTCTATTTTGGTTAGTTTGTATTTTGTTTCCATGTGAAAGAGAGAAAAACATTTAATTTGCTTTCAAAACTTCATGAGATGCACATTTCATGATCGGTATGTGATGCAATCTTGTGAATTTGTTCATGCTGATATTATATATATCTTCCATGCTAATTTATAAGTATGTTGAAGTTCCACAATCAAGATTGTTTCCTGTTGACATTTTGTCTCTTCTCCAGTTGTCAGAACTATGTAATCTTATCCGGGAGTTAAAGGTTATTATTTATGGCAATAGCGAATTAGAGCCAGTTTTAGAAGCTTTTGCACAATTGACGAATGAATTTTTTTGAGAGAACACACTATGTCTTCCTATTATTTGTCTTCCAAAGCTGAACTTGGAGGTAAGCATAAACCAGTTCATCCTGGGAATGATTGCAAAGGGCCAAGGAGGGGGTTTGGAACTGTGTGTTCGGGTGGAAGTATGTCTAGCAATGAGATTGTGGGTTAGGGGGAAGATATCCGTAACTTGAGTTAGCAATTGGTTCAATAGATGGAAATTGGAGGAAGCACTTGGGAGTCTCTTGAGATATACTAGTGCATGGTTTCATACCGTTGACAACATTTGATACCAATGCTAATACAAATAAGGAATGTGGATACTTGTATGATTTTTTCTATTATGATCTTTCTTATTATTAATATTAAGTTCATCCTACTTTTCAAAGAAATAAGATTTACAAGTAGCATTGTATAAATAGAAACTAAAAATATTAGTTTGCTTTCCATCAAAAGTTACTAAGACCAAGGAAGACTTAAAACTTGGGAGTAGTAAAATGAAGCTAATTTTTTTTTATAGGTGCTCTGTAGTCTGTACACAACTATGGATTTACTGCATTTGGAGAGAGTCCTACTGATCTTTCAGATGATAAATTGAAGTTTTTATTTGTGGCTTTGATGATGGTTGTCTATCTTTGCATAGCCACCATAGTTAACCTGCTACTAGTGCCAAAGTACTTGCTTGCATAGGTATTGCTGGTTGAAAGGTGGTTACTATGGTACATAGGCAATCTTTTTGCACTATAATGTACTCTTACTGCTTTCATGTTTTGGTGACTGTCTATTAGAATATATTTTATATTTTCTTACAGTTTATCTTGGGTGTATTTTTGTTCAATTTGTGCAGCTAACTACTTCATATATGCATTGATATTTTCTTGTCATTGAATTGTATTCTTTGTTCTAAGCGATGATTTAATATTTTTTAACTTTCACATATTTTCCAGATATTAAGAGAGCATTAAAGCACTATATTTTTAATTTTCAAATGTTACTTCAAGCACAAATTATGCTTGCAATCATGCGTGCGGGCTCTACAAGCCTCAATCATGTTAAATAGCTTGTATTTAGGTGAAAGTAAAAAACTTAAGATTTTAAGGTAAATGGTTTAGGATTCTAAGTTGAAGTGGCACTAATAATTGTTTTTTTGCTGGATGTTATTTCTTTTATATGCTTTTATTGTGAAAACTCAAACGTTCGTCTTTTTGAAATAGTGTGGTTATTTAAAATTAGTTAGTGAAATTGGTTTAACAGAATGTGATAATGTTTTGTAATGTGAATGCTATGTTTTATTTTAATTATGGTGTGATAATTAATTGAAGAAATTGAAGTGTAATAAGTAAAATGTGAGGTGCCAATAACATTTCTTAAGATAATTGAAGTGTGATAATTGAAATTTGGGGTGGTGCCAATAGTAGTTCTCTTTCTTTATATATGTGTAGGTTTTATTTTGAAACGAAAATTTAATATAAAAAATTAAAACATTAGAGGCGGTTTTAAACCGCCTAAAATAAGATTTATTTAAAAATAAATAAAATGAGATTAAGGCTAATTTTCAACCGTCGGGTATTCTTTATCTTTTTAATTTTAAAAACACAATTGGAGGCGGCTATAAGCCACATCTAAAAATATTACAATCATCTTGTAAACAATAGTCATTAATGGTAGAAAACCGTCTTTAAATCACATACATTAGAACAGCTTTAAAAAATCTGTTAAATTATTAGAATTAGAGGTGGTTTTGTTACCGTCATTACTTGGTTGCTAAAAGTAATTGGCGACACCACTATAATAGGCATTTGACTAAACCACCCTTGTATTTAATTTTCTTGATTTTGGAGGCAGTTTAAAACTGCCTCTAATAACTTCATATTTTGTAGTGAGAGCTAGGGTTAGGGTTTTGGTGGATCCCAAAGCTTCCTTATATAAAAAGGTAGGATGAAATTTTGGTGGGATTTGTTTCTAGAGGAAATTTATTATAAATGTGACACTTCATATAAAGGAGAGAGAAGATTTCCATGGTGAGACAAAAAAATAAAAATAGAGATTTATCAGGCAGACTAATCTATTGCAATTTTATTAGCAAAAATTTCCTTACTTTATCAATTTTGTTACTTCAATAAACCTTGCTCTATAAAGCATGTTAGCATGACTGACTTAGTGAGCTTTAAAATCTTACTAAGGCTCATTGTGAGCTATATAGATTATTAAATTGGCAATCCAACACCACAGTCTTCTATATTTTGTGAAAAAACTCGAATCCAATATAAAAATATTCCAGAAAAATTATTTTTTTTTGGAAGTTGATCCAAGGTGTTGAAAATGGATGACTACCGAAATCCCAAATTTAAAACTAACATTCAATGGTAAAAGTCAACTTTTTTTTTTTCTATTTTTTTCCAAAGTTCATAGAATTCTTATACATTGTATTAGTCTTCAATAATTTCTCATTTATTTTGCCATTTATTTTTATAATATAGATTTAAGTATTCTTTTAGTTCAAAATTAATGCATGTTATGTAAAGTTCTTCAATTTTCATATAAATTGTTGGTTGGAGTTTAAAATGAGTTATATCTTCTAAAAAATTATTCCTTTTAAATAAGACAAATTTTTACTATTTTGAAGAACTCATTAACTTATATGTTTAGTATAACTAAAGTTATTACTTTTGGAGATCATATGTTAATTTTTTGAATGGAAAAAAGTTTTAGAATGATTCAAAATAATTTTTTACTCATTTGATCTTGAGAATTAGACATGGGTACTTGTGTTTTTTGGTGGTACTAATTCCGATTCCATTAATTTTGGAATCGAACCTGGAACCAAAAAGATCCAGAATTGAATTAAATATAATAATTATGGTTCTAAGTTTCCTAAGGAACTGTTTGATGGACTAGTTATGCATACGGCACTGGTTAGATTGGTTCTTAACTTTTTATTTAATTAGGAATTTAGTTCTCTATTCTGGTTAGTTTGTCTTTTGTTTCCATGTGAAAGAGAGAAAAACATTTAATATCCTTTCAAAAGTTCATGAGATGCACATTTCATGATCGGTACATGGTGCAATCTCATGAATTTGTTCATGCTGATATTATATATATCTTCCATGCTAATTTATAAGTATGTTGAAGTTCCGCAATCAAGATTGTTTCCTGTTGACATTCTGACTCTTCTCCTGTCAAAACTATGTAAACTTATCTAGGAGTTAAAGGTTATTCTTTATGGCAATAGAGAATTCGAGCCTGTTTTAGAAGCTAGTGCACAACTGACGTAGGAATTTTTTTGAGAGAACACACTATGTCTTCTTATTATTTGTCTTCAAAAGCTGAACTTGGAGGTAAGCATGAACCAATTCATCCTGGGAATGATTGCCAAGGGACAAGGAGGGGGTTTGGAACCACGTGTTTGGGTGAAAGTATGTATAGAGTAAAGAATCTTAAGAAAATGAGATTGAGGGTTACGGGGAAGATATCAGTAACTGGAGTTAGCAATGGGTTCAATAGATGGAAATTGGAGGAAGCACTTGGGAGTCTCTTGTGGTATATTAGTACATAGTTTCATACCTCTGACAACACATGATACCAATGCTAATACAAATAAGGAATGTGGATACTTGTATGATTTTTTCTATTATGATCTTTCTTATTAGTAATATTAAGTTCATCCTACTTTTCAAAGAAATAAAATTTACAAGTAGCATTGTATAGACAGAAACTAAAAATATTAGTTTGCTTACCTTCAAAAGTTACTAAGACCAAGGAAGACTTAAAACTTAGGAGTAGTAGAATGAAGCTAAAAATTTTATAGGTGCTCTGTAGTTTGTATACAACTATGGACCTACTGCATTTGGAGAGAGTCCTACTGATGTTTAATATGATATATTGAATTTTTTATTGGCTTGAATGATCTCAGAGCCTTTGTGGCTTTGATGATAGTTGTCTGTCTTTGCATAGCTACCATAGCTAACCTGCTACTAGTGCCAATGTACTCGTTTGCATGGTTATTGATGGTTGAAAGGTGGCTACTATGGTACATAGGCAATCTTTTTGCACTATAATGTATTCTTACTGCTTTCATGATTTGGTGACTGTCTATTAGAGTATATTTTCTATTTTCTTATAGTTTATCTTAGGTGTATTTTTGTTCAATTTGTGTAGCTAGCATTTACTGCTTTGCTTATGTCAAATGAAGCACATGGTGTTCTCTATTTTGAGAGGTTCTAAACTACTTCATATATGCGTTGATATTTTTTTGTCATTCAATTGTATTCTTTGTTCTAAGCGACGATTCAATCTTTTTTAGTTTTCACATATTTTCCTGATGTTAAGAGAGCATTAAAGCACTATTTTTTTAACGAGTAGTTGTGGGGTACTTGGAACCCATTTATTTTATAATATAAATTTCGGAGAATCAGCTACTCGTTAATAATATAACTAAGTAAATAATTTTGGAGATAATATGTTAATTTTTTGAAGGGAAAAAAGTTTTACAATGATTCAAAATAATTTTTGCCCATTTGATCTTTGAGAATCAGAACCGATGGGTACCTATGTTTTTTGGTGGTTCCGATTCCAGTTGCATTAATTTTGGAATCGAACCCGAAACCAAAAAGAACCATAACCAAATTAATTAATTAATGATTATGGCCTAAGTTCCCTAGGAACCAAACCATTGACACCCCTGTTTCTTTTAATTAAAAAAAAAAAAGAATTGAAGAAGAAGAAAGTAAATCCTTATTTTGGAATCACATCTCATTCATGACTTCGGGATTATGAATCAAAATGACTATTACAATATTAATTTAAAAAATTTATGACGAGTAGTGCAACAAAGACAACAATTAAAAACCCTTGGGTATGTTAAGGAACATGAAAAATAATCGTTTTGAGTGTAAAAATATACTTTTCGAGTTTAATGTGAGAGAGGTTTGGGTCTTAACTCTACTCCTAGGGTATATATGATCTAGATTCTTTGGAAAATTCTATTTTAATGCATTTGATTTATCTTCGTCATTAAGTATTATAAGTTTAGAGATATCTTAGAAAGTTATGATATTTTGAATAAGTTTATAATTTTCAATAAGTGCACTTATAGTATGAAGTGGGGCAATAGTTTTGTTTTTTTTTGTTATTTTTAGTGAATCATTTCTCTTATTTTTCTTTTGATAGCAAAAGTTCTAGGTGACTAAAATTAAGAAAAGATGAATGGTGATCGAAGATAATGATAATGATGGTGTGTAGCAAGATTTCATATGGGAAGGATTTATTAAAAGAAACGATAAAGGGGATGATTGATGTTGAAATAGGCATTTTAATATATATTTCAATTTTTCAAACATTTGAGACTGGGATCCCTTGAGAATATTCCTTATCCGAAAAAGCAAAGCCTATGATTAATGACCATGCATGTGTCCAATAAAGTTCTGACAATTAAAACATATCTATATATATAAGAGACACAAAGGTTCGCATCCAAACATGCACTTTTATTAAATGTTTGGATAATTTGTTAACTTTCAAAAGGTTAAATTATTCTTTTCAAGTTTTATATATAACTTTGATATTGGTCACCCAAAAGACCTATCATAGAATGATCAAAATGCCCTTTTCTTCAATCTCAAGCTAGTCAAAACCTCTACTGATCCAGAACCACTAGGGTACGAATTTTGACCTTCAAACCTCAATAATTAATGAGATACGGTTTTCTGGAAGTTGAAATCATAGATTTTTTTATAGAAATTAAATGATCTTCGTTCTACAAATGGTTGAAGAAGATAAATTGAATGAGTTAAAAATAATTTTATCCTTGTGGTTGAACAACTTGAATAGGAGGGAATTTTGGAAGAAAAATCAAATAATTTTGGCTTAAGATTGAAAATGAGGGTTCACACATCAGTTTTGTTCAATCTTCTAGAAAAGATAAATGTTAAGGGGTACATAATCAATTAATTAAGGAACACGGGAGAGATTTTTATATATGGGTCCACTAAAGATTTCACTAATCAAATGTTTTTATACGAGTCCACAAAAGATCTTTCTGTATCGTAAGATTGATGAACTAAGAAAATTTTTCACAAAACATTTTGATGACAAAGAATAAAAGAAAACTCATTCCCTCATGTTCCAAGCCTTAACAAAAAATCTGCCACTCTATTGGTATGCCCCCAATGGAAAAGAAAACAACTATCTTGAAACGATCGTGCCAAAACAACTGTCATACCTTCAAGATGGGATCATCGTCTTCTTAAAACAACTAATGGAGTACATTTTTTTTTCTTTTTAGATTGGTAAACTGAGGATAAAGGGACCTCTCCCTAAAGAAAACACTACTACCGAGTGTAAATACAAAATATATCTTCTTCAACATTTCTTAGAAGATCTTGAGGAACATTAGAACTATCATGGAATATAAAAAAATCATTCGAAACAACTCCCAATTTCGCTAAATAATCTGCTGCTCTGTTTGATTCTCGCCATTGAAATTTGAATTCACACTCATCAAAGAGATGAGCTTGGTCTGTAATCTCCAACAATGTTTCTACATACTTCCATGAAGGTATGAATTCTCCCATAATGCACTTGATCGAGTACAACGAATCTGATGAAATCAGAATTCGTTTGAATTCACTCAGTCTTGCAAAACGCATTGCTTTCAAGATAACTTAGATTTTGATCTTGATAATGTCCTCTTCTTCGCTATTGCAATAGCCAGCAAACTGAATTAATCCATCGTTGTCACTCCCAATAAAACCAAAATCGCACCTTGCATTTATAATGATCCATCCGTATTGACCTTCAACACATTAGTGGCTGGGCGTTCCCACGATAGGCGTTGAATTGCAGCTGGAACCAATGAAAACACACAATTCCAATTCTTCAAAACTTCTACCGTTACCTCTGTTTTCTTGTTCACAACTATCATCCCCTCAAACCGAAGCCTCACTACCTCTTCCTCTTATTTCAAGATTACTTCCTTCTGAACAAACACCTCAGCAAACAACCATTGATTTCTTTCTCTTCAACATAGGTAAATCACTGCACAAAATGTTGTATACGACATCTGATGGAGTTGATTTTCCTGATACAAAACGTTATTTATTACCTGCACTTCCTCCTCAATCGTCTCCCCACCAATTCTGATAATTCCAAACTTCTTCAAACACTGTTTCCAAACCCATCGGTGTACATGCATTGAAAGAAAACATGATCATTTAATTTGTCTCTTGACTGCTATAGCACAAGACAGGATACTCAATGACAATGATATTATTTTCATTCAAAGATGACCAACCTGCAAACAAAATCATTCGTTCATGGTTTCTACCAATGAATCCCTTACCCGCCCCCATAGTCGACATCGAACCTTCCCTGTTAATCTTCACAACAGCTTCTTGTAGACAAGACGAAAACATACTCTTCCAAACATTTTCCATACATTTAGCCAAGCAATTCTAACTCTTCAACAATGGCCAAATCCCTTCATTAGGATCATTTTATTTGCACTCCCCCAAAAACGCCCCTAACATCTTCTCCAATTCTTCGAAGGATATAGAATTTATCCTTTTCTATACCCTAAAAAATACACTTATTTCTCGCTCTCCAAAAGCAATAAACTAGAGCAACAAAAGCTCAAGTTCAACATATTGTGCACCTCCTTGCTTGGAAACCGAACACTTGTCATTACCAAAACTTCTTCTCAAGATGCACTAGTGAAAAAAGCCCATATTTGACGGTCTTAACCCATCAAATATTTTGTTGTAGATTTTTTTTTTCGACGGCCCTAGACTATCAAATTATTGGATAATGAGCTTCAAAAAAAAGAAAAAAAAAATTCCATAAAATATGATCGTCGAATTTAGAGGTTTAACAAACAATAACACTATCCTCTAATTCACCAATCATAATAAAAGAAATAATAAAAAAAAAATCAGAAAAAATAAAAATAAAAATCATAAAACAAACTCCAAATTAAGCTAAACAACTCAAAATTCATATTATATATTGAAATTTCATTACTAAACAAGCTCTAATAGAAGCACTGGGACACTAACAAATGAAATTAAGTCACATAATTGCTTAAAAATAAAACACAGTCAGAAGCAAATGGTCGTGATGCTTTTCATCTCTTCTGGCTCTCTCCGCTTTATCGTGTCCACTTATTTTTCTCAAGGTTTGGATTTCCCCTACATTGCCATTGTTTCTTAGATCAGATACTCCTTATTGGTTTGATTTTGAGATGGTTGAAGACTTCACCACCGTGTCAAAAGTTTCTTTATTTAAAATTACTTTCGAGCATCGATCATAAAGGGATTTAACCCGAGGATAATTGATAAGGAAATGGGATAATTAAATAATAAAACTTTTATTTAGAATTTAGAATTTAGTTGTGAAATGGACAATATTATTCTGTAAAATATTTTAGGACAAAGTTTAAATTACTAAGCTAAGCTTACACTTGCTCAAGGCTTCATTGATTCCCTAAACGAAAAGATTTAGCCTATTATCATAAGTTCAAGATGGAAAATTAAAATTTAAAAGAATAGAAAAAAAAAAAACAAAACAAAATAAAGAGATAGAGAAAATTGAGACTTCAAATAATCTTGAATTTTGTGTTACAAAGGCGTCTAGACCTTCATTTTTCTTAGTTGCAATATCTACAAGAGAGCAATATCTCAAAATAAAAATAAAAAGAGAAGAAGTTGAGGGAGAAGACAAATGAAAATGGATTAAGAAATTTTTTGGTGTATAACGTGTAAGGAGTGTAACTGAGGGGTTTTATAGGAAAAATGAATTGATTATTTAATTATAATAGAGAAAGTATGAGTAAAAAATATGAGTTATTATTATTATTGTTAAAACATAGAGGAGGCAATCAAGGAGTAATTATAGGAAATATATTTGTAGAGAATGATTAATGAGTTTGGGTTGCGTTTGGTGAGTTTTAGATTGGATTGGATGATAAGTTTTGGGTGAATTGGATTTGATGATGGGTTTGAGCTTTAAGTGTCCATTGGATACAATTAAGTGAAAAAGCCCAAGACTTCACAAATTGAATTGGAGAAGCTCAAATACTTAATTTTGGTTTCACAAGCCCTATTGACTTCGATATTGTTTATTTGACCATAGTATTTCTCTTGTCAAATTCATGAATTTCTTTCGTCTTTTTATACCATCTCTCCTCATTTCGATTCCTATTTTTTCAAAAATAATAAATATCACCAAATATATCACAAAAATTATAATTTAACAATATTTATAATAATTATGCACGGGATGATATTTATACGTAATTCTCAGGATTCAATTAGGAAATTTATCAAATACATGATTATTTGGGACCTCGAAAGATACATTTCCCGGCCTTGATCACACTCCCAAATCTAAGTTTTTCTATTCCTGACTTTCAGAAGCCACTCGATTGCATTTAATGTATATAGCAAGCCTTTAAACCCTTAGTAAACAACTTTCACTCGTTAGGGTTTGTAGTGAATATAACCCAAAAATTCAGGTATTATTGAGTATTTTAAATCAAAATCATACATATTAGCAAACACAAAAAATTACTAACTCGGCCACCAGGTTTAGTATCACTATAGAGTCCTAAATATTATTCATTTCTAAGCAAAAATTATTCTTCAATGCACGTGTACTTTTGACTTACAATTTCCAATCTTAATCTCCTAGAGTAAGAAAAAAAAAACTCTCTTTTTAGTATGGTTGGGTTACCTCAAATCTAACTCACAACTAAGCATCTTGTCTGGGTTAGCGAGTTTGTGGATATTCAGTTTAATACCTCTAAAGGGCTTATATGTGATTTTTCAGTTTACTTGCATTTTTACCATTGATGGTTTTCACCCTACTTAAACATTTTTTCTTCTGTGTTAATGCGTCTTTTGGGTTTTTTTTTCAATCTAGTTTTTATGCTATCTCCTCTTTATTTTGAAATTTTTTTCTTTTGTTGAAATTTCTTCCAGGTAGTCTTTTTAAAGGCACCCAGTCTAATTCATAGGCTGTTACTGTTTAAGTTGTAGTTGAAACCCAGATCTATTTTCTTCTAATTAGACAACTATATGAACAACGAGATCAAAGTTCATTAGACCCGACTTTCCTGCTATTCTAAGAACGAAGAAAATTATAAAATAACTCTATTTAATCTAGACTGTATTGCTATGTCAGAAGTGAAGTCAAATTTTACAATGAATATTTTCTGAGAATTTTCTTAGAAAGGAACATCAAACATGGTTGTAGATAAAAATTTATAACCCAATGTCTATTTTGAAAAAGTGGTTAAAAATATAAACATTATTTCGAAATAAAATATGAAAAATGCCAAGTATATTTTTATTTTTTTTAGGGAAGTATTCAACCTATACTACCCACACCCCCAAACCTAAATTGAATTTAGTCCTCAAAATTCATAAAGTATATGCATGTAGGACAGTAAAAAGTAAAAATAATGGATAATACCTTAAATGTATTTTGTATTCCACTAAAATGTGAATTTTTTACTGTAGTGGGGTTAAATACAAAATCACTAACAAAAATAAACAATAAGAAAAGAAACACACAAAATAACTTATACAAAACAAGACAACACTAAATGAGATGGTTTTTTATTTGTGCGGACCTAGTCACTACCCATCTCAATCCATCTAGTGGACTTACTCAGCTGTAGTGTTCACATCTGCATTCGTCTGTTACATTTATTTTAATACTCTTCAAAAGTAGTGTTAAGTGGGAATCGAGACTAGAGAAACTTTTCGCAATAGAACTATCAAAACTGAAATGATGAAATCTAACCTAAAAATATAGAAAATGTGTCTCCCTTATCTATTGGAAGAATAATTAGGTAGTTTCCGTCACGATATACCTAGGTTGGTAAATGCAGAACATTAGAAAACAACTAATGGAGTACATTTTTTTCTTTAAGCTAATTTGCACATGAAGGTGACTCGTATTCAGCTGCTGCACAAACTTTTCGATACTATTTCTCTCATGAACAATAATAAACTCTAAAATGTGTGCAACTATGTTCGACTAGTCCAAGGAAGCTTTCCTTTTCATATGTAACACACATAACTTCAAAGGAGATATTATAATCAACAATCGAATAATAGATATGAAAATGAATTCAACCTTAAACTTCTTAAAAGCATTAAAACACTTAGAAGTGAGCTGAAAAGAGAAATTTGTGGCCAAAAGGTTACAAAAAGGTTTTAATATTTTCCCCAAAACTTTGATGAGTCGATAGTAAAGTCCAATGTATCCTAGGAATGAGCACACTTCTTTCATAGTTTTGGGAGGTGGAAGATTGGAAATTAAGTTGACTTTGGCTTTATTGACTTCTATTCCTTTTTCAGAAATGATGTGACATAGAACTATATCGCGCTTCACCATAAGGTGGGATTTTTCCCAATTAAGCATGATATTTTTTCCTTTCAACAAACTAGTAATAAGTATAAGTGCTGAAAATATTTATCGAAACTAGACCCAAAAGCTGAGAAATCATACATAAAGATTTTTAGGAAAAACACTTCCATATTAGTGAAGAAACTTAACATATACATTTGAAAGATAACAGGTGCATTGCATAGCCCAAAGGGCATGTGATGGTAGGCAAAGGTTTCATAGGAACATTTACATCTTGTCTTTTCGTGATTTTCATGGACTATTAGAATCTGATTTTATCCCAAATATCCTTCAAGAAATTGATAACATGTGTGACCTAATAATCGCTTGATCATTTGATCAATGAAATGCAAAGGAAAATGGTCATTTCAAGTCATTGTATTCAACTTCTGATAGTCGATATAAACACGTCGCCCAATTTGGATGTGCGTGAGGACTAGTTCGTTATCCTTGTTGGTTAGAGCTGTGATACCAGATTTGTTTGGAACTACTTAGACTTGACTGAGCCATTGATTGTCGGATATGGGGTATATGATACCTGCATCAAGCAATTTGATGAATTATGTTTGATCTACCTCTTTGATTGCTGGGTTAAGCCTCTTTTGTGGTTCTTTTGATGGTTTTGTATTTTATTTAAAGTGGATTTGACGCATTACCACACATAGCTTCTCGATGTTCTCTTAAGACTTCTAAGAGTTGTTCTTCTTGGAATGAGTGTAACTTGGATGAGATGATAACTAGTAAGATTTCCTCCTCACCAATGAAAGTGAACTTGAGAGTACTTGGTAGAGGTTTGAGATCCAACTTGGTTGGCTCAATGACAGATGAAATAGGACTAGTTGAGGTATTCATGAGACTTTCAATTTTAACATTCCAAAGTGTAGTGTCCATTGGAAGGGCAATGTAAAAATGCATTGACTTCTCTCATTGTCTTATTGACTTCAAAATCCCAATCAAAATTTGTCAGACTTCTTTCAAGAGGATCAAGGTAACTTGATTCATGATACACTTGGTTAACCAAAGTGTCAATCATGTTAATTTTGTTGACATCGTTGATTTGTCGGATCTGATATCGATTGTGAAAGGCATTTAATTTGACTTTCATGTCTCCGAATGATAATGTCATCATGTTGTTTAGACAATGAATCATTGCATCTAATGTTGTTAGGAAAAGTCGTTCTAAAATGATTGGAACATGACTCGTGGGATTGATAACGGGCTTTGTATCGAGAACAGTGAAATCTATTGGAAAGTAGAATTATTTTATCCTAAGAATAACATCTCCTATAATCCACTTGGAAACTTTGACTGACCTATCAGCTCAACTCAATGTCATGTTTGTGGGTTTTAACTCTCCCAATTACAATTATTTGTAAATAAAAAAAAGCAATAAGTTCACACTGGTTCCTAGATCTAGAAAACAGTTCCTAATTATTTGATATCCTATATTAATAGGAATCGTTGGACAACAAGGATCTTTGAATTTGGGTGCATGTTTTGTTGAATTATCGAAGATACTTAGGCTGCCATTATGGTTTCCCGAGGAAAAAAATTTCCTCTTCTTAGTTTTCAAATGTTTCAGGAATTTGGCATAAAATAGAATATGTTTGATGGCATCTAGAAAATGAAGGTTAATTTGTACATCTTGAAAAATCTCCAGAATGTTTTCATATTGAGTCAACGTATTATTCTCCATAAGATGTTGTGCAAATGGTGCTTTTATAATGAATGAAGTGAATGGGATATTTTTTAATTGAATTTTCTTCCCAAGGAATATCGATTCTAACTTTTTGGCTTGTGAAAACGCCCTCGATCCGCGGGGTGCGCGGATCCGCTTTTGACCCTTGAGGTTTGGGAGTCGCCACCTAGTTATTAAGGTCTAGGAACCAAACTGACTCTAAGAAAGGCAAACATTATTAATCTACGAAAGAGAAAAAAAAAGGTTCGGGGATCAAGTTACGGGGTTGGAAGGTGTTAGGCACCAACCCCGCCCGGCCAAAGCCGGTCTCTACTAACTTCCCAAATAAATTACATTGCTAACAAAACTTAGATAATAAAAAAAAAATAAGAATTTATACCTTTCCGATAGCAAAGACCTTGTTCCCTCAAATTCGACAAAAATTGCTCATTGTACCGTACTCCTTGCTTTGTTCTGTCTCCGGATTTGATTTCTGATCTCCAAGGCAAGGTATCTTTTTTTCTTTATCTGGATTCTTCGAGTTTGTTATGGATTTTGAGGTGTTTTTGAAGGGATTTTAGGTGTTTTTTAGCCTAAAATCGAAGAAGGGATGTTAGGTAAGGAGTTGGGACTCTAAAACTCGGGTTTATGAGAGGCTAGGGGGGCTTTTAGACCTCTTTTTCTTAGGGTTTTTGATTTGATACGAAAATAGGGTGTGAGGACCCCTATTTATAGATTTTTTTAAAGGTTGATTTAGATAGAATTAGTGTTTAATTAGAATTCTTTTAGTTAGAGTTGTATTTTAGTTAGAATTATTTTAGGTAGAATTGTATTTTAATTATAATTGTTTTAGGTAGAGTTGTGTTTTAGTTAGAACTTTATTAAATATAGTTATTATTTAATTAGAACTCTATTAGGATTTTGAATTTTGGTCTTATTTGATTGACTTTAATTTTTTGACTTTAGTCTTAATTGATTGACTTTTAATATCTTGACTTTAGTCTTGCTTAATTGACTTTAATTTTGACTTTAGTCTCACTTGATTGACTTTAATACCTTGACCTTAGTCTTTCTTGATTGACTTTAATTTTTTGGAGAACCCTCCTCTATTATATCTTTAATTCTTTGGACCCCCAAATGGAGGGATCTTTAAAGAAATATCTCACGAACCCTCAACAATTTTACTTGAGAGCCCGATTGATCGATTTTTTTAATTTAAAATTTTAATTTAATTTCATTAATGTTTCACTTTAATTATTGAATATTTTATTTATTAATTTCAAAATTTTTAATTATGAAAATTGTGAAATTACCATTTTACCCCCAAAGAGGACTTTTTGTGTTTTAAGTCGGTTTTTGATGTTTTAGGATGTTTTAGAATCAGTTTTTCGTAAGGAATTCAATGTGAATGTTGGTTTGTGTCATTTATGAAAATTTTTGTGTGAAATGATTGTGAACTTTATGAGGGGCATTTTCGTAATTTTATCAAATTCTGTGAAAATTGGCGAAATGATTTATTTAGTTCCGATTTGTTATTTTATGTGTTTGAAAGGATTTTTCTAAGCGTAATGTAGGCTCTAGGGTTGTTTTGATGTTAAGGGTATTTTGATAATTTGATCAATTTTTAGTGATTTTTATCGTAAAGCTTCTTTTTTGTTTGCAAGATGATGATTTCTATGTTTCTTGGATCGTTTTTTCCTAGCGTAACGTGATTTCTAATGTTTTTTTTTTCGAGATACCTCATCCGAATTTCTGAAACATATCTGGTAACAAAATAAAGCATTGGAATAAACATACATCATTGGGAATCGTTGCGATCGGGTTGACGAGTTGATTAATTAGGCGAGTGCAAAAATGAGATGTCGACAGGTGCCCCTCTTTGGTAGAGGGTTGAAGTAAACTAGATAGCAAATCTATTTTGATAGATAGTGCGATATCCGAATGCCAAAGCTAATGACAGTTCATTTTGCAGCCTAATTTAGCAATTCATCAGAATGTTCGAATCCTTGAGCATAAAACTCTCCCCGAATTAAAAAGTTGTCAGGTCCTTGAGCGTGAGCTCTCACTGACAGTGTCAGATCCTTGAATTTTAGAGAATTCTCCCTGACTAAAAAGTGCAAGTGTGAGTGTATGTACTGTGTGAAACTGAGCAAAGATTGAGAAAAAAAAACTAAGCATAATCTGAGCATAAACTGAGCATAATCTGAGCAAAGTGAGCATAATCTGAGCAAAATTTGAATGTCTTCCAGTACCTACCCTAGGTGAACGAATAATAAACTAATTTTTTTGAAAGTCCTACTCTACCTGTCCAGGGTGAAAGAGTAATGAACTAATTTTTTTGGGAGTCCTACTCTACCTACCTAGGGTGAAAGAGTAATGAACTAATATATTTTTAGAAAAGTTCTACTCTACCTACTCTGAGTGAAAGAGTAATGAACTAAGCTTTTTGAGAGTCCTACTCTACCTGCCCAGGGTGAAAGAGTAATGAACTAATTTTTTTGGGAAGTTCTACTCTACCTACTCAGAGTGTAAGAGTATGAACTAATTTTTTAGGAGTCTTACTTTACCTGCCCAAGATGAAAGAGTAATGAACTAATTTTTTTTTTGGGAAAGTTCTACTCTACCTACTCGGAGTGAAAGAGTAATGAACTAAGCTTTTTGAGAGTCCTACTCTACCTACCCAGGGTGAAAGAGTAATGAACTAATTATTTTGAGAAGTTCTATTCTACCTACTCGGAGTGAAAGAGTAATGAACTAATTGTTTTGGGAGTCCTACTCTACCTGCCCAGGGTGAAAGAGTGAACTAATTATTTTGGGAAGTTCTACTCTACCTACTCGGAGTGAAAGAGTAGTGAACTAATTTTTTTGGGAGTCCTACTCTACCTGCCCAGGGTGAAAGAGTAATGAACTAATTTTTTTTTGGAAGTTCTACTCTACCTACCCGGAGTGAAAGAGTAATGAACTAATTTTTTTTTGGAAATTCTACTCTACCTACTCGGAGTGAAAGAGTAATGAACTAAGTTTTTTGAGAAGTTCTACTCTACCTACTCGAAGTGAAAGAGTAATGAACTAATTTGTTTTTTGGAAGTTCTACTCTACCTACTCGGAGTGAAAGAGTAATGAACTAATTTTTTTGGGAAGTTCTACTCTACTTATTTGGAGTGAAAGAGTAATGAACTAATTTTTTTTTGGAAGTTCTACTCTACCTACTCGGAGTGAAAGAGTAATGAACTAATTTTTTTGGGAAGTTCTACTCTATCTACTCGGAGTGAAAGAGTAATGAATTAATTTTTTTCTTTTTTAGGAAGTTTTATTCTACCTGCCCAAGGTGCAAGAATAATGAACTAAGCTTTGAGGGAACAAACGGGGGATTAACCTCGCATTTGATTTTTTTTTTTTAATAAAAAGTTGGATTTTATGAAGGTCCGATAAACATTTTAACTCTTTTTAAATCTGAGGAGTTTTCAAAATTGTTATCAAGAGGGTAACCTTTAATTCAAAGTTAACCTTATCTTTTGGGGTTGAAATTGACTAGGCATCAGAACAAAAATGCCCCTAGTTTGACAAAGAACATTGCACTGGGGATAATTGAACATAATTTGAAAATAAATGCCCCTAGAGTAAGGGGGGAAACTCTACTCTTTAGAAAAATGAAGTGCCTTTGTTATGAAAGTTTGAAATCCTTGATTACCGCAAGCACAATAAAGGTTTAACTTTTAATTTTGACTTTTTATATTGAAGATTTTGAGTCAGGCTCAAAGAAATTGGAACAAAATATTTCTTTCTGAAATTCATCATAGAATTTGTTCTTTCTCCCCATCGGTTCACTTAGGGACATGAAACTCTTCAGATCAATCATAGACGAGATACTTGTATCTGCTGAGTCTATATTTGGTTCAAACTGGGTATTGAAACTTGATCATTCGGACTTCTGATATTTCGGCTTGGACTACCTTTTCAGCTTCTCAACTCAACGGAGATTTTTTTTTATTTTTTGATAGCTCTAAGTTTTGCCTAGATTGCCTATTCAGGTTTTCAATCTAGCGAGCATGCTCTAGTTTTTGCCTAGATCGTCTTTTTAGGTTTTCAATCTAGCAAGCTTACAATTTTTTCTTTTTTCCTTGCTTTGATTGTTACCAAGGTCATCCTTTCAAAATTTTAACCTCGCGAGCTTGCCTTAATTTTTTCCTAAGTTGCCATTTTGGGTTTTCAACCTAGCAGACTTTTTTTTCTTCCTGTTTGAACTTCTGGAGTTGCTGTCTGATCATGCTTTGCTATCTTCTTTGACTTTTCGCACGGTACTTAGGAGGACTTTCATGGGTAAGTTTAGGACTGGGTATAAAAAGAAAGGAATTTTGAGGCTCAAAAATCCAAATGCCCCTTGTGTGGTATTTCTTTTACTTTGCCTTAAATTTTCTTTCCCATTTTGGATTTCTTTTTCTTTTGAATTTTTTTCTTCATTTTTATTGTGTAGGGAAATATATTTTTTTATTTTGATGTGGTCGGGCCTGAAGTAACTTCTTAGGTTGCCTACGTACCTCAGATTTTTGTGATCAGACCAAAACGTAGTTCAAATCTTCCCTCCCCTAGGTTAGGTGATCGGGCTAAGAAAGAAAAAGGTATAATTTTTCTTTTTGAAAAGGCTGCAAAGGGGTTGAGAAATGATATATTGAACTGGGTAACAGGAGAATTGATTCGGTCAAAGATGGTCTCCTTAAATGTAGTATCGTTTGATTTGGTCAAGGTTGGTTGGTTCTAGTAATTATATTCCATCATGATCTTGAAGTCTAACAGTTCTTCCAGATAATATTTCCTTAATGATTGAATCTCTCCAATTGGGTTCAAACTTTCTAGGATCGAGGAGGAGTACTCAAAATTTTTTTCTTGGGTAGTCTGATGCTTTAAATCCTTGACTCATAAGTGATGAACTTTGACTTTCTTGTTAAACATGCGAGTGACTCCTCTCCATTGACAGACCCAATCTGTTTTTAAAAATTAACTTCCATCAAGACCTTGAGATACAGGATTTTCCCTTTTAACCGGTAAGATTGCTTTCATATCATACTAGAGTGACTCTAGTAGAAGACTGTATTGACGTGTAATATGTCCATAATGCAAATGGTAACTTCTCTGGCCAGTCCCGGTGTGATGTGTAATTGACACATTTTCACGATGATTGTCTTGAGATTTTTATTGGCTGCTTCAACTATTCCATCGATTTTAAAATTCCAGCACTGATACATTTTATAATCCCTCCTCTGGCTATGTCAGTCTATTCTGGTTGGTGTTCTCACAGGATGGGTATATATTTCATGTTGAACAACACTCCAAATTTAACCGACATATCCTCATAGGACCATGTAAGCAAGTCTTTTGAATTTTCTGAATAAATTCATCATCTCTTTGTGCTCCTCTGGGGATAAGTTAGTTCCAATCTGAATTTCTTGAGAATTATTTTTGTTCCGAGGTCAATGACCTTTAGTTCCTCGAGCAAGGCATTTATCTTCTCATTCAAGAGGGGGTTCCTCATTAGAGGAATTTCTCTTTGAAGCCAGTTATTAGTTAACTCGTTAATGCACTCAAGGTATTCAAAAATTTTCTTTATTCAATTAAATTTAGATAGGGCAACTGACACCATTGCAGACTAGACAAACTAATTTGACTAGAGCAAAATAAGAAAAAAGACAGACTTAATTACTGAATTGATAGAAAGAACTAGTCTCAAGACTCATAAACAACTAAAGACAATTACCCACAACGAGCTTGATTACAGACTGAGAACTCGAGAAACTATTTCCAAGCGGTTAGATTGAGTTTTCTTCTTCAGATTCTTTGCATTCTTCAGACTTACTTCTTCTCTATTGGTCAAGACTGCATTTGATGGTGAAAAGCTCATTAGGGATTGTTACTTTAGTAAGAGGAGGGCTAGGAGGTTTATGATTGACTGATCGGATGAGAAGGATTGGGTCAAACGAAAGTTGAGTATTGGATACCATGTTCAGAGTCTAAGGAGGTTGGTAACTGGGTAGAGGGTTGGTAGTAACATTTGGTTGCTCAGGGGCAGGGACAGTAACTTTTTTGGTGTCAATGAGGTCTTGAACTGTATGATGAAGAGCAACGCAACGATCAGTAAGATGACCAAAATTTTGGTGAAACTCACAAAATAGGTTGGGATTGTGAGAAGTGGGGAGTGGATTTGGTAAAGGTCGAGGTTGGAGAGGTGCAATAAGCCCTTTATTTAATAGTTTCTGAAAGACAATGCTCAAAGACATACCAAGATTGGTGAATTTCCTACGTGGTCGAGGTTGATTAGGGTTAACTTGGTTACTAGGCAAGATAGTAGATTGGACGGGTGTAGTAGACGTATTGGCTACATAGGCGTGATCAGCGCTAGACTTGAAATTGGTGAAAGGCTTTTTGAACTTATTGTCAGAAGGATTGGAAAAGATTTCGGAAGTAGAAGCATCTTCCAATTGGCTACCAGCTTGCAATAGAGACTCGAATGTAGGAAGGTATTGGGAGACTATATGTCGGGCATACCCTTGCGAGAGGTTTTTTAAGATAATAGCCACTTGTTATTTCTTTGAAGGTCTATCCCATATTTGTGCAGCCTTGGCCCTCCAACAACCGATGAAGTCAGTAAATGTTTCCCCATTCTTCTGTTTAGTTGACTCCAAGTCCCTTATTGAAGTTTCAATTTCGGTACTGTATTTGTATTGATGCCAGAAAGCTTTTGACATATTCTCCCATGTACCTACTGTAGTTGGATCTTGAGACATCAGCCATCGTAGAGCTGATCCTGATAGAGTTCGTTGAAACAGTAATGTCATATGTTCGTCGCTAAGCCCCATAGTGCGCATGTTAGTAACATACACTTTAAGATGAGTTTTTTGCACACCCTATACCACTAAACTTGTCCATTTCCGGCATCACAAACTTCTCAGGCAAATGAATTCTAGGGATGCGGTTCAGAGCTTCAATACCTACTGCAATTTTATCGATACCTTTTATACTTTTCATAGCCGACTCTAATTGAGACATTCTGTTAGCTAACATAGGATTTTTATCAACATATTCTTCATCTCCATCGATTTCGAAGACTTCACGTGGATGTCTCTCTTCTACCTTCTTTCCTTTTCGATCATTTAGGGGATTGCACGTTGATTCCGAGGTCTGTTCTAACACTTCCACTTTGCCTTTTATACTGTTGATATCATTGGCAAAGGCTGCCAAGATCTTACGGATCTCTGTAAGTTTAGATTCTAAAGCCATCTCTATTTGTTGACTTGGTACTGTAGCTCGTTCTAACCGACTGGACTTCCGACTCCAACTAGGAGGTTGACGCTTGAGTTTGGGCGCAATGATAATCTTGAAAACCCCATCAAAGGTGGATTACTAGTTACGGACCAATAAATAGAGGTTTCTCTTGATAACATGAGTTAAGTTAACCCCTAGATTCAAAATCTCTAACCAATGAAATATTTCGATTAAGAAATATTATATGAATATGATTTATTGATCTTATTAAGTATGAAATATTCAGTCCATTGAATTAAACTGGCAGATGCAAAGTGATTGGGACTATGTACCTATTTGAGTTTGGGTCGGTTCGATTCAATGAATCTGAATATTCCACTTGCATCATTTCATCCAATATTTTTAAGCCAATTAGTTCAACCGGTCCATATGTTGACCCATAAAATCCATTTACCAATGGGGCTAATTGGTTTAACTTGATATTGGCCATATGTCTCATCAATTAAGTTTATTGGGTTGGACCGATATTGCGAGTTTGATTGGAGCGGTGTGGACCAGTCCACCCACTTACCTTTTGGTTGGATTAAATAGAGTAACCCGGGAACACCCACGATAAATTTGAGTCGTGGCTACAAGGGAGGTTTATAGACTCTAAGCTTACTATATGCAATGCATTTTTATTTGGCCACCCTTGCTCAAGCACACTTATATACCTTTCGATACGTGGTGACTTGGTTTGATATACCGTATAAGTAATAATCTAAAACCTCAACTCACTTCTCTGAAGTCAAAAATAGCCAGTTTGATCTCCAGTTGAGAGGTGGCGCACAATGCTAAGCAAGGGCCACTTAAATACCTCTCGTCTAGAATAGACGTAGTCTATCCCCCTCGTACAGTAAGGTACAGCGGGGCAAGATCTCGCTTAGACACCGATTTTGACAAAAAAGTGTAATTGATATACTTGGATTATCTTTTATATACCTATGGGTACGAGTCAAGAGTTGTAGCTTTCATAAATGGTTTGGCATCCCACGAGGGGACCGACTACGTACTAGTACTATGTTGGCAATCGGGACATGTGACTATATGGTTCACAATAGGTCAAAGGCTCAGGTTTCTCCAGCCTGGGTGTATCAATATACCTCTCAGAATCACCTGATCAGACGGTATTGATGTCCCAGTTTGATATACCCTAAGGTACGTAACTGAAGTTGTGGTTTTCATGAATGACGTCGCATCTCCGAAGAGACCGAGCCACGCACTAGTGCCACGTTGGCTATATGGGATGTGTAAGTGTGCAAAGCAGTAAACGTGCGTGTGGTGTGTGTAAAACAGGGTGGGTGTGCCCAGGGCCTTTTTCAAATAAATGGGCCTCTAAGCCAGATCAGATCATTAATGGGCCACAATCATAATGAATACAAGTATATTAAGATCAAACTCATAGCATGCAAATCAAAAGAAATTCAAAATCAATTGATCAAGACCAATCAATTAACTAAGATCGAGTAATTAACACGAGAGACTTAAGATTCAATTAATCAAGGTATCTAAGGGGTATGATCATATGAACCGGGTAAAAGGAAACCATGCACCCTAATCTAGCACCTCATTCCCAACATTCAACATCGTAAAACATGGACAAATATCACATAGAAACATTGGCATAAAGCTTAAAGTGAATGCAAAGGGAATTGCATGAGGTCTTTAATCCAAACGAGTCAACTCGACTTACGACAACCAAAATCGGGATTTCATGACAACACATTATGGAAAAATTAAAACAATTAGCATGTAATTAATTCCTTATGTGGTTCAAGACAAGTTAACTGAATTAACTCACCTACAATTCACCCCTATGGTTGATTTTCGAAGTCCAACACCCCGTTTTGTTTTATTTTTTTTTTGAAAAACATGCATGGCCAATCTTTTAAGAACATAGGCTAGCATGACCAACTCATAAGGTTTCAAAGTTTACTAAGGGTCATTAGGTCATGTGGTTCATCATGTCGCCGATCCAATGTCGCAACCTTCTAGATTTAATGGAAGAGATTGGATCCAAAAGTGAAATTCACATCTCTTTTTTACTTTGATCCAATGTTTTTTAAAGATGAGCGGCGATTTAAATCAAAATTCAAAATGAAAATTAATTTTTAAGAATTTTCTTTTTTTTGAAATATTTGTTTTTTGTTTTTTTAATTCTCAGAATTTCATCTGCCATAAACATGTGGCATTGGATCACCTTTTGGGTGCCCCGTAGCAAGGTCAATGACCCTTAGTAAGAAAGAAGCCTTACTAAGTTAGTAATACTAGTTCGTTCAAAATCCTTTTTTTTTTTCTATGTTGCTGTCAGCAACACTCACAACTCATAACTCACACAAATTTATAAAAAAAAAAAAAAAAAAAAAACTAAGAATTTCGTCCCATGTAGCATTGAAACGTGGTTTGGGGTGTCCAGTCTTGCTGTTATTTAACAGCACCCACTCTTGCTATTTTTTTTTTATTTTTTATATTTGGCTGCTGCAGCAACACACAACACACAACTCTTCTTACGTTGGCTGCCACCAAAATGCGCACTCAACACCCTTATTTTTTGTATGTTTTGTACACTACTGCCAGCAAGATACACAACGCCCAACTCAACTCACAACTTCTTTTTATTATTATTATGTGGCTGCCAGCAACACACACTCATAACACTTGTGTTTTTTTTTCAAATCCCATTACAAGTTACCAAATTAAAAAATCTCAAGACATTCAATGGCTGTGCTAGTCATCTAAGTGCGTGGGGGTTAATGGAGGATGTTGGGGCGGTTATTACAGCGAAGAAGATGAAAAAAAAAAAAGCTGTTGCTTCATTATTGGTGGTGAAGACAGAGAGAGGGAGAGAGGTGGTGAAGAGAGAGAGAGAGAGAGAGAGAGAGAGAGAGAGACGTCTCTCTGCTCTTTTTTGAGAAAGAGATGAGAGAGATACGTCTCTCTGCTGTTTTTTTTTTCTCTTCTTATTGAAGAAGAAGATAAGAAATAAAAAAAACGTTTTTCTTTAATGGCACACCAGCCTTTTTTAAAAAACGTTGCTGTCCCCTAAACAAATTTTTTTTAGCAGCTCCTTATTTTGTTAATCGTTGCTGCCCCTGCCCCTTAACAGCACAAAAAACAATTTTTTTTTTAAAATGTTGCTGCCACTTTGCAGCACAAAAGAGGTTTTTTTTTTTTTTAAAACGTGGCTGCCCTGTGGCGGCACAAAATTTTTCTTTATATAAAAACATTGCTGCCCTTTGGCAGCACAAATTTAAAAAAAAAAAAAAAAAACGTGGCTGCCCGTTGGCAGCACATAATTTTTTTTTTAAAACGTGGCTGCCCCCTTGGTAGCACATTAAAAATTTTTGATTTTTAAAAACATGGCTGCCCCTTAGCAGCACAAAATATATATATTTTTTAAACGCAACTGCTCCTTAGCAGCACAAAAATAAATAAAAATTTACATACACTAGCCCCCCTTTTTAAAAAAAAACGTAACGCCAAAGGGCAGATTGACTCAAAAATAAAATAAAAAATGTCAAAAGATAGATCGATTCCTAAAATAATAGATAAAAAACTAAATAAAAAAAACCTATATGGTGTAACAACTATCACTCCGTCCTTAATGAAATCATCTTTTTGAAATCCCAAATTATTTAGGATTGTTCTTGATTGGCCTTCAATTGAATCACAAAAGTAATGCTTGATTGATCCATAAAAATAATATGCCGAGATCTCTAATATCCAAAAACACATGCTCAATAATCGAATAAAAAAGACGGAGATGCAAATATAATCATGAATAAACAAATAAACAAAAACAAACTAAATAAATAAACAAATAAAAACATTCTAGGTTATTTTAGCGATGCTCCCATACTTGGGGTTTTTCAAATTTGATCCTCAATGTTCCCAGTGGAGTCGCCACTGAAAGCGCCCTCGATCCGCGGGGTGCGCGGATTCACTTTTGACCCTTGAGGTTTGGGAGTCGCCACCTAGTTATTAAGGTCTAGGAACCAAACTGACTCTAAGAAAGGCAAACATTATTAATCTACGAAAAAGAAAAAAAAGGTTCGGTGATCAAGTTACGAGGTTGGAAAGTGTTAGGCACCAACCCTGCCTGGCCAAAGCCGGTCTCTACTAACTTCCCAAATAAATTACATTGCTAACTAAACCTAGATAAAAAAAAAAAGAATTTATACCTTTCCGATAGCAAAGACCTTGTTCCCTCAGATCCAACAAAAATTGCTCCTTGTACCGTACTCCTTGCTTCGTTCTGTCTCCGGATTTGATTTATGATCTCCGAGGCAAGGTATCTTTTTTTTTTTTTGATCTAGATTCTTCGAGTTTGTTATGGATTTTGGGGTGTTTTTGAAGGGTTTTTAGGTGTTTTTTAGCCTAAAATCGAAGAAGGGATGTTAAGTAAGGAGTTGGGACTCCAAAACTAGGGTTTATGAGAGGCTAGGGGGGCTTTTAGACCTCTTTCTCTTAGGATTTTTGATTTGATACGAAAATAGGGTGTGAGGACTCCTATTTATAGATTTTTTTAAAGGTTGATTTAGATAGAATTAGTGTTTAATTAGAATTTTTTTAGTTAGAGTTGTATTTTAGTTAGAATTATTTTAGGTAGAATTGTATTTTAATTAGAATTGTTTTAGGTAGAGTTGTGTTTTAGTTAGAACTCTATTAAATAGAGTTATTATTTAATTAGAACTCTATTAGGGTTTTGACTTTTGGTCTTATTTGATTGACTTTAATTTTTTGACTTTAGTCTTAATTGATTGACTTTTAATATCTTGACTTTAGTCTTGCTTAATTGATTTTAATTTTGAATTTAGTCTCACTTGATTGACTTTAATACCTTGACCTTAGTCTTGCTTGATTGACTTTAATTTTTTGGAGAACCCTCCTCTATTATATCTTTAATTCTTTGGACCCCCAAATGGAGGGGTCTTTAAAGAAATATCTCACGAACCCTCAACAATTTTACTTGAGAGCCCGATTGATCGATTTTTTTAATTTAAAATTTTAATTTAATTTCATTAATGTTTCACTTTAATTATTTAATATTTTATTTATTAATTTCGAAATTTTTAATTATGAAAATTGTGAAATTATCATTTTGCCCCCGGAGAGGACTTTTTGTGTTTTAAGTCAGTTTTTGATGTTCTAGGATGTTTTAGAATCAGTTTTTCGTAAGGAATTCAATGTGAATGTTGGTTTGTGTCATTTATGAAAATTTTTGTGTGAAATGATTGTGAACTTTATGAGGGGCATTTTCGTAATTTTGTCAAATTTTGTGAAAATTGGCGAAATGATTTATTTGGTTCCGATTTGTTGTTTTATGTGTTCGAAAGGATTTTTCTAAGCGTAATGTAGGCTCTAGGGTTGTTTTGATGTTAGGGGTATTTTGGTAATTTGATCAATTTTTAGTGATTTTTATCGTAAAGCTTCTTTTTTGTTTGCAAGATGATGATTTCTATGTTTCTGGGATCGTATTTTCCTAGCGTAGCGTGGTTTCTAATGTTTTGTCAGTTCGAGATACCTCATCCGGATTTCTGAAACATATCTGATAACAAAATAAAGCATTGGAATAAACATCCATCATTGGGAATCGTTGCGATCGGGTTGACGAGTTGATTAATTAGGCGAGTGCAAAAATGAGATGTCTACAGCCTTCAATATTGTTTCATCCCTCTGTGGGAGAACTTCTTTTCCTTTTGAAATCTAAACTTGACTGTCAACTTTCTTTCCTGACCTAAGGATATGGATAGCTTGGACAAAATCCTTGGAGCCTTCAGAACTACTTTTAATTTCATACTAGTTTTTTAGACCAACTCGACCCATAGGTTGATTCCTTGGGTGGGAAACTATTTGACTCAAAAATTGTCCCTTTTCTCTTCCTTTTAGGGACAAGGCCAACTATCCCATTTGGACTTTTACTTTGTTTTTGTCTAAGTAGTGGTTTGATCGATATGGGTCTAGGACTGATTGGATTGCATTTGAGGACATGGGATCGAGAACTAATGCCCTACTTTTTACAAGTTGTTGAGAATGAAACTGGGTGGATGCTGAGATGGATACGAATTTTGGGAAATCATAGTTTGGTTCGTTTGGAGAACAGGTTACCAATGGAAATTCCTTTGGAAACCTAGTAGGTTATCTAGTGGAAGTGGTTCACTCTACTTATTAGAAAAATTGGAGTTATACTTATTATTTGGATGAAAGGTTTGGCTGAATGAGTTGGGTGTGGGTTTTCAAAAGGTACTATGACTTAGTTGCCCTACTCAACCTTGATCATTTGCAAACTCAGGCAACTTTATATTTGATGGTTAAGGCCATCTCATTGGCGATTGTCATACCACAAATCAGATTATATGTTGACCCGACTACATGAATGGGGGATACTCGCCCTGCCCCAAACTTGAAACTTGAGCATAGACCTCAATACAATGTGAAGGAGAGATCTGCTAACAACTAAAGTTTATTGGTCTAGATACCATGTCCTAGGACTCTTGTGATTCCCTCGGTATGGGTCGAGAGTTGAGGTAACATAAAGACCTTTCTACCCAAAGAAATTTCAAATTACTTAGCAATATATACAATTAACTATTCTACAAGCTAATAATTTGTAACACAAGAATTTTTATCTAAAACATATGTGATACTATCATATAAAGATGTTCAGTGACATAACATGTCATAGCAATAACAAAAGAGGAATACATAGGATATAACAAAAGTAAAAAAACAAAGCACATCCCAAAGGACAATATACATAAATAAATAAAAGACATCCCAATATATAATAAAAGACCTACTATTGGGAAAAGCAAATCATAGCTGCAACATAAGGATGGCTCCTCAAGGCATGACCTCTAAATTTGGGTCTGGCTCGTTGTACGATTCTGGCTCTTACTCCCAATACAACTCCTATTCAATGTACTCCATCAAGAAGGTTTCCTCAATAGAAAAACTTGAAAGCTGAGAAAATGGTATAAATCACAAAGTCGCGGAACATCTACCGACTAACCCCTATTTCAGTTTGTTAAAAAGAAAATCAAAACATGAAAATATAACATTACAACTCGTTTCATGGATACCCAGAAATAGTCCGTCAATTTGAATGACATGTTTTATCTCGATGTACCTATTGAATAACCCATCTATAATCATAAACAATGTATTACCCATATCCAAGATTGATCGTCTACCATATCACTGCTAAACTACACTACTGGGTATCTATGGGATGAGTACAAATAACAGTCATCTATAAATACTTAGTAAATGCACATTCTCGTATCATACACAAATTTTGAAATAGAAGAGATTTTTTTGTTTCCAAAATAAAAATATTTGATAAGAAAATGAGATATTTTTAAGTTACTAAGCATGATATCTCATAATAAACGTAATAGCTTTTTAGCTTATAAATTATAAATTTATTATGGTAATAGGAAACATTACTAAGATTTACAAAACAAAACCTTTCATGGGTGAGATGAATAGTTCTAGATTATAAATCAATGTTACAAAATAAAATTTTTTTGAATAAAAATGAGGTATTTGTATGATGTAAAACAGAAATATTGGACAGCTTTATAGGTAATAAAGTATAAGCATTTCATGGTAAAATGACATATATTTATATAACAAAATAGAAATATTGATAACTTTGTATATAATAAAACAAACAGACTTCATACTAACATTTCATGGTAACAATGATGTATTTCCATATTATAAAACAAAAATATTACATGAATGACCTAAGAGTTTTTCTATGTTATAAAACATAAATATTACCTAATAATTAGGAGTGGAAGGTTTTAAGATTTCTAGTGATTCATATCAAATATTAACTAAAACATAAAGAATGAAAATTTATTTTCAAGTGATTCATATCAAATAACCAAGTCATGTATAATTAAGCCAAAAAAATTATTCTATATATGGCAAGTGAAATATAAAACACATTATTTTTCCTTTCTATGTCAAACAAGTTGAACGAAGTAGGTTTGAAAACTATTAGTTTTAAAATCTGTAATACAAGTATTTTAGAAAACATATTGGGTGGCCTACCTAGGGTGAGAAGGTACATATCTTTTCAAGCTGCAAGTATATCTCACAAAAATCTCATTCATCGATCTCAGTTCCATGCTCTGATTCCGCTACCTTGAGGTTTTTTTGGCCAAAATATAAAAAGACTTCATTAAGTATGAATGTCTATAATTGATATTTTGGCTATTTTTTTTTTATACTAATAGATCTTACCTACGGTTGTATGTGTTCCTTTTTAAAAATTCTTAAAGGTGGACTTTCCTAGAAGAGTTGATAATATAGTTTTTAACTGAAGGGAGAACCTAATAAGCAAGAATGGTGTATGAATAAGAATTGGCTAAAAGAAATGAAAAACACAAAAGAATATGTAGTATCTTAATAATTAAAAAAATGAATGATTCTTCTCAAATACCAAATTAGGTGACATAAAAAGGTTGCTGATTTTTCTTCATAATTCCTTTAGGACTTCTTAATGGTGTTGAGAGAAGAGCTTTAGAAGAGTCATATATACTAGAATTGAGTTATGAAGATTTGTGGAGGTAATTGATGGGGATGAGAGGTCTCTAGAGATGTTTAGGTAATAGAGAATGCATAAAAGTGTAAAGACATAGATTTATGTAACTTTCATATGGAGCCATATGAACTAAGTAGAGGGGGTCAAGTTGTAATAAGTTCTTGCATAGGATCATATGGATTGGGCTGATATTTAATAATGAGTAGAGATAAATTAAATAGGGTCAAGTGAGTTAGTTAAGATTAGTTACAATTTTATTTTAGTTAATGGGTGGTTGGTTAAAGTTTAAAGTAATCATGGTCAAGTTAAATTCTAACAAGGAGTTATGTATGTAGGTTAAATAGACACTTGTCTCTTAGCTAAAAACATAGTGTTTTTGAGTGAAAATCTGATGTGGTACGATGGTTAAGTGGATAGTAATGAGAGAGTCAAATTTTTTAAGTGACAAATGTGATTGGATGCATGGTAGGTGGGTTGAACACATGGCAACTAAGTGTTAAATACATGACCATATGTAATAATTTGCAACAATGATGTTGTTGATGTAAGCAATCAGTTTTAGGTGACTAGGGAAATTTTTTTCTATTGTATACTACATGTAGTAACTTACAAAGTTATCCTTGATTGAAAAGATTTTGGATCGTTCTTCAAGATTCGTTTTGAATCTAATCTTGACGATCCAATAATTGATTCTCATCTATTCGACGAGATTCATACAATGGTATAATTCAATTTCATTGGTGATGTTCAAATTAATGATTGTCTTATAAGTAATTATGTGAATCTCGAGGCAATGCCTCGAGGTCCGATTCATACCATCTAATAGTCTATTTTGCTTGATTTCTTTATATCTTTTTATTGGTCCACCTGATCAAATCTATTTTGAACGTATCTCGAGGTGATTCCTTGAGATTCGTTTCAACTTCGATCTAGGTGATCTTATGATCTATCCTAAGTAGTTTTATTTGTTTATTCTTTATTTTTCAGGGACAATCATTGGTGACGTTTGTTTGCTTGATTAATTCCTTTGTTAATCTTTAATCCTTATCTAATCCTAGTATGTATCTCGAGAGATTATTGAAAGACATTGTTATGATTGTATATCATTCCTTTTGAGACTAGTAGTTATATAACCAACAAGGTAACACGAAATAGTTAAATCACAAGTTTTTTCTTCGCTCGTCTCGATCGACAGGTCTTGACAAGTGTTTCATGAAAATTCTTGATAACAAAAATTAAGAATCTAAAAGTAACCCGGCCTATTTAGACGCATGTTGTTTGGGGTTATCACATCGACAGACTTTGGAAAGCTTAGTTTCCACTTCTATCATTGGGCAAAACTCGTTGTAATTGTTATTGACTATTGTTAATATGAAAGTGTCAATCTTTTGATTGAGATTGTTCACACCACTAACTAAATTTGACATTACGTTCTTAAGGCTGGGAACGGTTTTGACCTTGTACATTCCTGGTTTCCTAACTCCTACATCCAATCTATCAAATTCTTTCGAGGTACTACTAGAATTTTGGACTTTCTCAATTAATTCAAGTAAAAAGTCGTAAGCTTGAGTTAGAGTTTGGTTTATAAATTTTTCCATAAACATTGACTCTAATAAATTTCATTGGGCTGTAGGTAGACCTCGATAAAATAAGTTTACAAGTTGTGCTTTGTCAATCCCATGGTGGGGATATTTGACAAACAAATTATGAAATTTTTCCCAGGTTTCGGAGAATTTTTTATAGGGCCTTGCTTTGAACTTTCTAACCGTAGCTTTGAATTGTTCAGTTTTCAAAGTAGGGAAGAATTTCATCATGAAGTTTTGACAACTCATCCCAAGTGGAAATGGTATTTGGAGTTAATGAGTTTAACCACATAGCTACGTGATCTTCTAGTGATAATAGAAATATTGATTCCCTCATCATTTAGATTGAGGTAACGAGTAGTTTGACAGATTGTCACTGTAGACACCCCATTTTTGCACTCGCCTGATTAATCAACTCGTCAACCCGATCGCAATGATTCCCAATGATGGATGTGTATTCCATTGCTTTATTTTGTTACTAAATGTGTTTCAGAAATCCGGATGAGGTATCTCAAACTGACAAAATCTTAGAAATAACGCTACGCTAGGAAAATACGACTCCAGAAACATAGAAATCATCATCTTGCAAATCAAAAAGAAACTTCACGATAAAAATCACTAAAATTGATCAAATTACCAAAATACCCCTCACATCAAAACAACCCTAGAGCCTACATTACGCTTAGGAAAACCCATTCAAACACATAAAACAATAAATCAGAACCAAATAAATCATTTCACCAATTTTAACAGAATTCGACAAAATTACGAAAATACCCCTCATAAAGATCATGACCATTTCATACAAAAAAACTTCATAAATGACAAAAACCAACATTCCCATTGAATTCCTTACGAAAAATTGATTCCAAAACATCCTGAAACATGGAAAAACGACTTAAAACGTAAAAAATCCTCTCCGAGGGCAAAATGGTAATTTCACAATTTTAAAAATTAAAGATTTCGAAATTAATAAATAAATCATTAAATAATGTAAAGTGAAACATTAATAAAATTAATTTTAAAATGTGAACAAAAAAAATCGATCAATTAGGCTTTCAGGCAAAATTGTTGAGGGTTCGCAAGATATTTCTTTAAGGACCCCTCCATTTGGGGGTCCAAAGAATTAAAGATATAATAGAGAGGGGTTCTCCAAAAATTTAAAGTCAATCAAGCAAAACTAAAGTCAAGATATTAAAGTCAATCAAATAAAACTAAAGTCAAAATTAAAGTCAATTAAGTAAGACTAAAGTCAAGTATTAAAGTCAATCTCATAAGACTAAAGTCAAAATCCTAAATCAAAACCCTAATCTAAACAAATCAAGTCAATCTCATAAGACTAAAGTCAAAACCCTAAATCAAAACCCTAATCTAAACTAATCAAGTCAATCTCCTAAGACTAAAGTCAAAATCCTAAGTCAAAACCCTAAAGACTAAGTCCATCTCATGAGACCAAAGTCTAAACCCTAATTGAAACCCTAAAAAGAAACCCTAATCAAACCCTAATACTTCTAAAAACTTTATAAATAGGAGCCTCCACACTCTATTTTCGTATCAAAGAAAAAACCCTAGGAAAAATAGGTAAAGAAGCCTCCATAGCCTCCCCAAAACCCTAATTTTGGAGCCCCAACTCCTTCCCCAACACCTCTACTCCGATTTTAGCCTAAAAAACACCCAAAAACCTCTCAAAACATCCCAAAAATCCACAACAAATTTGAAGCACTCAGATCCAAGAAGGAGATACCTTACCTCGAGGATCAGAAATCAGATCCGGAGATAGAACGAAGTAAGGAACACGGTACAAGAAGCCGTTTTTACCAGATCTTAGGGAATAGCACTTTTGCAGATTGAAGGTAAGCTTTTTTATTATTTTTTAATCTAGGTTTGTCATTAGCGATGTAAATTTATTTGGGATAAGTAGAGACCGGCAATGGCCGGGCGGGATTGGTGCTTAACACCTTCCAACCCCGTAACATGATCCCCGGATTCAAATTTTCTGTAGTAGATTAGTGTTTATCCGTTTTAGAGTCAGTTTGGTTCCTAGACCATAATAACTAGGTGGTGACTCCCAAACCTCAAGGGTCAAAAGCGGATCCGCGCGCCCCACGGATCGAGGGCGCTTTCAGTCACGAATTTGTTAAGATGAGTATATATGGTTGTTTATTCTCAAACCCAGGAAACTTAAGCAACATATTTGATCATTGTTAGCCTAATTTAAAATTGCACGGCATTTATTTTTGATAAAACAACGTAAAAAGGTGGATTCGCAATTATGGGTGTAAATAACTTATTGAGAGTTCTTTGATCAACAATGATGGAATCCTAGGATTTTTCAGATTTCTTTGACTCTTAAAATTTTTTAGATTCTTGAGATTCATATGGTTTTTGGGATTCTTGGGACTCTTGAAGTTCTTGAGGTCCTTCAGATTCTCGAGATTCTTGAGATTCCCCAAAAATAGAAGGTTTAACATGATTCTTTTTAATCCCTTTGAATAGATGGGATTTGTTAATCTCTTGATCAAAAGGTTTGATTGGTTCCGTGAGGGACATCTTACCCGACATATACTAATACAAAAAATGAGTTATTCCCTCTTATTGATTTAGATCCTGTTAATCAATCCAATGTGCATACTAATGATAATTTATTTATCTTAGATCTACGGTATAAGGTGGTAACTTAAATGCAGAGACTTTGTTTGACCTTTTATCAGTCTAGGTATAGCATGACCTTTACAAGGTTAATCAATTTATTCAACCGGTGTCCACTCTTCCTTTAACTACTTAGCAAATTTAGATAATTAATTTTTTTTAATTAAACCTTTTGAATAGTACCTAGAGATCTGATACCAATAAAGGAGGTTACTCTATCAACCCCGAGTTTACCCCTTTAATATTTTTTATTTTTTATTTTTTTTATATAGAATACAACAAGAAACACACAAATCCACATAGTGGTCCTAATAGGATCCTAAATACTAGACAAATCCTAATTGTTTTGAAACAGAATAACGTGCCTTCCGACCCAGTTCTATGAATCAAAAAATTGGCCTGGCTGATACCCAAGGAAAATGTGACGTGCGATGCTTATCAGAGGCACTCTTAAATCACCTATAGAATTGAATTGATGTAGTTTCTCCCCCTCGTACAGTAGGGTACAAATGGGCAGGATCATTTAGACATTGACTATTGTCAAGAAACGCAATTGATACAACTCAAAACGGATTTCACCTATGAACTCGTGAATCGTATGGTCCAAGTCTACTAAATTTTAGTTATTATTGGGGTTATACATGCGAATTGATTTTCCTAGGAGGCATGATATCGGTGATAAAATCTACATCTTATCTTTTATAGGTCATCCTTGTAAGGGTGCCCCCTTTTCTAATGTGCAAATTCAAGCATACATAAATCCTATTTGCAATAAATTTGTGGGCGGGGGGGGGGGGGGGCGGGGGGGGGGGGGGGGGGGGGGGGGGGGGGGGGGGGGGGGGAAATCGAGTCTCACCTGCCGTTTGAGATAGGTAATGATTTGATTGAAGTCGAATCGCACCAGTGATTCCAACTTAGTATACGAACTCGAAGAGCCAAGATAGTTTTGTCTCATTATCGTCCTCCCTTAAAACTATTACAATCTGAGCCTTCTCAGATAATCAAAATTATTAAAAACAAATTGCTCAAATATTGGAAGTGGGATTTGTTAGATTTGAGCACCCAAGAACTCCAAGTAGCCTTCAAAATTAACTTTCTGCAACAAATGTATACTAGAATTGGACTCCGATGAACTTTATTAGGTTTTCGATGTACTTTTTTGCCAAATGCACAACGTACAAAACACAAAAATAATATAGTCAACATCAAAATGTATTTAACAAATTTCAACAATTCATGGACAACTATAAAATAAAATAAAATAAAATTTTACCAATATGAATAGTATTGTGAGTAGTACCATGAATAGTACTTGTGCCACGTTAGTTCGAAGTACATTTTTTATTTTTTGAAGTTAAACATTTTTTTTTAAATACAAACTAAATTTAACTCATATTGAATTTCGTCAAATATTAAGTCAAAACCTGTTCCCTAGTAGTGGCACCAATTTGTTCGTCGGTATTTTTTATGTTTCTTTTGATATAACAAATGAATATGTCCTTAATTTCATAAGTAAGGGGTCCAGTCCACTAGGAAAATGGGATGATCAATATTTAACAAAAATAAGCAAGAATTAAATACAAAATAACTTAAAACTGAAGTTTTTATTTTTGAAAATTTTACAACTATGAATTTAGTTGTAGAATTTAAAGATAGAAATGTACTGATAGCAAATAAGCGGTAAATGAAAACAAGTACATGTAAAAGAAAGCGTTTGGGGATTGAATATACCATGAGATGAGTACGAAGTTAGTGTTAGTAATTAAGTGATGTCCGTTGAATTACTCGGGTTAAGATTGCACCAACAATTTTTGACCTTGAAGGTGGAAATTTAAAGTCCAATATTTCTAGTCCAAGGGTTCCGTCCCTTTTTGAGTCGTGAGTCCCAATGATTTAAAATCACTTTCGAACATCAATCATAAAGGGGTTTAACTCGAGGATGATCGATAAAGAAATGTAATAAGAAAATTAGAAAATTATAATTTTGAATTTGATTATGAAAAGAAACAATTTAGGACATAATTTAAATTACTAAACTAAACTTACACTTTGTCAAGGCTTCATTGATTCCTTAAACGAGATGCTTTAGCTGATGATCACAAGTTCCACATGGATAATTAAAATATAAGAGAAATACAAATGAAAAAGAAGTAGAGAAAATTTAGGCTTCGGTTGATCTTGATCTTTACATTACAACGGCATCAAGATCTTTATTCTTCTTACTTGAAAAATTAAAATTACTCTAACCTATCTTATATCTACAAGAGAGCAAAATCTCAACGAAAAAAGAAAAAAAAGAAAAAAGAAAAGTAAAGAACTTGAGGGAGAAGAGAAATGAAAAGAGATTAAAGAAATTTTCTTTGTGTAAAGTGTAAAGTGTGTAATTAAAGGGGTTTTGTAGGAAAAATAAATGAATTATTTAATTTTAATTATAGTGGAGAAAACATGAGTGAGAAATTTGAGTATTTTTATTATTGTTGAAACATAGAGGCGGGAATGAAGAGTAATTTTAGGATATGTGTTTGTAGAGAATAATCGAGGAATTTGGGATTGGTTGATGGGTTTTGAGTTGGGTTGGATGATGAGCTTTGGGTGAATTGGGTTAAATGAGGGGTTTGGGCTTTAATTTCCATTGGGTACAACTAAGTGAAAAAGTCCAAGGCTTTCCAAATTGAATTGGCGAAACCCAAATGCTTAAAATTTGGATTGCACATGTCTTTTTGACTTTGTTATTCCTTCTTTGACCGTTGTTTCAGTCTTTTCGTATCATCCTTCCTTGCTTCGATTAAACTTTTAAGAAAATTATTAAATGTCATCAAATATATAAAAATTAATAATTAAAAATATATGCAATAATTATGCATATGATGATGCTTATATGTAATTCTCCGGATTTAGTTTGGAAATTTATCAAATACATGATTATTTGGGACATCGAAAGATACATTTCTGGTCCAGATAAGACAACCCTACACACTTATACCATCTTTCCCCTAATACTAGCTTAATTTTACTTTTTTGAAAAACGTTATAAAATATAAAATATTGAAGCAAAAGAAAAACAATTATGGAAGTCTTTTCTTCTCCTCAAACAATAAATGCATATCTAATTAATATTTGAAATGAAATGAAAGAGAAAAGAGAAAATTAAAGTTTCGATTGACCTTGAACTTTATGTTACAATGACGTCAAGGCCTTCTTCCTTCTTACTTATAAAATTAAAATTATCTTAACCTATGTTATAGTTATAAAAGAGCGAGATCTCAACAAAAAGAAAAAAAAAGTTGAAGGGGAAGAGAAATAAAAATGGGTTAAGAAATATTTTAGTTTGTAATTGAGGGGTTTTATCTGAAAAATTGATGGATTATTAATTATAGTAGAGAAAGCATGGGTGAGAAATATGGGTTTTTTTATATTATTGTTGAAACATAGAGGAGGGAATCAATGAGTAAGTTTAGGAGATATGTTTGTAGAGAATTATTAAAGAGTTTGGGTTGGGTTTGATACGTTTTGGATTGGGTTGGATGATGGATTTTGGGTAAATTAGGTGTGACGATGGATTTTGTGGCGCCCCGATGAACACTAACACAAAATCCCATGTCAAAACTCGAGGTAGTAGGTGGCACCTTAAAATTTTGGTATGGTCTCCTCTGTTTATGTTACCATTCCAAGGCGTTCAACCTGCACCTGATAAACGACATACATTCCTACATATATACACTCAAAATATAAAACTAGCGGAAGCCTATATACATCTAATAACGTACGAAAGATCAGAGTGCGGAAGAATAATCAGAATATAGAATTTTACAAATATTTCTCACTCTAATAAAAGTCTTATCGCTCAGAAGAAAATTTATTATACTTCTTGACAAATCGACCCACTAGAGGGTGTAGCCCCAATACTCACTAGGTGACGAACTCTGGTTGTCTATCTGACCCACCAGATGATCCTCACTCGTGCTCTATACCTGGTTCGCCAAACTTTGAATCTGAGACTAAAAAAATAGAGGAGGAAAGGGTGAGTAACAATGGTTACCCAGTAAGGAAACAAACAATTTCAGCCAATAACCCCTCGTAGCATGAACGAATAAGCATACTAAATCATTTTAACAATATAAAATTTTACAGAATAAACTACGATTAACTGGTACATATAGCCAGGGATGAGCAACTAAATATTTTAAAACTCACATTACATCGATCATCATTACTCACTATAACATTATCTTTTTATACAAATATAATTGATCAAATGGAAACATTAAACATGGATTTCATTTTATATATCAAAATAAGCAACAGATACATAATACACAATGGTGGAGTATTGGAATTAGAGAGTTGGGATTCACGACTGGATCGCTCCCAGTCGGGACATGATGTTACAATTCTTCTCTGGCTTTTAGTTCCTGATTTTGTGGCTAGTCGTTGTTTACTACGCTTGGTTGACCATTTATCTGGCTCAGGCTGGCCGTTTGACGTGACCGTAAGCAATGGGTCTCTTTTTGATGTGTCAGAACGTTCGACTACTATAGATTGTTAGTGATCACTGACTAATCATCTTCGTCTATGCCTATTAGGCGTACATGTGATTCCCAAATATACAAACGATTCGTATACGACTACATTTACATTACAAGTTCACTGGTCAAGATAGAGAGGAATAACTTGGATTCCAGTTGTGACTCCACTCTCATACGCGTCACATACCACGTATGAGCTTGGTGGTCCCTACCGTACATCCCAGGATAGTACACCACTCCGGATAATATGACGTACTATCCCTTCAGGCATTTACAGACTCTTTAACAACTCACAAAATAACTACATATATATATATATATATATATATATATATATATATATATATATATATATATATATATATATTTTCATTTGAAAACAAAAGAGAAATTAACAATACAAGGTTGAGAATGGATATGCAGTTTCCTACCATGCAAGTGTAGCCACTCGGCCTAAAATAAATAACATAACGTAAACGTAAACAGCGCCTCGCGCTAGCAGAAAGTAAATAAACATGCAACCAGTAATATTATCCTTGGATATCTATTCACCAACCTACACACAACACAACAACGTAAAATGCAAACATCACCCCTCGGGTGTGAGTCTGACATTTTATCGTTTCATACCATTTTTCCCTTTTTTTCAATTTTTTACAATTTTCAATCTCTTCAATAAAATATCCATTTTTCTGATATTCATCAACTCAATATGAGTTCATTGAATATTAAATCACATTTTCCAACTATAGAATTTATTTTTATCAATAATATTGAAAAATAATATAAATTTTATATCAAAACGGGGTCCGAGCAGTGCACAAGACCCAATTGATGGAACCGTTAAAATATACAATTAAACATATCAAACATGCAATTTCTGACCTGAATTTTGAAATAACAAAAGAATTCTATATTTTGAAAACACATCAAAAAATTTTCAGATAAAATCCTAAATGTAATTTTCACAATCTACGATTACTAATAGAAATTGAGAGTTCCTTACAATCTATAGGCGAAAGGATCGAAGCACGTGCATGGAAATCGAGGCGATCGGCACGAAAATCTATATGGATCGAACTTCGAAGTGGCTGATTTTTGAATCTGGCCTGGTAGTTTTGAAGATCTCGACGCCATCATTCTTTCTCCCTTCTACGACGGAGGACGGTTTGACCCCAAAACTGATGAAATTCGAGGTCAAAGTTTTTGAAATTTTCGTATATAAATATGACTGATTTTTGACGATATCAGGTGAAATAGAAAGTGAAATGAAAAAAGGTTGGATGGATTTTATAGATGTCGAGGCTGCGAACGTTTTTCCCTTCTCCGTTGGAGGACGGTTTGACCTAGAAACGGACGAAATCCAAGGTCAAAGTTTTGAAATTTTCGTATATAAATACGACTGATTTTTGATGATACCAAGTGAAAGAGAAGATGAAAAGAAAAGTGTTCTTGGGTGGTTTTTATAGATGTCTAAGCTGCGGATCTTTTTCCCTTCTGCGACGGTAGTCGATGGCGAGCCGTTTGCCAGAGATCTAAGGTAGAAGATCGAAGAAAAAACAAATTTTTTGTTTATATATGTCGCGGCTATTTGGACAAGTTGGGGAAGACGAATTGAAAAAGAAATTATTAAAATTTTATTTATATAAAATTTGGGACAAAATCGGTATTTTGTCAATTGTTTTGATCGATGATAATTTGATCATCCGGACTCCAAAAATGATAAATGAATACTCTATTTCACCTAATTTTTCGTTTCGGATCTAATGGTATAGTTAATTTCTACAAATTCTATTTCTAACTAAAATTTACATTTTTACCCTGAGGTGACTCCTAAAATTGATGTCATTTTCGTTTTTGACAATAATTCGACTTCCTGATCTTCAAAAATGACAAAAAAATAGTCCATGTTTAATAATTTTTCGTTATGAACCCATGATATGATCGAATTTTAAAAATTTTTACTCTAACAAAAAGTTACCATTTTAGCCTGGTCCGACCCGGTAATCGAGGATTTTGCAACTTTTATATTCGGACTCGTATTTGAGAATACTTACAGACTAAAGTATGTTTTTCGATCATTTTAAATCCAATGGTGAGGTCAGATTCTTTTAAAAATGATCAGAAACATCCTAAAATTTTACCCATAAGTCCCACTTTCAAGATTTTCTTAAAATTTCACTATTTATTTTTTCCTCGAGATACGAATTAAAAATTTGGAATTTTACAATTTCTCTTTCTCTTCTTTTAATTTAGGTTATTATATTTTTCTTTCTTAGTTTTACGAAAGTTGTAAGGAGGTTCTACCGGTTTCAAGTCAAGAAGCAAGAAAGATAATTTATTTCTTTCATCTTTTTTTCTTTCCATATTTTCTTTACTTTATTTTTGTTTTATTGTTCTTACGATGATAATTGGCTAAATCTCTATTCCATCGGTTAAGGAAGCCTGAGCAAGATTTATCAATGTTTGATTGTTCTAGAAATTGCTTCATAACTTATTGTGATGATGTTAGGTTTGTATTATTAAGTTAACCATTGAATGTTTCTCAAAATTCTGATGATTCTTTTTTTTACAAGTTTATGAAAAACTATGCTTTATAGGGAATAGTTAATGTTTACCTAATAATCTCGGCCTAAAGTATTGCATACTTTTGATCTTGTTTATATTTTAACTGCTTTATTTTTTGATTCACAAACATTAGCTTTGTTTAGTGGATTGAGATCATTAAAGAATCAGAATTCACTAATAAAATTTGAGAAAGTGAATCCAATTGATCTACACTTCTCTTTAATATTTTTTTAGTTTTTATTTTAGATAAATCATCTCTTGCAAACTATTTTTAAATCGATTACGTAAACTTGATTTGGATTGAAAATAAAAATACCTTGGATTAATGTTATCTCTGTGGTTTGACTCTTGTTTGCCAAGGTTTTCTTTTGTTCTTTATTTTATCAACATCTATAGCTTAAAAAAATTGGTACTACTGCCGAGGATAACTATGTAAACCAACATTTTTTTATTCGAAAATTCGATTCGATTTTCTGTCGATCAAAATTTTTATTTTAGAAAAATTTGAAAAAAAAATCACTGGATTCTTGAAGTCGGCATAAAGAAAACACTAAAATTTGAGTCAATTTCATCAATAAAATTTCGTGCCACTTGGGTCAACTGTGGCGTCACAGTCAAATCTCAAGATTCGTACTTCAAATTTTTGCATAATATTTCTTCAGATTTCTGCATTTGAATTTACATATAATTTTTTTAGAATGTTAACTTTGATTTGTCCTCTGTTTTCAGTCTAAGGATTCGTCAAGGAGCAACGTGGTTTACAAATTTTGAGAAAAAACTGGGTACCTTGAAAAAGGCTACCTATTTTTTGTAAATAGATCATCGAAAAATGGTGACGTGTGGAAAAGTTAAAAAATAAATTAGAAAAGTGATAAAGTGTAAAAAAGTTGAGAAAAAAATGTAGAAATATGTGAAAAATACCAAATCAAAGAAAGACTACTTGAGCTGAAAAAGTGTAAAAAGAAAAGAGTCAAATGAGGCCAAATAAAGTAGTTTCAGTAGGGTGAAAGTCGTTAATGATAAAAACATGAGTAAGCTCGAATATAATAAATAAAATCCCTTAAAGGTATTAAAGTACACATTCACATCTCTAACAATCCCAGATAGGATGTTTAGTTTCTAGTTAGAAATTAGGTAGAATTGATCATTCTTAGCAGTCACGAGGTGAAATCTTGTTCCTAAAAAGTTGTTGCTTTTAAAAAAAAAAAAAAAAATAGCACAAGCACTCAAGTTATTCTTGAAATTTTCTAAACATCGGAGTGAAAACTAGAATTTTGCTCAAACATATGGACCTTTGACTAATTTATAAAATATCGTTATGTTTGCCTTACATTCATTGAGTTTGATATTTAAATTTTTGTAAAGTGTTTGAATTTTGTGTGTGTATTCACTGCAAACCCTCACGAGTCAAACTCGTCCACTAGGGGTAACCTAGGAGTTTAAGGGCTTGCTGCATCCACTAATTGTAGCCGTGTAACCTACGAAAGTGATTTGTAACTTAATTTTTATTTTATTTTTGCTCGGGACTAGCAAAATCTAGATTTAGTGGTATGATAAGGATCTAGAAAGTCATTTCTAGAGCCATAATTATATAAATTTTCTCAATAAATTGAATACTAACCCCCTCATTAGACATAATACATTGGTAGTTCATATTTATCATCGCTTTCAATTTAATTATGTAATTCATAACTAATTACTGTTATTTACGTGTAGTAAGAATTATTCGCAAAGTTTTAAGGCAAATGAGGAAAATCCAAAGTTACCACCTTGATCTAAGATTCAAAATAAGACCGTATGTCAATTGACCAAAACTTTATCACAACGCCATGGTCAACAGCGGCAACGTGATCAACGAAGAAAGTTAAGCTTCAAAATTTGTACTGAAGCTTGGTGGCTAAAAGACATTCGTATTGAAGTAGAACTTTGGTATTTTTGAAATCACGGAATGCTTCCGAAACCCTAATTACCTAAGAAACCCTAATCTAGTCTCTCTATAAATAGGAGACCAGACTAAAGGGCATATCATTTAAGAGATCTCCAATATCCTTCGGAGGTCAACTTCTCTTTCTTTTCTTTTAGTTTAGGTTTTTATATTTTTCTTTCTTAGTTTTACGAAAATTGTTAGGAAGCTCTACCGGTTTCAAGTCAAGAAGTAATAAAGATAATTTTTTTCTCTCATCTTTTTTCTTTTATATGCTTTCTTTACTTTATTTTTGCTTTATTGTTCTTGCGATGACTATTGGTTGAATCTCCGTTAGATTGATTGAGGAAGCCTGAGCAAAATTTGTCAGTATTTGATTGTTTTCGAAATTACTTCATAGCTTTATTGAGACAATGTTAGGTTTGTATTATTAGGTTAACCCTTGAATGTTTATCAAGAAGAACCATGTTTTACAGAGAATAGTTAATATTTACCTAATAATCTCAACTTAAACTATTGTATACTTCTGATCTTGTTTATATTTTAACTACTTGATTTTTCGATCCACAAACATTAACTTTATTTAGTGGATCGAGATAATTAAAGAATCAGAATTGATTAATAAAGCTTGTAAAGGTGGATCCAATTGATTTACATTTCTCTTTCATATTTTTTTAATTTTTATTTTAGTAGTTTATTTTAGATAGACATTCTTTTGCAAATTGTTTTAAAATCGGTTATGTAAACTTGAATTGGATTGGAAGTAAGAATATCTTGGATTAACGTTGTCTCTGTGATTTGACCATTGCTTGCTAAGGTTTTCTTTTGTTCTTTATTTTGCCATCATCTACAATTTGAACAGCCAGTACCCTAAAAAGGTACTGTAATGACTTGAAAATCCTAAAATGTATCTCAAGGAAAGAATTTTAGATCCGTGCATTAATTTAAAAGTATGGTATCTTAATTTTTAATATTTGAGGAAAATTAACTCCAGCAATAGACTTAGAAGGATCGAGAAACATACTTTAGCTTGTAAGCACGCCGAAATTTGAAGTCGATTGAAAAAGTTATCAAATCCTCGAGTTTCGCATTAGATATTTTTCCAATGAGTAAACAACACCCTAGAGACGTAATTTGAGGAAACCGATTGTAGACACCTCATTTTTGCATCCGCCTGATTAATCAACTCGTCAACCCGATCGCAATGATTCCCAATGATGGATGTGTATTCCATTGCTTTACTTTGTTACCAGATATGTTTCAGAAATCCGGATGAGGTATCTCGAACTGACAAAACATTAGAAACCACGCTACGTTAGGAAAATACGACCCCAGAAACATAGAAATCATCATCTTATAGATCAAAAAGAAACTTCACGATAAAAATCACTAAAAAATTGATCAAATTACTAAAATACCCCTAACATCAAAATAACCCTAGAGCCTACATTACGCTTAGGAAAACTTTCTCAAACACATAAAATAACAAATCGGAACCAAATAAATCATTTCGCCAATTTTAACAGAATCTGACAAAATTACGAAAATGCCCCTCATAAAGTTCATAATCATTTCACATAAAAATTTTCATAAATGACACAAAACAACATTCTCATTGAATTCCTTATGAAAAACCGATTCTAAAACATCCTAGAACATTAAAAACCGACTTAAAACGTGAAAAGTCCTCTCCGGGGGCAAAACGGTAATTTCACGATTTTCATAATTAAAAAATTTGAAATTAATAAATAAAACATTAAATAATTAAAGTGAAACATTAATGAAATTAATTTAAAATTTTGAACCTAAAAAATCGATTAATCGGATTCTCAGACAAAATTGTTGAGGGTTCGTGGGATATTTCTTTAAGGACCCCTCCATTTGGGGGTCCAAAGAATTAAAGAAATAATGGAAGGAGGTTCTCCAAAATTAAAAGTAAATCAAGCAAGACTAAGGTCAATGTATAAAAGTCAATCAAGTGAGACTGAAGTCAAAATTAAAGTCAATTAAGCAAGACTAAAGTCAAGATATTAAAAGTCAATCAATTAAGACTGAAGTCAAAACATTAAAAGTCAATCAAATAAGACCAAAAGTCATAATAGAATTATAATTGATTAATAACTCTATCTAATAGAGTTTTAACTTAAAAACAATTCTACCTAAAATAATTCTAATTAAAACACAATTCTACCTAAAATAATTTTAACTAAAACACAACTCTAATTAAAAGATCTCTAATTAAACACTAACTCTATCCAAATCAACCCCTAAAAAAATTTATAAATAGAGGTGCTCACACCCTATTTTCGTATAAAATAATAAACCCTAAGAGAAGTAGGTATAGAAGCTCCCCTAGCCCCTCATAAACCCTAGTTTTGGAGTCCCAACTCCTTACCTAACATCCCTCCTTCAATTTTAGTCTAGAAAACACCTAAAATCCCTCCAAAAATACTCCTAAATCCGCAACAAACTTGAAAAGTTCAGATCCAAAAATAAGGAGATACCTTGATCTAGGAGATCCGAAGTCAAATCCGGAGATAGAACGAAGCAAGGGAGTACAGTACAAGGAGCTCTTTTTGTCAGATCTGAGGGAACAAAATCCTTGCTATCGGAAAGGTATGTAATTTTTTTATTTTTATCTAGGTTTTTAGCAATGTGATATATTTAGGAAGTTAGTAGAGACCGGCTTTGACCGGGCGGGGTTGGTGCCTAATACCTTCCAACCCCGTAACATGATCCCCGAATTCAGATTTTTTGTGGTAGATTAGTTCTTTTTATCAATGTTAGAGTCAGTTTGGTTCCTAGACCACAATAACTAGGTGGCAACTCCCAAACCTCAAGAATCAAAAGCGGATCCGCGCACCCCGCGGATCGAGGGCACTTTCACCGATCATACCATTAGATTCGTGTTGAAACATCACCCGAAATAGAATATAAGTTTTGTCAAATTCGGCATTCGAGAAAAATAATTTCCAAAATGACAAGTATGGCCCAACTTAAGTTATATAAATATCTAAATTCTCTTAGAAAAAATAGATTTTTCTTATTCTCCTCTCCAAACAAATCTTAACCCTTTTTCCTTCAATATTTGAAACTCAAATCTACGCCAAACAAGAACGATCCGAGCTTAGGCGCAAGAAGGAAAGTTGTTCCTTTTGCCGAGGATTACGAGTGGATGCAAAGAAATCCGATTTTCACCGGAAGAAAATTTTGGAGATTGGCTGGAGGTGATTTTAAAGTCAATTCAACCGTTGAAAATAGCTTGAAGTAGGTTGCCTTCTCTTCTACCTTCTAGGTATGCGATAATTTCATAGAAAATCCATGTAATTGTCGATAAATCGATCATTTCATTAAGTTTATACATATTTGAACGATTTGAATCATGTTTGCATGCTTATTTGTGATTAGTTTTAGTTCATTTGATGTAATATAAGCATTTTATAGTTGATATAATATTTGGATCGATTTTGATCGAGTTTCGACGAAAAATCAGCAATTCGAAAAAGTATCCGAATGTTGAGTTGTTTCTAATTTTTTTTTTTTTACTTCCATATAGTATGTATACTCATTTCTTACCTTTATTTCATTAAAAATAATTAAGTATTACTTTAAGTTCTTTAATAAATAAATAAATAATTCTTTTTCAATTTCGACTTTAAAAAATCATTTTTTTCAACACTTAATTAAATATTCACAGATTTCCAGCTTTTATGTCTTATGATTTTATCTTTTTTTCCGAGTCTCTCGACTCAACCAAAACCATCGAATGGAATTGGTTGATGCTCTATGGATTTTGAATTGCTTTAAAAGTAAAATTACTTTAATAGATATGTAGGAAATTAGATGATAGATTGATCGATTTAATTGATGGATAGATAAAGATAACATATGTTCTCGACTGATTGATAGGACAGTGCCTCCAGTTCTACGTAGTGACCATGCCACGTAAAACGTGATAGATAGATAGAGGGATGAGATGGTTGATGGATGAAAATGACAGATAACTATCACTAGAGGGCACTATCAGACTTTGTTTGTATTTTCGATTAAAAAAATGATATATTATATACAAAATAAACTATTTTGTTTACCAGTAAAAGTTTGTAGAAAACCCATAAAGAGTGACGCATTGCTGTGTATCCGGGAGTGGCAAGTCAATTTAGGATAATACTAGATGTCATATGCTCTTCGATAGTATGGGATACCTTAGAGCATATTACATTTTATGAAATCTGGGAATTTCTCCTACTTATTTCTTAGGGAACGTTGTGTGTAAATGCGGTCTCTGCATAGTGTAGTGCTAGGCGGGGTTCATATGCATTACCTCTTGATAGGCTTCGACACGAGGGGTTTCCTAGGCTAGTTAGTGATCACTTTTTGTCTGTAGTCGTCAAACGGTTGACCTCACCGTTAGTTGAACTCAGTATTGGGTTCTTGATCAACGGCCAGTCTGAGCCGGATAAATGGTCATCCAAACGTGGTATGGTAGACCGGTCACAAAATCAGATCTATAACGATGGGATTTCACATTAGAGGTTAAGTTTGGAATATCGTATTGCCATAACCGAGGCGGTTATATCGACGTGTTCCTCTACTCTCTTATCGATTACACCGCCGTATTCTTATTATGTATCTTTTTCTTATTTTATAATGATTGATAGATGTTTTCATTTAAAAGATGCATATGTTACTTAAAATGATTGAAAATGATAGATTGAAAGTTATTATAACTGTTTACTGAGTATGCTTAAACATTTATTGTATGTTATGTTATGAAAACTTGCATTACTTAAATGTTCTGATGATTACTCGTGTATGTATGACTCGCTATTAGAACGACGTTCATCCTGCTGAGTAACATTCTCCTGTTACTCACCCTATCCTTCTCCTTTCAGATTATTCAGCTATGGAAGAACCGTTCTTTGAGGAGTCTTTTGAGGAGGTCCTCGAGGAAGAACAAGTTGATGTCTTGCCACCGTCGTGTCTTTGAGGATTAGTAGGGAATCCTAGTGGTTTTTGCTTGTAAATAAGAAATATGTTAGTTTAGAAATTTTTATAACCTGATGAATTATGAGATTAAAGATCTTGACTTATATCAGTGTTTGTCGATTTCTTCCACTTACTCTAAACTCTCGTATAGATGTTAGTCAAATATTTATTCCACTGCGTATATTTTCTTTTCATAAGTATTATTATATGTGAATGTTCTATCAAGTTGTGTGATTATTTACCTCACACCTCGAGATTCTAACTGATGAATCGTAGGGATTCGTGTTGGGATTTTGGGGCGTGACAGGTACCCTACCAAGAGGAGAACCTAGATCTATTTAACGCCAGTTAGTAACACGAAAATCCAATTAAGGGTCAACCTTCTTATCGGGTATGGACAATCACTCGTAACTATGTTGCACGATCACAAATCAGTTTTGGTTATGATTCCCATGCTTGCAATAATAAGAAATCCAATCACTTAAGATTAAAGGTAAGAACTAGGCTATTGTAAGACAGGGAATATGTGTGGAAGAAGATTGAGATAAAGCTTATTAAAGAAGATATGTCATGTTTTCTAAGAAAAAACATCTTCCAAATGGAAGTTGTGGAAAATATATTTTTTATGAAAAACTCGTAGGAAAATTAAATTTACTACAAAGGATGAGTACGAGAGTCGCCTCCTAAAAGTTTTAAGTTTTACTTATTCAATCAGGCTGGGCTAAGTTAAACATATAAGGGCTTGAAACTCATAGTTTCATGGGTTTCCTCCTAAGAAGTGCTAAGTTTTACATCTTCAGTCCGACAAATTCTGAAATAACTGATACTGGGTAAATTGGGTCGATGAGGAAAGCTCTTTCTTTATCTAGAATGGGTAATTTGAGGAAAGGCTTTAGGCATTGACAATTAACTTGAAAGGTGTTGACATCTTTGAGATTTTGGATTTCAATCGCAACATGATGGATAGATAAAGATAACATATGTTCTCGACTGATTGATAGGACAGTGCCTCCAGTTCTACGTAGTGACCATGCCACGTAAAACGTGATAGATAGATAGAGGGATGAGATGGTTGATGGATGAAACTGACAGATAACTGTCACTGGAGGGCACTATCAGACTTTGTTTGTATTTTCGATTAAAAAAATGATATATTATATACAAAATAAACTATTTTGTTTACCAGTAAAAGTTTGTAGAAAACCCATAAAGAGTGACGCATTGCTGTGTATCCGGGAGTGGCGAGTAAATCTAGGATAATACTAGATGTCATATGCTCTTCGGTAGTATGGGATACCTTAGAGCATATTACATTTTATGAAATCTGGGAATTTCTCCTACTTATTTCTTTTGGAACGTTGTGTGTAAATGCGATCTCTATATAGTGTAGTGCTAGGCGGGGTTCATATGCATTGCCTCTTGATAGGCTTCGACGCGAGGGGTTTCCTAGGCTAGTTAGTGATCACTTTTAGTCTGTAGTCTTCAAACGGTTGACCTCACCATTAGTTGAACTCAGTATTGGGTTCTTGATCAACGGTCAGTCTGAGCCGGATAAATGGTCATCCAAACGTGGTATGGTAGACCGGTCACAAAATCAGATCTATAACGATGGGATTTCACATTGGAGGTTAAGTTTGGAATATCGTATTGCCATAACCGAGGCGGTTATATCGACGTGTTCCTCTACTCTCTTATCGATTACACCGCCGTATTCTTATTATGTATCTTTTTCTTATTTTGTAAAGATATATAGATGTTTTCATTTAAAAGATGCATATGTTACTTTAAATTATTGAAAATGATAGATTGAAAGTTATTATAACTGTTTACTGAGTATGCTTAAACATTTATTGTATGTTATGTTATGAAAACTTGCATTACTTAATTGTTCTGATGATTACTCGTGTATGTATGACTCGCTATTAGAACGACGTTCATTCTGCTGAGTAACATTCCCCTGTTACTCACCCTATCCTTCTTCTTTCAGATTATTCAGCTATGGAAGAACCGTTCTTTGAGGAGTCTTTTGAGGAGGTCCTCGAGGAAGAACAAGTTGATGTCTTGCCACCGCCGTGTCTTTGAGGATTAGTAGGGAATCCTAGTGGTTTTTGCTTGTAAATAAGAAATATGTTAGTTTAGAAATTTTTATAACCTGATGAATTATGAGATTAAAGATCTTGACTTATATCAGTGTTTGTCGATTTCTTCCACTAACTCTAGACTCTCGTATAGATGTTAGTCAAATATTTATTCCACTGCGTATATTTTCTTTTCAAAAGAATTATTATTTGTGAATGTTCTATCAAGTTGTGTGATTGATTACCTCCCACCTCGAGATTCTAACTGATGAATCGTAGGGATTCGTGTTGGGATTTTGGGGCGTGACAGGTACCCTACCAAGAGGAGAACCTAGATCTATTTAACGCCAGTTAGTAACACGAAAATCCAATTAAGGGTCAACCTTCTTATCGGGTATGGACAATCACTCGTAATTATGTTGCACGATCACAAATCAGTTTTGGTTATGATTCCCATGCTTGCCATAATAAGAAATCCAATCACTTAAGATTAAAGGTCAAGACTAGGCTATTGTAAGACAGGGAATATGTGTGGAAGAAGATTGAGATAAAGCTTATTAAAGAAGATAGGTCATGTTTTCTATGAAAAAACATCTTCCAAATGGAAGTTGTGGAAAATATATTTTTTATGAAAAACTCGTAGGAAAATTAAATTTACTACAAAGGATGAGTACGAGAGTCGCCTCCTAAAAGTTTTAAGTTTTACTTATTCAATCAGGCTGGGCTAAGTTAAACATATAAGGGCTTGAAACTCATAGTTTCATGGGTTTCCTCCTAAGAAGTGCTAAGTTTTACATCTTCAGTCCGACAAATTCTGAAATAACTGATACTGGGTAAATTGGGTCGATGAGGAAAGCTCTTTCTTTATCTAGAATGGGTAATTTGACGAAAGGCTTTAGGCATTGACAATTAACTTGAAAGGTGTTGACATCTTTGAGATTTTGGATTTCAATCGCAACATGATGGATAGATAAAGATAACATATGTTCTCGACTGATTGATAGGACAGTGCCTCCAGTTCTACGTAGTGACCATGCCACGTAAAACGTGATAGATAGATAGAGGGATGAGATGGTTGATGGATGAAAATGACAGATAACTGTCACAGGAGGGCACTATCAGACTTTGTTTGTATTTTCGATTAAAAAAATGATATATTATATACAAAATAAACTATGTTGTTTACCAGTAAAAGTTTGTAAAAAACCCATAAAGAGTGACGCATTGCTGTGTATCCGGGAGTGGCGAGTAAATCTAGGATAATACTAGATGTCATATCCTCTTCGGTAGTATGGGATACCTTAGAGCATATTACATTTTATGAAATCTGGGAATTTCTCCTACTTATTTCTTGGGGAACGTTGTGTGTAAATGCGGTCTCTGTATAGTGTAGTGCTAGGCGGGGTTCATATGCATTGCCTCTTGATAGGCTTCGACGCGAGGGGTTTCCTAGGCTTGTTAGTGATCACTTTTTGTCTGTAGTCGTCAAACGGTTGACCTCACCGTTAGTTGAACTCAGTATTGGGTTCTTGATCAACGGCCAGTCTGAGCCGGATAAATGGTCATCCAAACGTGGTATGGTAGACCGGTCACAAAATCAGATCTATAACGATGGGATTTCACATTGGAGGTTAAGTTTGGAATATCGTATTGCCATAACCGAGGCGGTTATATCGACGTGTTCCTCTACTCTCTTATCGATTACACCGCCGTATTCTTATTATGTATCTTTTTCTTATTTTATAATGATTGATAGATGTTTTCATTTAAAAGATGCATATGTTACTTTAAATGATTGAAAATGATAGATTGAAAGTTATTATAACTGTTTACTGAGTATGCTTAAACATTTATTGTATGTTATGTTATGAAAACTTGCATTACTTAATTGTTCTGATGATTACTCGTGTATGTATGACTCGCTATTAGAACGGCGTTCATCCTGCTGAGTAACATTCCCCTGTTACTCACCCTATCCTTCTCCTTTTAGATTATTCAGCTATTGAAGAGCCGTTCTTTGAGGAGTCTTTTGAGGAGGTCCTCGAGGAAGAACAAGTTGATGTCTTGCCACCGCCGTGTCTTTGAGGATTAGTAGGGAATCCTAGTGGTTTTTGCTTGTAAATAAGAAATATGTTAGTTTAGAAATTTTTATAACCTGATGAATTATGAGATTAAAGATCTTGACTTATATCAGTGTTTGTCGATTTCTTCCACTTACTCTAGACTCTCGTATAGATGTTAGTCAAATATTTATTCCACTGCGTATATTTTCTTTTCATAAGAATTATTATTTGTGAATGTTCTATCAAGTTGTGTGATTGATTACCTCGCACCTCGAGATTCTAACTGATGAATCGTAGGAATTCGTGTTGGGATTTTGGGGCGAGACAGGTACCCTACCAAGAGGAGAACCTAGATCTATTTAACGCCAGTTAGTAACACGAAAATCCAATTAAGGGTCAACCTTCTTATCGGGTATGGACAATCACTCGTAATTATGTTGCACGATCACAAATCAGTTTTGGTTATGATTCCCATGCTTGCCATAATAAGAAATCCAATCACTTAAGATTAAAGGTCAAGACTAGGCTATTGTAAGACAGGGAATATGTGTGGAAGAAGATTGAGATAAAGCTTATTAAAGAAGATAGGTCATGTTTTCTATGAAAAAACATCTTCCAAATGGAAGTTGTGGAAAATATATTTTTTATGAAAAACTCGTAGGAAAATTAAATTTACTACAAAGGATGAGTACGAGAGTCGCCTCCTAAAAGTTTTAAGTTTTACTTATTCAATCAGGCTGGGCTAAGTTAAACATATAAGGGCTTGAAACTCATAGTTTCATGGGTTTCCTCCTAAGAAGTGCTAAGTTTTACATCTTCAGTCCGACAAATTCTGAAATAACTGATACTGGGTAAATTGGGTCGATGAGGAAAGCTCTTTCTTTATCTAGAATGGGTAATTTGACGAAAGGCTTTAGGCATTGACAATTAACTTGAAAGGTGTTGACATCTTTGAGATTTTGGATTTCAATCGCAACATGATGGATAGATAAAGATAACATATGTTCTCGACTGATTGATAGGACAGTGCCTCCAGTTCTACGTAGTGACCATGCCACGTAAAACGTGATAGATAGATAGAGGGATGAGATGGTTGATGGATGAAAATGACAGATAACTGTCACAGGAGGGCACTATCAGACTTTATTTGTATTTTCGATTAAAAAAATGATATATTATATACAAAATAAACTATGTTGTTTACCAGTAAAAGTTTGTAGAAAACCCATAAAGAGTGACGCATTGCTGTGTATCCGGGAGTGGCGAGTAAATCTAGGATAATACTAGATGTCATATCCTCTTCGGTAGTATGGGATACCTTAGAGCATATTACATTTTATGAAATCTGGGAATTTCTCCTACTTATTTCTTGGGGAACGTTGTGTGTAAATGCGGTCTCTGTATAGTGTAGTGCTAGGCGGGGTTCATATGCATTGCCTCTTGATAGGCTTCGACGCGAGGGGTTTCCTAGGCTAGTTAGTGATCACTTTTAGTCTGTAGTCGTCAAACGGTTGACCTCACCGTTAGTTGAACTCAGTATTGGGTTCTTGATCAACGGTCAGTCTGAGCCGGATAAATGGTCATCCAAACATGGTATGGTAGACCGGTCACAAAATCAGATCTATAACGATGGGATTTCACATTGGAGGTTAAGTTTGGAATATCGTATTGCCATAACCGAGGCGGTTATATCGACGTGTTCCTCTACTCTCTTATCGATTACACCGCCGTATTCTTATTATGTATCTTTTTCTTATTTTGTAAAGATATATTGATGTTTTCATTTAAAAGATGCATATGTTACTTTAAATGATTGAAAATGATAGATTGAAAGTTATTATAACTGTTTACTGAGTATGCTTAAACATTTATTGTATGTTATGTTATGAAAACTTGCATTACTTAATTGTTCTGATGATTACTCGTGTATGTATGACTCGCTATTAGAACGGCGTTCATCCTGCTGAGTAACATTCCCCTGTTACTCACCCTATCCTTCTCCTTTCAGATTATTCAGCTATGGAAGAGCCGTTCTTTGAGGAGTCTTTTGAGGAGGTCCTCGAGGAAGAACAAGTTGATGTCTTGCCACCGCCGTGTCTTTGAGGATTAGTAGGGAATCCTAGTGGTTTTTGCTTGTAAATAAGAAATATGTTAGTTTAGAAATTTTTATAACCTGATGAATTATGAGATTAAAGATCTTGACTTATATCAGTGTTTGTCGATTTCTTCCACTTACTCTAGACTCTCGTATAGATGTTAGTCAAATATTTATTCCACTGCGTATATTTTCTTTTCATAAGAATTATTATTTGTGAATGTTCTATCAAGTTGTGTGATTGATTACCTCGCACCTCGAGATTCTAACTGATGAATCGTAGGGATTCGTGTTGGGATTTTGGGGCGTGACAGGTACCCTACCAAGAGGAGAACCTAGATCTATTTAACGCCAGTTAGTAACACGAAAATCCAATTAAGGGTCAACCTTCTTATCGGGTATGGACAATCACTCGTAATTATGTTGCACGATCACAAATCAGTTTTGGTTATGATTCCCATGCTTGCCATAATAAGAAATCCAATCACTTAAGATTAAAGGTCAAGACTAGGCTATTGTAAGACAGGGAATATGTGTGGAAGAAGATTGAGATAAAGCTTATTAAAGAAGATAGGTCATGTTTTCTATGAAAAAACATCTTCCAAATGGAAGTTGTGGAAAATATATTTTTTATGAAAAACTCGTAGGAAAATTAAATTTACTACAAAGGATGAGTACGAGAGTCGCCTCCTAAAAGTTTTAAGTTTTACTTATTCAATCAGGATGGGCTAAGTTAAACATATAAGGGCTTGAAACTCATAGTTTCATGGGTTTCCTCCTAAGAAGTGCTAAGTTTTACATCTTCAGTCCGACAAATTCTGAAATAACTGATACTGGGTAAATTGGGTCGATGAGGAAAGCTCTTTCTTTATCTAGAATGGGTAATTTGAGGAAAGGCTTTAGGCATTGACAATTAACTTGAAAGGTGTTGACATCTTTGAGATTTTGGATTTCAATCGCAACATGATGGATAGATAAAGATAACATATGTTCTCGACTGATTGATAGGACAGTGCCTCCAGTTCTACGTAGTGACCATGCCACGTAAAACGTGATAGATAGATAGAGGGATGAGATGGTTGATGGATGAAAATGACAGATAACTGTCACAGGAGGGCACTATCAGACTTTGTTTGTATTTTCGATTAAAAAAATGATATATTATATACAAAATAAACTATGTTGTTTACCAGTAAAAGTTTGTAGAAAACCCATAAAGAGTGACGCATTGCTGTGTATCCGGGAGTGGCGAGTAAATCTAGGATAATACTAGATGTCATATCCTCTTCGGTAGTATGGGATACCTTAGAGCATATTACATTTTATGAAATCTGGGAATTTCTCCTACTTATTTCTTGGGGAACGTTGTGTGTAAATGCGGTCTCTGTATAGTGTAGTGCTAGGCGGGGTTCATATGCATTGCCTCTTGATAGGCTTCGACGCGAGGGGTTTCCTAGGCTAGTTAGTGATCACTTTTAGTCTGTAGTCGTCAAACGGTTGACCTCACCGTTAGTTGAACTCAGTATTGGGTTCTTGATCAACGGTCAGTCTGAGCCGGATAAATGGTCATCCAAACGTGGTATGGTAGACCGGTCACAAAATCAGATCTATAACGATGGGATTTCACATTGGAGGTTAAGTTTGGAATATCGTATTGCCATAACCGAGGTGGTTATATCGACGTGTTCCTCTACTCTCTTATCGATTACACCGCCGTATTCTTATTATGTATCTTTTTCTTATTTTGTAAAGATATATTGATGTTTTCATTTAAAAGATGCATATGTTACTTTAAATGATTGAAAATGATAGATTGAAAGTTATTATAACTGTTTACTGAGTATGCTTAAACATTTATTGTATGTTATGTTATGAAAACTTGCATTACTTAATTGTTCTGATGATTACTCGTGTATGTATGACTCGCTATTAGAACGGCGTTCATCCTGCTGAGTAACATTCCCCTGTTACTCACCCTAGCCTTCTCCTTTCAGATTATTCAGCTATGGAAGAGCCGTTCTTTGAGGAGTCTTTTGAGGAGGTCCTCGAGGAAGAACAAGTTGATGTCTTGCCACCGCCGTGTCTTTGAGGATTAGTAGGGAATCCTAGTGGTTTTTGCTTGTAAATAAGAAATATGTTAGTTTAGAAATTTTTATAACCTGATGAATTATGAGATTAAAGATCTTGACTTATATCAGTATTTGTCGATTTCTTCCACTTACTCTAGACTCTCGTATAGATGTTAGTCAAATATTTATTCCACTGCGTATATTTTCTTTTCATAAGAATTATTATTTGTGAATGTTCTATCAAGTTGTGTGATTGATTACCTCGCACCTCGAGATTCTAACTGATGAATCGTAGGGATTCGTGTTGGGATTTTGGGGCGTGACAGGTACCCTACCAAGAGGAGAACCTAGATCTATTTAACGCCAGTTAGTAACACGAAAATCCAATTAAGGGTCAACCTTCTTATCGGGTATGGACAATCACTCGTAATTATGTTGCACGATCACAAATCAGTTTTGGTTATGATTCCCATGCTTGCCATAATAAGAAATCCAATCACTTAAGATTAAAGGTCAAGACTAGGCTATTGTAAGATAGGGAATATGTGTGGAAGAAGATTGAGATAAAGCTTATTAAAGAAGATAGGTCATGTTTTCTAAGAAAAAACATCTTCCAAATGGAAGTTGTGGAAAATATATTTTTTATGAAAAACTCGTAGGAAAATTAAATTTACTACAAAGGATGAGTACGAGAGTCGCCTCCTAAAAGTTGTAAGTTTTACTTATTCAATCAGGCTGGGCTAAGTTAAACATATAAGGGCTTGAAACTCATAGTTTCATGGGTTTCCTCCTAAGAAGTGCTAAGTTTTACATCTTCAGTCCGACAAATTCTGAAATAACTGATACTGGGTAAATTGGGTCGATGAGGAAAGCTCTTTCTTTATCTAGAATGGGTAATTTGAGGAAAGGCTTTAGGCATTGACAATTAACTTGAAAGGTGTTGACACCTTTGAGATTTTGGATTTCAATCGCAACATGATGGATAGATAAAGATAACATATGTTCTCGACTGATTGATAGGACAGTGCCTCCAGTTCTACGTAGTGACCATGCCACGTAAAACGTGATAGATAGATAGAGGGATGAGATGGTTGATAGATGAAAATGACAGATAACTGTCACAGGAGGGCACTATCAGACTTTGTTTGTATTTTCGATGAAAAAAATGATATATTATATACAAAATAAACTATTTTGTTTACCAGTAAAAGTTTGTAGAAAACCCATAAAGAGTGACGCATTGCTGTGTATCCGGGAGTGGCGAGTCAATCTAGGATAATACTAGACGTCATATGCTCTTCGGTAGTATGGGATACCTCAGAGCATATTACATTTTATGAAATCTAGGAATTTCTCCTACTTATTTCTTTTGGAACGTTGTGTGTAAATGCGGTCTCTGTATAGTGTAGTGCTAGGCGGGGTTCATATGCATTGCCTCTTGATAGGCTTCGACGCGAGGGGTTTCCTAGGCTAGTTAGTGATCACTTTTTGTTTGTAGTCGTCAAACGGTTGACCTCACCGTTAGTTGAACTCAATATTGGGTTCTTGATCAACGGTCAGTCTGAGCCGGATAAATGGTCATCCAAACGTGGTATGGTAGACCGGTCACAAAATCAGATCTATAACGATGGGATTTCACATTGGAGGTTAAGTTTGGAATATCGTATTGCCATAACCGAGGCGGTTATATCGACGTGTTCCTCTACTCTCTTATCGATTACACCGCCGTATTCTTATTATGTATCTTTTTCTTATTTTGTAAAGATATATAGATGTTTTCATTTAAAAGATGCATATGTTACTTTAAATTATTGAAAATGATAGATTGAAAGTTATTATAACTGTTTACTGAGTATGCTTAAACATTTATTGTATGTTATGTTATGAAAACTTGCATTACTTAATTGTTCTGATGATTACTCGTGTATGTATGACTCGCTATTAGAACGGCGTTCATCCTGCTGAGTAACATTCCCCTGTTACTCACCCTATCCTTCTCCTTTCAGATTATTCAGCTATGGAAGAGCCGTTCTTTGAGGAGTCTTTTGAGGAGGTCCTCGAGGAAGAACAAGTTGATGTCTTGCCACCGCCGTGTCTTTGAGGATTAGTAGGGAATCCTAGTGGTTTTTGCTTGTAAATAAGAAATATGTTAGTTTAGAAATTTTTATAACCTGATGAATTATGAGATTAAAGATCTTGACTTATATCAGTGTTTGTCGATTTCTTCCACTTACTCTAGACTCTCGTATAGATGTTAGTCAAATATTTATTCCACTGCGTATATTTTCTTTTCATAAGTATTATTATATGTGAATGTTCTATCAAGTTGTGTGATTGATTACCTCACACCTCGAGATTCTAACTGATGAATCGTAGGGATTCGTGTTGGGATTTTGGGGAGTGACAGGTACCCTACCAAGAGGAGAACCTAGATCTATTTAACTCCAGTTAGTAACACGAAAATCCAATTAAGGGTCAACCTTCTTATCGGGTATGGACAATCACTCGTAATTATGTTGCACGATCACAAATCAGTTTTGGTTATGATTCCCATGCTTGCCATAATAAGAAATCCAATCACTTAAGATTAAAGGTCAAGACTAGGCTATTGTAAGACAGGGAATATGTGTGGAAGAAGATTGAGATAAAGCTTATTAAAGAAGATAGGTCATGTTTTCTAAGAAAAAACATCTTCCAAATGGAAGTTGTGGAAAATATATTTTTTATGAAAAACTCGTAGGAAAATTAAATTTACTACAAAGGATGAGTACGAGAGTCGCCTCCTAAAGGTTTTAAGTTTTACTTATTCAATCAGGCTGGGCTAAGTTAAACATATAAGGGCTTGAAACTCATAGTTTCATGGGTTTCCTCCTAAGAAGTGCTAAGTTTTACATCTTCAGTCCGACAAATTCTGAAATAACTGATACTGGGTAAATTGGGTCGATGAGGAAAGCTCTTTCTTTATCTAGAATGGATAATTTGAGGAAAGGCTTTAGGCATTGACAATTAACTTGAAAGGTGTTGACATCTTTGAGATTTTGGATTTCAATCGCAACATGATGGATAGATAAAGATAACATATGTTCTCGACTGATTGATAGGACAGTGCCTCCAGTTCTACGTAGTGACCATGCCACGTAAAACGTGATAGATAGATAGAGGGATGAGATGGTTGATAGATGAAAATGACAGATAACTGTCACAGGACGGCACTGTCAGACTTTGTTTGTATTTTCGATTAAAAAAATGATATATTATATACAAAATAAACTATTTTGTTTACCAGTAAAAGTTTGTAGAAAACCCATAAAGAGTGACGCATTGCTGTGTATCCGGGAGTGACGAGTAAATCTAGGATAATACTAGATGTCATATCCTCTTCGGTAGTATGGGATACCTTAGAGCATATTACATTTTATGAAATCTGGGAATTTCTCCTACTTATTTCTTGGGGAACGTTGTGTGTAAATGCGGTCTCTGTATAGTGTAGTGCTAGGCGGGGTTCATATGCATTGCCTCTTGATAGGTTTCGACGCGAGGGGTTTCCTAGGCTAGTTAGTGATCACTTTTTGTCTGTAGTCGTCAAACGGTTGACCTCACCGTTAGTTGAACTCAGTATTGGGTTCTTGATCAACGGCCAGTCTGAGCCGGATAAATGGTCATCCAAACGTGGTATGGTAGACCGGTCACAAAATCAGATCTATAACGATGGGATTTCACATTGGAGGTTAAGTTTGGAATATCGTATTGCCATAACCGAGGCGGTTATATCGACGTGTTCCTCTACTCTCTTATCGATTACACCGCCGTATTCTTATTATGTATCTTTTTCTTATTTTATAATGATTGATAGATGTTTTCATTTAAAAGATGCATATGTTACTTTAAATGATTGAAAATGATAGATTGAAAGTTATTATAACTGTTTACTGAGTATGCTTAAACATTTATTGTATGTTATGTTATGAAAACTTGCATTACTTAATTGTTCTGATGATTACTCGTGTATGTATGACTCGCTATTAGAACGGCGTTCATCCTGCTGAGTAACATTCCCCTGTTACTCACCCTATCCTTCTCCTTTTAGATTATTCAGCTATTGAAGAGCCGTTCTTTGAGGAGTCTTTTGAGGAGGTCCTCGAGAAAGAACAAGTTGATGTCTTGCCACCGCCGTGTCTTTGTGGATTAGTAGGGAATCCTAGTGGTTTTTGCTTGTAAATAAGAAATATGTTAGTTTAGAAATTTTTATAACCTGATGAATTATGAGATTAAAGATCTTGACTTATATCAGTGTTTGTCGATTTCTTCCACTTACTCTAGACTCTCGTATAGATGTTAGTCAAATATTTATTCCACTGCGTATATTTTCTTTTCATAAGTATTATTATTTGTGAATGTTCTATCAAGTTGTGTGATTGATTACCTCGCACCTCGAGATTCTAACTGATGAATCGTAGGGATTCGTGTTGGGATTTTGGGGCGTGACAGGTACCCTACCAAGAGGAGAACCTAGATCTATTTAACGCCAGTTAGTAACACGAAAATCCAATTAAGGGTCAACCTTCTTATCGGGTATGGACAATCACTCGTAATTATGTTGCACGATCACAGATCAGTTTTGGTTATGATTCCCATGCTTGCCATAATAAGAAATCCAATCACTTAAGATTAAAGGTCAAGACTAGGCTATTGTAAGACAGGGAATATGTGTGGAAGAAGATTGAGATAAAGCTTATTAAAGAAGATAGGTCATGTTTTCTAAGAAAAAACATCTTCCAAATGGAAGTTGTGGAAAATATATTTTGGTTGTCCATTCTAGTTCGTTTTCCCTACCCTCCATCAATAACCAGTCGTATAGTGCGAAGGAAACTTTATACCTTCCATCCAAAGGCTCCATCGAGTAGGAGTTAGAGTTACCCTTTATTGTAAAAGCGAAGAAGAGCATCGTTGTCAAATGCTTTGCAAACCCTCGCTTATTTTGCATCCAAGTCAGCCCAACCTCGACTCTCGAGCCATCCAACCTTGGTTTGTAGTGCTAGAGTATATTCTTGGCGTCCACAACGGTAGGGGACTTTCAATTCCTATTGGCAACTTTAGATTTCCTAAATGTGCATTTAGGTTTTGAAACAAAACTTATTGTTTGCATTTAAATCGTAGAAATTTGTGTTTGATTTCAAATTCATGGTGGAAGTTGATGTTTTGATGATGTTTTATAAAATTTTAACTATAAACTCATGGGTGGACCGAATGGTTCGAAGAATGGAAGAAGAAATCGAATCGAAAACTTGAAGGTTCGGGTGAGGTTCAGGCTGTAGGCGGAAAGGGTCGGTGCCACCGGCACCTACCGAAGGCATTCTGTTGGTCCCACCGACAGAATGAGGCTTTTGCCACCAACGAAATCAAGAACCGCGAAAAAGTTTTTTTTGTCGCCAGATGTCGTCGGTCCCACTGACACCTGCCGATGAGTATTCTGTCCGTTCCACCGACAGAACTATGGTTCTGCCACCAACAAAAACAGTTCTCTTTATAACTGTGTTCTGTCTTTTGCGTTGAGCTCCCCGTTGCCTATACTTGACTTCCCACCCTTTATTTCATTAAAAATATTTAAGTAAATATCCATTTACTTTAAGTTTTTTAATGAAAATGAAATTAAGGTTTTACCCCCCATTTCGGAACAATGGAAATGGTTTCAAGATCCAAATCTCAAAGGATTAAAATTCGAATTTTAGTTTCAAGAACAAAACGTAGTTTTTGACGTTTTCGGCAAGTTTTAAAATGTAATAACTTTCGCATTACTTTGAATTAGATTACAAAAACTATATGGTATCGAATCTCGTGATTGAGACTTTCATTTCGAAAACGTTTTCAATTTCGAGAACTTTGAAAAATTGAGTTTCCGACACTTAGCCAAGTTTTCACTAGCTTTCCTTATTTTTAACAGCTTTGGTCCCGTGCATCGTCGGGACCTTATTTTTTTTTATAAACTTTGATGGTTTTCAATGGAAAGAATAAAAGAATGACTTTGAAAGATTGAAAATGGATGGTTGATTTGAAAAGATGAAAAGTGAGAATGTCTAGCAAATGGAAAAAGGAAATGAATGGTAAAATGTCAGAATCACACCTGAGGGTGATGTCTGCATTTTACATTTTATGTTGTGTGTAGGTTGGTGAAAGGATATCCAGGTTATTAATGAAAGGGTTGCATGTTTATTTACGATTATGTTAGCGCGTGTGCTGAGTACTGTTATTTATTTTTAGGCCGGTTGGCCACAGTTGCATGGTAGGAACTGGATATCCATTCTCAATCCTGTTATGTTAAATTTCTCCTTTGTTTTAAATGAAAAATCATGTATATATGTAGCTATTTTGTAAGTTGTTAAAGAGTTTGTGAATGCCTGAAGTGATAGTGCGTCACATCATCCGGAGGGGTGCTCTATCTTGGGATGTACGGTAGGGACCACCAAGCTCATACATGGTATGGGATGCGTGTGAGAGTGGAGTCACAACTGGAATCCGGGTCCATTCCTTTCTTATCTTTACCAGTAAACGTGTATTGTAAAGATTGTTGTATACGAGTGGAGTGTCATTTGGGAATTACATGCACGCCTGATAGGCATAGATGAAGATGATTGGTTAGTGATCACTAACAATCTAGTAGTAGTCGAACGTTCTGACACATCGAAAAGAGACCCATTGCTTACGGTTACGTCAAACGGCCCTCCTGAGCCGGATAAATGGTCACCAGTGTGGTAAGCGCAGCGACCGGCCACAAAATCAGAAACTAAAAGCCAGATTTATGTTGTAACATCATGTCCCGACTAGGAGCGATCCAGTCGTGAATTCCAACGCTCAAATTCCATTACTCCACTACTTGTATTATGTATTTATTGTTATATTTCGAATTATAAACTGAAAAGCATGTCTATTATTTCAATGTTGTCAACTGTATTTGCATAAATGAAAAATGTATAATGAGTATAGATGATTGATGCTATGTGTTATTTTTAAACTATTTAGTTGCTCATCCCTAGCTATATGTAACAGTTATTCGTAGTTTTAATTGTAAAACTTGCATCTTTTGAAATAATGCTGTATGATTATTCGATCACGTTAGGTGAGGTTATTAGTAGGAATTGCTTGTAGACCTACTGGGTAACCATTGTTACTCATCCTTTCCTTCCATTTTTTATTGTTGCAGAGCCTACAGTTGGCTCAGCGGGTGCTGAGCTATTAGCCGAGGAACACCTGATCGGTCAGATTACGATCAGAGTCCGTTGCCCGGTGAGCATCATGACTACTTCTAGTAGGAGTCTGTTCGTCCTAGGAGGTGTATATAGTGTTTTGGGGCCGAGTGTTAGGTCTATGTTAGAGTGAGGAAAATTCTGTAATCCTGTATAACTTTATACCTTTTTGTGCAACTCTGACCTTGCTTCTTTTGTTGTTCATAAAATCTATTATCTCCCGTTTCTTAGTCATTATGGATTTGTTGCTTTATACATGATTGTTTGGAGTTTTTTATTAGGTTTGAGTTCTGTGAAACGCTAACATAAACAGAGGAGACTATACCGAAATTTCGAGGTGCCACCTAGTGCCTCGAGGCGGCCTTGGGATTTGTGTTAGCGTTTGGCGGGGCGTCACATGTTGTTAAAATATAGAGGAGGTAATTAAGGAGTAATTAGAGGAATTGTATTTGTAGAGAATGATTAATGAGTTTGGGTTGCGTTTGGTGAGTTTTAGATTGGGTTGGATGATAAGTTTTGGGTGAATTGGATTTGATGATGGGTTTGAGCTTTAAGTGTCCATTGGATACAATTAAGTGAAAAAGCCCAAGACTTCACAAATAGAATCGGAGAAGCTCAAATGCTTAATTTGGGTTTCACAAGCCCTTTTGACTTCGATATTGTTTATTTGACCATAGTATTTCTCTTGTCAAATTCATGAATTTCTTTCATCTTTTCATACCATCTCTCCTCATTTCGATTCCTATTATTTCAAAATTAATAAATATCACCAAATATATCACAAAAATTATAATTTAACAATATTTATAATAATTATGCACGGGATGATATTTATACGTAATTCTCAGGATTCAATTAGGAAATTTATCAAATACATGATTATTTGGGACCTCGAAAGATACATTTCCCGGCCTTGATCACACTCCCAAATCTAAGTTTTTCTATTCCTGACTTTCAGAAGCCACTCGACTGCATTTAATGTATATAGCAAGCCGTTAAACCCTTAGTAGACGACTTTCATTCGTTAGGGTTTGTAGTGAATATAACCCAAAAATTCAGGTATTATTGAGTATTTTAAATCAAAATCATACATATTAGCAAACACAAAAAATTACTAACTCGGCTACCAGGTTTAGTATCACTATAAAGTCCTAAATATTATTCATTTCTAAGCAAAAATTATTCTTCAATGCACATGTAGTTCTGACTTACAATTTCCAATCTTAATCTCCTAAAGTAAGAAAAAAAAACTCTCTTTTTAGTATGGTTGGGTTACCTCAAATCTAATTCACTACTAAGCATCTTGTCTGGGTTAGCGCGTTTGTGGATATTCAGTTTAATACCTCTAAGGTGCTTTATATTTGATTTTCCAGTTTACTTGCATTTTTACCATTATTGGTTTTCACCCTACTTAAACATTTTTTGGTTTGTGTTATTGTGTCTTTTGAGATTTCCTTTCAGTCTAGTTTTTATGCTATCTCCTCTTTATTTTGAAATTTTTTTTCTTTCGTTGAAATTTCCTCCAGGTAGCCCTTTTAAAGGCACCAAGTCTGTGGCGCCCCGCCGGACACTAACACAAATCCCCATGTCAAATCTTGAGGTACTAGGTGGCACCTCGAAATTTAGGCATGGTCTCCTCTATTTATGTTAGCATTCTAAGGCATTCAACCTGCACCTGATAAACGACATACAATTCTGTATATACATACATAATATAATAACTAGCGGAAGCCTATATACATCTAATATCGTACGATAGATCAGAGTACGGAAGAAGAAAATTTATATACAGGATTATATAGAGATTTTCTCACTCTAACAAAAGTCGTAACGCTCAGAACAACATCTATAATACTCTTGGATAAATCGACACCACTAGGGGTATAATCTAATACTCACCAAGTGACGAACTCTAGCTGTCTATCTGACCCACCAGATGATTTACACTCATGTTCTACACCTGCCTAGCTAAGTTTCGGATCTGAAACTAAAAAATGGAGAAGGAAAGGGTGAGTAACAATGGTTACCCAGTAAAGAAACAAACAATTTCTGCTAATAACCCATCCTAACATGAACGAATAAACATACTGAATCATTTTAAAATATACAAAATATTTACAGAAGAAGCTACGATTAACTGGTACGTATAGCCAGGGATGAGCAACTAAATATTTTAAAACACACATTACATCAATCAACAGTACTCACTATAACATTTTCTTTTTATACAAATCTAATTGATCAAATGGAAACATTAACCATGCATTTCATTTTATATATCAAAATAAGACAATAAATACATAATACACAATGGTGGAGTATTGGAATTAGAGAGTTGGGATTCACGACTGAATCGCTCCTAGTCGGGACATGATGTTACAATTCTTCTCTAGCTTTTAGTTCCTGATTTTGTGGTCGGTCGCTGCACTTACCACACTTGGTTGACCATTTATCCGGCTCAGGCTGGCCGTTTGACGTGACTGTAAGCAATGGGTCTCTTTTCGATGTGTCAGAACGTTTGACTACTATAGATTGCTAGTGATCACTGACTAATCATTTTTGTCTATGCCTATCAGGCGTGCATGTGATTCCTAAATATACAAACCATTCGTATACGACCACCTTTACATTACAAGTTCACTGATAAAGATAGAGAGAAATAACCTGGATTCAAGGTTTGACTCCACTCTCATACACGTCCCATACCACGTATGAGCTTGGTGGTCCTTACCGTACATCCCAGGATAGTACACCACTCCGAATGATATGACGCACTATCCCTTCAGGCATTCACAAACTCTTTAATAGCTCACAAAATAGCTACATATATATATATATTATTTTCATTTGAAAACAAAAGAGAAATTAACAATACAAGGTTGAGAATGGATATCCAGTTTCCTACCATGTAAGTGTGGCTACCCGACCTAAAATAAATAACAGAACGGAAACGTAAACAACGTCTCGCGCTATCAGAAATTTAAATAAACATGCACCCATTAACATTATTCCTGAATATATGTTCACCAACCTACACACAACACAACAACATAAAATGCAGACATCACCCCTTGGGTGTGACTCTGACATTTTACCGTTTCATACCCATTTTCCTTTTTTCCGATTTTTACAATTTTCAATTTCTTCAATAAAATATCCATTTTCTAATATTCATCAACTAAATATGAGTTCATTGAATATTAAATCACATTTTTCAACTGAAGAATTTATTTTTATCAATAATATAAAAAAAATATAAATTATTTTTCAAAACGGAATCCGAGCAGTGCACAAGACCCAATTTGTGGAAATAACCCGTTAAAATACCTTACCCACGTATAATTTGTTAAAAATACAATTAAACATTTCAAACATGCAATTTCTGGCGTGAATTTTTGAAAAAACAAAAGATTTCTATATTTCGGAAATACATCCAAATTTTTTCAATAAAATCCTAAATACAATTTTCACAATCTACGATTACTAATAGAAATTGAGAGTTATTTACAATCACTAGACAACGGAATTGAAGCATGTGCGCAGAAATGGAGGCGAACGGTGTGGAAATTGAGATAACTCGTACTTCGAGATGGCTGATTTTCAAAACTGGCCCGGTGGTTTCAAAGATCTCGATGTCGTCGTCATTTCTCCCTTTTGCGATGGAGGACGGTTTGACCCCGAAACGGATGAAATTCGAGGTTGAAATTTTGAAATCTCCGTATATACGTACGATTGATTTTTGATGATACGGGATGAAAAAGATGAGAAAACGAAAGGAATTTGGGTGGGTTATGTAGAGAATGAGACTGCGGACGTTTCTCCTTTCTGTGTCGGAAGACGGTTTGACCCCAAAGCGGACGAAATTCGAGGTCAAAGTTTCGAAATTTTCATATATAAATATGGCTGATTTTTGATGATATTGGATGAAAAAGAAAGTGAAGCGGAAAGAGGTTGGGTGGGTTTTGTAGAGAACGCAATTGCGGACATTTCTTCCTTCTGCGTCGGTCGTCAACGGAGAGCTGTTTGCCGTATATCTGGGATTGAAGTTTAAGAAAAAAAATAAATTTTTTTTTAACGTTGGCTGTTTGACGGTTGGAGAAGACGAAATAATAAGAAAAAAATTAAAATTTTTATTTATATAAAATTTGTGACAAAATCGGTATTTTGTATATTGTTTCGATCGACGATAATTTGACCGTTCGGACTCCAAAACTGACAAATGAATACTCTATTTCATCTAATTTTTCATTCTGGATCTAATGGTATGGTCAATTTATATAAATTATGTCTCTATCAAAAGTTTATATTTTTGGTCAGAGGTGACCCCTAAACTTGATGTCATTTTCGTTTTTGATGATAATTCGATTTTTTGGTCTCCAAAAATGAAAAATAAATAGTCCATGTTCAATAAATTTTCTTTACGAATCTAATAGTGTAATCGAATCTTAAAAATTCTTACTCTAGCAAAAGATCACTATTTTAGCCTGATCCGACTCGGTAATCGAAGATTAGTAACTTTTTTATTCGGACTCGCACTTGAGCGTGTTTACAGGCTAAACTATGTTTTTCAATCATTTTGAATCTAATGGTGAGGTCAGATTTCATTAAAAATGATCAGAAACATCCTAAAGTTTTACCCCTAAGTCCCACTTTCAAGATTTTCTTAAAATTCAACTATTTATTTTTTCTCGAGATACGAATTGAAAATTCGGGGTTTTACACAGTCTAAGTCATAGGCTTCTATTGTTTAAGTTGTAGTTGAAACCCATATATATTTTCTTCTAATTAGACAACCATATGAACAATGAGATCAAAGTTCATTAGACCCGACTTTCCTACTATTCTAAGAATGAAGAAAATTATAAAATAAATCTATTTAATCTTAGACTATATTGCTATGTCAGAAGTGAAGTCAAATTTTACAATGAATATTTTCCGAGAATTTGCTTAGAAAGGAACATAAAACATGGTTGTAGATAAAAATTTATAACCCAATGTCTATTTTGAAAAAGTGATTAAAAATATAAACATTATTTCGAAATAAAAGATGAAAAATACCAACTATATTTTTTATTTTTTTAGGGAAGTATTCAACCTATACTACCTACACCCCAAACCTAAATTGAATTTAGTCCTCAAGATTCATAAAGTATATGCATGTAGGATAGTAAAAACTAAAAATAATGGATAATACCTTAAATGTATTTTGTATTCCACTAAAATGTGAATTTTTTACTGTAGTGGGGCTAAATACAAAATCACTAACAAAAATAAACAAGAAGAAAAGAAACACACAAAATAACATATACAAAACAAGACAACACTAAATGAGATAGTTTTTTATTTGTGCGGACCTAGTCACTACCCGTCTCAATCCATCTAGTGGACTTACTTAGCTGTAGTGTTCACATCCGCATTTGTCTGTTACATTTATTTTAATACTCCTCAAAAGTAGTGTTAAGTGGGAATCGAGACTAGAGACTCTTTTCGTAATAGAACTATCAAAATTGAAATGATGAAATCTGACCTAAAAATATAGAAAATGTGTCTCCCTTATCTATTGGAAGATTGATTAGGTAGTTTCCATCACGATATACCTAGGTTGGAAAATGCAGAACATTGGAAAACAACTAAAGGAGTACATTTTTTTCTTTAAGCTAATTTTGCCATGAGGGTAACTCGTACTCAGCTACTGCACAAACTTTCCGATATTATTTCTCTCATGAACATTAATAAAGTCTAAACCGTGTGCAACTATGTTTGACTAGTCCAAGGAAGCTTTCCTTTTCAGATGCATCGTACATGACTTCAAAGGAGATATTATAATCAACAATCGAATAATAGGTATGAAAATGAGTTCAACCTTAAACTTATTAAAAGCATTAAAACACTTAGAAGTGAGCTGAAAAGAGAAATTTGTGGCCAAAAGGTTACAAAAAGGTTTCAAGATTTTCCCCATATCTTTGATGAGTCGATAGTAAAATACAATGTATCCTAGGAATGAGCACACTTCTTTCATAGTTTTGGGAGGTGGAAGATTGGAAATTAAGTTGACTTTGGCTTTACCGACTTCTATTCCTTTTTTAGAAATGATGTGACATAAAACTATATCGCGTTTCATCATGAAGTGGGATTTTTCCCAATTAAGCATGGGATTTTTTCCTTTCAACAAACTAATAATAAGTATAAGTGGTGAAAATATTTATCGAAACTAGACCCAAAAGCTAAGAAATCATACATAAAGACTTTTAGGAAAAATACTTCCAAAAGGCATGTGATGGTAGGCAAAGGTTTCATAGGAACATTTACATCTTGTCTTCTCTTGATTTTCATGGATTATTAGAATCTAATTTTATCCCAAATATCCATTAAGAAATTGATAAAATGTGTGACCTAATAATTGCTCGATCATTTGATCAATGAAATGCAAAGAAAAATGGTCATTTCAAGTCATTGTATTCAACTTCTGATAGTCAATACAGACACGTTGCCCAATTTGGATGTGTGTGAGGACTAGTTCATTATCTTTGTTGGTTAGAGCTGTGATACCAGATTTTTTTGGAACTACTTAGACTTGACTGAGCCATTGATTGTCAGATATGGGGTATATGATACCTGCATCAAGCAATTTGATGACTTATGTTCGATCTACCTCTTTGATTGCTGGGTTAAGTCTCATTTGTGGTTCTCTCGATGGTTGTGTATTTTCTTTAAGGTGGATTTGATGCATTACCGCACATAGCTTCTCGATGTTCTCTTAAGACTTCTAAGAGTTGTTCTTCTTGGAATGAGTGTAACTTGGATGAGATGATAACTGGTAAGATTTCCTGCTCAAAAATGAAAGTGTACTTGAGAGTACTTGGTAGAGGTTTGAGATCCAACTTGGTTGGCTCAATGACAGCTAAAATAGGACTAGTTGTAACACCCCGGATTTTCAACTCATATCTCGAGGAAAGTAAATGGTGAGATTTGGAGGGAAATATCGAATGAAAGACTTAGAGTAAAATACTTGAATATTGTTATGATTAATTTCAAGGAAAAATCAACTTCGCCATTAGATTCAAAAGGATCGAAATATATACATTAGCCTGTAAGCAAGTCCGAATTCGAATTCGGATAGAGAAGTTATAGAATCCTCGAATTTCGTGTTAAGTGGGACCCAAAATAGTGGAATTTCGATAGAACGAGAATCGAAAAGATTTGATGATACCATTAGATCCGAATCGAAAAATTATTCGAAATGGTATATTTGTTTGTCGTTTTCCGAGTCCGAATAGTTAAGTTACGATCGAAACTAGAAATAAGGGGGAAATTACAAGTATGCCCCTCAGCTTTATTATAAAAAGGAATCTGATTTCTTTTATTTCATTCTTTCCTCTTCTTCTCTAAGAAAACCCCAAATGACAGCCACTTCTCTACCCTAGTGTTTCGACCCATTTCCGTCAAGTTTGTGCGCGAACGAAGCCGAGTTGAACCTCGACGAAGAAGGCAAAGTTGTCGGCCACGACGAGGGCTACAACTTCACCACCTTTGGTTGTTCATTCTATTTCGTTTTCCCCATCCTCCATCAAAACCAGCCGGGTAGCTCGAGTAAACCCCAACACATTCCATCCGAGGGCTTCATCGAGTTAGGAGCTAGGTCTATACTTCATTGTAGAAGCGAAGGAGAACGTCATTGTCGGATACCTTGCAAATCCTTGCTTATTTGGCATCCAAGTCATCCCAACCTCAACTCTCGAGCCATCCAACCTTGAGTTGTAGTGCTAGCTTGTATCCTTGGCGTCCACAACCAGGTAAGGGACTTCCAATTCTTATTGGTAGCTTTAGATTTCCGAAATGTGCATTTAGGGTATGAAACAAAACTTATTGTTTGCATTTAAATCGTAGAAATTGGTGTTTGATTTCAAATTCATGGTAGAAGTAGGTGTTTTGTTTATGCTTTATCAAATTTTGATAACAAAATCGTGGGTGTGTCGAATGACTCGAATAATGGAAGAAGAAATCCAAAAAGGGATCGAAAAACCCAAAAATCGCGAGTGAGGTTCAGGCTGTAAGTGGGAAGGGTCGGTTCCACCGGCACCTACCAAAGGCATTCTGTCGGTCCCACCGACAGAATGTTGCTTCTGCTACCGACGAAACCAAGAAGTCGTCGAAAATTTTGTTCTGTCGACAGGACCGTCGGTCCCACCGACACCTGCCGATGTGTATTCTGTCGGTTCCACCGACAACATATTGATTCTACCACCAACAGCCACCGATAGACATTGTTTTGATCAGAACAGTGTTCTGACTCTTGGCTTGACCTCCTCACACCTTATATACTATTTTTCACCTTTTATTTCATTAAAAACATTAAAGTAAATGTCCTATTTAATTTTTACTTTCCATTTACTTTAAGTTCTTTAATGAAATTAAGGTTTTACCCCCCATTTCGGAACAATGGGAATGGTTTCAAGATCTAAATCTCAAAGGATCAAAATCCAAATTTTGGTTTCAAGAACAAAACGTATTTTTCGACGTTTTAGGCAAGTTTTCAAAATGAAATAACTTTCGCGTTCCTTTGAATTAGATTACAAAAACTATATGGTGTCGAATCTCATGATCAAGACTTTCATTTCGAAAAACCCGTTTTTAATTTCGAGAACTTTGAAAAAAGTGGGTTTCTGACACTTAGCCAAATTTTCACCAGCTTTCTCTATTTTTAACAGCCTTGGTCCCGAGTATCGTTAGTACCTTGTTTTTTAATAAACTTCGGTGGTTTTCAATGGAAAGACCAAAAGAATGACTTTGAAAGATCGAAAATAAATGGTTGATTTGAAAGGATGAAAAATGAGAATGTTGAGAGAATAGGAAAAGGGAATGAACGGTAAAATGTCAGAATCACACCCGAAGGGTGATGTCTGCATTTTACATTGTATGTTGTGTGTAGGTTGGTGAAAGGATATCCAGATTATTAATGAAATGGTTGCATGTTTATTTCCGATTATGTTAGCGCTTGCGTTGAGTACTGTTATTTATTTTAGGCCGATTGGCCACGGTTGCATGGTAGGAACTAGATATCCGTTCTCAACCCTGTTCTGTTAATTTCTCTTTTGTTTTAAATGAAAAATCATATATGTATGTAGCTATTTTGTGAGTTGTTAAAGGGTTTGTGAATGCCTGAAGGGATAGTGTGTCACATCATCCGGAGGGATACACTATCCTGGGATGTACGGTAGGGACCACCAAACTCATACGTGGTATGGGACGAGTATGAGAGTGGAGTCACAACTGGAATCCGGGTCCATTCCTTTCTTATCTTTACCAGTGAACGTGTATTGTAAAGGTGGTCGTATACGAGTGGAGTGTCATTTGGGAATTACATGCACGCCTGATAGGCATAGACGAAGATTATTAGTCAGTGATCACTAACAATCTAGTAGTAGTCGAACGTTCTGACACATCGAAAAGAGACCCATTGCTTACGGTCACGTCAAACGACCAGCCTGAGCCGGATACATGGTTCCGCAACCGTGGTAGACACGTCCAGCCACAAAATCAGGAACTACAATGTTATTGGGGAATATCATGTCCTGACTGGGAGCGATCCAATCGTGAATCCTAACTCTTTAATTCCAATACTCCACCATTTGTATTATGTATATGTCGTTATATTTCGAATTACAAACTTAGAAGCATGTTTATTATTTTAATGTTGCCAACGGTATTTGCATAAAATGGAAAATGTATAATGAGTATGGATGATTGATGTTATGTGAAATTTTTAGAACTGTTTAGTTGCTCATCCCTGGCTATATGTACCAGTTGATCGTATTTTATCTTGTAAAACCTTGCATGTATTAAAATGTCCAGTATGCTTTATTCGATTATGCTTAGGAAGGGTTATTAGTAGGAATTGGCTGTGGACTTACTGGGTAACCATTGTTACTCATCCTTTCCTTCCTATTTTTTTTTAGTTTCAGCAGTTGCAGCTGTCGAGGCAGGCGTAGAGGCAGTAATTGAGGAGTATCTGGTCGATCAGATCGACGATCAGATTTTATTGCCTGGTGATCACTAAGGCCACACCCCTTAGTGTTGTCAGTTTCACCCAGGATGTATGTAATTTTTGGATTGAGAGTTTAGGCCTATGTTAGAGTGAGAGTGTTTTGGTAAGCCTGTATATTGATAAATCTTCCGCACTCTGATCTACTTACATGTTAGATGTAATTAGTCTTCCGCTGTTATTTTCCTGTATCTACATTCTTATATACAGGTTTTGCTATAAATTGGTTTATCAGGTTTGAGTTCCGTGAAACGCTAACATAAACAGAGGAGACCATGCCGAAATTTTGAGGTGCCACCTAGTACCTTGGGATTTGGCCTTGGGATTTGTGTTAACGTTTGGTGGGGCGCCACAGATGGTATCAGAGCACAATATTAGATCCGTATGGGATACAGATCCGTTATGTTTTGGAGAATAGACTGATACCACAGGCATTAAAGATAATCCTAGAATGTCACTAGGAATCCGATGTCCGAGCTTATCAGTGGTTCCGTATTGGGATTACGAGCTCTTCCGTGTCTAGAAGTCCGTAGAGCCTAGTAAGCCTAAGATAAGATTCTAAGTTCATTCTACAGTAATGAAAACGGTGTTCATTACTAGATTCCTTATTATAATAATGGTTAATGCTTTCGTAAGAATGATATTGACATGGATCTAAGGAGTACCTTGCTTCTGATAAATAGTAGACTACTGAACTCGCAGGTTAGGAAAGATGCAAGGAATTAGAGTTACAACTGGACCCATGACGCGGAGTCAAAGTGGTGGGGAAGACCTACCTGGGTCAAGTAAACTCACCAAGATAGAGCAGTTAATAGAAGCAGTCTCAGAATTATCCCAAAGTCAAGCACGTATGGAAAAGAGACAATCAGAGATGTTTGAGGCTCAAGTGATCATGGTGGGTCAATTAACGAAAAGACTAGAAAGAATAGAAGAAAAACTCGACCACCATCTTAAAGATGAATCCCATAAGGACCCTAAAGTAGATATCCTAGCACAGGGAGGACTATGAGAAGAAATAGGGATAGTACAATCAACACCTCCAAGCCAATTTTAAGAAGGAGAGTTAGGATCCAACAAGAGACAGACAATTACGAAACTAGTAGGGTCACGGGGAAAACGACCATACATAAGTAGCGAGACTATAGAAATACCCGTGCAAGAAATGGAGGAGTTTTGTAAGAAACAACATATAATACTAAATCGATCGAGGGAAAAAGTAGTGGCATGTTATGAATGCGGTAAGTTGGGACACAAAGGGGTGCAATGTTCGGGTCGACGACAACCGATTAAAGATGCGTGGCTCAGAAAGATGTTAGATGGGCCAGCTCAAGGAACAATAAGGTCACCGAATTCTAACAAGGTCGATGGCATGCTTATAGCATCACAAGTGAATCGAACTAGCGGTCGAAAACGAGGGGGGATGGAATTACAGATGTGCCAGGGACAGACCAGTCAACCCTCGACCTCTCATCTTTCCAGATCAGACCCGGCCAAGAGGCCAATGTATTCGAGGCCAATCTCCCCTGGATCAGTTTACCCACAGTATAGAGCTACTCAACCACCGAGTTCTGGGGTACCCTCATCACCGAGTCATAGAATGGTTGGAACTCCAACGAGACTAGTAGGGCCAAGAGAACCAACGAAGCAAGTCCAGAGAGTACAGACTCCAGTTTACCGATTGCCCACTCCACAGAAATCTATAAAGACAAAGTCATTAACATGTTATGGGTGTGGTCAAGTGGGACATATTAGGAGAGAGTGCCATCTATCACAGTTGCAGGCGGGGATTGTGACCCAAGAGGAACCAACTGTTTTCGACAATGTCTTAGAAGGTACGATTTTTAATTATAATGTTAGAAATTGAAGTCCTATACAATATTGATTTCCTTTAGATCATATATTGTTACTAAGATTTTTCACACTTATTGGAGCCAGTAATTTATTGAGACGGATCGAGTAATAAAACTAGTTACACCACTATCGAAAAAGTTATTGAGAACTATGGGGCAAATAATGTTGGTGAGATAGGCACAGTTAGGTAAGGTAGGAAGGAGTATTATGAATAGAAATGTGTGTTGTAGTATAATAGTATTCATAACATGATAATAATATGGTATTGAGTATCGGTGAATTAAGGCTAAAAGTAATTGTTAGAAAGTGAGGGTAGAATGATGCCTTGTAAATGAGGAATTAGGTTTTTGAAAAGATTAAGTAGGAATCTACCGAATAGAGGTGTGCAATCTAACAACCGAAATTTGGTGTGTGATAAAAACGAACGAGTATTTGAAGGTAAAACTTGATGTGTAAAAGATGCGCTTCATTAGGAGATGTAAGAAATGAATTTATGAATGGGGAAGCATGTGGAATTTGAAGATTGTATAAGTGAATAGTATTGTTAAAACGGTTTGGAATGACGGTAGGGAAGAGTTAGGTAGAAAAATGTAGTTTTTAAAAACAAGGTGGATCAATATAAGATACGAGGAAGAATAATGTTATGATAAGGTTGCATTAATGGTGACTTAAGGGAATTGTGAGAAGATAGATGAAGAAGGTAAGACAACGATACTGTTTACGAATTGAAATTCACGAGAGATAGCTGTGAGATTTGTCAGGGCTAATCATGGTACTATCAGTATTGGGTGAATAGTGGAAATATGTATGATCTAGGAAAAATATATAGTTACATGAATAAGAATTAATTGATATTACAATGATATTTAAACAGTAGTCGGCCAATATTGTGATTTTGGGAGTAGGGAAAGAAGGCATGTGACTTGCGGCTTATGGTACCGTTTGAAATAGTTGAATGGATTTTAAGTAGGTTCATCGCGTGTTCTACGTGCTATGCCGAAGAAGTATTTGTCAGACCCTTCACGCGTGATTTAATTGTGAAATAATTTATTTGATGTAAGAGTTACCCTCATGATTAAGGTTTTTAAATCACGAAGATTATGACAAAGGCCTTGAGGAAATATCACAATAAGCAAAACTTGGAATATGGATTCGAATGTAGAAATATTGGTGTATTGGGAATAAAGGTTTGATGTGATTTGTGAAGTAGTACTAGTATAATGGTGTTTGTAGCAAAAACAACGCATCGAAGAGTGATTTTCATTGTAGGTACAAGTACGCATAATAGGTGATGTAGTTGGTAAGGAAAACAATGATAAAAGATAGAGGAGGTATGAAGGAATTATCGATAGAAATTGGTGGGGAATTGATATGACGTGAGTTGATTGTATTTGAGGATTATACAAATAATAAATTAGTTGGGGCATGAGAATGATTTGGAGTGATTAATGGATGAATGTATTGGGTTGATGAAAACTATGTGACATGCGGTTAGGAGTTATAAAAGGAATGGGCTTGAAAACTTGAATGAATGATAATCGCATACAGGTGTTGTTGGTTATACATATTGTGTTAGTAGGGTGGCGAAAAAGTTCGATAAGATATGATTCAAATTTCGAGGACGAAATTTTTATTAAGGGGGGGAGAATGTAACACCCCGGATTTTCAACTCATATCTCGAGAAAAGTAAATGGTGAGATTTGGAGGGAAATATCGAATGAAAGACTTAGAGTAAAATACTTGAATATTGTTATGATTAATTTCAAGGAAAAATCAACTTCGCCATTAGATTCAAAAGGATCGAAATATATACATTAGCCTGTAAGCAAGTCCGAATTCGAATTCGGATAGAGAAGTTATAGAATCCTCGAATTTCGTGTTAAGTGGGATCCAAAACAGTGGAATTTCGTTAGAGCGAGACTCGAAAAGATTTGATGACACCATTAGATCCGAATCGAAAAATTATTCGAAATGGTATATTCGTTTGTCGTTTTCCGAGTCCGAATAGTTAAGTTACGATCGAAACTAGAAATAAGGGGGAAATTACAAGTATGCCCCTCAGCTTTATTATAAAAAGGAATCTGATTTCTTTTATTTCATTCTTTCCACTTCTTCTATAAGAAAACCCCAAACGACAGCCACTTCTCCACCCTAGGGTTTCGACCCATTTTCGTCAAATTTGTGCGCGAACGAAGCCGAGTTGAACCTCGACGAAGAAGGCAAAGTTGTCGGCCACGACGAGGGCTACAACTTCACCATCTTTGGTTGTTCATTCTTGTTCGTTTTCCCCATCCTCCATCAAAACCAGCCGGGTAGCTCGAGTAAACCCCAACACATTCCATTCGAGGGCTTCATCGAGTTAGGAGCTAGGTCTATACTTCATTGTAGAAGCGAAGGAGAATGTCATTGTCGGATACCTTGCAAACCCTTGCTTATTTGGCATCCAAGTCAGCCCAACCTCAACTCTCGAGCCATCCAACCTTGAGTTGTAGTGCTAGCTTGTATCCTTGGCGTCCACAACCAGGTAAGGGACTTCCAATTCTTATTGGTAACTTTAGATTTCCGAAATGTGCATTTAGGGTTTGAAACAAAACTTATTGTTTGCATTTAAATCGTAGAAATTGGTGTTTGATTTCAAATTCATGGTAGAAGTAGGTGTGTTGTTTATGCTTTACCGAATTTTGATAACAAAATCGTGGGTGGGTCGAATGGTTCGAAGAATGGAAGAAGAAATCGAAAAAGGGATCGAAAAACCCAAAAATCACGAGTGAGGTTCAGGCTGTAGGTGGGAAGGGTCGGTGCCACCGGCACCTACCGAAGGCATTCTATCGGTCCCACCGACAGAATGTCGCTTCTGCCACCGACAAAACCAAGAAGCCGCCAAAAATTTTGTTCTGTAGGCAGGAACGTCGGTCCCACCGACACCTGCCGATGTGTATTCTGTCGGTTCCACCGACAGCATATTGATTCTGCCACCGACAGCCACCGATAGACACAGTTTTGATCAGAACAGTGTTCTGACTCTTGGCTTGACCTCCTCACACCTTATACACTATTTCTCACCCTTTATTTCATTAAAAACATTAAAGTAAATGTACTCTTTAATTTTTACTTTCCATTTACTTTAAGTTCTTTAATGAAATTAAGGTTTTACCCCCCATTTCGGAACAATGGGAATGGTTTCAAGATCCAAATCTCAAAGGATCAAAATCTGAATTTTGGTTTCAAGAACAAAACGTATTTTTCGACGTTTTCGGCAAGTTTTCAAAATGAAATAACTTTCGCGTTCCTTTGAATTAGATTACAAAAACTATATGGTGTCGAATCTCATGATCAAGACTTTCATTTCGAAAAACCCGTTTTTGATTTTGAGAACTTTGAAAAAAGTGAGTTTCTGACACTTAGCCAAATTTTCACCAGCTTTCTCTATTTTTAACAGCTTTTGTCCCGAGCATCGCTGGGACCTTTTTTTTGAATAAACTTCGGTGGTTTTCAATGGAAAGACCAAAAGAATGACTTTGAAAGATCGAAAATGAATGGTTGATTTGAAAGGATGAAAAATGAGAATGTTGAGAGAATGGGAAAAGGGAATGAACGGTAAAATTTCAGAATCACACCTGAGGGGTGATGTCTGCATTTTACATTGTATGTTGTGTGTAGGTTGGTGAAAGGATATCCAGGTTATTAATGAAAGGGTTGCATGTTTATTTCCGATTATGTTAGCGCTTGCGCTGAGTACTGTTATTTATTTTAGGCCTATTGGCCACGGTTGCATGGTAGGAACTGGATATCCGTTCTCAACCCTGTTCTGTTAATTTCTCTTTTGTTTTAAATGAAAAATCATATATGTACGTAGCTATTTTGTGAGTTGTTAAAGGGTTTGTGAATGCCTGAAGGGATAGTGTGTCACATCATCCGGAGGGGTACACTATCCTGGGATGTATGGTAGGGACCACCAAACTCATACGTGGTATGGGACGAGTATGAGAGTGGAGTCACAACTGGAATCCGGGTCCATTCCTTTCTTATCTTTACCAGTGAACGTGTATTGTAAAGGTGGTCGTATACGAGTGGAGTGTCATTTGGGAATTACATGCACGCCTAATAGGCATAGACGAAGATGATTAGTCAGTGATCACTAACAATCTAGTAGTAGTCGAACGTTCTGACACATCGAAAAGAGACCCTTTGCTTACGGTCACGTCAAACGGTCAGCCTGAGCCGGATAAATGGTTCCGCAACCGTGGTAGACACGACCAGCCACAAAATCAGGATCTACGATGTTATTGGGGAATATCATGTCCTGACTGGGAGCGATCCAATCGTGAATCCCAACTCTTTAATTCCAATACTCCACCATTTGTATTATGTATATGTCGTTATATTTCGAATTACAAACTGAGAAGCATGTCTATTATTTTAATGTTGCCAACGGTATTTGCATAAAATGGAAAATGTATAATGAGTATGGATGATTGATGTTATGTGAAATTTTTAGAACTGTTTAGTTGCTCATCCCTGGCTATATGTACCAGTTGATCGTATTTTATCTTGTAAAACCTTGCATGTATTAAAATGTCCAGTATGCTTTATTCGATCATGCTTAGGAAGGGTTATTAGTAGGAATTGGCTGTGGACTTACTGGGTAACCATTGTTACTCATCCTTTCCTTCCTATTTTTTTTTAGTTTCAGCAGTTGCAGCTGTCGAGGCAGGCGTAGAGGCAGTAATTGAGGAGTATCTGGTCGATCAGATCGACGATCAGATTTTATTGCCTGGTGAGCACTAGGGCCACACTCCTTAGTGTTGTCAGTTTCACCCAGGATGTATGTAATTTTTGGATTGAGAGTTTGGGCCTATGTTAGAGTGTGAGTGTTTTGGTAAGCCTGTATATTGATAAATCTTCCGCACTCTGATCTACTTACATGTTAGATGTAATTAGTCTTCCGCTGTTATTTTCCTGTAACTACATTCTTAGATACAGGTTTTGCTATAAATTGGTTTATCAGGTTTGAGTTCCGTGAAACGCTAACATAAACAGAGGAGACCATGCCGAAATTTTGAGGTGCCACCTAGTACCTTGGGATTTGGCCTTGGGATTTGTGTTAGCGTTTGGCGGGGCGCCACACTAGTTGAGGTATTCATGAGACTTTCAACTTTAACATTCCAAAGTGTAGTGTCCATTGAAAGGGAAATGTAAAAATGCATTGACTTCTCTCATTGTCTTATTGACTTCAAAATCCCCATCAAAATTTGTCAGACTTCTTTCAGGAGGATCAAGGTAACTTGATTCATGATACACTTGGTTAACCAAAGTGTCAACCATGTTAATTTCGTTGACATCGTTGATTTGTTGGATCTGATATCGGTTGTAAAAGACATTTAATTTGAATTTCATGTCTTTGAATGATAATGTTATCATGTTGTTTAGACAATGAATCATTGCATCTGATGTTGTTAGGAAAAGTCGTTTTAAAATGATTGGAACGTGACTCGTGGGATTGATAATGGGCTTTGTATCAAGAACAATGAAATCTATTGGTAAATAGAATTCTTTTATCCTAATAATAAACATCTCCTATAATCCAATTGGAAACTTTGACTGACCTATCAGCTCAACTCAATGTCATGTTTATGGGTTTTAACTCTCCCAAATACAATTATTTGTAAATAAAAGAAAGCAATAAGTTCACACTGGTTCCTAGATCTAGTAAACACTTCCTAATTATTTGATCTCCTATGTGAATAGGAATTGTTGGACAACAAGGATCTTTGAATTTGGGTGCATGTTTTGTTAAATTATCGAAGACGCTTAGGCTGCCATTATGGCTTCCCGAGGAAAAAAATTTCCTCTTCTTAGTTGTCAAATCTTTCAGGAATTTGGCATAAGATGGAATATGTTTGATGGCATCTAGAAGATGGATGTTATTTTGTACATTTTGAAAAATCTCCAGAATGCCTTCATACTGGCTCAACTTATTATTCTCCATAAGATGTTATGTGAATGGTGCTTTCAGAATGAATGAAGTGAATGGGATATTTTTTAATTGAATTTTCTTCCTGAGGAATATCGATTCCAACTTTTTGGCCATCAATATTGTTTCATCCCTCTGTGGGAGAACTTTTTTTTCTTTTGAAATCTAAACTTGATTGTCAACTTTCTTTCCTGACCTAAAAGGCATCCCAATATCTAATAAAAGACCTACTATTGGGGAAAGCAAATCATAGCTGCGACATAAAGATGGCTCCTCAAGGCATGACCTCTGAATTAGGGTCTGCATCGTTGTACGATTCTGGCTCTTACTCCCAATGCAACTCCTCTTCAATATACTCCACCAAGAAGGTTTCCTCTATAGAAAAGCTTGAAAGCTGAGAAAATGGTATAAACCACAAAGTCGCGGAACATATACCAACTAACCCCTATTTCAGTTTGTTAGAAAGAAAATCAAAACATGAAAACAAAACATTACAACTTGTTTCATGGATAGTCAGAAATAGCCCGTCAATTTCAATGACATGTTTTATCTCGATGTACCTATTGAATAACCCATCTATAATCATAAACAATGTATTACCCATATCCAAGATTGATCATCTACCATATCACTGCTAAACTACACTACTGTGTATCCATGTGATGAGTACAAATAACAGTCATCTAATAAATACTTAGTAAATGCACATTCTTATATCATAAACAAATTTTGAAATATAAGAGATTTTTTTGTTCCCAAAATAAAAACATTTGATAAGAAAATGAGATATTTTTAAGTTACTAAACATGATATCTCATAATAAACATAATAGCATTTTAGTTTATAAATTATAAACTTGTTATGGTAATAGGAAACATTACTAAGATTTACAAAGCAAAACCTTTCATGGGTGAGATGAATAGTTCTAGATTATAAATCAATGTTACAAAATAAAAAATTTTGAATAAAAATTAGGTATTTTTATGATGTAAAACAGAAATATTGGATGGCTTTATAGGTAATAAAGCATAAGCATTTCATGGTAAAATGACATATATTTATATAATAAAATAGAAATATTGATAACTTTGTATATAATAAAACAAGCATACTTCATACTAACATTTCATGGTAACAATGATGTATTTCAATATTATAAAATAAAAATATTACATGAATGACATAAGAGTTTTTCTATGTTATAAAACATAAATATTACCTAACAATTATGAGTGGAAGGTTTTAAGATTTCTAGTGATGTACTTTTTCGAATAGTTATGTTTCTATTATCTAACAAGATGGTGAAAAAAATCCATAATTTAGAAGTATATAAACATTAAAGAATGAAACTTTATTTTCGAGTGATTCATATCAAATAACCAAGTCATGTATAATTAAGCCAAGAAAATCATTCTATATATGGCAAGTGAAATATAAAACACATTATTTTTCCTTTCTATGTCAAACAAGTTGAACGAAGTAGGTTTGAAAACTATTAGTTTTAAAATCAGTAATACAAGTATTTTAGAAAATATATTGGGTGGCCTACTTAGGGTGAGAAGGTACATATCTTTTCAAGCTGCAAGTATAACTCACAAAAATCTCATTCCTCGATCTTGGTTCCTTGCTCCGGTTCAGCAACCTTGAGGTTTTTTTGGCCAAAATATAAAAAAACTTCATTAAGTATGAATGTCTATAATTGATATTCTAGCTAAATTTTTTTTTTTTACTAATAGATCTTACCTAAGGTTTTATGTGTTCCTTTTTAAAACTTCTTAAAGGTTGACTTTCCTAGAAGAGTTGATAATATAATATCTAACTGAAGGGAGAACCTAATAAGTAAGAATGGCGTATGAATAAAAATTGACTAAAAGAAATGAAAAACACAAAAGAATATGTAGTAGTAGAAAACTACTTATCTTAATAATTAAAAAAATGAATGATTCTTCACAAATACCAAACTAGGTGACATAAAATGGTTGCTGATTTTTCTTCATAATTCCTTTAGAACTTCTTAATGGTGTTGAGAGAAGAGCTTTAGAAAAGCCATATATACTAAAATTGAGTTATGAAGATTTGTGGAGGTAATTGATGGGGATGAGAGGTCTCTAGAGATGTTTAGGTAATAGAGAATGCATAAAAGAGTAAAGACATAGATTTATGTAACTTTCATATGGAGTCATATGAACTAAGTAGAGGGGGTCAAGTTGTAATAAGTTCTTGCGTAGGATCATATGGATTGGGCTGATATTTAATAATGAGTAGAGATAAATAAAATAGGGTCAAGTGAGTTAGTTATGATTAGTTTCAATTTGATCCTAGTTAATCGGTGGTTGGATAAAGTTTAGAGTAATTATGGTCAAGTTAAATTCTAACTAGGAGTTATGTATGTAGGTGAAATAGACACTTGTCTCTTAGCTTAAAACATAATGTCCTTGAGTGAAAATCTGATGTGGTACGATGGTTAAGTGGATAGTAATGAGAGGGTCAAATTTTTTAAGTGACAAATGTGATTGGATGCATGGTAGGTGGGTTGGACACATGACAACTAAGTCTTAAATATAAGACCATATGTTATAATTTGCAATAATGATGTTGTTGATGTAAGCAGTCAGTTTTAGGTGACTAGGAAATTTTTTTTCTATTGTATACTACATGTATTATCTTACAAAGTTATCCTTGATTGAAAAGATTTTGGATCATTCTTCAAGATTCGTTTTGAATCTAATCTTGACGATCCAATAATTGATTCTCATCTATTCGACGAAATTCATACAATGGTATAAGGCAATCTCATTGGTGATGTTCAATTTAATGATTGTCTTACAAGTAATTATGTGAATCTCGAGGCAATCCCTCGAGGTCTGATTCATACGATCTAATAGTCTATTTTGCTTGATTTCTTTATATCTTTTTATTAGTCCACCTGATCAGATCTATTTGAACTTATCTCGAGGTGATTCCTTGAGATTCATTTCAACTACGATCTATGTGATCTTATGATCCATCCTAAGTAGTTTTATTTATTTATTCTTTATTTTTTAGGGGCAATCATTGGTGATGTTTGTTTGCTTGATTAATTCCTTTGTTAATTTTAATACTTATCTAATCCTAGTATGTATCTCGAAAAATTATTGAAAGACATAGTTATGATTGTATATCATTCTTTTTGAGAGTAGTAGTTATATAACCAACAAGCTAACACGAAATAGTTAAATCAGAAGTTTTTTTTTCGCTCGTCTCGATCGACAGGTCTTGACAAGTGTTTCAAGAAAATTCTGGATAACAGAAATTAAGAATCTAAAAGTAACCCGGCCTATTTAGATGAGTGTCATTTGGGGTTATCACATCGACAGACTTTGGAAAGCTTAGTTTCCACTTTCATCACGGGGCAAAACTCGTTGTGATTGTTATTGACTATTGTTACTATGAAAGTATCAATCTTTTGATTGAGATTGTTCACACCACTAGCTAAATTTGACATTACATTCTTAAGGTCGGGATCGGTTTGGACCTTGTACATTCCTGGTTTCCTAACTACATCCTATCTACCAAATTCTTTCGAGGTACTACTAGAATTTTGGACTTCCTCAATTAATTCAAGTAAGAAGTCGTAAACTTGAGTTAGAGTTTGGTTTATAAATTTTTCCATAAACATTGACTCTAATAAAATTCATTGGGCAGTAGGTAGACCTCGGTAAAACAAGTTTACGAGTTGTGCTTTGTCAATCCCATGGTGGGGATATTTTACAAACAAATTATGAAATTTTTCCCAGGTTTGGGAGAATTCTTTATCGGGCCTTGCTTTGAACTTCCTAATTATAGATTTGAATTGTTCAGTTTTCAGAGTAGGGAAGAATTTAATCATGAATTTTTGACAACTCATCCCAAGTGCAAATGGTATTTGGAGTTAATGAGTTTAACCACATAGCTACGTGATTTTCTAGTGATAATAGAAATATTGATTCCCTCTTCATTTAGATTGAGGTAATGAGTAGTTTGACAGATTGTCACGAATTTGTTAAGATGAGTATATGGTTGTTTATTCTCAAACCCATGAAACTTAAGCAACATATTGATCGTTGTTGGCCTAATTTAAAACTGCACGACATTTTTTTTATTATAAAACAACGCATATCGTTGTTAAGGTGGATTCGCAATTATGGGTGTAAATAACTCATTGAGAGTTCTTTGATCAACAATGATGGAATCCTAGGATTCTTTAGATTCTTAGGATTCTTCAGATTCCATTGACTCTTGAGATTTTTCAGATTCTTTAGATTCATATGGTTTTTGGGATTCTTGGGACTCTTGAAGTTCTTGAGGTCCTTCAGACTCTCGAGATTCTTGAGATTCCCCGAAAATAGAAGGTTGAACATGATTCTTTTTAATCCCTTTTGAATAGATGGGATTTGTTAATCTCTTGATAAAAAGATTTGATTGGTTCCTTGAGGGACATCTTACCCAACATATACTGATATAAAAATGAGTTATTCCCTCTTATTGATTTATATCCTCTTGATCAATCTAATGTGCATACTAATAATAATTTATTTATCTTAGATCTACGGTATAAGGTGGTAACTTAGATGCAGAGACTTTGTTTGACCCTTTGTCAGTCTAGGTACAACATGACCTTTACAAGGTTAATCAATTTGTTCAACCAGTGTCCACTCTTCTTTTAACTACTTAGCAGATTTAGATAACCAATTTTTTTTAATTAAACCTTTTGAATAGTACCTAGAGATCTGATACCAATTAAAGGAGGTTACTTAATCAACCCCGAGTTTACCCCTTTAATATTTTTTAATTTTTAATTTATTTTTTTTATATAGAACACAACAAGAAACACACAAATCCACATAGTGGTCCTAATAGAATCCTTAATACTAGACAACTCCTAATTGTTTTGAAACAGAATAACGTGCCTTCCGACCCAGTTCTATGAATCAAAAAATCGGCCTGGCTGATACCCAGGGAAGATGTGATGTGCAATGCTTATCAAAGGCACTCTTAAATCACTTATAGAATTGAATTGATGTAGTTTATCCCCCTCGCACAGTAGGGTACAAATGGGCAGGATCATCTAGACATTAACTGTGGCGCCCCGCCGAACGCTAACACAAATCCCTATGTCAGATCTCGAAATACTAGGTGGCACCTCGAAATTTCGGCATAGTCTCCTCTGTTTATGTTAGCATTCCAAGGCGTTCAACCTGCACCTGATAAACGACATACAATCCTGCATATATATACAAAATATAATACTAGCGGAAGCCTATATAAGTCTAATAACGTACAAATTATCAGAATGCGGAAGAAGAAAATTTATATACAGGATTTTACAGAGGTTCCTCACTCTAACAAAATTCCTAATACTCAAAATAAAAATCTATATAACTCTTTGACGAATCGATACCACTAGGAGTATAACCCCAATACTCACCAAGTGACAGACTCTGACTGTCTATCTGACCCACCAGATGATTCTCACTCATGTTCTACTCCTGTCTCGCTAAGCTTCAGATCAGAAACTAAAATATGGAGAAGGAAAGGGTGAGTAACAATGGTTACCCAGTAAGGAAGCAACAATTTCTGCCAATAACCTCTCCTAACATGATCGAATAAACATACTGAATCATTTCAAAATAAACAAAGTTTTTACAGAAGAAAATTACGATTAACTGGTACATATAGCCAGGGATGAACAACTAAACATTTTAAAACTCACATTACATCGATCATCATTACTCACTATAGCATTCTCTTTTTATACAAATTTAATTGATCAAATGGAAATATTAAACATGCATTTCATTTTATATATAAAAATAAGCAACAGATACATAATACACAATGGTGGAGTATTGGAATTAGAGAGTTGGGATTCACGACTGGATCGCTCCCAGTTGGGACATGATGTTACAATTTCTCTCTGGCTTTTAGTTCCTGATTTTGTAGCTGGTCGCTGTTTACCACGCTTGGTTGACCATTTATCCGGCTCAGGCTGACCGTTTAACGTGGCCGTAAGCAATGGGTCTCTTTTCGATGTGTCAGAACGTTCGACTACTATAGATTGTTAGTGATCACTGACCAATCATCTTCGTCTATGCCTATCAGGCGTACATGTGATTCCCAAATATACAAACCATTCGTATACGACCACCTTTACATTACAAGTTCACTGGTAAAGATAGAGAGGAATAAACCCAGATTCCAGTTGTGACTCCACTCTCATACGCGTCCCATACCACGTATGAACTTGGTGGTCCCTACCGTACATCCCAGGATAGTACACCACTCCGGATGATATGACGCACTATCCCTTCAGGCATTCACAAACTCTTTAACAGCTCACAAAATAGGTACATATATATATTATTTTCATTTGAAAACAAAAGAGAAATTAACAATACAAGGTTGAGAATAGATATCCAGTTTCCTACCATGCAAGTGTGGCCACCCGGCCTAAAATAAATAACATAACGGAGCGCCTCACGCTAACAGAAATTTAAATAAACATGCAACCAACAATATTATCCCTGGATATCTGTTCACCAACCTGCACACAACACAACAACGTAAAATGCAGACATCACCCCTCGGGTGTGACTCTGACATTTTACCGTTTCATACCCTTTTTCCCTTTTTTTCGATTTTTACAATTTTCAATCTCTTCAATAAAACATCAATTTTCTGATATTCATCAACTCAATATGAGTTCATTGAATATTAAATCACATTTTCCAACTAACGAATTTATTTTTATCAGTAATATTGAAAAAGAAAACAAATTTTATATCAAAACGGGGTCCGAACAGTGCACAAGACCCAATTTATGGAAATAACCCGTTAAAATACCTTACCCACCTATAATTTGTTAAAAATACAATTAAACATATCAATCATGCAATTTTTGGCGTGAATTTTTGAAATGACAAAAGAATTCTACATTTCGAAAATACATCCAAATTTTTTTCAATAAAATCCTAAATGCAATTTTCACAATCTACGATTACTAATAGAAATTGAGATTTCCTTACAATCTTCAGGAGAAAGGATCGAAGCGTGTGCACGGAAATCGAGGCGATTGGCACGGAAATCGAGACGGATCGAACTTCGAAGCGTCTGATTTTCAAAACTGGCTTGATGATTTTGAAGATCTCGATGTGCTCGTCTCTTCTCCCTTCTACGGCGAAAGACGGTTTGACCCCGAAATCGATGAAAACCGAGGTCAAAGTTAGGAAATCTTCGTATAAAAATATGGCTGATTTTTGACTATATGGGGTGAAAAACACGAGAAAACGAAAGGAATTTAGGTGGGTTATGTAGAGAATGAGACGGCGGACGTTTCTCCCTTCTGCTTCGGAAAGCGATTTGACCCCGAAACGGACGAAATCCGAGGTCAAAGTTTCGAAATTTCCGTATTCAAATACGGCTGATTTTTGACGATATCGGGTGAAATAGAAAGTGAAACGAAGAAAGATTGGGCGAGCCGTTTGTGAGAGATCTGAGATTGAAGATCGAAGAGAAAAAAAATTCGTTTTTTTTTATATGTCTCGGCCGTATGGATGCGTTGGGGAAGATGACATATAAAAAAAAATTAAAATTATTATTTAAATAAAATGTGGGACGAATTCGGTATTTTGTCAATTGTTTCGATCGATGATAACTTGATCATCTGGACTCCAAAACTGACGAATGAATACTCTATTTCACCTAATTTTTCATTCCAGATCTAATGGTTTAGTCAATTTCTACAAATTTTATCTCTAACAAAAATTTACATTTTTGGCCTGAGGTGACCTCTAAACTTGATGTCGTTTTCGTTTTTGGCGATAATTCGACTTCTTAATCTCCAAAAATGACAAATAAATAGTCTATGTTGAATAATTTTTTGTTATGAACCCAATGGTATGATCAAATTTTAAAAATTATTCCTCTAACAAAAAGTCACTGTTTTAGCCTGGTCCGACCTGGTAATCGAGGATTTTGCAACTTTTATATTCGGACTCGCATTTAAGCATGCTTACAGGCTAAAGTATATTTTTCAATCATTTTGAATCCAATGGTGAGGTCAAATTCCATTAAAAATGATCAGAACAAGGTCCTACAGTTTTACCCTAAGTCCCACTTTCAAGATTTTCTTAAAATTCCACTATTTATTTTTTCCTCGAGATACGAATTAAAATTTTGGGATTTTACATTAACTATGGTTAAGAAACACAATTGATACAACTCAAAACAGGTTTCACCTATGAACTCGTGAATCGTATGGTCCAAGTCTACTAAACTTTAGTTATTATTGGGGTTATTTATGTGAATTGATTTTCCTGGGAGGCAAGATATCGGTGATAAAATCTAAATCTTATCTTTTATAGGTCATCCTCATAAGGGTGCCCCCTTTACTAATGTGCAAATGCAAGCATACATAAATCATATTTGTAGTAAATTTGGGGGGGGGGGGGGAATCGAGTCTCACCTCCCGTTTAAGATAGGTAATGATTTGATTGAAATCGAATCGCGCCACCGATTCCAACTTAGTATATGAACTCAAAGAGCCAAGATAGTTTTGCTGCATTATCGTCCTCCCTTAAAACTATTACAATCCGAGCCTTCTCAGATAATCAAAATTATTAAAAAAAATTGCTCAAATATTGCGAGTGGGATTTGTTAGATTTGAGCACCCAAAAACTCCAAGTAGCCTTCCAAATTAACTTCTTGCAGCAAATGTATACTAGAATTGGACTTCGATGAACTTCTTTGGGTTTTCGATGTACATTTTTGCCAAATGCACAACTTACAAAACACAAAAATAATATAGTCCACATCAAGATGTATTTAACAAAATTCAACAATTCATGGACAACTATAAAATAAAATTTTACCAACATGAATATTATTGTGAGTAGTACCATGAATAGTACTCGTGCCACTTTAGTTCGAAGTACATTTTTTATTTTTTGAAGTTAAACTTTTTTTTTAAAATACAAACTAAATTTAACTCAAATTGAATTTCGTCAAAATTAAGTCAAAACCTTTTCCCTAGTAGTGGCACCAATTTGTTCATCGGTATTTTTTATGTTTCTTTTGATATAAAAAATGAATATGTCCTTAATTTCATAAGTAAGGGGTCGAGTCCACAAGGAAAATGGGACTATCAATATTTAACAAAAATAAACAAGAATTAAATACAAAATAAATTAAAACTGAAGGTTTTATTTTTGAAAATTTTACAACTATGAATTTAGTTGTAGAATTTAAAGATTGAAATGTAAATAAAGCAATTAACGACTGAAAGCAAATAAGCGGTAATTGAAAACAAGTACATGTAAAAGAAAGCGTTTGGGGATTGAATATACCATGAGATGAGTACGAAGTTAGTGTTAGTAATTAAGTGATGTCCGTTGAATAACTCGGGTTAAGATTGCACCAACAATTTTTGACCTTGAAGGTAGAAATTTAAAGTCCAATAGTCCGAGTCCAAGGGTTCCTTCCCATCTTGAGTCGTGATTCCCAATGATTTAAAATCACTTTCGAACATCAATCATAAAGGGGTTTAACTCGAGGATGATCGATAAAGAAATGTGATAAGAAAATTAGAAAATTATAATTTTGAATTTGATTATGAAAAGAAGCAATTTAGGACATAATTTAAATTACTAAACTAAACTTACACTTAGTCAAGGCTTCATTGATTCCTTAAATGAGATGCTTTAGCTAATGATCACAAGTTCCACAAGGAAAATTAAAATATAAGAGAAATACAAATGAAAAAGAAGTAGAGAAAATTTAGGCTTCGGTTGATCTTGATCTTTATTCTTCTTACTTGAAAAATTAAAATTACTCTAACCTATCTAACATCTACAAGAGAGCAAAATCTCAACAAAAAAAAAAAAGTAAAGAACTTGAGGGAGAAGAGAAATGAAAATAGATTAAAGAAATTTTCTTTGTGTATAGTGTAAAGTGTGTAATTAAAGAGGTTTTGTAGGAAAAATAAATGAATTATTTAATTTTAATTATAGTGGAGAAAGCATGAGTGAGAAATTTGAGTATTTTTATTATTGTTGAAACATAGAGGAGGGAATGAAGAGTAATTTTAGGAGATGTGTTTGTAGAGAATAATCGACGAGTTTGGGATTGGTTGATGGGTTTTGAGTTGGGTTGGATGATGAGCTTTAGGTGAATTGGGTTAAATGAGGGGTTTGGGCTTTAATGTCCATTGGGTACAACTATGTGAAAAATTCCAAGGCTTTCCAAATTGAATTGGAGAAACCCAAATGCTTAATTTGGATTGCACAAGTCTTTTTGACTTCGTTATTCCTTCTTTGACCGTTGTTTCAGTCTTTCCATATAATCCTTCCGTGCTTTGATTAAACTTCTAACAAAATTATTAAATGTCATCAAATATATAAAAATTAATAATTAAAAATATATGCAATAATTATGCAATGATGATGTTAATACGTATTTCTCAGGATTTAGGTAGGAAATCTTTCAAATACATGATTCTTTGGGACCTCGAAATATACATTTTCCTACCTAGATCGCACCCCTGGACCTAAGTGTTCCTACTCGAGAAAATAAAGAAAAATTGGACACTTTCGTAGGCAGTCGACTGCGTTTAACGTGTGCAACAAGTCCTTAAATTTCTATATTACCATTAATGGACGAGTTTAACTCGTTTGGGTTTGCAATAAATGGTCGCACAAAATTCAAGTATTATGTAGTACTTTAAATTGAAGTCATATATATATATATATATATATATTAGCAAGCACAAAGAATTACTAACTCGGCCACTAGGTTTAGAATCGATAGAGTTCTAAATACTATTCATTTCTAAGCAAAAAATTATTCTTCAATGCACATGTATTTCTAACTAATAATTTCCATTCTTAATCTTATACAGTAAGAAAAAAAAAAAAAAAATCTCTCTGTTATTTTGAATGGTTAGGTTACCTCAAATCTAATTCGAAATTAAACATTTTGACTGGGTTAGTGAAATATGTAGATATTCACTTTAATACCTAAGGGGCTTTATTTGTGATTTTCCAGTTTACTCGCAGTTTTACCATTGAAGGTTTTAACCCTATTTACACAATTTTCACTTTTGGGATTTCTTTCTATTTTTTTTTTTTTATGTTATCTTCTCTTTATTTTGATTTTTTTTTCTTTGGTTAAAATTTTTGTAGGTAGCACTTTTAAAGATACCAAGTGCAATTCATAGGCTGTTGTTGTTTAAGTTGTACTAGAAACACAGTTCTATTTTCTTCTAATTGGACAACTATATAAACAAAGAGATCAAAGTACATTAGACCTGGCTTTCCTATTATTCTATGGAAGAAGAAAATTATAAACTAACTTTATTCAATTTCGACTATAATGCTAACTCAGACATGAAGTCAAATTTTACAATGAATATTTTCTGAGAATTTACTTAGAAAAGAGCACCGAAAAGGACTATAAGTAATAATTTATAACCCAATGCCAATTTTGAATAAGTGCTTCAAAATATAAACATTATTTCGAAATAAAATACCAAGTTCATTTTTGAAAAAAAAAAATTACAAAAGTGTCCAACCTATACTACCCACACCCCCAAAACTAAATTGAATTTAGTTCTCGAAAATCAAAAATTATATGCATGCATGGCAGTAAAGAGTAAAAATTATGGATAATACCTTAAACATATTCTATATACCACAAAAATGTGAACTTGTTATAGCAAGTGGGGCTAAATACAGAATTGCTAACAAAAACAAATAACATGAAAAGAAATGTACAAACACATAAAATAACTTATATAAATCTAAACAAAATTAAATGAGATAGTTTCTGATTTGTATAGACCTAGTCACAACCCATCTCAATCCATCTAGTGGACTTACTCAATGGTAGCGTTCCCATCCGTATTCATTTATTATGTGTATTTTAATACTCTTCAAAAGTAATGTCAAGTGAGAATCAAGACTAGACACTCTTTTCGCAATACAACTATCAAAATTGAAATGAGAAAATCTAACCTAAAAAGATAGAAAAAGAGTCCTACTGATCTATTGGAAGATTAAGTTGGTAGTTTCCATCACAACACACCTAGGTTAGTAAACGCAGAACATTAGAAAACAATTGCCAATCTCCAAGCTAATCTGCCCATCAGGGGAACTCGTACTCAGTTGTAGTGCGAACAATCTGATATTATTTCCCTGGGAAACAATAATGGACTCTAAAATGTATGCTACTATGTTTGACCAGTCCAGGGCAACTTTCCTTCAAGCAACAACGATGCCAACCAACCAATTTTTGATTTATATTTCAGAGTATAAATGCTAGTGATCATGGTCTAGAAAGTCATTTCTAGAGCCCCAATTACATAGACTTTATCAATAAATTGAATATTAAATGCCATCATTAGACATAATGCATGGTTAGTCAATATTTATCATCGTTTTCAATTTAATTATGTAATCCGGACATAATTACTGTTATTTACATGTAACAGGAATTTTTCACAAAGTTTCAAAGCGAATCAGGAAAATATGAAGTTACCACTTTGATCTAGGATCCAAAATAAGACCGCAGACCAAAATCCATGTCAATTGCTCAAAACTTTACCAGGGCGCGTTCGTCAACGACGGCGGCATGGTCAATGAAGAAAGTCAAGCCTCGAAATTCATATTGAAAATTGGCGGCTGAAATACATTCGTATTGAAGTAGGACATTGATATTTTCGTAATCATAGAATGCTTTCAAAACCTTAATTACCCAAGAAATCCTAATCTGGTCTTTCTATAAATAAGATACCAGACTAAAGGGCATATCATCTTGGAAATCTCCAATCTCCCCCGGAGATCAACTTTTCTTTCTCTTCTTTTAGTTTAGGTTTTTATTTTTTTTCTTAGTTTTACGAAAGTTGTAAGGAGGTTCTACCGGTTACAAGTCAAGAAGCAATAAAGATAAATTATTTCTCTCAGCTCTTTTTCTTTTCATATTTTCTTTACTTTATTTTTTTTTTATTGTTCTTGTGATGACTATTGGTTAAATCTCCATTAAATCAGTTAAGGAAGCCTGAGTAAGATTTGTCAGTATTTGATTGTTCTAGAAATTGCTTCATAACTTTATTGTGATGATGTTAGGTTTGTATTATTAGGTTAATCATTGAATGTTTCTCCAAGTTCTGATAATTCTTTCTTTTGATAAGTTTATGAAAAACTATGCTCTACAGGGAATAGTTAATGTTTACCTAATAATCTTTACCTAAACTATTGCATACTTTTAATCTTGTTTATATTTTAACTGTTTGATTTTTTGATCCACAAACATTAGCTTTGTTTAGTAGATTGAGATCATTAAAAAATCATAATTCACTAATAAAGCTTGTGGAAGTGGATCCAATTGATCTACACTACTTTTTCATATTTTTTTTTTTCGTTTTTATTTTAGATAAATCATCTCTTGCAAACTATTTTTAAATCGGTTACGTAAACTTGATTTGGATTGGAAGTAAAAATACCTTGGATTAACGTTGTCTTTGTGGTTTGACTCTTGTTTGCCAAAGTTTTCTTTTATTTTTTATTTTATCAACATCTATAGCTTGAACAAATTGGTACTACTGCCGAGGATAACTATGTAAACCAACATTTTTTTATTCGAAAATCCGATTCGATTTTCTGTCGATCAAAATTTTTATTTTAGAAAAATTTGAAAAAAAAATCACTGAATTCTTGAAGTCGACATGAAGAAAATACTAAAATTTGAGTCAATTTCATTAAAAAAATTTCGTGTCACCTAGGTCAACTATGACGTCACGGTCAAACCTTGAGATTCGTAGTTCAAATTTTTGCATAATATTTCTTCAGATTTCTGGATTTGAATTAACATAATTTTTTTGGAATTTTTACTTTTATTTGTCCTCTGTTTTCAATCGAAGGATTTGACGAGGAGCAACGTGGTTCACAAATTTTTTTAAAAGACTGAGTACATTGAAAAGGGCTACTTATTTTTTGTAAAACAACCATCGAAAAAATGGTGATGTGTGGAAAAGTTGAAAATAAATCAAAAAAGTGGTAAAGTGTAAAAAAGTTGAGAAGAAAAAAAGTAGAAATATGTGAAAAAGACCAAATAAAAAAAAATGCTTGACTAGTAAAATCTAGGTTTGTAGCTTAGTTTTTATTTTATTTTTACTCGGGACTAGCAAACTCTAGGTTTGGTGGTATGATAATGATCTAGATAGTCATTTCTAAAGCCATAATTATATAGACTTTATCAATAAATTGAATGATAAACCCCCTCATTAGACATAATGCATTGTTAGTTCGTATTTATCATCGCTTTCAATTTAATTGTGTAATTCATAATTAATTACTGTTATTTACGTGTAGCAATAATTATTCGCAATATTTTAAGGCGAATGAGGAAAATTCGAAGTTACCACCTTGATCCAAGATCCCAAATAAGACCGTGGACAAAAATTCATGTCAATTGACCAAAACTTTATCAGGACGCCATGGTCAACAGTGACAACATGATCAATGAAGAAAGTAAAGCTTCAAAATTCGTACTGAAGCTTAGTGGCTAAAAGACATTCATATTGAAATAGAACTTTGGTATTTTTGAAATCACGAAATGCTTCCGAAACCCTAATTACCCAAGAAACCCTAATCTAGTCTCTCTATAAATAGGAGACTAGACTAAAGGACATATCATTTAGGAGATTTCCAATATCCTCCGGAGGTCAACTTCTCTTTCTTTTCATTTAGTTTATGTTTTTATATTTTTATATTTTTCTTTCTTAAGTTTATGAAAATTGTAAGGAGGCTTTACCGATTTCAAGTCAAGAAGCAATAAAGATAATTTTTTCTCTTATCTTTTTTCCTTTCCATACTTTATTTACTTTATTTCTGCTTTATTGTTCTTACGATGACTATTGGTTGAATCTTCGTTAGATTGGTTGAGGAAGCCTGAGCAAGATTTGTCAGTATTTGATTGTTGTTGAAATTGCTTCATAGCTTTATTGTGACAATGTTAGGTTTGTATTATTAGGTAACCCTTGAATGTTTCTCAAGTAGAACCATACTTTACAGAGAATAGTTAATATTTACCTAATAATCTAGGCCTAAACTATTGTATACTTTTGATCTTGTTTATATTTTAACTGCTTGATTTTCCGATCCACAAACATTAACTTTGTTTAGTGGATCGAGATAATTAAATAATCAAAATTGATTAATAAAGCTTGTGAAGGTGGATCCAATCGATCTACACTTCTCTTTCATATTTTTTTAGTTTTTATTTTAGTAGTTTATTTTAGATAGATCATCTCTTGCAAATTATTTTTAAATCGGTTACGTAAACTTGAATTGGATTGGAAGTAAGAATACCTTGGATTAACGTTGTCTCTATGGTTTGACCATTGCTTGCTAAGGTTTTCTTTTGTTCTTTATTTTGTCATCATCTACAGCGTGAACAGCTAGTACCCTAAAAAGGTACCCAACCAAGAGGGGAACCTAGATCTATTTAACGCCAGTCAATAACACAAAAATCCAATTAAGGGTCAACCTTCTAATTGGGTATGGACAATGACTCGTAATTATGTTGCACGATCACAAATTAGTTTTGGTTATGATTCCCATGCTTGCCATAACAAGAAATCCAATCACTTAAGCTTAAAGGTCAAGACTAGGCTATTGTAACATAGGGAAAATTTGTGGAAGAAGATTGAGATAAAGCTTATTAAAGAAGATAGGTCATGTTTTCTAAGAAAAAACATCTTCCAAATGGAAGTTGTGGAAAATATATTTTCTATGAAAAACTTGTAGGAAAATTAAATTTCCTACAAAGGATGAGTACGAGAGTTGCCTCCTGAAAGTTCTAAGTTTTACTTATTCAGTCAGACTGGGCTAGGTTAAACCTATAAGGGCTTGAAAGTCATAGTTTCATGGGTTTCCTCCTAAGAAGCACTAAGTTTTACATATTCAGTAAGACAAATTCTGAAATAACTGACACTAGGTAAATTGGGTCGATGAGGAAAGTTCCTTCTTTATCTGGAATGGGTAATTTGAGGAAAGGCTTTAGGCATTGACAATTAACTTGAAAGGTGTTGCTATCTTTGAGATTTTGGATTTCAATATCAACATCATGGTGGATTGTTTGAACAATGTAGAGACCTTTCCATCGAGACTTAAGCTTCCCAAGAAAGAAGTCAAGCAGAGTGTTGTACAACAACATTTTCTGGCCAGGGAAAAACATTTTCCTAGAGATGTGCCCTATCCTATAGGGCTTTGGTACATTCCATTTACCTCTTTGTTGTGTTATAAGAACCATTTCCGAGTTCTTCTAACTCATCAAGTTGTAATTTTCTTTTTTGACCGCCTTGTCAAGATCAAAATTCAACCTCTAAATTTCCCAGTAAGCATGATGTTCTAACTCAACAAGAAGATGAAAAGTCTTCCCAAAAATTAGTCAATAAGGCGACATTCCTATTAGAGTTTTGCAAGTTGTTTGGTATGCTCATAGAGCATCATTCAAACAGGGCGACCAATCGTTTCTTTATGGATTCAGGACTTTTGCCATAATGGTTTTAGTTTCCATGGTGGAAATTTCTACCTGCCCACTTGTTTGTGGGTGGTATGGTGTGGTGTCTTTATATGTTATAAGGAATTTCCTTATTAAAGCATCAAAAAGGCCATTGCAAAGTAGGAGCCTCCATCACTTATGGTAGCACCAGAAGTATTAAATCTTGAAAAGATGGTATTTTTGAGGAAATTGACCACAACTCTATGGTCATTAGACTTACATGCAACCCTTCTCTACCCATTTAGATACATAATCCACAATGACTAGAATGAATTTGTAAACTTGAAAAACTAGAAATAGTCCCATTAATTGATGTTACAAACATCGAAGTTTTCAATGATTAGGATGGGTTGTTGAGCCATCTCATTTTCTTTGAAAATTTTGCCAAGCCTTTGACAGTTGTCACAATCTTTGCAATAATTGTACGAATAACGGAAAATGGTAGACTAATAAAATTTACTTCATCAAATTTTTACAACAATCCTTTTACCACTGAAGTGGTCACCACATGCATGATTGTGGTAAACGAATATGATCCTGGGTTGGTCTGACTCAGGAACACAACATTTTATTATTTGATGAACACAGTATTTAAAAAAGTAAGGATCAACCCAGAAGTATCATTTTGCTGATGCTAAAAAGCAGAGTTTCTTTTGCTTTTTCCAAGAATCGAATACTTGTTCTGTGACAAGGTAATTGATAATGTTAGTATAACGTCGAGTTCAAGAAATTGACACAACCATGAGTTGTTCATCAGGAAATGTTTCAAGAATTAGCAAAGAATCACTAAGAGACTCTATTATTAGCCTAGAAAGATGATCGGCAACCACATTTTCTACCCCCTTCTTGTATCGCATTTTGAAATCAAATTCTTGTAGCAACAAAATCCATCGGATTAGTCAAGCATTTATACATCCTTCTTTGTGAGAGGGCATTTATCCTTCTTTGTGAGAGGGTATTTAAATGCAGCATGATTTGGGAAGACTACAACCTTGAATCCTATGAGATAAGGACGGAATTTTTCTAAAACGTAGACAATAGCCAACAACTCACTAACTATGGTAGAGTAATTGAGTTGGGGGAACTCTGAGAGTCTTACTCACATAATGAATTGCATGAGGCAATTTGTTGACTCATTTTCCTACAGCAGTGCCTATGACATAGTTAGATGCATCTTATATGACATCAAAGGGGACATTTAAATCAGGCAATCAAATGGTAGGTGTGGAAGTGAGTTCGTCCTTAAGCTTTCCAAAGGCATTAACACACTCAAAAGTGCACTTAAACGACACATCTTTGTCCAAAAGGTTAAAAAGAGGTATCAAGATTTTCCCAAAATCTCTGATGAATCGATGGTAAAATCTAATGTGTCTTAGGAATGAGAGCACTTCTTTGACGGTTGGGGGAGGTGGAAGATTGGCAATTAAGCCAAAACATTTTTCTTGGGAACGAGGCTAATTTGTTCGTCAGTATTTTCGATGTTTCTTTTGATAGAACAAATAAATATATCCTTAATTATTTGGGGAAGAAAAAGTTCGAATTCATAGGAAAAATGAGGGTAATCAATTTTTAACAAAAGTAAACAAAAATTAAATACAAAGAAACTTAAAATTAATTTTTTTTTCTTTAAAAAAATTCACATCTAGGAATTTAATTGTAGAATTTAAAGATAGAATTATAAATAAAGCAATTAAAGAAAGAAAGTAAATAAGCAGTAAATGAAAGCAAGTAAATAAATGAAAACATCAAGGGAATTGAATTCGCCATGAAACGAGTGCAAAGTTAGTGTTAGTAATTAAGTTGTGTCCCTTAAATTACTTGGGTTATGACTTCAGTAACGATTCTAAACCCCAAAGATAGAAATTTAAATTCCAATAGTCCAAGTCCAAAGATTCCTTCCCTTCTTGAGTCATAATTCCTAATGATTTAAAATAACTTTCGAGTATCGATCATAACGGGATTTAATTTAAGGATGATCGATAAAGAAAAGGTGATAAAAAAAATTACAATTTAGAATTTAATTGTGAAATGAACCATATTATTCTTTAAAACATTTTAGGACATAATTTAAATTACTAAACTAAGCTTGCACTTGCTCAAGGCTTCATCGCTTTCCTAAATGGGAAGATTTAGCCAATCATCGCAAGTTCAACGTGGCAAATTAAAATATAAGAGAAATAGAAAAGAAAAAAAGAGATAGAGAAAATTGATGTTTCGATTAATCTTGATCTTTACATTACAACGGCATCGAGATCTTCATTCTTCTTATTTGCAAAATCAAAATTACCCTAACTTATCTAATATTTACAAGAGAGCAAAATCTTAAAAAAAAAAAAAAAAAAGTTGAGGGGGAAGAGAAATGAAAATAGATTAAAGAATTTTTTTTGTTGTGTAAGGTGTAAAGTGTGTGATTGAGAGGTTTTTTTAGGAAAAATGAATGAATTATTTTATTAGAGTGGAGAGAGCATGAGTGAGAAATTTTGATTTTCTTATTATTGTTGAAACATAGAGGAGGAAATCAAAGAGTAATTTTAGGAGATGTGTTTGTAGAGAATAATTGAGGAGTTTGGGATGGGTTGATGGGTTTTGGGTTGGGTTGGATGATGAGTTTTGGGTGAATTGGGTTTGATGATGGGTTTAGGCTCTAATGTCCATTGGGTACAATTAAGTGAAAAAGTCCAATGTTTTGATGGGTAAGGGCTTTAATGTCCCTTCTGACTTCACTCTTCCTTCTTTGACCATTGTATTTCTTCTGTTATTAAAGTCTCTTCTTCTCCTCAAACAATAAATGCATATCTATTTAATTTTTGAAACGAAATCAAACAAGAACTAACCTTGAAATGGAATAAGTTTGGGCTTGGCGAATAAAATTATACATTTCCAATGAAAGCCTAAGTTATGTGGATGTGTAAACATCAATGATGACTATTGGAATATTGAGCAAAACAGTTCACTCTACTTTTTTGAAACCAAGGGAACAATAAATGTATATATACATTTGACAAACTTGAAAATTGAAAAGGGAGGGGAATCTAATTTTGACATTTAAACTACGGATCATGGCCCCTGTGTGTAGCATGCTTAAAACACAATCCATTATAGGGAGTATGGTGTTTCCCCATTGTAAATGTTAGTTCTTGTCTGGCTTCTTTTCAAAAATGAATTATGCATGCACTTTATCATTGTGCCAAACATTTTTCAAAATAGGGATTAGATGTTTCGGAATAGGCTAATTTTTTGTGAGGATGATCTCTTCCAAAAATCAGCTCAGTCCAAAACTTCTATCCCTACTTTACAAGTTGAAGAATAGTGGGCCGTTCGATTTTTGTAAACCACTTTTGATGGTGTTAGATGTAGAGATCATCGTCACCAAAAATCAGCCAATTCCGAAACTTCTAACCCATGCATTGAAAATAAATTGGGCACAATGTTTGGCTATCTTTAGGGCACCTTCGAACACCACCCTTTTTTATATATATAATGCGTCTTTTTTTTTTTTGTTTGTCAAACACTGCCCAACTCTTGTATGGTAAATATCCTAAATGAATTAAATTTTATTGAATGAAATGAAAATATTTACATCATGCTTCATAATTTAATTATATCCATCTAACAGTACACAAAAGAAGAAACAAAAAAAAAAAAAAAAAATTGTTTGGTATTTTACAATCAATCCCCTATATATGTCATAGGCACAATAATCCTAAGATATATAAAGAACTGAGAATAACTGTTGCATAATCACTACTATCAAAACTGCTTCCATTACCTATTTTGTATGATTTGCCCAAGTTATCTTAAAGATTATAGGTGATAATCTTTTTTCCCTTTTCAGTATGTGGTTTGAACTGAACTTCGTTTACCGTAGGTAAGGGTTTCTGCATGAAAGGAATCAAATGAGATTCTGAGTTTTTGTATATTTGATCCAGCATGAAGAGAAAGTGAACGCTTGACAAAGCAGGCATATGACTAAACCGCCCTTGTATTTATTGGAAGCAATTTTCTTGATTTTGGAGGCAGTTTAATACCGCTTCTAATAACTTCATATTTTGTAGTGAGAGTTAGGGTTAGGGTTTTGGTGGATCCCAAAGCTTCCTTATATAAAAAGGTAGGATGAAATTTTGGTGGGATTTGTTTCTGGAGGAAATTTATTATAAATGTGACACTTCATATAAAGGAGAGAGAAGATTTCCATGGTGAGACAAAAAAATAAAAATAGAGATTTATCAGGCGGACTAATCTATTGCAATTTTATTAGCAAAAATTTCCTTACTTTATCAATTTTGTTACATGAATAAACCTTGCTCTATAAAGCAGGTTAGCATGACTGACTTAGTGAGCTTTAAAATCTTACTAAGGCTCGTTGTGAGCTATATAGATTATTAAATTGACAATCCAACACCACAGTCTTCCATATTTTGTGAAAAAACTCGAATCCAATATAAAAATATTCCAAAAAAATTAATTTTTTTTGGAAGTTGATCCAAGGTGTTGAAAATGGATGACTAGCGAACTCTCAAATTTAAAACTAACATTCAATGGTAAAAGTCAACTTTTTTTTTTTCTATTTTTTTCCAAAGCTCTTAGAATTCTTATACATTGTATTAGTCTTCAATAATTTCTCATTTATTTTGCCATTTATTTTTATAATATAGATTTAAGGTATTCTTTTAGTTCAAAATTAATGCATGTTATGTAAAGTTCTTCAATTTTCATATAAATTGTTGGTTGGAGTTTAAAATGAGTTATATCTTCTAAAAAATTATTCCTTTTAAATAAGATAAATTTTTACTATTTTGAAGAACTCATTAACTTATATGTTTAGTATAATTAAAGTTATTAATTTTGGAGATCATATGTTAATTTTTTGAAAGGAAAAAAGTTTTAGAATGATTCAAAATAATTTTTTACTCATTTGATCTTGATAATTAGACATGGGTACTTATGTTTTTTGGTGGTACTAATTCCGATTCCATTAATTTTGGAATCGAACCTGGAACCAAAAAGAACCAGAATCGAATTAAATATAATAATTATGGTTCTAAGTTTCCTAAGGAACTGTTTGATGGACTAGTTATTCATACGGCACTGGTTAGATTGGTTCTTAACTTTTTATTTAATTAGGAATTTAGTTCTCTATTCTGGTTAGTTTGTCTTTTGTTTCCATGTGAAAGAGAGAGAAACATTTAATATCCTGTCAGAAGTTCATGAGATGCATATTTCATGATCGGTACACGGTGCAATCTCATGAATTTGTTCATGCTGATATTATATATATCTTCCATGCTAATTTATAAGTATGTTGAAGTTCCGCAATCAAGATTGTTTCCTGTTGAAATTCTGACTCTTCTCCTGTCAAAACTATGTAAACTTATCTGGGAGTTAAAGGTTATTCTTTATGGCAATAGAGAATTCGAGCCAGTTTTAGAAGCTAGTGCACAACTGACGTAGGAATTTTTTTTGAGAGAACACACTATGTCTTCTTATTATTTGTCTTCCAAAGCTGAACTTGGAGGTAAGCATGAACCAATTCATCCTGGGAATGATTGCCAAGGGTCAAGGAGGGGGCTTGGAACCATGTGTTTGGGTGAAAGTATGTATAGAGTATAGAATCGTAAGAAAATGAGATTGAGGGTTACGGGGAAGATATCAGTAACTAGAGTTAGCAATAGGTTCAATAGATGGAAATTGGAGGAAGCACTTGGGAGCCTCTTGTTGTATATTAGTACATAGTTTCATACCACTGACAACATATGATACCAATACTAATACAAATAAGGAATGTGGATACTTGTATGATTTTTTCTATTATGATCTTTCTTATTATTAATATTAAGTTCATCCTACTTTTCAAAGAAATAAAATTTGCAAGTAGCATTGTATAGACAGAAGCTAAAAATATTACTTTGCTTACCTTCAAAAGTTACTAAGACCAAGGAAGACTTAAAACTTGGGAGTAGTAGAATGAAGCTAATAATTTTATAGGTGCTCTGTAGTTTGTATACAACTATGGACCTACTGGATTTGGAGAGAGTCCTACTGATGTTTAATATGATATATTGAATTTTTTATTGGCTTGAATGATCTCAGAGCCTTTGTGGCTTTGATGATAGTTGTCTGTCTTTGCATAGCCACCATAGCTAACCTGCTACTAGTGCCAAAGTACTCGCTTGTATGGTTATTGATGGTTGAAAGGTGGCTACTATGGTACATAGGTAATCTTTTTGCACTATAATATATTCTTACTGCTTTCATGGTTTGGTGACTCTCTATTAGAGTATATTTTCTATTTTCTTACAGATTATCTTTGGTACATTTTTGTTCAATTTGTATAGCTAGCATTTACTGCTTTGCATATGTCAAATGAAGGACATGGTGTTCCCTATTTTGAGAGGTTCTAAACTACTTCATATATGCATTGACATTTTCTTGTCATTGAATTATATTCTTTGTTCTATGCGACGATTCAATCTTTTTTAGTTTTCACATATTTTCCTGATGTTAAGAGAGCATTAATGCGCTATTTTTTAACGAGTAGTTGTGGGGTACTTGGAACCCATTTATTTTATAATATAAATTTCAGAGAATCAGCTACTCGTTAATAGTATAATTAAGTAAATAATTTTGGAGATAATATGTTAATTTTTTGAAAGGAAAAAAGTTTTACAATGATTCAAAATAATTTTTACCCATTTCATCTTTGAGAATCAAAACCGATGGTACCTATGTTTTTTGTTGGTTCCGATTCTAGTTGCATTAATTTTGGAATCGAACCTGAAACCCAAACAACCATAACCAAATTAATTAATTAATGATTATGGCCTAAGCTCCCTAGGAACCAAACCATTGACACCCCTGTTTCTTTCAATTAAAAAAAAAAAAGAATTGAAGAAGAAGAAAGTAAATCCTTATTTTGGAATCACATCTCATTCATGACTTTGGGATTATGAATCAAAATGACTATTACAATATTAATTTAAAAAATTTATGACGAGTAGTGCAACAAAGACAACAATTAAAAACCTTGGGTATGTTAAGGAACATGAAAAATAATCGTTTTGAGTGTTAAAATATACTTTTCGAGTTTAATGTGAGAGCGGTATGGGTCTTAACTCTACTCCCAGGGTGTATGTGATCCATATTCTTTGGAAAATTCTATTGTAATGCATTTGATTTATCTTCGTCATTAAGTATTCTAAGATTAGAGATATCTTAGAAAGTTACGCTATTTTGATTAAGTTTTATAATTTTCAATAAGTGCATTTATAGTACGAAGTGGGGCAATAGTTTAGTTTTTTTTGTTATTTTTAGTGAATCATTTCTCTTATTTTTCTTTTAATAGCAGAAGTTCTAGGTGATGGTGATGATTTCATGCATTACAATTAAAAAAATATGAATGGTGATCGAAGATTATGATAATGATGGTGTGTAGCAAGATTTCATATGGAAAATGATTTATTAAAAGAAATGATAAAGGGGATGATTGATGTTGAAATAAGCATTTTACTATATATTTCAATTTTTCAAACATTTGAGACTGGGATCCCTTGAGAATATTCCTTATCCGAAAAAGCAAAGCCTATGATTAATGACCATGCATGCGTCCAATAAAGTTCTGACAATTAAAACATATCTATATATATATAAAAGATACAAAGGTTCGCATCCAAACATGCACTTTCATTAAATGTTTGGATAATTTGTTAACTTTCAAAAGGTTAAATTATTGTTTGCAAGATTTATATATAACTTTGATATTGGTCACCCAAAAGAACTGTCATAGAATGATCAAAATGCCCTTTTCTTCAATCTCGAGCTAGTCAAAACCTCTACTGATCCAGAACCAGTAGGTTACGAATTTTGACCTTCAAACCTCAATAATTAATGAGATACGGTTTTCTAGAAGTTGAAGTCATAGATTTTTTATAGAAATTAAATGATCGTCGTTCTACAAATGGTTGAAGAAGATAAATTGAATGAGTTAAAAATAATTTTATCCTTGTGGTTTAACAACTTGAATAGGAGGGAATTTTGGAAGAAAAATCAAATAATTTTTGCTTAAGATTGAAAATGAGGGTTCACACATCAGTTTTGTTCAATCTTCTAGAAAAGATAAATGTTAAGGGGTACATAATCAATTAAGGAACACGGGAGAGATTTTTATATATGGGTCCACTAAAGATTTCACTAATCAAATATTTTTATACGAGTCCACAAAAGTTTTTTCTGTATCGTAAGATTGATGAACTAAGAAAATTTTTCACAAAACATTTTGATGACAAAGAAAAAAAGAAAACTCATTCCCTCATGCTCCAAGCCACACAAAAAAATATGCCACTCTATTTGTTTTCCCCCAATGGAAAAGAAAACAACTATCTAGAAACGATCGTGCCAAAATAACTATCATACCTTCAAGATGGGATCATCGTCTTATTCAACCAAATAATGGAGTACATTTTTTTTTCTTTTTAGATTGGCAAGATGAGGATAAAGGGACCCCTCCCTAAAGAAAACACTACTAACGAGTGTAAATACAGAATAGATCTTCTTCAACATTTCTTAGAAGATCTTGAGGAACATTAGAACTATCATGGAATATAAAAAAAACCATTCGAAACAGCACCCAATTTCGCTAAATAGTCTGCTGCTCTGTTTGATTCTCTCCATTGAAATTTGAATTCACACTCATCAAAGAGATGAGCTTGGTCTGCAATCTCCTGCAATGTTTCTACATACTTCCATGAAGGTATGAATTCTCCCTTAATGCACTTGATCGAGTACGACAAATCTGATGAAATCAGAATTCGTTTGAATTCCCTCAATTTTGCAAAACGCCTTGCTTACAAGATAACTTGGATTTTTATCTTGATAATGTCCCCTTCTTCACTATTGCAGCAACCAGCAAACTGAATTAATCCATCATTTTCGCTCCCAATAAAATCAAAACCCGCACCTTGCATTGATAATGATCCATCCGTATTGACCTTCAACACATTAGTGGCTGGGCGTTCCCACGATAGGCGTTGAATTGCATCTGGAACCAATGAAAACATACAATTCCAATTCTTCAAAACCTCTACCGTTACCTCTGTTTTCTTGTTCACAACTATCATCCCCTCAAACCGAAGCCTCACTACCTCTTCCTCCTATTTCAAGATCACTTCCTTCTGAACAAACACCTCAGCAAACAACCATTGATTTTTTTCTCTCCAGCATAGGTAAATCACTGCACAAAATGTTGTATACAACATCTAATGGAGCTGATTTTCTTTATACAAAACGTTATTTATTACCTACACTTCCTCCTCAATCGTCTCCCCACCAATTCTGATAATTCCAAACTTCTTCAAACACTGTTTCCAAACCCATATTGTGTACAGGCATTGAAAGAAAACATGATCATTTAATTTGTCTCTTGACTACTACAGCACAAGACAAGATACTCAATGACAACGATATTATTTTCATTCAAAGATGACCAACCTGCAAACAAAATCATTCGTTCATGGTTTCTACCAATGAATCCCTTACCCACCCCCATAACCGACATCGAACCTTCCATGTTATTCTTCACAACAGCTTCTTGTAGGCAAGACCAAAACATACTCTTCTAAACATTTTCCATACATTTAGCCAAGCAATTCTAACTTTTCAACAATGTCCAAATCCCTTCATTAGGATCATTTTTTATTTCCACTCCCTCAAACACGCCCCTAACATCATCTACAATTCCTTGAAGGATATAAAATTTATCCTTTTCTATACCCTAAAAAATACGCTTATTTCTCTCTCTCCAAAAGTAATAAACTAGAGCACAAAAGCTCAAGTTCAACATATTATTGGAGAATGAGCTTCAAAAAAAAGAAAAAAAAAATTTCATAAAATATGCCCGTCAAATTTAATGGTTTAACAAACAATAACATTGTCCTCTAATTCACCAATGACAACAAACAAAATAATAATAAAAAAATCTGAAAAAAGAAAAATAAAAATCATAAAACAAACTCCAAATTAAGCTAAACAACTCAAAATTCATATTATATATTGAAATTCCATTCTTAAACAAGCTCTAATAGAAGCAATGGGACACTAACAAATGAAATTAAGTCACATAATTGCTTAGAAATAAAACACAATCAGAAGCAAATGGTCGTGATGCCTTTCATCTCTTCTGGTTCTTTCCGCTCTATCGTGTCCTCTTCTTTTTCTCAAGGTTTGGATTTTCCCTACATTGCCATTGTTTCTTAGATCAGATACTCCTTATTGGTTTGATTTTGAGATGGTTGAAGACTTCACCACCATGTCAAAAGTTTCTTTATTTAAATTACTTTCGAGCATCGATCATAAAGGGATTTAACCCGAGGATGATTGATAAGGAAATGGGATAGGAGAATAAGAAAACTTTTATTTAGAATTTAGAATTTAGATTTTAATTGTGAAATGGACAATATTATTCTGTAAAATATTTTAGGACATATTTTAAATTACTAAGCTAAGCTCACACTCGCTCAAGGCTTCATTGATTCCCTAAATGAAAAGATTCAGCCTATCATTGTAAGTTCAAGATGGAAAATTAAAATTTAAAAGAATAAAAAAAAAACAAAAAACAAAAAAAAAGAGATAGAGAAAATTGAGATTTCATTTAATCTTGAATTTTGTGTTACAAAGGCGTCTAGACCTTCATTTTTCTTACTTGCAAAATTAAAATTACCCTAACCTATCTAATATTTACAAGAGAGTAAGATCTCAAAATAAAAATAAAAAGAGAAGAAGTTGAGGGAGAAGACAAATGAAAATGGATTAAGAAATTTTTTGGTGTATAAGATGTCAGGTGTGTAACTAAGTGGTTTTATAAGAAAAATGAATTGATTATTTAATTATAATGGAGAAAGTATTAGTAAGAAATTTGAGTTATTATTATTATTATTGTTAAAACATAGAGGAGGCAATCAAGGAGTAATTATAGGAAATGTATTTGTAGAGAATGATTAATGAGTCTGGGTTGCATTTGGTGAGTTTTAGATTGGGTTGGATGTTAAGTTTTGGGTGAATTGGATTTGATGATGGGTTTGAGCTTTAAGTGTCCGTTGGATACAATTAAGTGAAAAAGCCCAAGACTTCACAAATTGAATCGGAGAAGCTCAAAAGCTTAATTTGGGTTTCACCAGCCTTATTGACTTCAATATTGTTTATTTGACCATAGTATTTCTCTTGTCAAATTCATGAATTTCTTTCATCTTTTCATACCATCACTCCTCGTTTCGATTCCTATTTTTTCAAAATTAATAAATATCACCAAATATATCACAAAAATTATAATTTAACAATATTTATAATAATTATGCACGGGATGATATTTATACGTAATTCTCAGGATTAAGTTAGAAAATTTATCAAATACATGATTATTTGGGACCTCGAAAGATACATTCCTGGCCTTGATCACACTCTCAAATCTAAGTTTTTCTATTCCTGACTTTCAAAAGCCACTCTACTGCATTTAATGTATATAGCAAGCGTTTAAACCCTTAGTAGACGACTTTCACTCATTAGGGTTTGTAGTGAATATAACCCAAAAATTCAAGTATTATTGAGTATTTTAAATCAAAACCATACATATTAGCAAACACAAAAAATTACTAACTCGGCTACCAAGTTTAGCATCACTATAAAGTCCTAAATATTATTCATTTCTAAGCAAAAATTATTCTTCAATGCACGTGTACTTCTGACTTACAAATTCCAATCATCATCTCCTAAAGTAAGAAAAAAAACTATCTTTTTAGTATGGTTGAATTACCTCAAATCTAACTCACAACTAAGCATCTTGTCTGGGTTAGCGAGTTTGTGGATATTCAATTTAATACTTCTAAGGGGCTTTATATTTGATTTTCCAGTTTACTTGCATTTTTACCATTGATGGCTTTCACCCTACTTAAACATTTTTTCTTTTATGTTATTGTGTCTTTTGGGATTTCCTTTCAATCTAGTTTTTATGCTATCTCCTTTTTATTTTGAAATTTTTTTCTTTCGTTGAAATTTCTTCCAGGTAGCCCTTTTAAAGGCACCCAGTCTAATTCATAGGCTGCTACTGTTTAAGTTGTAGTTGAAACCCAGATCTATTTTCTTCTAATTAGACAACCATATTAACAATGAGATCAAAGTTCTTTAGACCCGACTTTCCTGCTATTCTAAGTACGAAGAAAATTATAAAATAACTCTATTTAATCTAGACTATATTGCTATATCAGAAGTGAAGTCAAATTTTACAATGAATATTTATGAGAATTTGCTTAGAAAGGAACATAAAACATGGTTGTAGATAAATATTTATAACCCAATGTCTATTTTGAAAAAGTGGTTAAAAATATAAACATTATTTCGAAATAAAATACGAAAAATGCCAAATATATTTTTTATTTTTTTTTAGGGAAGTATTCAACCTATACTACCCACACCCCCAAACCTAAATTGAATTTAGTCCTCAAAATTCATAAAGTATATGCATGTAGGATAGTAAAAAGTAAAAATAATGGATAATACCTTAAATGTATTTTGTATTCCACTAAAATGTGAATTTTTTACTGTATTGGGGCTAAATACAAAATCACTAACAAAAATAAACAACAAGAAAAGAAACACACAAAATAACTTATACAAAACAAGACAACACTAAATGAGATAGTTTTTTATTTGTGTGGACCTAGTCACTATCCGTATCAATCCATCTAGTGGACTTACTCAGCTGTAGTGTTCACATCCGCATTTGTCTGTTACATTTATTATAATACTCACCAATGAAAGTGTACTTGAGAGTACTTGGTAGAGGTTTGAGATCCAACTTGGTTGGCTCAATGACAGATGAAATAGGACTAGTTCAGGTATTCATGAGACTTTCAACTTTAACATTCCAAAGTGTAGTGTCCATTGAAAGGGCAATGTAAAAATGCATTGACTTCTCTCATTGTCTTATTGACTTCAAAATCCCAATTAAAATTTGTCAGACTTCTTTCAGGAGGATCAAGGTAACTTGATTCATGACACACTTGGTTAACCAAAGTGTCAATCATGTTAATTTCGTTGACATCGTTGATTTGTTAGATCTGATATCGGTTGTGAAAGACATTTAATTTGAATTTCATGTCTCTGAATGATAATGTCATCATGTTGATAAGACAATGAATCATTGCATCTGATGTTGCTAGGAAAAGTCATTCTAAAATGATTGGAACGTGACTCGTGGGATTGATAACGGGCTTTGTATCAAGAACAATGAAATCTATTGGAAAATAGAATTCTTTTATCCTAATAATAACATCTCCTATAATCCACTTGGAAACTTTGACTGACCTATCAGCTCAACTCAATGTCATGTTTGTGGGTTTTAACTCTCCCAAATACAATTATTTGTAAATAAAAGAAAGCAATAAGTTCACACTGGTTCCTAGATCTAGTAACAACTTCCTTATTATTTGATGTCCTATATGAATAGGAATCGTTGGACAACAAGGATCTTTGAATTTGGGTGCATGTTTTGTTAAATTATCGAAGACACTTAGGCTGCCATTATGGCTTCCCGAGGAAAAAAATTTCCTCTTCCTAGTTGTCAAATCTTTCAGGAATTTGGCATAAGATGGAATATGTTTGATGGCATCTAGAAAATGGATGTTAATTTGTACATTTTGAAAAATCTCCAGAATGCCTTCATACTGACTCAACTTATTATTCTCCATAAGATGTTGTGCAAATGGTGCTTTCAGAATGAATGAAGTGAATGGGATATTTTTTAATTGAATTTTCTTCCAGAGGAATATCGATTCGAACTTTTTGGCCATCAATATTGTTTCATCCCTCTGTGGGAGAACTTCTTTTTCTTTTGAAATCTAAACTTGATTGTCAACTTTCTTTCCTGACCTAAGGATATGGATAGCTTGAACAAAATCCTTGGAGCCTTCAGAACTGCTTCTAATTTCATACTAGTTTTTTAGGCCAACTTGAACCATAGGTTGATTCCTCGGGTGGGAAACTATTTGACTCAAAAATTGTCCATTTTCTCTTCCTTCTAGGGACAAGGCCAACTAGCCCATTTGGACTTTTTACTTTGTTATTGTCTAAGTAGTGGATTGCATTTGCGGTTGGATAAGTAGTTGTTTCTGCTTAATCAATTCCATCAATATTTTCATTGAAGACTACTAAGGAGTAGGGGATGAATAATTGGTCATGGGATCAAGAACTAATGCCCTACTTTCTACAAGTTGTTGAGAATGAAACTAGGTGGATGCTGAGATGGATATGAATTTTTGGAAATCATAGTTTGGTTCAATTAGAGAACAGATTACCAAGGGAAATTCCTTTGGAAACCTAGTAGGTTATCTAGTGGAAGTGGTTCACTCTACTTATTAGAAAAATTTGAGTTATACTTATTATTTAGATGATAGGTTTGGTTGAATGAGTTGGGTGTGGCTTTTCGAAAGGTACTATGACCTAGTTGCCCTACTCAGCCTTGATCATTTGCAAACTCAAACAACTTTATATTTGAAGGTTAAGGCCATCTCACTGGCGATTGTCGCACCACAAATTTGATTATATGTTGACTCGACAACATGAATAGGGGATATTCGCCATGCCCCAAATCCGAAACTTGAGCATAAACCTTAATACAATGTGAAGGAGAGATGCGCTAACAACTAAAGTTTATTGGTCTAGATACCATGTCCTAGGACTCTTGTGTTTCCCAAGGTCTGGGTCCAGAGTTGAGGTAACTTAAAGACCTTTCCTACCCAAAGAAATTTCAAATTACTTAGCAATATATACAATTAACTATTCTACAAGCTAATAATTTGTAACACAAGAACTTTTATCTAAAGCATATGTGATACTATCATATAAAGATATTCAGTGACATAACATGTCATAGCGATAACAAAAGAGGAATACATAGGATATAACAAAAATAAAAAACAAAGCACATTCCAAAGGACAATATACATAAATAAATAAAAGACATCCCAATATCTAATAAAAGACCTACTATTGGGGAAAGCAAATCATAGCTGCGACATAAAGATGGCTCCTCAAGGCATGACCTCTGAATTAGGGTCTGGATCGTTGTACAATTATGGCTCTTACTCCCAATGCAACTCCTCTTCAATGTACTCCACCAAGAAGGTTTCCTCTATAGAAAAGCTTGAAAACTGAGAAAATGGTATAAATCACAAAGTCGCGGAACATATACCAACTAACCCCTATTTTAGTTTGTTAAAAAGAAAATCAAAACATGAAAACAAAACATTACAACTTGTTTCATGGATAGCCAGAAATAGCCTTTCAATTTCAATGACATGTTTTATCTCGATGTAACTATTGAATAACCCATCTATAATCATAAACAATGTATTACCCATATCCAAGATTGATCATCTACCATATCACTGCTAAACTACACTACTGTGTATCCATGAGATGAGTACAAATAACAGTCATCTATAAATACTTAGTAAATGCACATTCTTATATCATAAACAAATTTTGAAATATTAGAGATTTTTTTGTTCCCAAAATAAAAACATTTGATAAGAAAATGAGATATTTTTAAGTTACTAAACATGATAACTCATAATAAACGTAATAGCTTTTTAACTTATAAATTATAAATTTGTTATGGTAATAGGAAACATTACTAAGATTTACAAAGCAAAACCTTTCATGGGTGAGATGAATAGTTCTAGATTATAAATCAATGTTACAAAATAAAAAAAATTTGAATAAAAATGAGGTATTTCTATGATGTAAAACAGAAATATTGGATAGCTTTATAGGTAATAAAGCATAAGCATTTCATGGTAAAATGACATATATTTATATAACAAAATAGAAATATTGATAACTTTGTATATAATAAAACAAACATACTTCATACTAACATTTCATGGTAACAATGATGTATTTCCATATTATAAAACAAAAATATTACATGAATGACATAAGAGTTTTTCTATGTTATAAAACATAAATATTACCCAATACTTATGAGTGGAAGGTTTTAAGATTTCTAGTTATTTTCTTTTTCGAATAGTTATGTTTCTATTATCTAACAAGATGGTCAAAACAGTCCATAATTTAGAAGTATATAAACATTAAAGAATGAAACTTTATTTTCGAGTGATTCATATCAAATAACCAAGTCATGTATAATTAAGCCAAGAAAATCATTCTATATATGGTAAGTGAAATATAAAACACATTATTTTTCCTTTCTATGTCAAACAAGTTGAACGAAGTAGGTTTGAAAACTATTAGTTTTAAAATCAGTAATACAAGTATTTTAGAAAATATATTGGGTGGCCTACTTAGGGTGAGAAGGTACATATCTTTTCAAGCTACAAGTATAACTCACAAAAATCTCATTCCTCGATCTTGGTTTCATGCTCCGGTTCCGCTACCTTGAGGTTTTCTTGGCCAAAATATAAAAAAAAACTTCATTAAGTATGAATGTCTATAGTTGATATTCTAGCTAATTTTTTTTTTTTTACTAATAGATCTTACCTAAGGTTGTATGTGTTCCTTTTTAAAAATTCTTAAAGGTTGACTTTCCTAGAAGAGTTGATAATATAGTTTCTAACTGAAGGGAGAACCTAATAAGCAAGAATGGTGTATGAATAAGAATTGGCTAAAAGAAATGAAAAACACAAAAGAATATGTAACAGTAGAAAACTACTTATCTTAATAATTAAAAAAATGAATGATTCTTCTCAAATACCAAACTAGGTGACATAAAAAGGTCGCTGATTTTTCTTCATAATTCCTTTAGAACTTCTTAATGGTGTTGAGAGAAGAGCTTTAGAAGAGTCATATATACTAAAATTGAGTTATGAAGATTTGTGGAGGTAATTGATGGGGATGAGAGGTCTCTAGAGATGTTTAGGTAATAGAGAATGCATAAAAGAGTAAAGACATAGATTTATGTAACTTTCATATGGAGCCATATGAACTAAGAAGAGGGGGTCAAGTTGTAATAAGTTTTTGCATAAGATCATATGGATTGGGCTGATATTTAATAATGAGTAGAGATAAATTAAATAAACACAAGTGAGTTAGTTAAGATTAGTTAGAATTTGATCCTAGTTAATGGTTGGTTAGTTAAAGTTTAAAGTAATTATAGTCAAGTTAAATTCTAACTAGGAGTTATGTATGTAGGTTAAATAGACACTTGTCTCTTAGTTTAAAGTATAGTGTCTTTGAGTGAAAATCTGATGTGGTACGATGGTTAAGTGAATAGTAATGAGAAGGTCAAATTTTTTAAGTGACAAATGTGATTGGATGCATGGTAGGTGGGTTGGACACATGGCAACTAAGTCTTAAATACAAGACCATATGTAATAATTTGCAACAATGATGTTGTTGATGTAAGCAGTCAGTTTTAGGTGACTAGGGAAAATTTTTTCTATTGTATACTACATGTAGTATCTTACAAAGTTATCCTTGATTGAAAAGATTTTGGATCGTTCTTCAAGATTCGTTTTGAATCTAATCTTGACGATCCAATAATTGATTCTCATCAATTCGACGAGATTCATAAAATGGTATAATTCAATCTCATTGGTGATGTTCAAATTAATAATTGTCTTACAAGTAATTATGTGAATCTCGAGGCAATGCCTCAAGGTCCGATTCATACGATCTAATAGTCTATTTTGCTTGATTTCTTTATATCTTTCTATTGGTCCACCTGATCAGATCTATTTTGAACTTATCTCGAGGTGATTCCTTGAGATTCATTTCAACTTCGATCTAGGTGATCTTATGATCCATCCTAAGTAGTTTTATTTATTTATTCTTTATTTTTCAGGGGCAATCATTGGTGATGTTTGTTTGCTTGATTAATTTCTTTGTTAATCTTTAATCCTTATCTAATCTTAATATGTATCTCGAGAAATTATTGAAAGATATAGTTATGATTGTATATCATTCTTTTTGAGACTAGTAGTTATATAACCAACAAGGTAACACGAAATAGTTAAATCACAAGTTTTTTCTTCGCTCGTCTTGATCGACAGGTTTTGACAAGTGTTTCAAGAAAATTCTGGATAACAAAAATTAAGAATCTAAAAGTAACCCGGCCTATTTAGATGAGTGTCATTTGGGGTTATCACATCGGTAGACTTTGGAAAGCTTAGTTTCCACTTTCATCACAGGGCAAAACTCGTTGTGATTGTTATTGACTATTGTTACTATGAAAGTGTCAATCTTTTGATTGAGATTGTTCACACCACTAACTAAATTTGACATCACATTCTTAAGGTCGGGATCGGTTTTGACCTTGTACATTCCTGGTTTCCTAACTCCTACATCCTATCTACCAAATTCTTTTGAGATTCATATGGTTTTTGGGATTCTTGGGACTCCAGAAGTTCTTGAGGTCCTTCAGACTCTCGAGATTCTTGAGATTCCTCGAAAATAGAAGGTTGAACATGATTCTTTTTAATCCCTTTTGAATAGATGGGATTTGTTAATCTCTTGATCAAAAGGTTTGATTGGTTCCTTGAGGGACATCTTACCCAACATTTACTGATACAAAAAATGAGTTATTTCCTCTTATTGATTTAGATCCTCTAAATCAATCCAATGTGCATACTAATAATAATTTATTTATCTTAAATCTACGGTATAAGGTGGTAACTTAGATGCAGAGACTTTGTTTGATCCTTTGTCAGTTTAGGTATAGCATGACCTTTACAAGGTTAATCAATTTGTTCAACCGGTGTCCACTCTTCTTTTAACTACTTAGCAGATTTAGATAACCAATTTTTTTTAATTAAACCTTTTGAATAGTACCTAGAGATCTGATACCAATAAAGGAGATTACTTAATCAACCCCGAGTTTACCCCTTTAATATTTTTTAATTTTTAATTATTTTTTTTATATAGAACACAACAAGAAACACACAAATCCACATAGTAGTCCTAATAGGATCCTAAATACTAGACAACTCCTAATTGTTTTGAAACAGAATAACGTGCCTTCCGACCCGGTTCTATGAATCAAAAAATCGACCTGACTGATACCCAGGGAAGATGTAATGTGCGATGCTTATCAAAGGCACTCTTAAATCACTTATAGAATTGAATTGATGTAGTTTATCCCCCTCGTATAGTAGGGTACAAATGGGCAGGATCATTTAGACATTAACTATGGTTAAGAAACACAATTGATACAACTCAAAACAGGTTTCACTTATGAACTCGTGAATCGTATGGTCAAAGTATACTAAACTTTAGTTATTATTGTGGTTATATATGTGAATTGATTTTCCTGGGAGGCAAGATATTGGTGACAAAATCTAAATCTTATCTTTTATAGGTCACCCTCATAAGGGTGCCTCCTTTACTAATGCGCAACTCCAAGCATACATAAATCCTATTTGTAGTAAACTTGTGGGGGGGGGGGAGAATCGAGTCTCACCTCCCATTTGAGATAGGTAATGATTTGATTGAAGTCAAATCGCGCCACCGATTCCAACTTAGTATACGAACTCGAAGAGCCAAGATAGTCTTGCCACATTAGCGTCCGCCCTTAAAACTATTACAATCCAAGCCTTCTCAAATAATCAAAATTATTTAAAAAAATTGCTTAAATATTGGAAGTGGGATTTGTTAGATTTGAGCACCCAAGAACTCCAAGTAGCCTTCCAAATTAACTTCTTGCAGCAAATGTATACTATAATTAGACTCCGATGAACTTCGTTAGGTTTTCGATGTACATTTTTGCCAAATGCACAACGTACAAAACACAAAAATAATATAGTCCAGATCAAGATGTATTTAACAAAATTCAACAATTCATGGACAACAATAAAATAAAATTTTACCAACATGAATAGTATTGTGAGTAGTAAAAGTGCCCTCGTCCGCGGGGTGCGCGGATCCGCTTTTGACCCTTGAGGTTTGGGAGTCGCCACCTAGTTATTACGGTCTAGGAACCAAATTGACCCTACAATGGATAAAAGAACTAATCTACTATAGAAATCTGAATCCGGGGATCATGTTACGGGGTTGGAAGGTATTAGGCACCAACCCCGCCCGACAAATGCCGGTCTCTACTTATCCCAAATACATCTACATTGCTAATGACAAACCTAGATTAAAAATAAATAAAAAAATTTACCTTTTGATCTGCAAAAGTGTTATTCCCTCAGATCTGGTGAGAATGACTCCTTGTACCGTATTCCTTACTTCGTTCTATATCCGGATCTGATTCTTGATCTCTGAGGTAAGGTATCCCCTTCTTGGATCTGGGTACTTTGAATTTTTTGTGGATTTTTGGGATGTTTTTGAGAGGTTTTTGGGTGTTTTTTGGGCTAAAATCGGAGTAGGGGTGTTAGGGAAGGAGTTGGAACTCCAAAATTAGGGTTTTGGGGAGGCTATGGAGGCTTCTTTACCTACTTTTTCTAGGGTTATTTCTTTGATACGAAAATAGGGTGTGGAGGCTCTTATTTATAAAATTTTTAGAAGCATTAGGGTTTGATTAGGGTTTCTTTTAGGGTTTCAATTAGGGTTTTGACTTAGTCTTTAGGGTTTTAGGGTTTTGACTTTAGTCTTATGAGATTGACTTGATTAGTTTAGATTAGGATTTTAATTTAGGGTTTTGACCTTAGTCTTATGAGATTGACTCGATTAGTTTAGATTAAGGTTTTGATTTAGGGTTTTGACTTTAGTCTTATGAGATTGACTTTAATATTTGACTCTAGTCTTACTTAATTGACTTTAATTTTGACTTTAGTCTTGCTTAATTGACTTTAATATTTGACTCTAGTCTTACTTAATTGACTTTAATTTTGACTTTAGTCTTACTTAATTGACTTTAATACCTTGACTTCAGTCTTACTTGATTTAATTTTAATTTTTGGAGAACCCCCCTCTAAAATATCTTTAATTCTTTGGACCCCCAAATGGAGGGGTCCTTAAAGAAATATCCCACGAACCCTCAACAATTTTACCCGAAAGTCCGATTGATCAATTTTTTAGGTTCAAATTTTTAAATTAATTTCATTAATGTTTTACTTTAATTATTTAATGTTTTATTTATTAATTTTGAATTTTTTAATTATGAAAATTGTGAAATTACCATTTTGCCCTCGGAGAGATTTTTTACGTTTTAAGTCGTTTTTCAATGTTTCAGGATGTTTTGGAATCAGTTTTTCGTAAGGAATTTAATGGGAATGTTGGTTTTTGTCATTTATAAAGTTTTTTGTATGAAATGATTGTGAACTTTATGAGGGGTATTTTCGTAATTTTGTCAAATTTTGTGAAAATTGGCGAAGTGGTTTACTTGGTTTCGATTTGTTGTTTTATGTGTTTGAGTGGGTTTTCCTAAGCGTAATGCAGGCTCTAGGGTTGTTTTAATGTTAGGGGTAATTTGATAATTTTAGTGATTTTTATCGTGAAGCTTCTTTTTGGTTTGCAAGATGATGATTTCTATGTTTTTGGGGTCGTATTTTCCTAGCGTAGCGTGGTTTCTAAGTTTTGTCAGTTCGAGATACCTCATCCGGATTTCTGAAACATATCTGGTAACAAAATAAAGCATTGGAATAGACATCCATCATTGGGAACCTTTGCGATCGGGTCGACGAGTTGATTAATCAGGCGAATGCAAAAATGGGGTGTCTACAGATGCCCCTCTTTGGCAGAGGGTTGAAGCAAACTAGATAGCAAATCTATTTTGGTAGATAGTGCGATATTTGAATGCCAAAGCTAGTGACAGTTCATTTTGCAGCCTGATTTAGCAATTCGTCGGGGTGTTCGGATCCTTGAGGGTAAACTTTCCCCGAACTAAAAGAAAATGTCAGGTCCTTGAGCGCGAGCTCTCACTGGCAGTGTCAAATCCTTGAATTTAATAAATTCTCATTGACTGATATAACAACTGTGCAAGTGTGTGATTTAAAATCTGAGATAAATTTGAGTAAAATATGAGTATAATTTGAGCATAATCTGAGCATAAACTGAGCATAATTCCGAGAAAACTTTCGACGAAAACTGAGCAAAATCCAAGATAACCCTTGGTAGCATCTGAGCAAAATCCAAGATAACCCTTGGCAGAAACTGAGCAAAATCCAAGATAACCCTTGGCGGCAACTGAGCAAAATCCAAGATAACCCTTGGCGGAAACTGAGCAAAATCCAACGTAACCCTTGGCGGTAACTGAGCAAAATCTAAGATAACCCTTGGCAGAAACTGAGCAAAATCCAAGTTAACCCTTGGCGGCGACTGGCAAAGCATAATCCGAGCAAACCCTCGGTGGCATCTGGCTGAGCAAAATCCGAGATAACCCTCAGCGGCAACTGGCTGAGCATAATCCGAGCAAACCCTCGATGGCATCTGGCTGAGCATAATCCGAGCAAACCCTCGACGGCAACTGGCTGAGCAAAATCCAAGATAACCCTTGACGGCAACTGAGCAAAATCCGAGATAACCCTCGGCGGTAACTGGCTGAGCATAATCCGAGCAAACCCTCGGTGGCATCTGGCTGGGCAAAATCCAAGATAACCCTTGGCGGCAACTGAGCAAAATCCGAGATAACCTTCGGCGGCAACTGGCTGAGCATAATCCGAGCAAACCCTCGGCGGCAACTGGCTGAGCAAAATCCAAGATAACCCTTGGCGGCAACTGAGCAAAATCCGAGACAACCCTCGGAGACAACTAGCTGAGCATAATCCGAACAAACCCTCGGTGGCATCTGGCTGAGCATAATCCGAGCAAACCCTTGGTGGCAACTGGCTAAGCAAAATCCAAGATAATCCTTGGCGGCAACTGAGCAAAATCCGAGATAACCCTCGGCGGCAACTGGCGGAGCATAATCCGAGCAAACCCTTGGTGGCATCTGGCTGAGAAAAATCTGAGCAAACCCTCGGAGGCAACTGGCTGAGCAAAATCCGAGCAAACCCTCGGTGGCATCTTGCTGAGCAAAATCCAAGCAAACCCTCGGCGGCAACTGGCTGAGCAAAATCCAAGATAACCCTTGGCGGCAACTGAGCAAAATCCGAGATAACCCTCGGCGGCAACTGGCTGAGCATAATCCGAGCAAACCCTCGGCGGCATCTGGCTGAGCAAAATCCGAGCAAACCCTCGGCGGTAACTGGCTGAGCAAAATCTAAGATAACCCTTGGCGGCAACTGAGCAAAATCCGAGATAACCCTCGGCGGCAACTGGCTGAGCATAATCCGAGCAAACCCTCGGCGGCAACTGGCTGAGCAAAATCCAAGATAACCCTTGGCGGTAACTGGCTGAGCATAATCTGAGCAAACCCTCGGCGGCAACTGGCTGAGTATAATCCGAGCAAACCCTCGGCAGTAACTGGCTGAGCATAATCCGAGCAAACCCTCGGCGGCAACTGGCTGAGCAAAATCCAAGATAACCCTTGACGGCAAAATCCGAGATAACCCTCGGCGGCAACTGGCTGAGCATAATCCGAGCAAACCCTCGGCGGCAACTGGCTGAGCAAAATCCAAGATAACCCTTGGCGGCAACTGAGCAAAATCCGAGATAACCCTCGGTGGCAACTGGCTGAGCAAAATCCAAGATAACCCTTGGCGGTAACTGGCTGAGCATAATCCGAGCAAACCCTGGCGGCAACTGGCTGAGTATAATCCGAGCAAACCCTCGGTAGTAACTGGCTGAGCATAATCCGAGCAAACCCTCGGCGGCAACTGGCTGAGCAAAATCCAAGATAACCCTTGGCGGCAAAATCCGAGATAACCCTCGGCGGCAACTGGCTGAGCATAATCCGAGCAAACCCTCGGCGGCAACTGGCTGAGCAAAATCCAAGATAACCCTTGGCGGTAACTGAGCAAAATCCGAGATAACCATCGGCGATAATTGAGCAAAATCCAAGTTAACCCTTGGCGGCATCTAAGCAAAATGAATAAATCTAGGAAAGAGTGGATGAATCTAAGAAAAAATGAATAACTTGGGAAAGAGAAAATAAGGAAAAGAAAGATTGAATCTGGGAATGAACAGATCTGGGAAATAATGATGAATTTGGAAAGGAATGATTGAATTTAGGAATGAATAAATCTGATAAATCATTAGTGAATTTGGAAAGAATCATGGAAATAATGAATGATTCTGGGAATAAATCTGGGAAATAAATTCTGAGTAGAATAAAACTTAAAGGTTGAGAAAATCTCTGGGAAAAGATCTGAGTTATCAACCAGTTTTACGATACTTTTATAAATAAAAAAAAATTGAATAAACACTAATGGAAAGAAAGTTTAAAAAGAAAAACCTTGAAAACTTATGTTCAAAACATATTAGGCATCTCATTCTCTTTAGGCACATGTTCCAAAATGATCTTTAAGTCAGAATTTCTTTCTTCTTGATAAACCTGGTTGACAATATCTGGATTTATTGAGATGGTTAATTTTTATTAGGTCAAGATTGCTCAACAGACAATTCGAACACATGAAACATAACAAGAACTTCTATGACTGAGATAAAAAAAATGCCTTTTATTTAAAGATGACGAAGAATAGACAAACATGCTTGACTCAAGTGACCTCATCCTTTGAAATTCTAAGACTCTTAAGAGCATCATATGTGTAATTTTTATTTGAAAAACTCAAAATTTGATGAACATTGAAAGTTTGAATTTTTCTTTCGAAGTTTGAAATTAATCTATCTTTCTCCCTTTCAGATCATTTAATCTAATGAACATTCCTTCGAAAATCAAAGATGATTTCGATGTCTTCTGAGTTTTGACTTTGATATTGTCCTTCGTCTGATCTTTCTACTGCGGCATGAGCCTTAGAGGAAGTTTCTTAGATTCTCCTCTCGGATTCTTCTTTGATGGTGCCTTAACTTTTGCCAGAATTGCCCTTCTAGGTTTTCAATCTAGCAGGTTAGGAATTTTTTTTTCATACGCTCTTCTTTTTGCTTAGACCGTCCTTTCGGATTTTCAATCTAACGAGCTTGCTCTGGCTTTTGTCCAGATCGCCTTTTCAGGTTTTCGATCTAGCGAGTTTTTTTTTTTTTTTTTTGGCTCTGATTGTTGTCAAAGTTGTCCTTTCAGATTTTCAACCTTGTGAGCTCGCCTTAGTTTTTGCCTAAGTCACCCTTTTCGGATTTTCAACTTAGCAGGCTTTTACTTTTCTTCATTAAGAGATCCTTATTAGCGATAACACAAACTTCCCTTGACCATTTTACGTAATACCCAGGAGGACTTTTTAGGTGGGCTTAGGAAGGTTTAGAAAGAAAGGATATATGGTTCAAAATCCCCAAAAAATGCCCCTAGTCTAATGTACTCTCCATTTCTAAGTATCTTCTTTCTTTGATTTTTTTTATTTAAAAAGAAAATGCCCTTAGTTTGGCATTCTTGATTTTCTTTCTTCTATACTTCAGATGAAAGAAAAATACTCCATTCTTTATTCATTTTTTCTAGGAGTAGAAATTTTTTTTTTTTTTTTTTTTTGAACCGGGATTGAAGTAACTTCTCAAGTTGTCTATGTACCCCAATTTAGTTTGGGATAAGGTCTAAACGTAGTTCAAAATACCCTCCCTAGGTTGGTTGGTTGGTGTGGTTGAGAAAAAAAAATGGTTATCTTTTCATATTGGATAGAGGGGCTAGCAAAGGAAAATATATATATATTTTTTTTGAAAAAGGGTGAAATTGGGAAAAGTGCATCGATCAAAGAAAGGCCTCCTTAAATGGGGCATCACATAATTTGATTGAGGTTAGTTAATGCTTTGCCTTATACGGTCTCTTTGATGATAACTGATCTGTCCTAGTTGAGATCAAATTTCTAAACGAGTGATTTTATTTTTAACATTGAGTACTTGAACTGGTCTTCTCTTATAGTGTTGATTCTGGCTCTTAGAGATAGTATTTTTTCTAAAGGAAAAATTTTTGCCCCTTACTTGATGTCCACTTTTTGCATCCATTATAATGTTCATTTCCTTAACACCCGGGATGGTAAATTCTGAACGCTGTGATCTTGAAGTGTTTAATCCAATTTGATGGATTACTCATTGGTGACATTTGGTTCTTCTGAGTGTAATTCACGCTCCAAATTTTCTCTCTCTTAACCATGACTCCCTCGCGATGTGATGTGTCTTCGAACTGTCAGAATAACCTCTGATTCTAGAGATATATGTCGTACCCATATCATTAGACCAAAGATTCATTGTTGAAAAATATTAATGTTCACATTAGGCGTATCCTCATAGGATCATGCGAAAACACCTCTGAACTCCTTAAGTAAGTCCATTATTTTCTCATGTTCTTCTAGGGATTGGACAGTTTTGATTCGCACTTCTCAAGAATTATCCTTAGATTCAATTTTTAATCAAATTCATTTTCAACATTTGAAGACTTGTTGCACACATGATAATTGAAAGAATCTTTTTATTTCATTGGAATGGAAGGATTCTATTATTAACCTAGAACAATGACTCTTGTAAAAAGAAATATTCTTTGAAACTTGACACTACTTGAAAATTAATGAGATAAGAAATAATAGAAAAATTAGGACAACTAAATGATATTTTATCCAACAGACTCAATATTTCACTTAAAGGTTATCTTCCCTGCGTCGATGAGGTCTTGAATAGCATGGCGGAAAGATATACATTTGTCGGTGTAATGACCTGTAATTTGGTGAAACTCGCAGAACTGGTGACTTTCATCATTACTTTGAGAGGCATTGGATACGAATTTATGCTGTAATAATCCTTTCTTTATTAACATCCTCAAGGCGATACTCAAAGTCATCCCGAGATTATCAAACTTTCTTCTAGGCTTGGATTGTTTAATAACGTTAACTGTCGATTTTGTTGGATTTGAGTTAGCGACCTTCAGACTAAAATGCTTCATAAACTCTTCCATGATTTCTTCCCAAGTATGAAGTCGAGACTGTATTAACAATATAAGTCATTCAAGAGCGGGTCCTTTGAGAGTGGTGCAAAATAATTGTGCCATTTGTTCACTTCCTAAACCTCGAAGATGCATGTCACCAACATATGAGCATATGTGAGTTCTTGGACAGGAAGTTCCATCGTATTTAGGCATGCTTAGTAATTCATATTTTTTTGAAGTATTGATTCTAGTCGTCGAATCCCTTCTATGTCTGTCTTCGTTATCTTGGCATGCCCCTATCGGATGGCATTGGCAAGCATGATTCATCTGGTTCACAAAATCTTGCATGATTTGACGTAGATTAACCGTGTTGAAGATTGATAATCCTTTGGAAACAAATTAGAGATCACGTTCAACAAGGGCAAAGGATTTGATCAAACAATAGAGACTATGCTTAGGCAGCAAGTTAGATGACTTGACAGAATAACCGAGGTAAAGATACAAAATAGGATGATGTAGAATGTCTCAGAGCAATTTCGACCAAATAAAATATTACATTTTTTATTAAATCCGGATGCATCCTTCATCATTACCAGGTTTACCAAAATAAGAAATAAATATAATGACCTAAGTCCGATGGACAAAGTGATGCGACCAATTTAATTCATTTGATCATGTAAAAGTTGATAAAAAAAAAAAAAAAAACTTAGTCCAAATAGGTCAATCGATTAACTACGAACTAACTAAATCCATAGGTATTTTAGTACATTTCCAAGGTCCATGTAAAAATAGATTTTTTTGTAAGTCATTTTCTATTAAAGGATAAATCATTTTGTAAATTATTTGTCCCTTATTTTCTGAAATTTTTTTTTTTTTGGAAAATCTTGTTCTTATGAAAAATATTTTTTTGGAAAACGTTTTTTTTAGAAAATATTTTTTCTAGAGAATAACACTTTTTTTTTTTTGGAAAACACTTCTTTTAGAAAATATTTTTTCTGGAAAATACTTTCCCTTTGTAAACTATTTTTCTTCTTTAAAAATTTGATTTCTATTTCGATTTAAATGGCCCTGTCCATCAGGATTGTTGGATCGAGTTGGGCTGGGTCATTTGCAAGAGATGGATTCTTTATTGGGTCGGTGCACCCATTTTAATTTTCAAAAATAACATTTTTTTTCCTTAAGGACAATCATACACTCTGATCTAATCATTCACATACATCCATTTCATCATTCACATGCATTCTGATCTCATCATTCACATACATTCATATCAATCACAAAGTCTCATAAACTTCCATTCAATGAACAACCCGGGAACATCCAAGATAAGTTCGAGTCGTGACCTACTGGGAAGGTTTCTAGACTCTAAGCTTACTACGTGCAATGCATTTTTATCTAGCCACTCTTGCCCAAGCACACCTATATACCTTTTGATACGTGGTGACTTGGTTTGATATACCGTGTAGGTGATAATCTAAAACCTCAATTCACTTCTCTGAAGTCAAAAACAGCCAGTTTGATCTCCAGTTGAGAGGTGGCGCACAATGTTGAGCAAGGGCCCACTTAAATACCTCTCGTCTAGAATAGACGTAGTCTATCCCCCTCGTACAGTAGGGTACAGCGGGGCAAGATCTTGCTTAGGCACCGGTTTTGACCAAGAAGTGCAATTGATATACTTAGACTATCTTTTATACCTACGGTTACGAGTCAAGAGTTGTAGCTTTTATAAATGGTTTGGCATCCCACGGGGGGACCGACCACGTACTAGTACTACGTTGGCAATCGGGACATGTGACTGTGTGGCTTACAATAGGTCAAAGGCTCAGGTCGCTCCAGCCTGGGTGCATCAACATACTTCTCAGAATCACCTGATCAGATGGTATTGATGCCCCTAGTTTGATATACCCTAAGGTACTTGACTGGAGTTGTGGGTTTCATGAATGACGTCGCATCTCCGAAGAGACCGGGCCACGCACTAGTGCCACGTTGGCTAAATGGGACGTGTAAGTGAGTAAACCAGTAAACGTGCATGTGGTGTGTGCAAAACAGGGTGGGGTGTGCCCGGGACCTTTTTCAAACAAATGGGCCCATGGATCCAATCAAACCAATCATACATTTAATCAAAACCAAAATCATTCAAATCATATGAATATTCAATTAAGATCACATTATTCCCAGCACATAAGCACATTAACATTACGATCAACATCAATCATGTATTTCAAGCAAGATCATGGTAAATTAATCAATAAATATGGCATATGATAATGATCAAACAAACATTGCAATAAGCATAATTTTTATAATTTTTAAGTCCAATCAATGATCACTTTTGGGTGATCCAAAATAAATCGAGATTCCAATAGGTGTTACATTGATGATAGAATGACAATGGTTGAGATGAGCTCACTCTCAAGAATATTAATTGTGCCAACATTAGATAAATTCAGATTTTCTGTGAATTAGGAAAATACAATCTGAACTTGCATCGATGATATATAAGGCTCCCGATAACGAAATCGAGTGAACTCAAGTTCTAAATTAATCTACTCGATGAGATCTACATTTTATTTATAGGTGTCCAGACTTAGTTCTCACCAGAATGTTCTATAAAAAAGTTTTAACGTTGCTGTCCCAACTTTCATTCAGAAATAATTCCAAATTTACAGATTGAACTTGCATCGATGATATCTAAGGCTTCCGATAACGAAATTGAGTGAACTCAGATTCTAAATTAATCTACTCGACGAGATCTATGTTTTATTAAGAGGCTCCCAGACTTAATTCTCAATAATTTGTTCTGTAAAAAAGTTTTAACTTTGTTGTCCCAACTTTCATTCAGAAATAATTCCAGATTTACAGATTGAACTTGCATCGATGATATCTAAGGCTTCCGATAATGAAATTGAGTGAACTCAGATTCTAAATTAATCTACTCGACGAGATCTATATTTTATTAATAGGCTCCCAGACTTAATTCTCACTAGAATATTCTCTAAAAGTGTTTTAATATTTCTGTCCAACCTTCATCATTCCATCATTTTCATAGGTCAATTTGAATCTTTCATTATTTAGGGGTCATCAAAAAGTGATCCTTAATTGGAGAAAAAAAAATGCAATACCCAAAATCATCTACAATCAAGATAAAAAATAAATAAATAGAAAAAATAAATAAAATAAATCCAACTAAATAATAAAAAAAACTAGGTCATCTTAGCAATGCTCCCATACTTGGGATTTTTCAAGTTTGATCCTCAATAGTTCCCAGCGGAGTCGCCACTGAAAGCGCCCTCGATCCGCGAGGTGCGCGGATCCGCTTTTGACCCTTGAGGTTTGGGAGTCGCCACCTAGTTATTACGGTCTAGGAACCAAATTGATCCTACAATGGATAAAAGAACTAATCTACTATAAAAATCTGAATCCAGGGATCATGTTACGGGGTTGGAAGGTATTAGGCACCAACCCCGCCCGGCCAATGCCGGTCTCTACTTATCCCAAATACATCTACATTGCTAATGACAAACCTAGATTAAAAATAAATAAAAAAATTTACCTTTTGATCTACAAAAGTGTTATTCCCTCAGATCTGGTGAGAATGGCTCATTGTACCGTATTCCTTACTTCGTTCTATATCCGGATCTGATTCTTGATCTCCGAGGTAAGGTATCCCCTTCTTGGATCTGGGTACTTTGAATTTGTTGTGGATTTTTGGGATGTTTTTGAGAGGTTTTTGGGTGTTTTTTGGGCTAAAATCGGAGTAGGGTGTTAGGGAAGGAGTTGGGACTCCAAAATTAGGGTTTTGGGGAGGCTATGGAGGCTTCTTTACCTACTTTTTCTAGGGTTATTTCTTTGATACGAAAATAAGGTGTGGAGGCTCCTATTTATAAAGTTTTTAGAAGCATTAGGGTTTTATTAGGGTTTCTTTTAGGGTTTCAATTAGGGTTTTGACTTAGTCTTTAGGGTTTTAGGGTTTTGACTTTAGTCTTATGAGATTGACTTGATTAGTTTAGATTTTGATTTTGATTTAGGGTTTTGACCTTAGTCTTATGAGATTGACTCGATTAGTTTAGATTAGGGTTTTGATTTAGGGTTTTGACTTTAGTCTTATGAGATTGACTTTAATATTTGACTCTAGTCTTACTTAATTGACTTTAATTTTGACTTTAGTCTTGCTTAATTGATTTTAATATTTGACTCTAGTCTTACTTAATTGACTTTAATTTTGAGTTTAGTCTTGCTTAATTGACTTTAATACCTTGACTTCAGTCTTACTTGATTTACTTTTAATTTTTGGAGAACCCCCCTCTAAAATATCTTTAATTCTTTGGACCCCCAAATGGAGGGGTCCTTAAAGAAATATCCCACGAACCCTCAACAATTTTACCCGAAAGTCCGATTGATCAATTTTTTAGGTTCAAATTTTTAAATTAATTTCATTAATATTTTACTTTAATTATTTAATGTTCTATTTATTAATTTCGAATTTTTTAATTATGAAAATTGTGAAATTACCATTTTGCCCTCGGAGAGGATTTTTTACGTTTTAAGTCGTTTTTCAATGTTTCAGGATGTTTTGGAATCAGTTTTTCGTAAGGAATTTAATGGGAATGTTGGTTTTTGTCATTTATGAATTTTTTTGTATGAAATGATTGTGAACTTTATGAGGGGTATTTTCGTAATTTTGTCAAATTTTGTGAAAATTGGCGAAGTGGTTTACTTGGTTTCGATTTGTTGTTTTATGTGTTTGAGTGGGTTTTCCTAAGCGTAATGCAGGCTCTAGGGTTGTTTTAATGTTATGGGTAATTTGGTAATTTTAGTGATTTTTATCGTGAAGCTTCTTTTTGGTTTGCAAGATGATGATTTGTATATTTTTTGGGTCGTATTTTCCTAGCGTAGCGTGGTTTCTAAGTTTTGTCAGTTCGAGATACCTCATCCGGATTTCTGAAACATATCTGGTAACAAAATAAAGCATTGGAATAGACATCCATCATTGGGAACCTTTGCGATCGGGTCGACGAGTTGATTAATCAGGCGAATGCAAAAATGGGGTGTCTACAAGTAGTACCATGAATAGTACTCGTGCCACTTTAGTTCGAAGTACATTTTTTATTTTTTGAAGTTAAACTTTTTTTTTTAAACACAAACTAAATTTAAATCAAATTGAATTTCGTCAAATATTAAGTCAAAACCTTTTCCCTAGTAGTGGCACCAATTTGTTCGTCGGTATTTTTTATGTTTCTTTTGATATGAAAAATGAATATGTCCTTAATTTCATAAGTAAGGGGTCCAGTCCACAACGAAAATGGGGCGATCAATATTTAACAAAAATAAACAAGAATTAAATACAAAATAACTTAAAACTGAAGTTTTTATTTTTGAAAATTTTACAACTATGAATTTAGTTGTAGAATTTAAAGATAGAAATGTAAATAAAGCAATTAACGACTGAAAGCAAATAAGCGGTAAATGAAAACAAGTACATGTAAAAGAAAGCGTTTGGGGATTGAATATACTATGAGATGAGTACGAAGTTAGTGTTAGTAATTAAGTGATGTCCGTTGAATTACTCCGGTTAAGATTGCACCAACAATTTTTGACCTTGAAGGTAGAAATTTAAAGTCCAATAGTCCGAGTCCAAGGGTTCCTTCCCTTCTTGAGTTGTGATTCCCAATGATTTAAAATCACTTTCGAACATGAATCATAAAGGGGTTTAACTCGAGGATGATTGATAAAGAAATGTGATAAGAAAATTAGAAAATTATAATTTTGAATTTGATTATGAAAAGAAACAATTTAGGATATAATTTAAATTACTAAACTAAACTTACACTTTGTCAAGGCTTCATTGATTCCTTAAACGAGATGCTTTAGCTGATGATCACAAGTTCCACATGGATAATTAAAATATAAGAAAAATACAAATGAAAAAGAAGTAGAGAAAATTTAGGCTTCGGTTGATCTTGATCTTTACATTACAACCTCATCAAGATCTTTATTCTTCTTGAAAAATTAAAATTACTCTAACCTATCTAATATCTACAAGAGAGCAAAATCTCAACAAACAAAAAAAAAAAAGTAAAGAACTTGAGGGAGAAGAGAAATGAAAATAGATTAAAGAAATTTTCTTTGTGTAAAGTGTAAAGTGTGTAATTAAAGGGGTTTTATAGGAAAAATAAATGAATTATTTAATTTTAATTATAGTGGAGAAAGCATGAGTGAGAAATTTGAGTATTTTTATTATTGTTGAAACATAGAGGAGGGAATGAAGAGTAATTTTAGGAGATGTGTTTGTAGAGAATAATCGACGAGTTTGGGATTGGTTGATGGGTTTTGAGTTGGGTTGGATAATGAGCTTTAGGTGAATTGGGTTAAAAGAGGGGTTTGGGCTTTAATGTCTATTGGGTACAACTATGTGAAAAAGTCCAAGGCTTTCCAAATTGAATTGGAGAAACCCAAATGATTAATTTGGATTGCACAAGTCTTTTTGACTTCGTTATTCCTTCTTTGACCATTGTTTCAGTCTTTTCATCTAATCCTTCCTTGCTTCGATTAAACTTCTAACAAAATTATTAAATGTCATCAAATATATAAAAATTAATAATTAAAAATATATGCAATAATTATGCATATGATGATGCTTATATGTAATTCTCAGGATTTAGTTTGGAAATCTATCAAATACATGATTATTTGGGACCTCGAAAGATAAATTTCTGGTCCAGATAAGACAACCCTACACACTTATACCATCTTTCCCCTAATACTAGCTTAATTTTACTTTTTTGGAAAACGCTATAAAATATAAAATATTGAAGCAAATGAAAAACAATTATGGAAGTCTTTTCTTCTCCTCAAACAATAAATGCATATCTAATTAATATTTGAAACGAAATCAAAGAGAAAAGAGAAAATTAAGGTTTCAATTGATCTTGAACTTTATGTTACAATGATGTCAAGGCCTTCTTCCTTCTTACTTGTAAATTTAAATTTATCCTAACCTATCTTATAGTTATAAAAGAGCGAGATCTCAACAAAAAGAAAAAAAAAGTTGAAGGGGAAGAGGAATGAAAATGGGTTAAGAAATATTTTAGTTTGTAATTGAGGGGTTTTATATGAAAAATTGATGGATTATTAATTATAGTAGAGATAGCATGGGTGAGAAATTTGGGTTTTTTTATATTATTGTGGAAACATAGATGAGGGAATCAATGAGTAAGTCTATGAGATATGTTTGTAGAGAATTATTCAGGAGTTTGGGTTGGGTTTGATACGTTTTGAATTGGGTTCCCATCCGTATTCATTTATTATGTGTATTTTAATACTCTTCAAAAGTAATGTCAAGTGAGAATCAAGACTAGGCACTATTTCCGCAATACAACTATCAAAACTGAAATGACAAAATCTAACCTAAAAAGATAGAAAAATAGTCCTACTGATCTATTGGAAGATTAAGTTGGTAGTTTCCATCACAACACACCTAGGTTAGTAAACGCAGAACATTGAAAAACAATTGCTTATCTTCAAGCTAATCTGCTCATCAGGGCAACTCGTACTCAATTGTAGTGCGAACATTCCGATATTATTTCCCTTGGAAACAATAATGAACCCTAAAACGTGTGCCACTATGTTCGACTAGTCCAGGGAAACTTTCCTTCAAACAACAACGATACCAACCAACCATTTTTGGATTTCTATTATAGAGTATAAATGCTACTGATCATAGTCTAGAAAGTCATTTCTAGAGCCCCAAATACATAGACTTTATCAATAAATTGAATACTAAAGGCCATCGTTAGACATAATGAATGGTTAGTCCATATTTATCATCGTTTTCAATTTAATTATGTAATTCGGACATAATTACTGTTATTTACGTGTGACAGAAATTTTTCGCAAAGTTTCAAGGCGAATCAGGAAAATATGAAGTTACCACTTTGATCTAAGATCCAAAATAATACCGCAGACCAAAATTCATGTCAATTGATCAAAACTTTACCACGACACGTTCGTTAACGGCGGCGACATGGATAACGAAGAAAGTTAAGCCTCGAAATTCGTATTGAAACTTGGCGGCTGAAATACATTCGTACTAAAGTAGGACATTGATATTTTTGTAATCATGGAATGCTTTCAAAAACTTAATTACCCAAGAAATCCTAATTTGGTCTCTCTATAAATAAGAGACCAGACTAAAGGGTATATCATCTTGGAGATCTCCAATCTCCCCCGGAGGTCAACTTTTCTTTCTCTTCTTTTAGTTTAGGTTTTTATATTTTTTTTCTTAATTTTACGAAAGTTGTAAGGAGGTTCTTCCGATTTCAAGTCAAGAAGCAATAAAGATAATTTATTTCTCTCATCTCTTTTTATTTACATATTTTCTTTACTTTATTTTTGTTTTATTGTTCTTGCGATGACTATTAGCTAAATCTCCATTAGATCGGTTAAGGAAGCCTAAGCAAGATTTGTCAGTATTTGATTGTTCTAGAAAGTGCTTCATAACTTTATTGTGATGATATTAGGTTTGTATTATTAGGTTAATCATGGAATGTTTCTCAAAGTTCTGATGATTCTTTTTTTTTATAAGTTTATGAAAAACTATGATCTAAAGGGAATACTTAATGTTTACCTAATAATCTCGGCTTAAACTATTGCATACTTTTGATCTTGTTTATATTTTAATTGTTTGATTTTCTGATCCACAAATATTAGCTTTGTTTAGTGGATTGAGATCATTAAAGAACCATAATTCACTAATAAAGCTTGTGAAAATGGATTCAATTGATCTACACTTCTCTTTCATATTTTTTTTTGTTTTTATTTTAGATTAATCATCTCTTACAAGGTTACGTAAACTTGATTTGGATTGGAAGTAAAAATACATTGGATTAACATTGTCTCTGTAGTTTGACTCTTGTTTGCCAAGGTTTTCTTTTGTTTTTTATTTTATCAACATCTATAACTTGAACAAATAATACTACTGTCGAGGATAACTATGTAAACCAACATTTTTTTATTCGTAAATCCGATTTGATTTTTTGTCGATCAAAATTTTTATTTTAGAAAATTTTGAAAAAAAAAACCACTGGATTCTTGAAGTCGGCATGAAGAAAATACTAAAATTTGAGTCAATTTAATGTCACCTGGGTCAAATGTGGCGTCACGGTCAAACCTTGAGATTCGTACTTCAAATTTTTGCATAATATTTATTCAGATTTCTAGATTTGAATTAACATATAATTTTTTTGGAATTTAACTTTCATTTGTCCTCTGTTTTTAGTCGAAGGATTTGACGAGGAGCAACGTGGTTCACAAATTTTGTGAAAAGCCTGGGTACCATGTAAAAGGCTACCTGTTTTTTGTAAAAAGACCATCGAAAAAATGGTGATGTGTGGAAAAGTTGAAAAATAAATCAGAAAAGTGGTAAAGTGTAAAAAAGTTGAGAAAAAAAGTAGAAATACGTGAAAAAGACCAAATCAAAGAAAAAAATGCTTGACTAGAAAAATCTAGGTTTTTAACTTAGTTTTTATTTTATTTTGCTCGGGACTAGCAAACTCTAGGTTTGGTGGTATGATAAGGATCTAGAAAGTCATTTCTAGAGTCATAATTATATAGACTTTATCAATAAATTGAATACTAAACCCCCTCATTAGACATAATGCATTGTTAGTTCATATTTATCATCGCTTTCAATTTAATTATGTAATTAATGTTATTTACGTGTAACAAGAATTATTCGCAATGTTTTAAGACGAATGAAGAAAATTCGAAGTTGCCACCTTGATCCAAGATCCAAAATAAGACCGTGGACAAAAATTCATGTCAATTGACCAAAACTTTATCACGATACCATGGTCAACAGCGGCAACATGATCAATGAAGAAAGTCAAGCTTCAAAATTCGTACTGAAGCTTGGTGGCTAAAAGTCATTCGTATTGAAGTAAAACTTTGATATTTTTGAAATCACGGAATGCTTCCGAAACCCTAATTACCCAAGAAACCCTAATCTAGTCTCTCTATAAATAGGAGACTAGACCAAAGGGCATATCATTTAGGAGATCTCCAATATCCACCGGAGGTCAACTTCTCTTTCTTTTCATTTAGTTTATGTTTTTATATTTTTCTTTCTTAGTTTTACGAAAATTGTAAGGAGGATCTACTGGTTTCAAGTCAAGAAGCAATAAAGATAAGTTTTTCTCTTATCTCTTTTCCTTTCCATGCTTTCTTTACTTTATTTTCGCTTTATTATTCTTGCGATGACTATTGGTTGAATCTTCATTAGATTGGTTGAGGAAGCCTGAGCAAGATTTGTCAGTATTTGATTGTTCTTGAAATTGCTTCATAGCTTTATTGTGACAATGTTAGGTTTGTATTATTAGATTAACCCTTGAATGTTTTTCAAGTAGAACCATACTTTACAGAGAATAATTAATATTTACCTAATAATCTCGACCTAAATAATTGTATACTTTTGATCTTGTTTATATTTTAACTGCTTGATTTTTTGATCCACAAACATTAACTTTGTTTAGTGGATCGAGATAATTAAAGAATCAGAATTCATTAATAAAGCTTGTGAAGGTGGATCCAATTGATCTACACTTCTTTTTCATATTTTTTTAATTTTTATTTTAGTAGTTTATTTTAGATAAAACATCTCTTGCAAATTATTTTTAAATTTATTATGTAAACTTGAAATCGCCTTGACCCATTTCACTAAATAGTGTATAAGGGTCCGATTTATTAAATGGGGGACTTTAAAAGAAGGGAGTCGCCACCTAGTTTAGGTCTAGGAACCATAAATAACTCCATATGGATATGGGTCGATCCACGGATCAGAGAGATGGATAAGGGCTTAGATTACGGGTTTCGGAAAGTGTTAGGCACCGAACCCGTCCGATCATGACGATCGGTTTCTACTACAATCCAAAATCATCTTATGGTCAACATATAAAGACTACGGTCAAAGTCACAATCCAATCATCATCATCAATTTATGTTGGATTTTCCAACCAAATCCTATGGCTAAAATTGTCCCAATTATTATATGATCGTCCCTTAAATTCCAGAAAATATGGAAGGATTTGAAAAAGTCCTAATTAGCTCCATGACCTGAAATCAATTAAGAAATTCCACCTGTAAGCATTTTCTAAGCTGTCCAAAATAGAAACTCATGAGAATATTCTGAATGGGAAGATTACAAATAGAAACCTGCCAAATTGGGATTTATAATATTTCCAAATTAGGAATGTGAAAATTCCTAAATTAGAATTCAAGAGATATATGCTGAATTCTCGAATTAAAAATTTAAAAAGATACATTTTCTAAAATGGAACATTCTAAAAATGTAAGTTTCTAAATTTGAAACTCCCAAATTTCTATGAATGTGAACCTTCTAAATACAATGATGCAGAATCTTCTAAATTGGAAAATTGATAAAATATGAACTTCCTAAAATGGAAAGTTACAAGTATGTGTTTTTCCCAAAATAGAAAATTATGCAACCTCTTATTAGAAGGTTTTCAAACATGAGTTTTCCAATAACCTGCAAATAATTTCTAAAAGAAGATTTGTATGAAAATGAATTCTCAAATTGGAAGGTTATGGATTTGCCAAGAATCGTCAAATTGAAAATTTGTCAAAAACAAAGAATTCAGGTTATCACAGTTACCAAATTGGAGATTGACACATATCATTACATAAAATTTCCAAATTTGCAAGAAAAGTCCACAATAAAATTTTCATGTTTATCGAATCCTTAAACTAACCAAACAAGCATGCATAGATGATTTTCGATTTTGTCAAGATAGCTATCACTCAACGACATGCACATTTGTCAAGTCAAAGAGTACACTAATCATATAGGAAAAATCTCAAAATAATATGAAGAGCCTAAACATCATCATAAATCATGAAAATCCAATTCGAGCATAGTGATCATAACAAAAAAAAAACAAACTCAAATACTATTAACATGCAAAGATAAAAATAAAAATAAAAATAAAAATAAAAATGAACAAAAAAAAGAAGCATGAAACCTAAACATTCTCCTATTCCTATCAATGTGCAAAAATAAATATAAAGAAACTCCTAACCTTATCAATATACAAAAATGAATAAAACCTAGAAAATATATATATTGCCCTCATCAATATGCCAAGAAGAATAATAATAAAAAAAATCATAAACAAGCATATAAAAAATACATCCTCCTAACCCTATTGAGACACAAAACAAATAAAAACATAGAGAAATATTATATAAAAAAAAAAAAAAAACTCTTCTAATTCTACCAACATGCAAAAATAATAAAAAAAACGTAAACTAAATATTCTCCTAACCCTATCGATATACAAAAAAAAAAATAATAAATAAAAAAAAATAAAAAAAAAATGAAAAGAATAAAAAATAAAAAAAAACTTACCTATAGAGGGATGCTAGGATCCGATTCCTTCAAGTACGACCTCCAAAGCTTGTGAGTATCTACGGGTTGCGAAGGGGATAATGACTGAAGGAGTTGGCTGTTGCAGCAAGGTGAAGAGGAAAGGAGATGGGTTGGAAAAAACGTTGGCCGCAAGGGGGTGTTTTGGGATCACAGCAGCAACTCTATGTTGCAAGTTCAGCCAAAAAAATGAAGAGGCAAGGGCTGAGGAGTGCAGCAGAGACGTGAAAGAGAAAGGAGGGCTGAGATGGCCACAGAAGGCTGGGCGTTATCTTGCTGTTGGAGAGGTTACTGGATAAAAATTTAGGCAGCAAAAAGACATTGCAAGGACGGTGTTAGAGGAGATGAAGTACAACAGGGACAGAGAGCTTGGCTGTGGTAAAAAACGTGAAGAGCGAGGGCTGTGGGAGACGTTGCAGGCAGAGAGAGATGAGTGAGGTCAGAGTGCAGGTTCTACAATGGAGATGATGTAAGGGACATCAAGGGGAGAACGTGGAGAGGAGCTCCTGGTCTGTACGTCCAAGAGAGAGATGTTTCAAAGGTGAAGCATGGAGGAGAGGATCTTGTAGGTGCTGCCCAATGCGAGAGAGAGTTCCTCAAACAAGGGCGTTCTCTCTAAAGACACGGTTGCTGTCCAGAATAGAGAGAGACGTGGGGAGATGTCTTCTTGATGCAAAGAGCAAGCTTTGGAGGGGTGCTGTTGGAAAAGTTGCAGATTTTAATGGGAAGAAGGAAAGGGCTGTTGCCTCTTTTTCAATGGAGATACAAAGGGCTGCAAGGAGCTGGGGGACGTTGTGGAGAGAGAGGTCAAGAAGGAGGAAACGTTCCAGCCTGCTGCTGTTAGAGAAGAGACCCAGAGAGGAGGGAGTTGAGAGTGCAGAGCGAGAGAGTCGAAGGAGTTGTCTTTTGCCGAAGAAGAGAGGAAGATCAAGATGTCCAGAGCAGAAGAGCTGCAAGGGAGACGTCCCTAAGAGAATCCAGCCAGCCTTTTGACGTTGGAGAAGAAGACCCCTTCAAGAGAGAAAACGTTCTCTCTTTTATATTCATTTCTTTCTAATTCTTTTCTTTCCTTTTTTATTTTTATTTTTTACACGTTTTCTACCCCTTTTATTTTATTCCCTTTTAGGAGAATGATGAGCAATGTTCTCATGCTACTCATACCACTATACTCTTGAGTTGTCTAGTTACGGTTGGTTGGTTTAATTTTTATTTTATCGATTTGGTTAATTTTTGTTTTGATTTTTTATTTGTTAATTAATTTTTTAATTTTACGTTTTATTAATTGATTAATTTTTATTTTGAGTTTGGCTAAAAATTTAATTTGATTTTAATTTTTAATTTGAGTTTTAATTGTTAATTGGCCATTTGATTTTTTATTTCATTTCGTCGCTCGAATGAGTTGGATTTGGAATTCGTTATTTTAGTTGGGTTTCGATTTATTAGTTGGTTGGTTTTCAATTTTTATTTTGATTTTGATCAGTTAATTTTGACTTTGATTTTTTATTTAATTTCGATGAAATTTTAGTCGGTTGAGTCATTTTTAATTTTTAATTTTCATTGAATTTTGGTTTTTAACTTGAGTTTAATTTTTTAATCATGGATTTGCTTTTTATTAAATTTTCGGTTTGATTCCCATTTGATTTTAATTTGAATTGTTTAATTTTTAATTTGAGTTTTATTTTTTAATAGATCGGATTTTTAATTGGGTTTTGATTTTTATTGCATTTTCCTAATGATAAGATCTCTATGTTGAATTTGAAAGTTGAGGGGCATTTCGATTATTTTTATGATTCTTTCTAAATTTCTCTGTTTTCGTCGGTTTGAGTCCTGTTAGACTCAAAATCATATTTCGAGTGCAATGGAGGTACTTTCGAGGTCTTTCGGAGGTTCAAAATTTATGAGGGGTATTTTCGTCATTTTGTAATATTTGCAAATTTTTACGAATTTTAGCGAGAGGTTTCTTTCTGTTCCGACGTGATTATTTCTATGTTTCAAAGTTGTATTTTCCTAGCGTGGCAAGGTCTCTAGGTTATTGAACTGTGTAGCGAACCTAAGCGTATGTGCTTGCTAAATCGGATGTAACGTGTGGCAATCCTACGCGTGCGTAAATTTTATGTCAAGTCGTAACGAGTAAGAGAGATGAAAAAAGTGGAAACTAAGGGAATCAGGAACAGTACTCACAAGCCTTCAAGTTCTTTGCACTCATCATTAGGAATACACAGTAATCGGGTGACAAATTGTCGAATTAGGTAGATGCAAAAATGGGGTGTCTACAAAGGTGGATCCAATTGATCTACACTTCTTTTTCATATTTTTTTAGTTTTTATTTTAGTAGTTTATTTTTGATAGATCATCTCTTGCAAATTATTTTTAAATCGATTACGTAAACTTGAATTGGATTGGAAGTAAGAATACCTTGGATTAACGTTGTCTCTGTAGTTTGACCATTGCTTGCTAAGGTTTTTTTTGTTCTTTATTTTACCATCATCTACAGCTTGAATAGTCAGTACCTTAAAAAGGCACCCTACCAAGAGGAGAACCTAGATCTATTCAACGCCAGTCAATAACACGAAAAATCCAATTAAGGGTCAACCTTCTAATCAGGTATGGACAATAACTCGTAATTATGTTGCACGATCAGAAATCAGTTTTGGTTATGATTCCCACGCTTGCCATAACAAGAAATCCAATCACTTAAGATTAAAGGTCAAGGCTAGGCTATTATAAGATAGGGAAAATATGTGGAAGAAGATTGAGATAAAGCTTATTAAAAAAGATAGGTTATGTTTTCTAAGAAAAAACATCTTCCAAATGGAAGTTGTGGAAAATATATTTTCTATGAAAAACTCGTAGGAAAATTAAATTTCCTACAAAGGATGAGTACGAGAATTGCCTCCTGAAAGTTCTAAGTTTTACTTATTCAGTCAAACTAGGCTAAGTTAAACCTATAAGGGCTTGAAAGTCATAGTTTCATGGGTTTCCTCCTCAGAAGCGCTAAGTTTTACATCTCCAGTAAGACAAATTCTGAAATAACTGACACTAGGTAAATTGGGTCGATGAGGAAAGTTCCTTCTTTATCTGGAATGGGTAATTTGAGGAAAGGCTTTAGGCATTGACAATTAACTTGAAAGGTGTTGCCATCTTTGAGATTTTGGATTTCAATATCAACATGATGGTGGACTGTTTGAACAACGTAGAGCCCTTTCCATCGAGACTTAAGCTTCCCAAGAAAGAGATCAAGTAGAGTGTTGTACAAAAATATTTTCTAGCCAGGGAAAAACATTTTCTTAGAGATGTGCCCTATCCTATAGGGCTTTGGTACATTCCATTTACCTCTTTGTTGTGTTATAAGAATCATTTCCGAGTTCTTCTAACTCGTCAAGTTGTAATTTTCTGCCTTGTCAAGATCAAAATTCAACCTCTAAATTTCCTAGTAAGCACGATGTTCTAACTCAACAAGAAGATGAAAAGTCTTCCCAAAAATTAGTCAATAAGGCAACATGCCTATTAGAGTTTTGAAAGTTGTTTGGTATGCTCACAGAGCATCATTCAAATGGGGCGACCAATCGTTTCTTTATGGATTTAGGACTTTTCCCATAACGGTTTTAGTTTCCATGATGGAAATTTCTACCTGCCCACTGATTTGTGGGTGGTATGGTGTGGTGTCCTTATATGTTATAAGGAATTTCCTTATTAAAGCATCAAAAAGCCCATTGCAAAGTAGGAACCTCCATCACTTATGGTGGCACCAGAAGTATTAAATCTTGGAAAGATGGTATTTTTGAGGAAATTGACCACAACTCTATGGTCATTAGACTTACATGCAATCCTTCTCTAACCATTTAGATACATAATCCACAATGACTAGAATGAATTTGTAAACTTGAAAAACTAGAAATAGTCCCATTAATTGATGTTACAAACATCGAAGTTTTCAATGATTAGGATGGGTTGTTGAGCCATCTCATTTTCTTTGAAAATTTTGCCAAGCCTTTGACAGTTGTCACAATCTTTGCAATAATGGTACGAATAACGAAAATGGTAGACTAATAAAATTTACTTTATAAAATTTTTGCAACAATCCTTTTACCACTGAAGTGGTCACCACATGCATGATTGTGGTAAACGAATATGATACTGGGTTGGTCTGACTCAGGAACACAACATTTTATTATCTGATCAACACAGTATTTAAAAAAGTAAGGATCAACCCAGAAGTATCATTTTGATGATGCTAAAAAGCAGTTTCTTTTGCTTTTTCCAAGAATCGAATATTTGTTCTGTGACAAGGTAATTGATAATGTTAGTATAACGTCGAGTTCAAGAAATTGACACAACCATGAGTTGTTCATCAGGAAATGTTTCAAGAATTAGCAAAGAATCACTAAGAGACTCTATCATTAGCCTAGAAAGATGATTAGCAACCACATTTTCTACCCCCTTCTTGTATCGCATTTTGAGATCAAATTCTTATAGCAAAAAAATCCATCGGATTAGTCAAGCATTTACATCCTTCTTTGTGAGAGGGTATTTAAATGCAGCATGATTTGGGAAGACTACAACCTTGAATCCTATGAGGTAAGGATGAAATTTTTCTAAAACGTAGACAATAGCCAACAACTCACTATCTGTGGTAGAGTAATTGAGTTGGGGGAACTCTGAGAGTCTTACTCACATAATGAATAGCATGAGGCAATTTGTTGACTCGTTTTCCTATAGTAGTGCCTATGACATAGTTAGATGCATCTTATATGACATCAAAAGAGACATTCAAATCAGGCAATCAAATGGTAGGTGTGGAAGTGAGTTCGTCCTTAAGATTTCCAAAGGCATTAACACACTCAAAAGTGCACTTAAAAGAGACATCTTTGGCCAAAAGATTAAAACGAGGTATCAAGATTTTCCCAAAATCTCTGATGAATTGATGGTAAAATCCAATGTGTCTTAGGAATGAGAGCACTTCTTTGACGGTTGTGGAGGGGGGGGGGGGGGGGGGGGGGGGGAGGGTGGAAGATTGGCAATTAAGCCAAAACATTTTTCTCGGGAACGAGGCTAATTTGTTCGTAGGTATTTTTTATGTTTCTTTTGATAGAAGAAATAAATATATCCTTAATTATTTGGGCAAGAAAAAGTTCGAATTCATAGCAAAAATGAGGGTAATCAATTTTTAACAAAAGTAAACAAGAATTAAATACAAAGAAACTTAAAATTAATTTTTTTTCTTTAAAAAAATTCACAACAAGGAATTTAATTGTAGAATTTAAAGACAGAATTATAAATAAACCAATTAAAGAAAGAAAGTAAATAAGCAGTAAATGAAAGCAAGTAAATAAATGAAAACATCAAGGGAATTGAATTCGCCATGAAACGAGTGCAAAGTTAGTGTTAGTAACTAAGTTATGTCCCTTGAATTACTCGGGTTATGACTTCAGTAACGATTCTAAACCCCAAAGATAGAAATTTAAATTCCACTAGTCCAAGTCCAAAGATTCCTTCCCTTCCTGAGTCATAATTCCTAATGATTTAAAATAACTTTCGAGTATCGATCATAAAGGGATTTAATTTAAGGATGATCGATAAAGAAAAGGTGATAAAAAAAATTACAATTTAGAATTTAATTCTGAAATGAACCATATTATTCTTTAAAACATTTTAGGACATAATTTAAATTACTAAACTAAGCTTGCACTTGCTCAAGGCTTCATCGCTTTCTTAAATGGGAAGATTTAGCCAATCATCACAAGTTAAACGTGGCAAATTAAAATATAAGAGAAATAGAAAAGAAAAAAAGAGATAGAGAAAATTGACGTTTCGATTAATCTTGATCTTTACATTACAACGGCATCGAGATCTTCATTCTTCTTATTTGCAAAATTAAAATTACCCTAACTTATCTAATATTTACAAGAGAGCAAAATCTTAAAAAATAATAATAATAATAAGTTGAGGGGGAAGAGAAATGAAAATAGATTAAAGAATTTTTTTGTTGTATAAGGTGTAAAGTGTGTGATTGAGAGGTTTTTATAGGAAAAATGAATGAATTATTCAATTAGAGTGGAGAAAGCATGAGTGAGAAATTTGGATTTTCTTATTATTGTTGAAACATAGAGGGGAGAATCAAAGAGTAATTTTAGGAGATGTGTTTGTAGAGAATAATTGAGGAGTTTGCGATGGGTTGATGAGTTTTGGGTTGGGTTGGATGATGAGTTTTGGGTGAATTAGGTTTGATGATGGGTTTGGGCTTTATGTCCATTGGGTACAATTAAGTGAAAAAGTCCAATGTTTTATAAATTGAATTGGAGACACCCAAATTGATGGTAAGGGCTTTAATGTCCCTTCTGACTTCACTCTTCCTTCTTTGACCATTGTATTTCTTCTGTTATTAAAGTCTCTTCTTCTCCTCAAACAATAAATGCATATCTAATTAATTTTTTAAACGAAATCAAACAAGAACTAACCTTGAAATAGAATAAGTTTGGGCTTGGCCAATAAAATTATACATTTCCAAAGAAAGCCTAAGTCATGTGGATGTGTAAACATCAATGATGACTATTGGAATATTGAGTAAAACAGCTCACTCTACTTTTTTGAAACCAAGGGAACAATAAATGTATATATACATTTGACAAACTTGAAAAGTGAAAAAAGGGAGGGGAATTTAAGGCGGTGTTTGTTTGCGCTATTTTTCAGCGCTTATTGCTGAAAAAAATTAAATTCAGCACTTTTGTCAAAATAGCGCGTTTGTTAACTCTATATTTTCAACGCTTATTGCTGAAAATAAGTGAAAAAAATTCAGCACTATTTTGATGCTGAAAAAAAGTGCTGAAGCGGTAAGCACTTCTCTTTTTTCAACACGGACAAGTATGCCTTTTGTTTTTTTGAGCATAGACAAGTATGCCCTTATTCTTAAAAGGATATTACCTCTTATATCCCATGGATAAGTATATAAACACCCCACAAATTAATAAACTCACGCCATAGCTAAATTATTTTGTCTTATATGGGTTAAAAGTTTTGGAATGAGTTGATTTTTGGTGAGGATGATCTCTACAATGAGGAGATCATCCTCACAAAAAATCAACACATCCTGAAACTTCTAACCCTATCAAAACAAGTTCAAGAACAGTAAATTGTCCCTATCTTTTTTTTGAAAATTATTTTTGACGAGTTAAAAGTTTCAAAATAGACTGATTTTTGGTGAGGATGATCTCTAGACCATATAGACCATCCTCACTAAAAATTTGCTCATTCCAAAAACTTTAACCCATATAAAACAAAACAAAAAATGGATATAGTGTGGGTTGCCCTTATTAATTCATAGGGTGCTTTTATAATTACACATCCTTCATTTTCATCGAAAATTATTCATTCAAAATGAAGTTCTTTTAAAGTTGATTTCAAATTTTGGTGACTTCTATGACATTATTATTTTTAATTTGAAATTTGTGGGTTTTTATAAATAGAAATTATTATTTATAAATTGAAGATTTGAGTATTATTTATTATTTAAAAATAAATTGTATTTTAATTTTATAAGAAATAATATATTTTATTATGTTTGATAATATATAAGCATTTGAAACATGCAAATAATGTATAATATGATTGTAAGGGTAACAAAGACAATTTACCAGTTTCAGCAATGTGTAACAAACATGATTCAGCATCTAAACAAATAACTTTTTCAACACTAAATTCAGCGCTTATAAGTTTCAGCGCTTAATGCTAACAAACAACACTTAATTCTGACATTTAAACTATGGATCATGGCCCCTGTGTGTAGCATGCTTTAAACACAATCCATTATAGGGAGTATGGTGTTTCCCCATTGTAAATATTAGTTCTTGTCTGGCTTGTTTTCAATAATGAATTATGCATGCACTTTATCATTGTGCCAAACATTTTTCAAAATAGGGGTTAGATGTTTCGGAATAGGCTAATTTTTTGTGAGGATGATCTCTTCCAAAAATCAGCTCATTCCAAAACTTCTATCCCTACTTTACAAGTTAAAGAATAGTGGACCGTTCGATTTTTGTAAACCACTTTTGATGGTGTTAGATGTAGAGATCATCGTCACCAAAAATCAGCCAATTCCGAAACTTCTAACCCATGCATTGAAAAAAAATTGAGCACAATGTTTGGCTATCTTTAGGGCACCTTTGAACACCACCCTTTTATATATATATATAATGCGTCTTTTTTTTTTTTTTTTGTCAAACACTGCCCAACTCTTGTATGGTAAATACCCTAAATGAATTAAATTTTATTGAATGAAATGAAAATATTTACATCATGCTTCATAATTTAATTATATCCATCTAATAGTACACAAAAGAAGAAACAAAAACAAAAAAAAAATTGTTTGGTATTTTACAATCAATCCCCTATGTGTGTCATAGGCACAATAATCCTAAGATATATAAAGAACTGAGAATAACTGTTGCATAATCACTACTATCAAAACTGCTTCCATTACCAATTTTGTATGATTTGCCCAGGTTATCTTAAAGATCATAGGTGATAATCTTTTTTGCCTTTCCAGTAAGTGGTTTGAACTGAACTTCGTTTACCGTAGGTAAGGGTTTCTGCATGAAAGGAGTCAAATGAGATTCTGAGTTTTTGTATATTTGATCCAGCATGAAGAGAAAGTGAACGCTTCACAAAGTCCATGAAAGTTTCCCTTTTCAGTTCCATTCTTGTAAATAGCCCAAATGTATCTCCATCTTTTAGATAAAACACTAGTTACGACACCGTCCTTGTGTGATTGAAAGGAGATAATGTGACCGCATATTTCATCCGGTAAGCAACTAATTCTATCATCTCCTAAAATCGGAAAATTTGGACAATATTATATACTCTCCAATCTTCCTTCATTGTATTGAACATTTTATCATCCATGCAAGATGGTATCCAATACCACACGCAAAGAGTCCAAAAACCCTGTTCAAAACAATACTCTAATACATTTAGTTAAGATTTCATGCCATATATATACAAGTAAACAACAATTTCTCCTAGGAATTTTATTGAATAGATGTTTATCAATGAATTACATTGTTGCATTGTAGATCATTCATGGTTTACTATGATGGAAATTTCTTCTTATAGGCATATTATCAATCAGGTTGTTACAAAATAATAAATCACCAAAAAATATTAAATAAAATTAAAAATCCAAATGAATAAAATGGAATAAAAGATATTTGAATTAGCAAAAAATTTGAATCAATTATATGCTTCGCTTTAAAAATTAAGGAGAAAGTTTTCCTTTTGTTCGGGTTTTATAGCTTATGCTTTCACGTTTTAGTAAGCCTGCTTTGTACCTCAGCCAGACCTAATATGTCCGACTGCGCCATCAAGAACCAAAACTTAGACCCAAAAGTCCTAGAAACGGTTTTATTACATTATCCTATACTCCAGGGAGTTTGTAGTTAACCAACTCCAGTTCTCATTTTGCAATACTGATTGGCATCTAATTAGGTGGGAGCCATTAGGCCCATAACTGGTTGAACCCTAGTCTACGCTTGGGCCTTGTTTTAGGGCTTCAAAGTTGATTCTTTTTTTTTTTTTTCTCCCAATTTTGACCAACATAAGTTACTAATTTTTTTGAGATCCACATGTACGTGAGTTATTCTCATTTTTCACCATTATGTTCATTATCAAAGAAAATAAGACATGTTTATCATATAGTAAAAAATATTATTTATCATACAATACTGATTAAAAAAGGTAAACCTAGAGTAAATGTTGAATACACTTCAAATCAATTTTTCGGGAGATATGTTATAGAGAAATTGAATTTTTGTGAGGATGACATCTAAGGTATAGAGGATTCATTGTTTAGTTAGATCATCTAATAGGATATCTATATCGGCCCTACCAGAGGGAATAATTACAAGGCGTAAGCATATAAAACCTCAAATATGAGTAGGTTGACTAGAATTCTAGGGCTTGAGAATTACAAGTTGATCTATTGTTACGTTTGGCTTAGATCAAAACCATAGCCTTTGTTTGACAAACTTTGTTAGTTGATCAATCCGCTTGACTCACAACCCTAGTTACCCTAATTAAAATTGTTTATCGATCAGATTGTTTTCTAGATGGTTAGACTATGGCTATGTCTGGTAATACTTTTGAAGTTTTAAGTCTAAAGTTTAGAGAGTAGATATCAAACTTCAAAAGTTTCATCCAACGTCCTCTATCACTAGTTCAACAACTTCTGAATTTTGATTCTGAAAATTGAAATCTAAAACGAAATGAACGGAAGTAAAACTTCTGAAGTATGAATTTTAAAGGTGGACCACCTCTATTCAAACTTCGAAAGTGTTAGCAAAACAGACTATGATAACGTTAGAAGGAAAAAGAAAAATTACAACGTAAAAACTTTCTATGTAAATATTACAAAAACTCTGACATAAGGATGGTGTCGTAACTAGTGTTTTCCATTTTTGTCTCTGCAACCAAGTAAACAGAACTTAAATGAAAGGAACAGTAACAACTGACCTTTAGTTTTCGAATATGGTGGGATCGAACCAGTGACCTCATGGTTGCAATGGAGATCATGCAATCAACCTCTATCATCTTGCGAAAATTTTAGGAGATTCTTCAATTGACCTACAACTACAAGCACAAAATTTAATAAAGATTATACTTTCAACAATGAAAAAGTAAATAAGATGGCAAAAAAAATTTAAAAGCTGAAGTAAGTCCATGATTAAAAATTATAAATAAAAAATAACTAGGACTAGTTTATTACCAAGGGCACCTCACACCAGCAAAATTGTTTTATGTTATATGAGTTGAATGATTTGGAATGAGCAGGTTTTCGTGGGGATGATCTCTAAGGTTAGGAGATCATCGTCCTACAAAATCAGCCCATTCTGAAACTTCTAATCCCATCGAAACAAGTTGAAGAATCGTGAATCAGCAATTTTTGATGGGGTTTGAAGTTTCAGAATAAGCTGATTTTTGGATCATCTTGACCAAAAATCAGCCTATTCCAAAACTTCTAATCTAATAATACAAAAAAAAAAAAACATTGGCTATGGTGTGAGGGTGCCCTTGGTAATTGGGGTGCCTTTAACCCTACCCAAAAACTAGGGGGACTAAGCAATACTAAAAGACATCTTAGATAGATATTTCCACATATATTTTTTTTTCTTTAAAAAAAAAAATTAAAATTAACAACCATGAATACCATCAAAAGATCATTTAACGAGCGTGCTTTTTTTTTAGTTTTTTGCCTTTCACCTAGGTTTCTTAAATAATAGATTTTTATTATTAAAGATAGGGGTTATCTGAATAAAAAATATATTTTCTTTTCATAAAAGTATATTTTCACAATCTACAAACTCTACTTTTTTGGATCTAATTTTAACACTTGATAGACTAAATCGAGTTGAGAAATTATGAACTAAATTAAATAAAAGTGAACGAAATACAACCATTTATATATTTAAACTAGAAAAGATCAGTACAAGAAGCCATAACACAAACCAACAACCAGAAGATTTGGACCAGAGCAAAACAACATCTCACCATGGATGGAAAAATAACTCGTTCGTTGACCGCGAGCCTTCAAAGGAGAATGAAAAACTTTTGTTTTTTACTTGATAACAAAGCGATTAAGACAGAAAAAAAGAAATGAGATAGGGTTTAGGGTTAAGATAGGAGATATTTATAGGAAATGAGTTAGGGTTTTGGTGGATCCCAAAACTTCCTATATAAAGGTAGGGTGAGATTTTGTACGAGAGAAAATTTACAATAAATGTGACACGTCATATAAGTGGCCAAATTATTACTATAACTGCGACACATCAGATCATATAAAAGTAAAAAAAGGAAGATTTCGGTGGAATTTTGTTTCAACTAACCAAGAACTAAGGGGTGTTTTGGGTATTCAACTTTTCAAAGCTTTCTCCAACTTTTCTTCAAATTTTTTGTGTTCTTTTCCTATGTTTTACACAATGATTCTAAAATACGACCACTATCTTGTGTCTTGAACATAACTTTATCAATTATATTTTATAAAGTAAATTATAATTTTAGGATTATAAATGAATTTATTAATTATTTAATATTAAATTTAAGGATTTATCTCATTTGAGATGACTTGGCCAAGTCAACTCAGTACTGAGGGACTAGATGTCTTCCATGGTAGAATACAAGGAGTAGGGAAAATTAATTTTGAATATCCTAGATAACCTTGACTTCTTGTTTAAGGTGAAATGGAAACAAAATTCCATCAAAATCATCTTTCTTTCCTCTTTACATTGTGTCACATTGTGAGTTATCTTGGTTTTGAACGTTTTTTTAAGCAATTCTTTGTAAGGTGTCAATGGATACCCATTAATTTTCATATAAATTGTTGATTGGAGCTTAAAATGAGTTATATCTTCTAAAAAATTATTCCTTTTCAATAAGATATATTTTTACTTTTTTGAAAAACTCATTAACTTATATATTTAGTATAACTAAGTTATTAATTTTGGAGATCATATGTTAATTTTTTGAAAGGAAAAAAGTTTTATAATGATTCAAAATAATTTTGTACTCATTTGATCTTGAGAATCGGACATGGGTACCTGTGTCTTTTGGTGGTACTGATTTTGATTCCATTAATTTTGGAATCGAACCTGGAACCGAAAAGAACCAGAACTGAATTAAATATAGCAATTATGGTTCTAAGTTTCCTAAGGAAATGTTTGATGGACTAGTTATGCATGCAGCACTGGTAAGATTTGTTCTTAACTTTTTATTTTATTAGGAATTTAGTTCTCTATTCTGGTTAGTTTCTATTTTGTTTCCATGTGAAAGAGAGAAAAACATTTAATTTGCTTTCAAAAGTTCATGAGATGCACATTTCATGATCAATACGTGGTGCAATCTCGTGAATTTGTTCATGCTGATATTATATATCTCTTCCATGTTAATTTATAACTATGTTGAAGTTCCACAATTGAGATTGCTTCCTGTTGACATTTTGTCTCTTCTCCAGTTGTTAAAACTATGAAAACTTATCCGGGAGTTATAGGTTATTATTTATGGCAATAGTGAATTAGAGCTAGTTTTAGAAGCTTTTGCACAATTGGCGCATGAATTTTTTTGAGGGAACACACTATGTTTTCTTATTATTTGTCTTCCAAAGTTGAACTTCTAGCAATGAGATTGTCGGTTAGGGGGAAGATATCCGTAACTTGAGTTAGCAATGGGTTCAATAAATCGAAATTGGAGGAAGCACTTGGGAGTCTCTTGAGGTATACTAGTACATGGTTTCATACCTTTGACAATATATGATACCAATGCTAATACAAATAAGGAATGTGGATACTTGTATGATTTTTTCTATTATGATCTTTCTTATTATTAATATTAAGTTCATCCTACTTTCAAGGAAATAAAATTTACAAGTAGCATTGTATAGGCAGAAACTAAAAATATTAGTTTGCTTTCCTTCAAAAGTTACTAAGACCAAGGAAGACTTAAAACTTGGGAGTAGTAGAATGAAGCTAATAATTTTATAGGTGCTCTGTAGTTTGTATACAACTATGGACCTACTGCATTTGGAGAGAGTCCCACTGATGTTTAAGATGATATATTGAATTTTTTATTGGCTTGAATGATCTCAGAGCCTTTGTGGCTTCGATGATAGTTGTCTGTCTTTGCATAGCCACCATAGCTAACCTGCTACTAGTGCCAAAGTACTCGCTTGCATGGTTATTGATGGTTGAAAGGTGCCTACTATGGTACATAGGCAATCTTTTTGCACTATAATGTATTCTTACTGCTTTCATGGTTTGGTGACTGTCTATTAGAGTATATTTTCTATTTTCTTACAGTTTATCTTTGGTGCATTTTTGTTCAATTTGTATAGCTAGCATTTACTGCTTTGCATATGTCAAATGAAGCACATGGTGTTCCCTATTTTGAGTGGTTCTAAACTACTTCATATATGCATTGATATTTTCTTGTCATTGAATTGTATTCTTTGTTCTAAGCGACGATTCAATCTTTTTTAGTTTTCACATATTTTCCTGCTGTTAAGAGAACATTAATGCTCTATTTTTTTAACGAGTAGTTGTGGGGTACTTGGAACCCATTTATTTTATAATATAAATTTCAGAGAATCAGCTACTCGTTAATAGTATAACTAAGTAAATAATTTTGGAGATAATATGTTAATTTTTTTAAAGGAAAAAAGTTTTACAATGATTCAAAATAATTTTTACCCATTTCATCTTTGAGAATCAGAACCGAGGGTACCTATGTTTTTTGGTGGTTCCGATTCTAGTTGCATTAATTTTGGAATCGAACCCGAAACCCAAAACAACCATAACCAAATTAATTAATTAATGATTATGGCCTAAGCTCCCTAGGAACCAAACCATTGACACCCCTGTTTTTTTTAATTAAAAAAAAAAAAAAGAATTGAAGAAGAAGAAAGTAAATCCTTATTTTAGAATCACATCACATTCAGGACTTTGGGATTATGAATTAAAATGACTATTACAATATTAATTTAAAAAATTTATGACGAGTAGTGCAACAAAGACAACAATTAAAAACCCTTAGGTATGTTAAGGAACATGAAAAATAATTGTTTTGAGTGTTAAAATATACTTTTCGAGTTTAATGTGAAAGCGGTATGGGTCTTAACTCTACTCCCAGGGTGTATGTGATCCATATACTTTGGAAAATTCTATTGTAATGCATTTGATTTATCTTCGTCATTAAGTATTCTAAGATTAGAGATATCTTAGAAAGTTACGCTATTTTGATTAAGTTTTATAATTTTCAATAAGTGCATTTATAGTACGAAGTGGGGCAATAGTTTTGTTTTTTTTTTTTTGTTATTTTTAGTGAATCATTTCTCTTATTTTTCTTTTGATAGCAGAAGTTCTAGGTGATGGTGATGATTTCATGCACTACAATTAAGAAAATATGAATGGTGATCGAAAATAATGATAACGATGGTGTGTAGCAAGATTTCATATGGAAAATGATTTATTAAAAGAAATGATAAAGGGGATGATTGATGTTGAAATAGGCATTTTACTATATATTTCAATTTTTCAAATATTTGAGATTGGGATCTCTTGAGAATATTCCTTATCCGAAAAAGCAAAGCCTATGATTAATGACCATGCATGCGTCCAATAAAGTTCTGACAATTAAAACATATCTATATATATAAAAGACACAAAGGTTCACATCCAAACATGCACTTTCATTAAATGTTTGGATAATTTGTTAACTTTCAAAAGGTTAAATTATTCTTTTCAAGATTTATATATAACTTTGATATTGGTCACCCAAAAGAACTATTATAGAATGATCAAAATGCCCTTTTCTTCAATCTCGAGCTAGTCAAAACCTCTACTGATCCAGAACCATTAGGGTACGAATTTTGACCTTCAAACCTCAATAATTAACAAGATAGGGTTTTTTGGAAGTTGAAGTCATAGATTTTTGATAGAAATTAAATGGTCTTCGTTCTAAAAATGGTTGAAGAAGATAAATTGAATGAGTTAAAAATAACTTTATCCTTGTGGTTGAACAACTTGAATAGGAGGGAATTTTGGAAGAAAAATCAAATAATTTTGGCTTAAGATTGAAAATGAGGGTTCACACATCATTTTTGTTCAATCTTCTAGAAAAGATAAATGTTAAGGGGTACATAATCAATTAAAGAACACGGGATAGATTTTTATATATGGGTCCACTAAAGATTTCACTAATCAAATGTTTTTATACAAGTCCACAAAAGATTTTTCTGTATCATAAGATTGATGAACTAAGAAAATTTTACACAAAACATTTTGATGACAAAGAAAAAAAGAAAACTCATTCCCTCATGCTCCAAGCCTCACCAAAAAATATGCCACTCTATTTGTTTTCCCCCAATGGAAAAGAAAACAACTATCTTGAAACGATCGTGCCAAAATAACTATCATACCTTCAAGATGGGATCATCGTCTTATTCAACCAAATAATGGAGTACATTTTTTTTTCTTTTTAGATTGGCAAGATGAGGATAAAGGGACCCTTCCCTAAAGAAAACACTACTAACGAGTGTAAATACAGAATAGATCTTCTTCAACATTTCTTAGAAGATCTTGAGGAATATTAGAACTATCATGGAATATAAAAAAACCATTCGAAATAACTCCCAATTTCGCTAAATAATCTACTGGTCTGTTTGATTCTCTCCATTGAAATTCGAATTCACACTCATGAAAGAGATGAGCTTGGTCTACAATCTCCAGCAATGTTTCTACATACTTTCATGAAGGTATGAATTCTCCCTTAATGCACTTGATCGAGTACGACGAATCTGATGAAATCATAATTCGTTTGAATTCCCTCAGTCTTGCAAAACGCATTGCTTTCAAGATAACTTGGATTTTGATCTTCATAATGTCCCCTTCTTCGCTATTGTAGCAGCCAGCAAACTGAATTAATCCATCACTGCCCTTCCCAATAAAACCAAAATCCGCACCTTGCATTGATAATGATCCATCCATATTGACCTTCAACACATTTGTGGCTGGGCGTTCCCACGATAAGCGTTGAATTGCAGCTGGAACCAATGAAAACACACAATTCCAATTCTTCAAAACCTCTACCGTTACCTCTGTTTTCTTGTTCACAACTATCATCCCCTCAAACCGAAGCCTCACTACCTCTTCCTCCTATTTCAAGATCACTTCTTTCTGAACAAACACCTCAGCAAACAACCGTTGATTTTTTTCTCTCCAGCATAGGTAAATCACTGCACAAAATGTTGTATACCACATCTAATGGAGCTGATTTTCCTGATACAAAACGTTATTTATTACCTGCACTTCCTCCTCAATCGTCTCTCCACCAATTTTGATAATTCTAAACTTCTTCAAACACTGTTTCCAAACCCATATTTGTACAGGCATTGAAAGAAAACATGATCATTTAATTTGTCTCTTGACTACTACAGCACAAGACAAGATACTCAATGACAACGATATTATTTTCATTCAAAGATGACCAACCTGCAAATAAAATCATTCGTTTATTGTTTCTTCCAATGAATCCCTTACCCGCCCCCGTAGCCGACATCGAACCTTCCATGTTATTCTTCACAACAACTTCTTGTGGACAAGACAAAAACATACTTTTCCAAACATTTTCCATACATTTAGCCAAGCAATTCTAACTCTTCAACAATGGCCAAATCCCTTCATTAGGATCATTTTTTATTTCCACTCCCTCAAACATGCCCCTAACATCTTCTCCAATTCTTTGAAGGATATAGAATTTATCCTTTTCTATACCCTAAAAAATACGCTTATTTCTCTCTCTCCAAAAGCAATAAACTAGAGCACAAAAGCTCAAGTTCAACATTTGGTGCACCTCCTTGCTTGAAAACCGAACACTTGTCATTACCAAAACTTCTTCTCAAGATGCACTATGTGAAAAAAGCCTATATTTGACGGTTTTAGCCTGTCAAATTTTGAGAAATTTGATTGACCCTCCCGTCAAATATTTTGTTGTAGAAATTTTTTTTTTGACGGCCTTAGACTATCAAATTATTAGAATGAACTTCAAAAAAAAGAAAAAAAAAATTCCATAAAATATGACCATCGAATTTAGAGGTTTAACAAACATAAACACTGTCCTCTAATTCACCAATCACAATAAACGAAATAATCATAAAAAAATCTAAAAAAATTAAAATAAAAATCATAAAACAAACTCCAAATTAAGCTAAACAACTCAAAATTCATATTATATACTGAAATTCCATTACTAAATAGGCTCTAATAAAAGCAATGGGACAATAACAAATGAAATTAAGTCACATAATTGCTTAGAAATAAAACACAATCAGAAGCAAATGGTCGTGATGCCTTTCATCTCTTCTGGCTCTCTTCGCTCTATCGTGTCCTCTTATTTTTCTCAAGGTTTGGATTTCCCCACATTGCCACTGTTTCTTATATCAGATACTCCTTATTGGTTTGATTTTGATATGGTTGATGACTTCACCGCCTTGTCAAAAGTTTCTTTATTTAAATTACTTTCGACAATCGATCATAAAGGGATTTAACCCGAGGACGATTGATAAGGAAATGGGATAAGAAAATAAGAAAACTTTTATTTAGAATTTAATTGTGAAATGGACAATATAATTCTGTAAAATATTTTAGGACATAGTTTAAATTACTAAGCTAAGCTTACACTCGCTCAAGGCTTCATTGATTCCCTAAATGAAAGGATTTAGCCTATCATTTTAAGTTCAAGATGGCAAATTAAAATTTAAAAGACTAGAAAAAAAAAAAAAAAGATATAGAAAATTGAGATTTCATTTAATCTTGAATTTTGTATTACAAAGGTGTCTAGACCTTCATTTTTCTTACTTGCGAAATTAAAATTACCCTAACCTATCTAATATTTACAAGAGAGAAAGATCTCAAAATAAAAATAAAAAGAGAAGAAGTTGAGGGAGAAGACAAATGAAAATGGATTAAGAAATTTTTTGGTGTATAAGGTATCAGGTGTGTAACTGAGGGGTTTTATAGGAAAAATGAATTGATTATTTAATTATAATGGAGAAAGTATGAGTAAGAAATTTGAGTTATTATTATTATCGTTAAAACATAGAGGAGGCAATCAAGCAGTAATTATAGGAAATGTATTTGTAGAGAATGATTAATGAGTTTGGGGCGTTAGGTGAGTTTTAGATTGGGTTGGATGATAAGTTTTGGGTGAATTGGATTTGATGATGGGTTTGAGCTTTAAGTGTCCATTGGATACAATTAAGTGAAAAAGCCCAAGACTTCACAAATTGAATCGGACAAGCTCAAATGCTTAATTTGGGATTCACCAGCCCTATTGACTTCGATATTGTTTATTTGACCATAGTATTTCTCTTGTCAAATTCATGAATTTCTTTCATCTTTTCATACCATCTCTCCTCGTTTCAATTCCTGTTTTTTCAAAATTAATAAATATCACCAAATATATAACAAAAATTATAATTTAACAATATTTATAATAATTATGCATGGGATGATATTTATACGTAATTCTCAGGATTCAGTTAGGAAATTTATCAAATACATGATTATTTGAGACCACGAAAGATACATTCCTGGCCTTGATCACACTCCCAAAATCTAAGTTTTCTATTCCTGACTTTCAGAAGCCACTCGACTGCATTTAATGTATATAGCAAGCCTTTAAACCCTTAGTAGACGACTTTCACTCGTTAGGGTTTGTAGTGAATATAACCCAAAAATTCAAGTATTATTGAGTATTTTAAATCAAAATCATATATATTAGCAAACACAAAAAATTACTAACTATAAAGTCCTAAATATTATTCATTTCTAAGCAAAAATTATTCTTCAATGCACGTGTACTTCTGACTTACAAATTCCAATCTTCATCTCCTAAAGTAAGAAAAAAAACTATCTTTTTAGTATGGTTGGATTTCCTCAAATCTAACTCACAACTAAGCATCTTGTCTGAGTTTGTGGATATTCAGTTTAATACCTCTAAGGGGCTTTATATTTGATTTTCCAGTTTACTTGCATTTTTACCATTAATGGCTTTCACCCTACTTAAACATTTTTTCTTTTGTGTTATTGTGTCTTTTGGGATTTCCTTTCAATCTAGTTTTTATGCTATCTCCTTTTTATTTTGAAATTTTTTTCTTTCGTTGAAATTTCTTCCAGGTAGCTCTTTTAAAGGCACCCAGTCTAATTCATAGGTTGCTACTGTCTAAGTTGGAGTTGAAACCTAGATCTATTTTCTTCTAATTAGACAACCATATCAACAATGAGATCAAAGTTCATTAGACCCGACTTTCCTGCTATTCTAAGAATGAAGAAAATTATAAAATAACTCTATTTAATCTAGACTATATTGCTATGTCAGAAGTGAAGTCAAATTTTACAATGAATATTTTCTGAGAATTTGCCTAGAAAGGAACATAAAACATGGTTGTAGATAAAAATTTGTAACCCAATGTCTATTTTGAAAAAGTGGTTAAAAATATAAACATTATTTCGAAATAAAATACAAAAAATGCCTAGTATATTTTTTATTTTTTTTAGGGAAGTATTCAACCTATACTACCCACACCCCCAAACCTAAATTGAATTTAGTCCTCAAAATTCATAAAGTATATGCATGTAGGATAGTTAAAAGTAAAAATAATGGATAATACCTTAAATGTATTTTGTATTCCACTAAAATGTGAAAATTTTTTACTGTAGTGGGGCTAAATACAAAATCACTAACAAAAATAAACAACAAGAAAAGAAACACACAAAATAACTTATACAAAACAAGACAACACTAAATGAGATAGTTTTTTATTTGTGTGGACCTAGTCACTACCCATATCAATCCATCTAGTGGACTTACTCAGCTGTAGTGTTCACATCCGCATTCATCTGTTACATTTATTTTAATACTCCTCAAAAGTAGTGTCAAGTGGGAATCGAGACTAGAGACTCTTTTCGCAATAGAACTATCAAAAATGAAATGCTGAAATCCGACCTAAAAATATAGAAAATGTGTCTCCCTTATCTATTGGAAGATTAATTAGGTAGTTTCCATCACGATATACCTAGGTTGGTAAATGCAGAACATTGGAAAACAACTAAAGGAGTACATTTTTTTCTTTAAGCTAATTTGCCCATGAGGGTGACTCATACTCAGCTACTGCACAAACTTTCCAATACTATTTCTCTCATGAACAATAATAAACTCTAAAACGTGTGCAACTATGTTCGTCTAGTCCAAGGAAGCTTTCCTTTTCAAATGCATTGCACATGACTTCAAAGGAGATTTTATAATCAACAATCGAATAATAGGTATGAAAATGAGTTCAGCCTTAAACTTCTTAAAAGCATTAAAACACTTAGAAGTGAGCTGAAAAGTGAAATTTGTGGCCAAAAGATTACAAAAAAGTTTCAAGATTTTCCCCAAATCTTTGATGAGTCGATAGTAAAATCTAATGTATCTTAGGAATGAGCACACTTCTTTCATAGTTTTGGGAGGTGGAAGATTGGAAATTAAGTTGACTTTGGCTTTGTCGACTTCTATTCCTTTTTTAGAAATGATGTGACATAAAACTATATCGCGCTTCACCATGAAGTGGGATTTTTCCCAATTAAGCATGAGATTTTTTTCCTTTCAACAAACTAATAATAAGTATAAGTGGTGAAAATATTCATCGAAACTAGACCCAAAAGCTGAGAAATCATACATAAAGACTTTTAAGAAAAACACTTCCATATTAGTGAAGAAACTTAACATATACATTTGAAAGATAGATGGGTGCATTGCATAGCCCAAAGGGCATGTGATGGTAGGCAAAGGTTTCATAGGAACATTTACATCTTGTCTTCTCTTGATTTTCATGGATTATTAGAATCTGATTTTATCCCAAATATCCATCAAGAAATTGATCACATGTGTGACCTAATAATCACTCGATCATTTGATCAATGAAATGCAAAGGAAAATGGTCATTTCAGGTCATTGTATTCAACTTCTGATAGTCGATACAGACACGTCGCCCAATTTAGATGTGCGTGAGGACTAGTTCGTTATCTTTGTTAGTTAGAGCTGTGATACCAGATATTTTTGGAACTACTTAGACTTGATTGAGCCATTGATTGTCGGATATGGGGTATATGATACCTGCATCAAGCAATTTGATGACTTATGTTCGATCTACCTCTTTGATTGCTGAGTTAAGCCTCTTTTGTGGTTCTCTCGATGGTTTTGTATTTTTTTTTAAGGTGGATTTGATGCATTACCGCACATAGCTTCTCGATGTTCTCTTAAGATTTCTAAGAGTTGTTCTTCTTGGAATGAGTGTAACATGGATGAGATGATAACTAGTAAGATTTCCTCCTCACCAATGAAAGTGTACTTGAGAGTACTTGGTAGAGGTTTGAGATCCAACTTGGTTGGCTAAATGACATATGGAATAGGACTAGTTCGGGTATTCATGAGACTTTCAACTTTAACATTCCAAAGTGTAGTGTCCATTGAAAGGGCAATGTAAAAATGCATTGACTTCTCTCATTGTCTTATTGAGTTCAAAATCCCAATCAAAATTTGTCAGATTTCTTTCAAGAGGATCAAGGTAACTTGATTCATGACACACTTTGTTAACCAAAGTGTCAATCATGTTAATTTCGTTGACATCGTTGATTTGTTAGATCTGATATCGGTGGTGAAAGACATTTAATTTGAATCTCATGTCTCTGAATAATAATGTCATCATGTTGGTTAGACAATGAATCATTGCATCTGATGTTGTTAGGAAAAGTCGTTCTAAAATGATTGGAACGTGACTCGTGGGATTGATAACGGGCTTTGTATTAAGAACAATAAAATCTATTGGAAAATAAAATTCTTTTATTCTAATAATAACATCTCCTATAATCCACTTGGATACTTTGACTGACCTATCAGCTCAACTCAATGTCATGTTTGTGGGTTTTAACTCTCCCAAATACAATTATTTGTAAATAAAAGAAAGCAATAAGTTCACACTGGTTCCTAGATCTAGTAACAACTTCCTAATTATTTGATCTCCTATATAAATAGGAATCGTTGGACAACAAGGATCTTTGAATTTGGGTGCATGTTTTGTTAAATTATCAAAGACATTTAGGCTACCATTATGGCTTCCCGAGGAAAAAAATTTCCTCTTCTTAGTTGTCAAATCTTTCAGGAATTTGGCATAAGATGGAATATGTTTGATGGCATCTAGAAAATGGATGTTAATTTGTACGTTTTGAAAAATCTCCAGAATGCCTTCATACTGACTCAACTTATTATTCTCCATAAGATGTTGTGCAAATGGTGCTTTCAGAATGAATGAAGTGAATGGGATATTTTTTAATTGAATTTTCTTCTTGATTCTTACTTTTTGGCCTTCAATATTGTTTCATCCCTCTGTGGGAGAACTTCTTTTTCTTTTGAAATCTAAACTTGTTTGTCAACTTTCGTTCCTGACCTAAGGATATGGATAGCTTGAACAAAATCCTTGGAGCCTTCAGAACTACTTCCAATTTCATACTAGTTTTTTAGACCAACTCGACCCATAGGTTGATTCCTCGGGTGGGAAACTATTTGACTAAAAAATTGTCCCTTTTCTCTTCCTTCTAGGGACAAGGCCAACTATCCCATTTGGACTTTTTACTTTGTTATTGTCTAAGTAGTGGTTTGATTGATATGGGTCTAGCACCGATTGGATTGCATTTGCGGTTGGATAAGTAGTTGTTTTTGCTTAACCAATTCCGTCATTATTTTCATTGAAGACTACTGAGGAGCAGGGGACAAATAGTTGGTCATGGGATCGAGAACTAATGCCCTACTTTCTACAAGTTGTTGAGAATGAAACTAGGTGGATGCTGAGATGGATATGAATTTTTGGAAATCATAGTTTGGTTCGTTTGGAGAACAGGTTACCAAGGGAAATTCCTTTGGAAACCTAGTAGGTTATCTAGTAGAAGTGGTTCACTCTACTTATTAGAAAATTTTGAGTTATACTTATTATTTAGATGATAGGTTTGGTTGAATGAGTTGGGTGTGGCTTTTCGAAAGGTACTATGACCTAGTTACCCTACTCAGCCTTGATCATTTGCAAACTCAGACAACTTTAGATTTGATGGTTAAGGCCATCTCACTGGCGATTGTTGCACCACAAATCTGATAATATGTTGACTCGACAACATGAATAGGGGATATTCGCCCTGCCCCAAACCCGAAACTTGAGCATAAACCTCAATACAATGTGAAGGAGAGATTTGCTAACAACTAAAGTTTATTGGTCTAGATACCATGTCCTAGGACTCTTGTGATTCCCAAGGTATGGGTCCAGAGTTGAGGTAAGTAAAAGACCTTTCTACCTAAAGAAATTTCAAATTACTTAGCAATATATACAATTAACTATTCTACAAGCTAATAATTTGTAACACAAGAATTTTTATGTAAAGCATATGTGATACTATCATATAAAGATGTTCAGTGACATAACATGTCATAGCGATAACAAAAGAGGAATACATAGGATATAACAAAAATAAAAAACAAAGCACATCCCAAAGGACAATATACATAAATAAATAAAAGACATCCCAATATCTAATAAAAGACCTATTGTTGGGGAAAGCAAATCATAGTTGCGACATAAAGATGGCTTTTCAAGGCATGACCTCTGAATTAGGGTCTGGATCGTTGTACGATTCCAGCTCTTACTTCCAATACAACTCCTCTTCAATGTACTCCACCAAGAAGGTTTCCTCTATAGAAAAGCTTGAAAGCTGAGAAAATGGTATAAATCACAAAGTCGCGGAACATGTACCGACTAACCCCTATTTTAGTTTGTTAAAAAGAAAATTAAAACATGAAAACAAAACATTACAACTCGTTTCATGGATAGTCAGAAATAGCCCGTCAATTTCAATGACATGTTTTATCTCGATGTACCTATTGAATAACCCATTTATAATCATAAACAATGTATTACCCATATCCAAGATTGATCGTCTATCATATCACTGCTAAACTACACTACTGTGTATCCATGTGATGAGTACAAATAACAGTCATCTATAAATACTTAGTAAATGCACATTCTTATATCATGAATATTTGATAAGAAAATGAGATATTTTGAAGTTACTAAAAATTATATCTCATAATAAACATAATAGCTTTTTAGCTTATAAATTATAAATTTGTTATGGTAATAGGAAACATTACTAAGATTTACAAAGCAAAACCTTTCAAGGGTGAGATGAATAGTTCTAGATTATAAATCAATGTTACAAAATAAAAAAAAAATTTGAATAAAAATGAAGTATTTCTATGATGTAAAACAGAAATATTGGATAGCTTTATAGGTAATAAAGTATAAGCATTTCATGGTAAAATGACATATATTTATATAACAAAATAGAAATATTGATAACTTTGTATATAATAAAACAAACATACTTCATACTAACATTTCATGGTAACAATGATGTATTTCCATATTATAAAACAAAAATATTACACAAATGACATAAGAATTTTTCTATGTTATAAAACGTAAATATTACCTAACAATTATGAGTGGTAGGTTTTAAGATTTCTAGTGATGTTCTTTTTCGAAAAGTTATGTTTCTATTATCTAACAAGATGGTGAAAACAGTCCATAATTTAGAAGTATATAAACATTAAAGAATGAAAATTTATTTTCTAGTGATTCATATCAAATAAACAAGTCATGTATAATTAGGTCAAGAAAATCATTTTATATATAGCAAGTGAAATATAAAACACATTATTTTTCCTTTCTATGTCAAACAAGTTGAACGAAATAGGTTTGAAAACTATTAGTTTTAAAATCAGTAATACAAGTATTTTAGAAAATATATTGGGTGGCCTACTTAGGGTTAGAAGGTACATATATTTTCAAGCTGCAAGTATAACTCACAAAAACCTCATTCTTTGATCTTGGTTCCATGCTCCGGTTCCGCTATCTTGAGGTTTTTTTGGCCAAAATATAAAAAGACTTCATTAAGTATGAATGTCTATAATTGATATTCTAGCTAAATTTTTTTTTTTACTAATAGATTTTACCTAAGATTGTATGTGTTCCTTTTTAAAAATTCTTAAAGGTTGACTTTCCTAGAAGAGTTGATAATATAGTTTCTAACTGAAGGGAGAACCTAATAAGCAAGAATGGTGTATGAATAAGAATTGGCTAAAAGAAATGAAAAACACAAAAAAATATGTAGCAGTAGAAAACTACTTATCTTAATAATTAAATAAATGAATGATTCTTCTCAAATACCAAACTAGGTGACATAAAAAGGTTGCTGATTTTTCTTCATAATTCCTTTAGAACTTCTTAATAGTGTTGAGAAAAGAGTTTTAGAAGAGTCATATATACTAACATTGAGTTATGAAGATTTGTGGAGGTAATTGATGGGGATGAGAGGTCTCTAGAGATGTTTAGGTAATAGAGAATGCATAAAAGAGTAAAGACATAGATTTATGTAACTTTCATATGGAGCCATATGAACTAAGTAGAGGGGGTCAAGTTGTAATAAGTTCTTGCATAGGATCATATGGATTGGGCTGATATTTAAAAATGAGTTGAGATAAATTAAATAGGGTCAAGAGAGTTAGTTAAGATTAGTTAGAATTTGATCCTAGTTAATGGTTGGTTAGTTAAAGTTTAAAGTAATTATGGTCAAGTTAAATTCTAACTAGGAGTTATGTATGTAGGTTAAATAGACACTTGTCTCTTAGCTTAAAACATAGTGTCTTTGAGTGAAAATCTGATGTGGTACGATGGTTAAGTGAATAGTAATGAGAGGGCCAAAATTTTTAAGTGACAAATGTGATTGGATGTATGGTACGTGGGTTGGACACATGGCAACTAAGTCTTAAATACAAGACCATATGTAATAATTTACAACAATGATATTGTTGATGTAAGCAGTCAGTTTTAGGTGACTAGGGAAAAATTTTCTATTGTATACTACATGTAGTATCTTACAAAGTTATCCTTGATTGAAAAGATTTTGGATCGTTCTTCAAGATTCGTTTTGAATCTAATCTTAACGATCCAATAATTGATTCTCATCTATTCGATGAGATTCATACAATGGTATAATTCAATCTCATTGGTGATGTTCAAATTAATGATTGTCTTATAAGTAATTATGTGAATCTCGAGGCAATGCCTCAAGGTCTGATTCATACGATCTGATAGTCTATTTTGCTTGATTTCTTTATATCTTTCTATTGGTCCACCTGATCAGATCTATTTTGAACTTATCTCGAGGTGATTCCTTGAGATTCATTTCAACTTCGATATAGGTGATCTTATGATCCATCCTAAGTAGTTTTATTTATTTATTCTTTATTTTTCAGGGGCAATCAATGGTGATGTTTGTTTGCTTGATTAATTCATTTGTTAATCTTTAATCCTTATTTAATCCTAGTATGTATCTCGAGAAATTATTGAAAGACATGGTTATGATTGTATATCATTCTTTTTGAGACTAGTAGTTATATAACTAACAAGGTAATACGAAATAGTTAAATCACAAGTTTTTTCTTCACTCGTCTCAATCGACAGGTCTTGACAAGTGTTTCAAGAAAATTCTGGATAACAAAAATTAAGAATCTAAAAGTAACCCGGCCTATTTAGATGAGTGTCGTTGGGGGTTATCACATCGGCAGACTTTGGAAAGCTTAGTTTCCACTTTCATCACAGGGCAAAACTCGTTGTGATTGTTATTGACTATTGTTACTATGAAAGTGTTAATCTTTTGATTAAGATTGTTCACACCAGTAACTAAATTTGACATTACATTCTTAAGGTCGGGATCGGTTTTGACCTTGTACATTCTTGGTTTCCTAACTCCTACATCCTATCTATCAAATTCTTTCAAGGTATTACTATAATTTTGGACTTTCTCAATTAATTCAAGTAAGAAGTCGTAAACTTGAGTTAGAGTTTGGTTTATAAATTTTTCCATAAACATTGACTCTAATAAAATTCATTCGGCAGTAGGTAGACCTCGATAAAAGAAGTTTACAAGTTGTGCTTTGTCAATCCCATGGTGGGGATATTTGACAAACAAATTATGAAATTTTTCCCTGGTTTGGGAGAATTCTTTATCGGGCCTTGCTTTGAACTTCCTAATCGTAGCTTTGAATTGTTCAGTTTTCAGAGTAAGGAAGAATTTCATCATGAATTTTTGACAACTCATCCCAAGTGCAAATGGTATTTGGAGTTAATGAGTTTAACCACATAGCTACGTGATCTTCTAGTGATAATAGAAATATTGATTCCCTCATCATTTAGATTGAGGTAACGAATAGTTTGACATATTGTCACGAATTTGTTAAGATGAGTATATGGTTGTTTATTCTCAAACTCATGAAACTTAAGCAACATATTGATCATTGTTGGCCTAATTTAAAATTGCACAACATTTTTTATTTATAAAACAACGCAAATCGTTGTTAAGGTGGATTCGCAACTATGGGTGTAAATAACTCATTGAGAGTTCTTTGATCAACAATGATGGAATCCTAGGATTCTTTAGATTCCTAGGATTCTGCAGATTCCATTGACTTTTGAGATTTCAGATTCTTGAGATTCATATGGTTTTTGGGATTCTTGGGACTCCTGAAGTTCTTGAGGTCCTTCAGACTCTCGAGACTCTTGAGATTCCCCGAAAATAGAAGGTTGAACATGATTCTTTTTAATCCCTTTTGAATAGATGGGATTTGTTAATCTCTTGATCAAAAGGTTTGATTGGTTCATTGAGGGACATCTTACCAGACATATACTAACACAAAAAATGAGTTATTTCCTCTTATTGATTTAGATCCTCTTAATCAATCCAATGTGCATACTAATAATAATTTATTTATCTTAAATCTACGGTATAAGGTGGTAACTTAGATGCAGAGACTTTGTTTGACCCTTTGTCAGTTTAGGTATAGCATGACCTTTACAAGGTTAATCAATTTGTTCAACCGGTGTCCACTCTTCTTTTAACTACTTAGCAGATTTAGATAACCAATTTTTTTTAATTAAACCTTTTGAATAGTACCTAGAGATCTGATACCAATAAAGGAGGTTACTTAATCAACCCCAAGTTTACCCCTTTAATATTTTTTATTTTTTAATTTTTTTTTATATAAAACACAACAAGAAACACACAAATCCACATAGTGGTCCTAATAGGATCCTAAATACTAGACAACTCCTAACTGTTTTGAAACAGAATAACGTGCCTTCCGACCCAGTTCTATAAATCAAAAAATCGACCTGGCTGATACCCAGGGAAGATGTGATGTGCGATGCTTATCAAAGGCACTCTTAAATCACTTATAGAATTGAATTGATGTAATTTATCCCCCTTGTACAGTAGGGTACAAATGGGCAGGATCATTTAGACATTAACTATGGTTAAGAAACACAATTGATACAACTCAAAACAGGTTTCACCTATGAACTCGTGAATCGTATGGTCAAAGTCTACTAAATTTTAGTTATTATTGGGGTTATTTATGTGAATTGATTTTCCTGGGCGGCAAGATATCGGTGATAAATTCTGAATCTTATCTTTTATAGGTCATCCTCATAAGGGTGCCCCCTTTACTAATGTGCAAATCAAAGCATACATAAATCCTATTTGTAGTAAATTTTTTTTTTGGGGGGGGGGGGGGAGGGGAATCGAGTCTCACCTCCCGTTTGAGATAGGTAATGATTTGATTGAAGTCGAATCGCGCCACCGATTCCAACTTAGTATACGAACTCGAAGAGCCAAGATAGTTTTGCCGCATTAGCGTCCGCCCTTAAAACTATTACAATCCGAGCCTTCTCAGATGATCAAAATTATTTTAAAAAATTTCTCAAATATTGGAAGTGGGATTTTTTAGATTTGAGCGCCCAAGAACTCCAAGTAGCCTTCCAAATTAACTTCTTGCATCAAATGTATACTATAATTAGACTCCGATGAACTTCGTTAGGTTTTCGATGTACATTTTTGCCAAATGCACAACATACAAAACACAAAAATAATATAGTCCACATCAAGATGTATTTAACAAAGTTCAACAATTCATGGACAACAATAAAATAAAATAAAATAAATTTTTACCAACATGAATAGTATTGTGAGTAGTACCATGAATAGTACTCGTGCCACTTTAGTTCGAAGTACATTTTTTATTTTTTGAAGTTAAACTTTTTTTTTTAAATACAAACTAAATTTAACTCAAATTGAATTTCATCAAATATTAAGTCAAAACCTTTTCCCTAGTAGTGGCACTAATTTGTTCGTCCGTATTTTTTATGTTTCTTTTGATATAAAAAATGAATATGTCCTTAATTTCATAAGTAAGGGGTCCAGTCCACAAGGAAAATAGGACGATCAATATTTAACAAAAATAAACAAGAATTAAACACAAAATAACTTAAAACTGAAGTTTTTATTTTTGAAAATTTTACAACTATGAATTTAGTTGTAGAATTTAAAGATTGAAATGTAAATAAAGCAATTAACGACTGAAAGCAAATAAGTGGTAAATGAAAACAAGTACATGTAAAAGAAAGCATTTGGGGATTGAATATACCATGAGATGAGTATGAAGTTAGTGTTAGTAATTAAGTGATGTCCGTTGAATTACTCAGGTTAAGATTGCACCAACAATTTTTTACCTTGAAGGTAGAAATTTAAAGTCCAATAGTCCGAGTCCAAGGGTTCCTTCCCTTCTTGAGTCGTGATTCCCAATGATTTAAAATCATTTTCGAGCATCAATCATAAAGGGGTTTAACTCGAGGATGATCGATAAAGAAATGTGATAAGAAAATTAGAAAATTATAATTTTGAATTTGATTATGAAAAGAAATATTTTAGGACATAATTTAAATTACTAAACTAAACTTACACTTTGTCAAGGCTTCATTGATTCCTTAAATGAGATGCTTTAGCTAATGATCACAAGTTCCACATGGAAAATTAAAATATAAAAGAAATACAAATGAAAAAGAAGTAGAGAAAATTTAGGCTTCGGTTGATCTTGATCTTTACATTACAACGTCATCAAGATCTTTATTCTTCTTACTTGAAAAATTAAAACTACTCTAACCTATCTAATATCTACAAGAGAGAAAAATCTCAACAAAAAAAGAAAAAAAAGTAAAGAACTTGAGGGAGAAGAGAAATGAAAATAGATTAAAGAAATTTTCCTTGTGTAAAGTGTAAAGTGTGTAATTAAAGGGGTTTTATAGGAAAAATAAATGAATTATTTAATTTTAATTATAGTGAAGAAAGCATGAGTGACAAATTTGAGTATTTTTATTATTGTTGAAACATAGAGGAGGGAATGAAGAGTAATTTTAGGAGATGTGTTTGTAGAGAATAATCGACGAGTTTGGGATTGGTTGATGGGTTTTGAGTTGGGTTGGATGATGAGCTTTAGGTGAATTGGGTTAAATGAAGGGTTTTGGCTTTAATGTCCATTGGGTACAACTATGTGAAAAAGTCCAAGGCTTTCCAAATTGAATTGGAGAAACCCAAATGCTTAATTTGGATTGCACAAGTCTTTTTTACTTCGTTATTCCTTCTTTGACCGTTGTTTCAGTCTTTTCGTATAATCCTTCCTTCCTTCGATTAAACTTCTAACAAAATTATTAAATGTCATCAAATATATAAAAATTAATAACGAAAAATATATGCAATAATTATGCATATGATGATGCTTATATGTAATTCTCAGGATTTAGTTTGGAAATCTATCAAATACATGATTATTTGGGACCTCGAAAGATACATTTCTGGTCCAGATAAGACAACCCTACACACTTATACCGTCTTTCCCCTAATACTAGCTTAATTTTACTTTTTTGGAAAACGTTATAAAATATAAAATATTGAAGCAAATGAAAAACAATTATGGAAGTCTTTTCTTTTCCTCAAACAATAAATGCATATCTAATTAATATTTGAAACGAAATCAAAGTGAAAAGAGAAAATTAAGGTTTTGATTGATTTTGAACTTTATGTTACAACGATGTCAAGGCCTTCTTCCTTCTTACTTATAAGATTAAAATTATCCTAAGCTATCTTATAGTTATAAGAGAACAAGATCTCAACAAAAGAACAAAAAAAGTGAAGGGGAAGAGAAATGAAAATGGGTTAAGAAATATTTTAGTTTGTAATTGAGGGTTTTATATGAAAAATTGATAGATTATTAATTAGTAGAGAAAGCATGGGTGAGAAATTTGGGTTTTTTTATATTATTGTTGAAACATAGAGGAGGGAATCAATGAGTAAGTTTAGGAGATATGTTTGTAGAGAATTATTAAGGAGTTTGGGTTGGGTTTGATGCGTTTTGAATTGGGTTGGATGATGGATTTTGGGTAAATTAGGTTTGACGATGGGTTTGGGCTTTAAGTGTCCATTGGATACAATTAAGTGAAAAAGACCAAGACTTTACAAATTGAATTGGAGAAGCCCAAATTCTTAATTTGGGTTGCACAAACCGTTTTGACTTCGGTCTTCTTTATTTGAACATTGTATTTCTTCCATCTTTTCATACCGTCTCTCCTCATTTCGATTACACTTTTGTCAAAATTAATAAATATCGTCAAATATAACACAAAATTGATACTTTAACAATATTTACAATAATTATGCAATGATGATGTTAGTACGTAATTCTCAGGATTTAGGTGGGAAATCTTTCAAATACATGATTCTTTGGGACCTCGAAATATACATTTTCCTACCTAGATCGCACCCCTGGACCTAAGTGTTGCTACTCTTGAGCAAAATAAAGAAAAATTGGACACTTTCGTAGGCAGTCGACTGCGTTTAACGTATGCAACAAGTCCTTAAATCTCTATATTACCACTAATGGACGAGTTTAACTCGTTTGGGTTTGCAATAAATGTTCCCTCAAAATTCAAGTATTATGTAGTACTTTAAATTAAAGTCATATATATATATATATATATATATATATACACACATTAGCAAGCACAAAGAATTACTAACTTGGCCACCAGGTTTAGAATGGATAAAGTTCTAAATACTATTCATTTCTAAGCAAAAAATTATTCTTCAATGCACATGTATTTCTAACTAATAATTTCCATTCTTAATCTCATACAGTAAGAAAAAAAAAACTCTCTGTTATTTTGAATGGTTAGGTTATCTCAAATCTAACTCGAAATTAAACATTTTGTCTGGGTTAGTGAAATATGTAGATATTCACTTTAATACCTAAGGGGCTTTATCTGTGATTTTCCAGTTTACTCGCAGTTTTACCATTGAAGGTTTTCACCCTATTTACACATTTTTCACTTTTGGGATTTCTTTCTATTTTTTTTTTTTTTTTATGTTATCTTCTCTTTATTTTGAATTTTTTTTTTCTTTTGTTAAAATTTTGTAAGTAGCACTTTTAAAGATACCAAGTCCAATATATAGGTTGTTGCTGTTTAAGTTGTACTAGAAACACAATTCTACTTTCTTCTAATTGGACAACTATATAAACAAAGAGATCAAAGTACATTAGACCTGGCTTTCCTATTATTCTAAGGAAGAAGAAAATTATAAACTAACTCTATTCAATTTCAACTGTAATGCTAAGTCAGACATGAAGTCAAATTTTACAATGAATATTTACTAAGAATTTACTTACAAAAGAGCATCAAAAAGGACTATAAGTCATAATTTATAACCCAATGCCAATTTTGAATAAGTGTTTCAAAATATAAAGATTATTTCGAAATAAAATACCAAGTTCATTTTTGAAAAAAAATATTACAAAAGTGTCCAACCTATACTACCCACACCCAAAAACTAAATTAAATTAAGTTCTCGAAAATCAAAAATGATATGCATGCATGGCAGCAAAGATTAAAAATTATGGATAATAGCTTAAACATATTCTATATACCACTAAAATGTGAACTTGTTATAGCAAGTGGGGCTAAATACAGAATTGCTAACAAAAACAAATAACATGAAAAGAAATGTACAAACACATAAAATAACTTATATAAATCTAGACAAAATTAAATGAGATAGTTTCTGATTTGTACAGACCTAGTCACTACCCATCTCAATCCATCTAGTGGACTTACTTAATTGTAGAGTTCCCATCCGTATTCATTTATTATGTGTATTTTATCGAACACGGCTTTGAATTACCGGTTGAATTGACGACTTTAGTAAGAAATGGTTACTCAAGCACGCGGTCTGACAGAGTTACCTTACTAATTCTTTGATCTTGATGGTGCGGAGCTCGTGTGAGATCTCAGATTTGATGAAGATTGGATGAGTTTTGAAATTGGGATATTTTTCAGTCATGTTTTAGCAATTCAGCATTGAAAAGCAACTCGAAAAGGGTTTTTTTAAAATTCTTTTTGACCCTTTTTTTTTGTTAACTTTTTTGTATATATATATATATATATTTATTGATTTTTTGTATTTTCTTGATTTTTGATTTTTGTATTATTATTTTTTTTTTTTGTTTTTTCTATTTTTTGTATTTTCTTGATTTTTTTTGTTTTTTTTATTTTTTTGTTTTTTGTTTGATGGGTTTGAACAAGTTGGTGCTTATACTCTCCTTGCCTAAGGTCCCGTTACGATGAGGCTTGATCGAGGTCATATTGGGGTGTTCGGTTCCTGAACTCAATCTTTTTCGATTTGGGGAACACGATATGATTCCCACCATTGAGGAGTTTGAAGTATTGTTGGGACTTGAAATATCGGGCGCGATTGTAGTTCCACCTTTGTGTGACGGGTATTGAAGCGAGACTTCTGACTTCTTAGGGATAAACCGTAAGTTTTTAAAAATTCATGATGGTGGATCGATTTTGAAGACAATGTCCAAATCCTTCTTGATTGAACGCCTCACGGATCACTCGAAGCCATTATTCACTTTAACGCTCTCACTTTAATGGTGGTGAGTCAACTCTTGTTTCCAGGTGGCGGACACATCATAGATCTTTCTCTCATTCTCGTGATTCAACAAGTCCAGGAGGGACGCTGGTTGGCATCGATGCTTTTGAGCGAGATGTTCCAGTCCCTTATGGCTTATTCTTCCTGTCGTGATCGGATTTTCCAAAGATGTGCTCCCCCTCCTGCAGGTAAATTCCAAACTTACCTTAGTTTTTAAATTAAAACTTGAATTTACTAGTTTCCACGGTTTAGAATGCTAATTTTATTGTAGCTTTGGTTCAAGGATCATCTGGCTTCAACTGAAGTCGTTAATCGTCCATTTTGCGTTAATGCCGATCTCGTACTTATGATGTCAAGACGAGTCGCTCCCTTCATTTTTGGTGGCAAGGAAGATTGGTATTCCTTCATTGGCAACCTCGATGATGAAGAAGTGAAATGGGTAGGTGCATTTCAACCTCGAAGGTCTCCCGTGATTGCATTCGATGGTGCTCCTTTTCTCGTTTTGATTGGTCTTCACGAGGCAACCCATTATATACCACTTCGGGTTCTTCGCCAATTTGGTTATGACCAGGGTGTGCTCGTCCCTGAGAATTTCAATGAGTTGGTCGGTCCTTTGTCAACTGCCCTTTTGAGTCAACTCGTAAAAGAATGGGGTAGAATTGAGATTTTGAGTCGACCCATTTTTGCAGCACACCTATTCCTGACTTATCTTCATTGGATTCAAGAACTCGTCTCTAGGAAACCATCAGTGTCGATAGTTCCTCGAACACGTCCTGGGGCCTCATCCTTCTTTGATTATCGAGATCGAGTTGAAGAGTCTCAGACTGATCATCGTCGAATTCAGGCCATTTGGCTCAAATCAAAGAAGAAGATGCAGAAAGAGATTGCTCGGGTGACATCTGCCCTTGCCCAGTCCGGATCTGGTGATAGTGGTGAAGTGGCTAGGCCTCGAGCTGAAGTGGCTGAGTTGAGGGATCGACTTGCCCAGTGTCCTCATTTTGAGGACTTTGCAGCATATTTGGTGAGCCGTGATGCTTCCGATGCCAACAAAGTGATGATGAGTCAGGCTGCCCGGATCCGTACTTTGGAGGAACGCCTTGACTCCTTTTTCATTTCTCACCATGATGTTTGATTGACTGCGTTGTATTCGCTCTTTTCGTATTTTCTTTTCATTATCTGAATGTATGCAAAATGTTGAAAAATTAATGCAAAGAAAATAGGTTTTGTACTTACTTGGCCTCAAGTATATCTAATATTCTTGAAAACACGAAGTTTTGTCGAATGAGTCCTAGATTTGTCATCATTGGCTAAAATAGTAGTTTTTTGAAATTTTATGAAATGTCTTTGTCAAATGAGTACGATAAATTCAAAGTTCGTAAATCTTTTTTGGTTATGATGATTTTGGTGCTTTTGCCAAACACAGGAGATACAAGCGTCAATTGTTCTTTTGGTTCCTTTAGAGTCATCCCCAATGCTCTGGTGTTTGAAATATTGTTATCTGTTTGGGTCACGGATTTTGGGAAAGATTTTTGCCGTTCACAGTTTATATTCTTGCGGGCTAGGAGTTTTTTTTTTGTTATTAGTTTTTTTTTTTTTGCTGTTCACCCTTATTGCCTTTAGTGCCAGTAATGGTTTTCACCAGACCCGATTTTCAAATTTTTGCGCATCGACGTCTTTTTTGGGATTTTCATCGTACCGGTGGCTTTGATCTTGCCATAATCTGATTCTTTTACTCATAGCACCCTTTCGGCTTTTCACTATGCCCTTTCAGACTATGTTTGTATCTTTAGATTTTTTATTACAATTCAGGTCGAAGTCTCTGTGGCTTGGTGACTCAAGATGAGCTGCGAGATCGGCGACTCTACTCTTGTAGTGGCACTCTTTCTTGAGTAATAGATCTGGATTCCGCTCTCGAGTTTGCTAACGACTATTCGTGGTTCAGCAACTCAAGTTGAGCCGCGAGATCGGCTACTCTACGCTTCGAGTTCTCTTTTTTTTTTTGAATATCCGACCTGGACTCCCCTCTCGAGTCTTCCAACAACTAATAAGATTTTGGAGGTCTGGACCAAGTCGCAAGATCATTGATGCTGCCATTGTCATTGTGTTGCCTTGGAACATTCCCTGATCAAAAAAGACTTTTGTTGGAATGAAACGTTGGCTTAGGCTAATGGTAGTGGAAAGTTACAAAAAGGGTCTGGATGTATTTTGAGTGGTTTAAACATGAGGCTTATCTATTTTTGTTTCGAAAAAGTAATCTATCTCCTCCCAGTGTCTCTCAAACTTGTTTAGGCTGGAGATTTGAGTCAAGCTGAGGTCAAGTGTTCGAGTTTTTGAATTTTTTGATTTTTTTGTACTTTAAGCCGTTCACAGTTTATCCTCATGCGGGCCAGAAGTAATTTGATACTTTTGATTTTCTCTTTGATTTTCTTTTCTTTTGTCTCTTTTTTTTTGTAACTGTTGACTTACCCTGGTCTTAGGTTATGAAATGAACGTGATGGCTCAAAAGGGCTGACTAGGGTTAGATAGTTTGTTTGGGATAGCAAAGATGGCCTTTCGTCATCTCAAGGTTAGATCTCAGGCGTAATATTTCTTGACAGTGTCAGCATTGATCGGTTGCGGAAATACTTGTCCGTCCATCTCCGTAAGGATCAGAGCTCATCCTGTCATCACATTCTTCACAATGAATGGTCCCTCATAGTTTGGTCTGAATTTTCCTCTGGCATCTTCTTGGATTGGCATAATTTTCTTCAGAACAAGGTCTCCTGATGAGAAATCTCTGGGCTTGACTTTCTTGTTGTAGGCACAAGCTATTCGTCGTTGATAGATATGTCCGTGGCAGATGGCTGCAAGTCGCTTTTCTTCGATCAAATTCAGCTGATCAAACTGAACTTGAATCCATTCAGTTTCATCTAACTCTGCTTATTTTAAGATCCGAAGGGAAAGAATCTCAACCTCTACAGGTAAGACTACTTCCATTCCGTAGACCAATGAATACGGAGTTGCCCCAGTCGAAGTTCTGAACGAGGTTCGATAGGCGTGAAGTGCAAAAGGCAACATGTCGTGCCAATCTTTGTACGTAACTGCCATCTTCTCGATAATTTTCTTTATATTCTTGTTGGTTGCCTCGATTGCTCCGTTCATCTTAGGTCTATAGGGTACAGAGTTGTGATAAGTAATCTAGAAATCTTCGCACATCTTGACCATGCCCTTGTTCTTGAAGTTTTTGGCATTATCAGTCACTAATCCGTTGGGAAGCCCATATCTGCAGACAATGTTGTTCTTGAAAAACTTCATGACATTACGTTTAGTAACGTTGGCATATGAAGCAGCTTTTACCCACTTGATAAAGTAGTCCATAGCCAGTAGAATGAAGCGATACCATTTGCAGCTTTAGGTGAGATTGGCCCAATGACGTCAATTCCCCAAAGTGAGAAGGGCCAAGGAGTGGTCATATTATGTAGCTCTGAAGGCGGGGCATTGATCTTGTTGGCATAGATCTGGCATAGATGGCATTTGCGAACATGTTGATAGCAGTCACTTTCCATTGTTGTCCAGTAATATCTCATCCGCATAATCTTCCTTGCTAGCATATGACCATTCATATGGGGTCCACAGACTCTCCCGTGTACAGTCTCAATTAGTCGTTTTGCTTTTGTTTCTACCATACATCGTAGTAAGACCTCGTGATGCGATTTCTTGTATAGAATGCCATTGCTGATGAAGAATTGCCCTGGCAACTTCTGAATGGTTCTGCGATCATTTGACGTTGCATCTGAGGAAAGGGTTCGATCTTCGAGATATGCCCTAATATCTGAATACCAATTCTTTTCTTCGGATTATTCTACTTCAACGGGTAGACAGGAAGTCGGTTCATCTTGAATTTCAATTTCAACGGGGTCGATTATTAGATCCTCTGAAATGCTGATCATAGAAGCGAGGGTTGCTAATGCACCTGCGAACTGATTCTTGGCTCTCGGCATGTAGGTGAATGAAATCCTGTCAAAGTATGAGCTTAGTTCCTCTAGATATTCGTGGTAAGGGACTAGTCTCTGTTCCCGAGTCTTCCATTCTCCAGTCGTCTGATAGACTACTAGACTTGAATCTCCAAAAATATCAATCTCATCTACCTCGAGATCTAGTGCTGCTTTTAACCCTGTTATGCATGCTTCATATTTAATCTCGTTGTTAGAGCATTGGAACTTCAACCTGATTGCAATCGGTACATGAGACCCATCTGGTTTAATTTAGACTGCCCCTATTTTGTTTCCTTTCTGATTTGCTGCTCCGTCGAAGTACATTTTCTAGCCTGGTTATTCGTTATCGTCATCGTTTTCAATCTCGGTAAATAATATGGCTTCATTTGGGAAGTTCGTCTTTAATGGTTCATAGTCGGGCAATGGGTGCTCGGCGAGGTGGTCAGCAATGGCTTGCCCTTTGATGGCCTTTTGAGTGACATAGGTGATGTCAAACTCTGATAACAATAACTGCCATTTTGCTGTGCGGCCTGTTAGCGCTGATTTTTTGAATAAGTACTTCAGGGGGTCCATCCTAGCGATAAGCATAGTCGAGTAATTGAGCAAATAATGACGTAGTCGTTGAGATGCCCAAGACTAATACACAGCAAGTCTTCTCAAGTGTCGAATATTTTTCATCATACTCGGTAAACTTCTTACCAAGATAGTAGATGGCCTATTCCTTCCGTCCTGATTCATCATGTTGCCTTAGCACACACCCTATCGACGTTTCTTGTACTAAGATGTACATCAGCAGAGGTTGTCCTGGAGTAAGAGGGACTAAGACTGGTGGATTGAGTAGATATTGCTTGATCTTATCGAATGCTTTCTGATAGTCTTTGTTCCATTTCTTCGACGTATCTTTCCTGAGCAACTTGAAGACCGGTCCACAGATAGGTGTTAGTTGAGCTATAAACCGACTAATATATTGTATTCTCCCCAGAAAGCCCCGAACGTCTTTTTCCAAAATAAGTGCCTTCATTTCGAGGATATAATTGGTTTTCGCAGGATTTCTCGATGCCTCTTCTACTGACTATAAACCCCAGTAGCTTGCCTAATGTTGTCCCGAACACGCATTTTGCCGGATTTAACCTCAAACTGTATTTTCTAAGTTTATCGAACAACTTCTTGAGATTTACCAGATGATCTTCTTCTTCACCGAATTTAGCGATCATGTCGTCTACATAGACCTCCATTTCCTTATGAATCATGTCGTGGAATAGTGCAGTCATTGCCCGTTGGTAAGTCGCCCCTGCGTTTTTCAGCCCGAATGACATAACTTTGTAGTGGAAAGTACCCCATGGTGTGATGAATTCAGTATTCTCTTGGTCTTCTTCTACCATTTTTATCTGATTATAGCTTGAGAAGTCATCCATGAATGAGAACATGACGTGCCCTGCTGTACTATTGACTAGAGTATCGATGTGTGGAAGTGGGAAATCATCCTTAGAACTGACCTTATTTAGGTCTTGATAGTCAACATACATGCGTACCTTCCCATCTTTTTTGGGTATTGGGATGACGTTAGCTAACCATTCGGGATACGTAGAGACTGTAAGAAATCCAGCTTCGAATTGTTTCATGACCTCGTTTTTAACCTTGAGGGTCCATTTTGGTTTCAATCTTTTTAATTTCTGCTTGATCGGCTTGCTTCCCGAGGTAATTGGTAGCTTGTCTACAATAAGATCTGTATCTAAATCGGCATATCCATGTATGACCATGCAAAGACATCCTGGTAGTTCCATAGGAATTCGACCATTTCTTCTTTCTACTACTATGTTAGTAAGGCACCAATTTTGACGATTCGTGGGTCCTCTTCAGTACCGAGATTGATTCAATCTGTATCCTCGATGTTTGGCTGAATACCTTTCTCGTAACGTTCTACCAAGTCTTTGATTTTTCTTTGGGTGGGTACTTCATTTCGTCCTCAGACTCTTCTTCTATCCCCATGAGGTTGAGGTCGAGGTCAAGATCGAAATCATACTCATCTCTTTCAAATTCTATTTTATTTGAGTACTCATTTGATCTAGACAAATCCGTTGTAAACTCATTTTTTGTTATTTTTGGAAAATATCTATTTTTTTATAATTTTGAAAGCTTTTTGATTTTTTTGATTTTTGAGAAATTTTTGATTTTTTTGCTTTTTGAGAAATATTGTATTTTTGTGATTTTTTGAATACCTTAAATAAGAAGAACAATCATGCAAATTTGTTAATAAAGATAGGGAGCCCTCAAAACGGTCTTTACCCGAAGACGATGGCTCATTATGATCCTCGAGCAAATTGATGTCGTCTAACGGTATTTTTTTTTTGAAGCTATGGTAGCCTCAAGGGTCAATGGGAATTCCTCCCAATTGTTCAGAACTTCCCCTTCTCTGAGGGGGTGGATGAGATGATTGAGCGATTTGTTGGATGATTTGATTGATGGTTCGGAGATTACCATGATCTCCGATGGTTTGTTGTCAGATTGGGGCATAGTCCCTCCCAAGCTTGGTGGGATGATGACTGATGCCCAGTCGATGCCGGTGGGAAAAGGTGATTTTTTCTCTTGGCTTGTGGTGATTTATACTTTTATAGGCTCTTGGGTAGTCTCTGATGGACTTTCATCGGAATCCCCATTGAATAGAACATCAATGCCTTCTACGAAGGATGATTGGGACTCAACTACTTAGTCTTCTTGAATGTGCACTGGTGCGGAATTTACCCTTTTTGGTTTTTTTACTGGTTGTGGTTCTGATAAACTGTCGGGTCTAGTATGTGATTTTGGGAAGTTAACACTGATGTGAGGAACTTGGCCCAGATTCTAGATGTTCGGTGCACGATTTTGCCTTCTTGCTAGTCGAAGCTCTTTTTTCTTGTCATTCATTTTTGTAATATCCCTTTTTATAGGCTTAAACCCCAGACCAAAATAAGGAGTGTGCTTTTTCGTTTCGACTGATGTAGCTCTCCTTCTTTCTCGTAGTCCCAACCCTTGCTTAGGTCAATAACCTACATTTTTCATAACCCGACTAATCATCAGATTTGTTCTTGATAGCTTTACCTTTATCTTCTCTTTTCCCTTCTCAATGTGATTGACAACAGCGAATTGATAAGAATGATAGAGTACCTTATCCTTTATCATTTCAATATCGATGAAAGGCACATCTGGAGCTCTCCTAGCCAGAATAAGATTTTTTGCCAGCACGGATATCATCTTTTACCCCATGATAAATTTGACTCTTTGGTGCAATGAGGATAGTACTGCTCCGGCTATATGGATCCATGGTCTACCTATTAGCAAATTAAAGGTTGTCGGTATTTCCATGACTTCAAATGTCACTTCAAAGGTGCAAGGACCTATTATGATCGGTAAATCCACTTCTCCCAAGGAATCTCTTCTTCAGCTGTTGAAGCCTCAAACAACCTTGTTGTTTGGCTTGACGTGTGACCAATCAGCCTTGAGTTTCCGGAAGGTCTCAAGCGGATAAACGTTAAGCGCTGAGCCATTATCAATCAGCACCCTAGCAACCATCATGCCCTTGCATATGACCATAATATTTAGTGGCTCGATATGCCCCGTTCCTTCAGGCATAAATTCATTCTTTGTGAAAATAATAGGATTAGGGGCCATGATCTGGCTGACCGTTTGCTCCAACTGCGTAGGCGAGGTGGTTGCAAGTACATGTGATTTTCCCAAAACTCTCTGTAATGCCTCTTGGTATTCCTCTAATTTCTGCATTAGGCCCAAAATACTGATTTGAGTTGGTTGTTTGTTTAGCTGGTCCACGATATTATGCTCACTCTTTCGAATGAGTTTAATAAAGTCTACAGCCTCTTTGTCTGTTATTTTTGCCTTCTCTTCTGTCCTGTCATCCTTATATAGTTTACTCTTTCCCTTTGCATCCTTTTTTTCTTCGTCGGTTACCTCTTTTGCAGTCTCTCTCATTTCTTCATTGATGTTCACCCCATTTTCTAACAATTTCTAGTACTTCCCTGCCCTTGTTATGCGGTCGATATTGGTCACCATTACTTTCTTCATTGTTTCAACCCTGGTGGTTGTGGTGATAATGGTCTCATAACTCCAAGGAACTGCCTGGTTGGAGCTATAGGGGAATGGTTTAGGCGAGCGTATTGTTATGGGGGTAGATCGGGTTTCATATTGAGGATGAGGGGTGGCGGTGACAATTTGAATGTAGTAGTGGTAGGAGGAGCTATATGAGGATTGTATGGAATGACGAGTGGTGGACGTGAGAAGGAGGTATATGGTATATGAAGGGGGGGTCGAGTTGATCCTTGAGGAGTTGGCAGTGTGTATAGTGTAACAAGAGGAGGTCAGGTCGAATTTTGATGGTTTGGTGATTCATAAGGTATAACTAGAGGTGGTCGAGTAGCAGTATTTTGATGAGTGGGATGGATGGTGAGGTCGGCTAATCTGAGTGGTGGTAATGAATTTCGGGATACGTTTGTTGTGTAGTGATTGACTGTGTTAACCGTTGACACCTTGGATTCCTGGGTTAGGTGGACCATGATTTTTGTCCCAATAGGTGCTATCAAATCCGAAGGATTGAAGTCGAGTCCTCCGCAGATGACATTTATCCAGTGCCCACTCCTCTCTCCATTGTGAGTAGGTAGGGGGTTTTGATTGATATTCTGTTGTTGGGACGGGTTGACAGGCCCATCTAGGATGAGAACCTTTTTATCGATCAGGTTTTGTACTTGATGCTTGAGCTGCCAGCATTGGTCTGTAGAGTGCCCTGGTGCACCCATATGGAATTCGCAGAACAAATTGGGGTTGTATGCTGGCCCTTTGGCAGCCTCAGGATTTGGCGGACGTTTTGCAAGATACTCACCCCTGAGTAAGATTGGTAGTAATTCCGATAGTGTCATGGGTAACCTGGTAAACACTCTGTTTACTCTGTTGGGTCGTGCCTGCTGGTTATGTCCGTATAGTGGTACCTGCTATGCAACTGGTAGAGGATTTGCCCTGAATTGGTTTTGAGGTGGAGGGTTCCATGTTGGCGGTGCTGGTGCCCATGAAGTTGACGGTGCTTGTGGTCTCGGTGTTGGTGAAGGGATGAAGAGGGGTTGATTCGGCTGTACGTTATTGACCTGAATTTCTTCGCTCTTCTTTCCTCGAGGCACTGGCTTTTTCTGAGAAGGGATTCCTGTTGTTGCCCCTAGACTCGTAAAGTCAATGATCAGATCGGTTCGGATCCCATCTTCGACCCGATCCGCCACTTGTACTAGATTTGAGAATGTGCCTGTGGTGTGCCCCACCAGATGAGTATAAAAGACGTGCCCTAGTGTCGAGATAAACGTGGTGTTCATCTCTTGCTCTGTCATTGCAGGCCTTACTTGTGAGGCGGACTCTCGCCATCTCTGTGCATTCTCTTTCACCGTTTCTCATTGCTTTCTCGTCATCTTGGCCATATCGTTTCGATCTAGCCCCACATCAGTATTGAACCGGTAATTTTGCCAGAATATTTCGGTTAAGTCCTGCCAGTTCTTAATGAACGAGTGATCCAATCCAAAAAACCATTTGAGTGTCGGCCCTGTTAAGCTCCTCTGAAAAAATTGTACCAATAACCTGTCATCCTCGCCATACTAACAAATGGATCCACAATACAACTTCAGATGCGATAGCAGACACCCTACTCCATTATATTTTTCAAACTTTGGACACTTGAACTTGGTCGATAATTGAGCATTGGGGTAGAAGCACAAATCCTTGAATTGGGTTCCGCTCATAGTATTGAGGCCCTTCATCCTCCTCATCTCTTTCTGTAGAGATTCGATTTGCTGAGCCAGTTTTTCATCTGTTGCACTTTTGGCTTCCATTGTCCTATATTCATATTCATCATCGGGAATGACCACAGGGGGTGGTCGATTCTATGGGATATAGAGTGGAGGCCCCTGGTATTCTGGTACTGTAGGTGGCATCATGGTCTATGGTCCCTGTGGAGGTTGCTCGGGTAACTCTTGATTCAACCCGGATGCGTGCTGCTATATCGTTTGAGCTTGTAGAATGCTGGCATTGGCTAACACAGTACTCACTATCTTTTCTTGCCTCTCAATTATCTTTAGTAGTGCTGTGATTTGTGGATCGATACTAGACGTTTTGGTTACTAGGGGTTGTGCTGATTCAAAAGAACTCATGGTGACGGTAGACGATCTGAGAAAATAGGGAGGCACTTCTGGCAGCTTGTATTTCTTTCGCTTAGCCACCTGTAGGTACTGACGACCAAGTGTTACTATCTTATTTGCAAAAATAAAGATGCATGATGTTTTATTTAGTCGGGTAAAGTTTTTTATTATGAGTTTTAGTGAAAAAGTAATTTCTCGGCGCAGAGCTGCCATCAAAACGGAGTTGTTAAAATTTTTTACAAAAGAATTACATCAACACAGAGCTGGTATCGACACAGAGTTGGTGAATCATTTAAAAGAAAAAAGGTAATTTCATCAGCACGGAGTTGGCATTGACACAGAGTCGGTAAAACATTTTGAAAACGAAATTTCCTCAGTACGGAGCTGGCATCGACACGGAATCGGCATCAACACGGAGTTGGCATTAGCACGAAGCTGGAATCGAGATGGAGTCGGGAAAATATTTTGAAAAAATAATTTCATTAGTATGGAGCTGGCATCGACATGGAGTCGAAAAACATTTTGAAAAAGATAATTCCATCAGCACGGAGCTCGCATCGACACGGAGTAGGGAAATCATTTTGAAAAAGGTAATTTCATCAGCGCGGAGCTAGCATCGACACGGAGTTGGGAAAATATTTTGAAAAAGGTAATTCCATCAGCACGGAGTTGACATCGACATGGAGTCGAGAAAGCATTTTGAAAAATGTAATTTTATCAGTACGGAGTTGGCATCGACACGGAGTCGGAAAAATATTTTGAAAAATGTAATTTCATCAGCACGGAGCTGGCATCGACACGGAGTCGGGAAAGTATTTTGAAAAAGTAATTTCATCAGCATGGAGCTAGCATCGACACGGAGTCGGGAAAGCATTTTGAAAAAGTAATTTCATTAGCACGGAGCTGTCATCTACACGGAGTCGGGAACGCATTTTGAAAAAAAAAATTTCATCAGCACGGAGTTGGCATTGACACGGAGTCGGAAAAACATTTTGAAAAAGTAATTTCATCAGCACAGAGTTGGCATCGACACAGAGTCGGGAACGCATTTTGAAAAAGATAATTTCATCAGTACAGAGCTGACATCGACACGAAGTGGGGGAAAACATTTTGAAAAAGTAATTTCTTAGATAAATCGAGTTGGAACACCCATGTTTTGGTAGCCTCCAATTCAATTATCTGAAATAACCACCGGCCAGACAGATCTCCAAGGAAGAGGTGATGCACAATGGCATTCTTAAATCACCTTGTTCCCTGAATAGACGTAGTCTATCCCCCTTGTATCAATAGGGTAAGATCTTTTTAGGCACTGACTTTGATCAAAGATTGCAATTGGTACTTTTAGAAATTCGATTTTTTTTTTGAAAGTTGAATGCATTTGAGTCAATTGATAGGTTGTTATCATTGTTAGATCATGAACTTGGTTTGAAATTTGATATGGATCCGGTTGGTAGTGGATTTGGGTCTTAAATCATGTTGAAAAGGGTTTAGATTTTGGTTGCGAGCCTAATTAAATTAGATCGACGTTGTGGACCCTATTACAAATGGATCTGGGTCATAGCCCAATTGAAAATGGATCTGGGTCGTGGACCCAGTTGGATTGGATCTGGGTCGTAGATCCAGTCGGCTTGGATCTGGGTTGATGACCCAGTTGGATTGGATTTGGGTCGTGGACCCAATTGGAAGTGGATCTGGGTCATAACCCAATTGGGAATGGATTTGGGTCGTAACCCAGTTGGATTGGATCTTGGTCATAACCCAGTTGGAAATGGATCTAGGTCGTGGACCCAGTTGGAAATGGATCTGGGTCGTAACCCAGTTGGAAATAGATCTGGATCGTAACTCAATTGGAAATGGATCTGGGTCGTAACCTAATTGGAAATGGATCTGAGTCGTGGACCCAATTGAATTGGATCTGGGTTGTAACCCAGTTGGATTGGATCTGGGTCGTAACCCAGTTTGAAAATGGATCTGGGTCGTAACCTAGTTGGATTGAATCTGGGTTGTAACCCAATTGGATTGGATCTGGGTCGTAACCCAGTTGGATTGGATCAGGGTTGTAACTCAATTGAAAATGGATCTGGGTCGTGGACCCAGTTGGATTGGATCTGGGTTGTAACCCAGTTGGATTGGATATGGGTCGTAACCCAATTTGAAAAAGGATCTGGGTCATAACCCAGTTGGATTGGATCTGGGTCGTAGCCCAATTGGATTGGTATGTGTTGTAGGCCCAATTTTGGCGGGTATAGGTTGTGGGCCTGGTTTAAATGGATACAAGTGGGGATCCGGTTCGTAAGATTATTTCGAGTTGGAGAATCCGTAAATTTTTCTCCCCTTTCTTTTTTTTTTATTATTTTCTCGTTTTTATTTATTTATTTATTTATTTATTTATTTGTTTTGTTTTATTTTTGAAAACATTGACTAATAAAGATCCATTTTACTTAATTTTTTAAAACTTGGGATTTTTTTTTCTAAGGGTCATCAATGCTTGATCAATAGTAAGTGAGCCTATTCAAAAATGCACTGTCGAGTTCATTTTGTAGGGTCGAGTTCAATCTGGTCCGTGTTAATGGCACGGATGTAACCCTCATTTTGTTATTCGTGTTTTGGGCACGGATGAGGTATTTACTGTTTCAACCGTGCTCAAAACACGGGTAAAGTAGTCGCTGTTTCAACCATGTTCCTACCACGGATGAGGCATGCTTTGACTCAACCGTGTTTCCAACACAAATGATGCTCATTTTTGTCCATCCGTGTCATAGACACGGACCAGAAAGAAATCAAGTTTCTGAAAATTCACAGAACTGTTTTCTTTGCCCCTTTTTTCATGTCTCCCTATTTTCAGTCCTTTGCTCACTGTTTTTTTTTTTTTTTTGATGATGCTATGTGCACTACTCCCTTTTACCTAAGGGAGGATAAAAAAATATTGGCATATCTACCTAGTGAAATAGGGGTGCCCCATTGGGCTTACAACTTCGGCTTCAAGGACCGACCATAATAATTGCATACAACATTGCTTTGGGGGTCGATGTAACATTAAATTTGTGTCCTAACTCATCTAGCCGAGCACATGCATGAGTTTAATAGGTGGCTTCAAGGCTACCCGATCTTCAAACCTCGATGCATACCGAAGTACACACATCGTTGGTTGGTGATCGGGTTTGATGTGTTCATTCCCGACACTTGAAATAACGATCTCAAGCCGTAGAACTACTAAGCATCGGGGCTTATGTATATTGAGGGTGGGGTGGCTCGGAAATGAGGCTATGCTCGCAAGTGTACACGTGCATTTTCATTCATTATTCTTCTTCGACCCCCTTACAAACATCATAATGAAACAACAAAAATGTAAGTAAATATTACATCGAGACATAATAATGAAAACAAAAGCAAAACAATGCAAACACAACAAATAACAAACAACATTAGTAAAAGAAAAATCTATTTTTCTTTTTCAAATGATCAAGTTATCCATGAGGGATGAGCCATTCCTCCCCAGTGGAGTCGCCAGCTGTAGACACATGATTTTCATCATTACGACGGCCACATCTACGATGAATTGGAGTCGCCACCATTCAAATTGTAAATGGGTGTGAATGGTCACCCGATGCACATTTTTCAAAAAATTGCCATTTTTGACATTTTAGTGACTCACGATGGATAAGGGGTAATCAACCTTGGCATTCTGGTAAGCAGCTCGGTTGAAGAAAAGGAAGGTGTTAGGCACCCTTTTCTCCCCGCCAAGTAGCGGTAACCTCAATACATTTCGATCATTTTGATTTTAAAGAAAATTGGAAAATAATGTGCCACGTGTGTGTATTTGTACCCTAAGTGGGGATTCGTTTTTGACTTTATCATAAGGTCATTTCATTGATAGAAATGACCCTTTTAGACCTTTAGCCTTGGGTCCATTCATGCTCAACTCATTTAAAACAAAATGAAAAGAAGGGGATACTAGAAGAGGGAGGAGAAGAGGATAGAGAGAGAAGGGGGGGTGCACTTTGAACCCACCTTGAAGCTTTAAGGTTCTCCTTTCTTTTTTTTTTTCTTTCTTATTCTTCTATGCTTCTTGACTTCTCTTGACTTCTTAGTAGGCTATGAGAGAATATGTATATTTTTTAATGTTATAGTGAGAGTAGAAGAGTAGAAGAGAAATGAGTAGAGATTAGATTTCTTTTTTCTAGTAAAACTTGGTGAAACTTGGTAACTATTTTTGGAAGGAGGGGAGGGGTATTTATAATGTTTGGAGGATGGTTTGAGGGGTATAATGGGGTGAAAAGTTGAGAGAATAGAGAATGGCATGGGTATTTGAAGTGGAGGGTATGAAATTTTGAATGTAAGTGAAGGTATTTGTGTAATGAGGGAAATGGGTAGTGTTTTAACCCAAATGGTTTGAATCCTACCCAAATCTATTAAGGTAGAGTGTTTGGTAGGGTGAGATGAGTGATGGTTGATGTGGGGAGTGGGGGTGTAAGAGGGTTGTTTGGAGAAGGAGTGTTAGGTTAGTTGGAGAGGTGAGGTGTTTAGATTTAGGAGAATGGGTTGTGTAAGAGGTGGGTATATTGATTTTTGGGAGGAGAAAGGAGATGATGTCATATGGCAATCATGATGAGAGGGTGAGGTGATGAGATTGGTTGATTGGTTGATGGGGGTTGTTTAATTAGAGGGAAAGGTGTGGGTTAGTTGGTTAATGATAAGGGAAGTATGGATTGAGGTGATTTTATTGGATTGTTTTAAGGGAAAATGATGGGTTGATATGTAAGGAATATGGGTGGTGATGTGGGTGGTTGATGATATTAGAGAATGGTGATAGATTAGGGTATGGGTTGAGGTGTGGGTGGTTGATGATGTTAGAGAATAGGGATAGGTTAGGTTAGGGTAGGGTATGGGTTGAGGTGATTTTGGAGAGAGGTGATGTGGGTTAGATAAATTGTTTAGAGAATGATGATGAGGGTAGGTGATTAGATGAGGGAGGTGAATGGTGGTAATGACATGTGTCATCTTTTGGTGTGAAGATTGTGATTGGTTGATGTGGGTAGTAGTTGATGGAATAGGGTTGTGGGTTGGATAATTGGATTTGGATAGGGTGATGTCTTGTGGGCTTTTGGTGTTGGGCTTTGGGGTTGTAGGTTATTTTGGATTGGGTAGGACTAGTTTTGGATTGGATTTTGAGGGTGGGTAGGTTTTAGGGTTTAAGTGACATGGAGTTAATTTTAGGTTAGGGTGTAAAGTGGGAAATTAATTACAAAAAGGTTAAGGGTTTATGGGCTTTGGAGTGTTTAGGGTGTTTGTGAATTTCGAGGCGGAGCGGTGGAAAGTAGATGAAGGATAAGCGTCCCAAGTCTTACATTTTTCCAATTTTTTATCTTTTTATGATTTTTAAAAATTATTAGATCGATTAAAATGCCACGTGTTGGCAAATCGGGATTTTTTAGGCCCGTTGGAGGATTTTATCAATTTTTTGAATGTAAGCGTGAAGCAGTGAAGGTGGGGACAATGTGGGATGAGTCCGGTCCCTTTTGTGAGTCCCTTAGACCATTAGGCAGTCTTAGGGGCCTTGGTTCAATTAAATTGCCACTTTTTAGTGATTCGGACTTTTGAAGCCCGTTGGCAAATTGTGTTGAAAAATTGATGTTTCAAATGGAACGGGGTAGATGGGAGCTTGCCAAGTCCCTTCATGTGGACTCGTTAGACCCTTAGGGGGTCTTACGGGTCTCGATTTGATAAAATTGTCAAATTTCGACGCTTCGGACCTTCGAGGCCTGTTGGCCCAGTTTATTTGGAGAATTACTATTTTTGGGCCTTTTCGAGTGAGGGCCCGTTCAAATTGGGGTGTTTACACAATCAATGGACAAAATTTCACTGTATGAATCTATTTATGACTTCAAAGGATTTTATTATGATTTAGGAAGGATGAAATAACCAATTTACAATTTTGATGTTTACACCCTCCTCCAAAGAAGAAGCAAAGCTTTTCAACATAATACTAAGGCACCAATTCTAAAGAAGATCCTAAATATTTTTTTAGAAGCAAGGTATCTTTTTCAATTGATTAAAAGTGAAACCTATAAATAAGAAAATTTACTAAAGCCTCCGCTGTAAATCAAGCATTGCAAGCTATTTTCTAAGAACTGAAAAATCCTTCTTAATCAATCAAGCATGAAGTTCGAAGAGAATAAAGCTATATGTCATCAGTTTGTTTGTATTTAATTGGTAATCAAAACACATTCACTTCGTTGAGCGAGAGTACTTAGATTTGTATCACTATCATTTTCATCAAAATCAATAAATCCACTTATCATCTTATTGTAAATCCCTTTTTTTTATCAGGACACCGTATTCAGGATCCCTATCCTTTCTTGGAAGGTTTTGTTGAGCTAAGTGGTACGATGGAATCACCACCATTCCAAGATTCAAGGGTATGAAAAATCACCCATAGATAAATAAGTCTCTAAACTTGTTTGTGGTTTAGAAGTTTGGTAAGTAGTTCGACTGAAAAGAAAAAAAAGTTGTTAGGCCCCATTCTTTGTTATCCTTTAGAGGACTATTTTTTATGATGACCTGCTTCTAAAGTTTTTTATATTTGCTTCTTGTTGGATTGCTCTTTTGATCACAGTTTTGAAAGGTCGGGGTATTCAAATCTTTGTCTATAAGCTTGTCCATTAGTTTCATATGTATTCTCAGATTAGGATTGTGAGAGCATGTGCAAGTATTCGAAAGAAGAAAAACTGGTCTAAGGTTTCCACTACTGAGTGTTTCCTTAGATCTTTCCAAGTGCACATTGTACAACGAGGTGCTCCAATATAATTCATTAGATGGGAGACTCACTACAACTTTACATTAATGAAAGACTAAGTATAAATGATGTTGGGTAGTACTTATACTTGTGAGTTCAGCGAAGATTTCAACAACTTTTAAATTTCTCAAGGAATTTGGGAAATGTGAGGAGCAAAGCTTTAGTGTCTCAGAAGTTAGGATGGAAAGACTTAAAAAAATGGTTGGAGAAGTCAAAGAATTCAAGCAGAAACCAAAACTTTGGGCATTTTGGGGTGCTTGAAATATGAAGGGAGAGTCTAAGGAGGGCTTTGAATGGGCTTAGAAAGAATAAAAATGTAAATGTAATTCTTGGTTGTGGAGAATTGGGAGATGGTCCCTATTTATAGGTTTCCTCAATGCCCCTTTGAGCTTGTTCTTTACTAAAGTAACAAAAAATGGCCTAGATACCCTCATTTTCAACATGTAATAGAAAAATCATTAAATTTTTATTACTTTTCCCCCTAAAATCATTTTCTCCAAGCTATTCAACCTCTATAGGAAATTAATTTAAATTTCATCTTGAATCCATCATTTTGAACATCAATTTAACCCTTTGTAAAAATCATAAAATTTTCTATTAAAAAAAATCTCATAATCTTCTAATTCGAAAAACCTATTCTTTTAGATTTCAAGAATAATGTAGATTAATTTGAATTGAAGGTTGAAAATTTGAGAAAATTTTTTATCCAAGAGGTTGAAGACAAGGGTAATGAGCTTATTTTGCATTAGTTTATTGGAGAAGATCGAGGTCAAGCATACATGTAGGAGTTTTGGTGAATATTTGAGATACCTTGTATTTTTAAACTGGTGACATTGTCCCTTGACTTGGGTCATTTTGCATAGAATAATGAGAAATTACACAAAATCAATTATCTTCAAGTTCGAATTGACCATTAACTATAGTTTGCCCCCACCCTGGCAGAAAATCCTGGCTCCAACCTTGTCAATGCCAACTTCAGATCTGATATAAGTACATAATTGAATTTGAAAATGGTTTGGGCTATACCTTGAAAATACTCAACACACACTATCAGGGAATGCCTTTAACCACTCCAAGCTTTAGACTGACCTTGAAATTCGGTCTCAAGTGAGGCTTTAAAACAATGGGCTAATATAGCAGTAGGCTTGTCATTTTTAAGATCGAACTTAGAGTTCAGTCTTGAAATTTTTAGGCCTACTCTAGACTTAGGGTGTCTATTAAGGCTTGGGGTAATGGTTTGGTCTCGATGAGTTTTTAGGTGACATCTCTGGGGACCCAGGTTTGGTTCTTGGACTTGGTCTTTTCAAGGTTATGGGATTTTTAAAAAGGTCTAGGGTTTTGGGATTTGTGTTCTATTTTGAAAAAGATTTCATTCATAATTTCTTTGATACCATTGATCTTCTGGAACTACTGTTTTACAAAGTATCGAAAATTCATGCACAATTTTGGGGTGTCTACACTTATTTTGCACATCCCTAGGTAGATTGCAAAATTTATTATGAACAAATTTGTTTGAGATAAAAAAAACTTGAGTTATCTCACTTTCGGTGCCAATCAAGTCAAATAATCAATGTAAATTGTCCATCACATTAACTATACCAAGATCTAATATGACTATTTGTTTTTGTAAATTTTAACTCATTTGGTAGGTCTATTAAAGTCCAGACACCATTGTCATACATGGATTCAACCTCAATTGCATGTCTTTTTTCCAATGAGTGTACACATCCATAGTTAATGTGGTTTCTCAACAAGTTATAAGATCATTATCTTTTTCTTTATGGAAAATTGATAAAACTTACTTTTTAAATAACTAGAAGGTGGTATGTGCAAATTCACATATACCAAAATGGGTTATTTTAATTTAAAATATTAATTAAAGGATTTTTAAATATTATATAATAAAAATAATCTATATATATAAAGGCATGGGATTGTAATTTCTTGGTTTTGACCAAAATGACTCTAATTATATTAAGTTTAAATGTAAAAGTTGGGGCATTTATGACATCCAAATTTTGGTGCCAAACCACTTCTACTCGGCTTCTCTCATTATAATTATAAAGATAATATTCAAGTCTGTCAAGAGGTCTTGAAATTACCTTTAAAAAAAAGATCTTGAAATTCTTTTATGGGAAAATTACGTAAAGGGCACACGTGGAGGGATTTCTTTCTAAGTAGCTGTAGACACGGGATTTTGTCATTACGATGACCACATCTACAATGGTTTGGAGTCGCCACCATTCATTTTTGTAAGTGGGTGTGAATGGTCACCCGATGTGCATTTTTTTTAGAAAATGTGACATTTTTGGTATTTGGTGACTCTCGATGGATAAAGATGAATCAACCCTTGAAATTCGGGTAAGCGGCTCGGTTGGAAAAAAGGGAAGGTGTTAGGCACCCTTTTCTCCCCACTAGATAGTGGTAACCTCAACTCAACTCAGTCATTTTGATTAAAAAAATACAAAAAACGATGTGCCGCGTGTTGTGCATTTGTACCCTAGATAGGGATTCATTTTCGGCTTGATCATAGGGTCATTCCATTGATGGAAATGACCCTTATAGACCTTTAGCCTTGGGGTCCATTCATCCTAATAAATAAAATGAAAGGGGGAGGGTGATAGAAGAGGGAGGAGGAGGGGGTGTAAAAGAGAGAGGGGGGGATTGAACCCACCTTGTATCTTCTTTCTTCTTTTCTTCCTCTTGAGTCCTTAGTATTTTATGAAAATACAATTCTTGTATGGTTGAAGGAGTAGAGAAGAGATGATGAGAGAGATGAGTGGAGTATAATATTTTTTTTTTATATGAGACTTGAGGAGGATTGGTGATGGTTGTTAGTAGTGAGAGTTGGAGAGAATTTTGTAGTGAAAGTTGGGGGCCATTTTTGGGAAGAGGAGGAGGGTATTTATAGATGTTGAGGAGTTATTTTAGGGATATAATGGGGTGAAGTGAAGAAAAAGGGTAGAATGGTTATGAGTTTGAGAGAGAAATTGGTGTAATTTAGAGGAGATTGGAGGGTATTTAAGGAAGGGGGGTTAAATGGGTGAGTTTTGACCCAAATGGTTTGGATCATACCCAACCCATTTGAGTGGAGTGTTTGGTGAGGTGAGTTTAAGATGGTGGTTGAGATTAAATGGTATTTGGTTTAAGAGAATGGAGGATTTAAAGAGGTGGTTGATGATATTTTGGGAGGGTGAGGGAGATGATGCCATGTGTCAAAGTGGTTGGAAATGAAGGGTTGAGATAAGTTGATGGGAGAGGTTGAGTGTTTGACTTGAGAAGATGGTGTAGGTTTAGGTTGTAGATGTAGGTTTTGTAGGGAATGATGAGGGTAGATTAGGGGAGGTATAGGTTAGGGGTGTGGGTAAATGTGTTTGATTTGAGAGAAAAGGTGATGGGTTGATGTGTGGATAGATGGGATTTAAAGCAAATTAATTGGGTAGGTAGTTGGGTGAGGGAGGTGAGATGGGGTGATGACATGTGTCATCTTTTGATGATAAAAGAGTGATTGGTTGATGTGGGTTGTGGTTTATGGGTTAGGGTTGTGGGTTGGATAATGAATTGGATATGGTTAATGATTTGTGGGCTTTGTAGTGTTGGGCTTGGGTTTTAGAAATGGTTTTGGGTTTTAGGGTTTGGTTGAGGGTTATTTTGGAATGGGTTTTGAGGGTATAGGTTGGTTTTAGATTTTAGGTGATGTAGGATTGATTTTAGGCTAAGGGTAAGATGAGAAATCGATTTAGGAAAGTGTTGAGGGCTCATGGGCCTTAGGTGGGCCTATGGTTTTTTTGCGGATTCGGAGGCGGAGCGGTGGTAATGGAGGAGGGGTAGGCATCCCAAGTTTCACATTTTTAATTTTTTAATTTTTTTAGATTTTTGCAATCATTAGTTTGATAAAAAATGCCACGTGTTGGCGAATCGGGCTTTTTAGGCCCGTTGGTGAAATTTATCGAAAATTTGGCGTTTTTTATTTTGGAAGCGGAGCGGTGAATATTGGGAAGACGTAAGGTAGGCCGAGTCCTTTCGGTAGGTCTCCTAAACCATTGAGAGGTCTTAGGGGCCTCGAGTTGGTAAAAATGTCACTTTTCAATGACTTGGGCCTTTAAGGCCCGTTGGCCCATTTATTTAGAAAATCGATATTTTTGGGCCCTTTCGAGAAGTGGCCCGTTCAAATTGAGGTGTCTACAGCTGCCCTTCTTTGCAGGAATTGCGTGCAAAGAACTGCAAAAAATAGACTAAACCCCTATTTGTATGGGCCAGAAAAGTTCTGTACAAACACGATCTCGAATTATCGATTGTATTGAAGATTTTTGTGGAAAATGGCTGCTCAAGCACGGGGTCTGACAGAGTTTTGCCTTATTAATTCATTGATCTCGATGGTGCGGAGCTCGTGTGAGATCTTTGATTTGATGAAAATTTGATGAGTTTTGAAATTCGACTATTTCTTCGATCGTGTTTTGACAAATCGGAGCCTCAAGGGTCAATGGGAATTCCTCCCAATTGTTCAAAACTTCCCCTTCTCTGAGGGGGCGGATGAGATGTGAAAGTGATGTGTTGGGTGATTTGGTCGGTGGTTCGGAGATAACTATGATCTCCGATTGATTTTTGTCAGATTGGGGCATGGTCCCTCCCAAGCTTGGTGGGATGACGACTGATGCCCAGTCAATGCCCGTTGAAAAGGGTGAGTCTTCCTTTTGGTCGGTAGTGATTTCCACGTTGGTAGATTTTAAAACGGTCTCGGATAGACTTTTGTTGGAATCCCCATTGAATAGAACATCAATGCCTTCTACGAAGGATGGTTGGGACTCAACAACTAAGTCTTCTTGAAAGTGCAGTGGTGCAATTTTTACCGTTTTTGCCCTTTTTGCCAATGGTGGTTCCGATAAGGTTTGCTCTTGATAGCTTTGCTCTTACCTTCTCCTTCCCCTTCTCGATGTGATTGACAGCCGCGAATTGGTACGAATGGTAGAGTGCCTTGTCCTTTGTCATCTCTATATCAATAAATGGCACGTCCGGAGCTCTGCCGGCCGGGATCAAGTTTTCTTCCAAAACGGATATCATTCTCTGTCCCATGATGAATTTGACTCTCTGGTGTAGAGAAGAAGGTACTGCCCCTGCTATGTGGATCCATGGCCTGCCTAGTAATAAATTGAAGGTTGTCGGTATTTCCATGACTTCAAATGTTACTTCGAAGGTGCACGGGCCTATTGTGATGGGTAAATCCACCTCTCCCAAGGAGTCTCTTCTTGAGCTATCAAAGCCTCGGACGACCTTGTTGTTGGGCTTCACATGAGACCAATCAGCGTTGAGCTTCCGGAAGGTTTCAAGTGGACAAACATTAAGCGCTGAGCCATTATCAATCAGCACCCTGGCAACCATCATGCCCTTGCATATGACCATGATGTTTAGTGGCTCGACGTGCCCCGTTCCTCCAGGCAAAAATTCATCTTCAGTGAAAATAATGGGATTGGGGGCCATTATCTGGCCAATCGTTTGTTCTAGTTGCGTAGGTGAGGTAGTTGCAGGTACATGCGATTTTTCCAAAACTCTCAGTAATGCCTTCTGACTTTTGCATTAGACCTAGGATACTGATTTGAGCTGGCTGTTTGTTCAATCTGTCCACTATATTATGCTCTCTCTTGAGGACGAGCTTAATAAAGTCTGTGGCTTCTTCGTCTGTCACTTTCACTTTTTCTTCCGTCTTCTCCTCCTTATACAGCTTACCCTTTCCCATTGCTTCTCTTTTCTCTTCGTCGGTCACCCCTTTGCCTTCTTCCTTGATTTTCACCCCATTTTTTGATATTTTTTTGTATCGCCCTGCCCTTTTCATATGCCCAATGTCGGCCACCATTGCTTTCTTCATGGCTTCAACCCCGGAGGATATGGTGATGGTTGTCTCGTAACTCCAGGGAACTGCCTGGATAGAGTTATAAGGGAATGGTTTGGGTGAGTGTATGGTCATGGGAGGTGGATCGGGTTTTACATTGAGGATGAGAGGTGGTGCCGATGGTTTTGATGGAGTGTATGGGATGATGAGCGGTGGTCGTGAAGATGAGGTGTATGGTATATGGAGAGGGGGTCGAGTTGATCCTTGGGAATATGGTGGTGTGTAGGGTATAACAAGGGGAGGTCGGGTTGAATTTTGATGATGGGGTGATCCGTAAGGTATAACTAAAGGTGGTCGGGTAGCGGTATTTTGATGAGGGGGATGGATGGTGAGGTTGGCCATTCTGAGAGGTAGCTGTGAATTCTGCGATGAATCTGTATAACGGTTGACTGTGTTAACCGTTGACGTCCTTGATTCCTTCGTGAAGCGTACCCTGACTTTTGCACCGATAGGCGCTATCAAATCTGAGGGATTGAAGTCGAGTTCTCCGCAGATGACATTTACCCTATGCCCACTCCCCTCTCCATTGTGAGTAGGTAGGGGGTTTTGATTGATATTTGTTGTTGGGGGTGGGTTGGCAGGTCCATCCAGTATGAGTGCTTTTTTATCTATCAAATTTTGCACCTGGTGCTTGAGTTGCCAGCACTGATCAGTAGAGTGCCCCGGTGCACCCATGTGAAATTCACAAAACAAGCTGGGGTTATACCCTGGTCCTTTCGCAGCCTCTGGATTTGGTGGTCGTTTCGTGAGGTACTCTCCCCTAAGCAAGAGCGGAAGTAATTCTGTCAACGTCATAGGCAATCTGGTGAATACTCTGTTTACCCTGTTAGGTCGTGCTTGTTGATTTTGCCCATACTGTGGTACTGGTTGTACTTGTGGAGGAACTGTCTGAAAGAGATTCTGCGGTGCTGGAACCCAAACAGTTCGAGGTACTGGCGCCCAAGGGACTTGTGGTGCCTGCGGCCTCTGAACTGGTGCCTGAATGAAAAGAGGTTGGCTGGGTTGTACATTGTTGATTTCAGTTTCCTCTTTTTTTTTTGACAAAAGGCACGAACTTCTTCTGTGCCGATGTCCCTGCTGCTGCACTTAGGGATGTGAAGTCAAATATTAAACCAGTTCGGATCCCATCCTCGACCCGGTCTGCCACTTGAACAAGATTGGAGAAAGTGCCCGTGGTATGTCCAACCAGATGCGTATAAAAGGCATGCCCTAGTGTTGAGATGAACGTGGTGTTCATCTCTTGTTCAGTCATTGCAGGCCTCACTTGTGAGGCAGACTCCCGCCATCTTTGGGCATACTCTTTTACTGTTTCCCTCTGTTTTCTCACCATTTTAGCCATGTCGTTTCAATCCAATCCCACATCCGTATTGAACCGATAATTATGCCAGAACATTTCAGCCAAGTCTTGCCAACTTTTGATAAGCGTATGGTCTAATCCGGAAAACCATTTAAGTGCTGGCCCTATCAAGCTTCTTTGAAACAATTGCACCAGTAGCCTGTCATCTTCGCCGTATTGGCACATGGATCCACAGTATAGTTTTAGATGTAACAGAGGACACCCCACCCCACTGTACTTCTCAAACTCCGGACATTTGAACTTGACCGGCAATTGTGCATTAGGATAAAAGCAAAGGTCCCTGAATCTTGTTCCTCCTAAAGTATTTGTACCCTTCATCCGTCTCATTTCTTCTTAGAGAGACTCTATCTGCTGGGCCATTTTGTTATCAGTGGCATTTTTGGCCTCAGGCACCCTGAAGTCACACTCATCATCTGGGATTACCACCGGAGGTGGTTGATTCTGTGGGATGTAAAGTGGAGGGCCCTGATACATTGGCACCGTAGGAGGTGTGGTGGTCTGTTGATCTGGTCGTGTCTGTTCAAGGGGTTCTGGATTTGATCCAGATGCTTGGTGCTGAGCGGCTTGCGCTTGTAGGAAGTTAGTATTACTAAAAACAGCCATCAACATTTGTTCTTGTCTTTTCGTTGCTTCTATTAACTTCGCTATCATTGCATTAGCTTCAGCAAGTTCACTTGTCGCAGGTTGTGGGTCCTCTGAGTTGCTCATAGTTGATGTAGATCGAAGGAAATACGGAGGCTTCTCAGGTTGTTTGTACTTCTTTCGTTTGGCCACCTTTGGGTACAGAAGACCAAGCATTACTATCTTGTTTACAAAAAGAAAAATGCCTGACATTTTATTAGGTCGGGTAAAAGTTATTTATTTTAAAGCGAACGAGTTTTAAAGAAAGAGTTCTTTGGTTTGGAGCCAACATTAACGCGAAGTTGGCATTAACACGGGACTAGCAAAATATTTTGAAAAAGAATTACATCAACACAGAGTTGGCATTGACACGGAGTCGGGAAAACATTTTGAAAAATGTAGTTTCATCAGCACGGAGCTGGCATCGACATGGAGTCGAGAAAACATTTTTGAAAAAGAAATTTCATCAGCACGGAGCTGGCATCGACACGGAGTCGGTAAAATTTAAAAACGATTTCATCAGCACGGAGCTGGCATCGACATGGAGTCGGTAAAGCATTTTGAAAAAGTGAAATTTCATCAGCACGGAGCTGGCATCGACACGGAGTCGGTGAAGCATTTTGAAAAAGAAATTTCATCAGCACGGAGCTGGCATCGACACGGAGTCGGTAAAATTTAAAAACGATTTCATCAGCATGGAGCTGGCATCGACATGGAGTCGGTAAAGAATTTTGAAAAAGTGAAATTTCATCAGCACGGAGCTGGCATCGACACAGAGTCGGTGAAGTATTTTGAAAAAAAAATTTCATCAGCACGGAGCTGGCATCGACACGAAGTCGGTAAAGTATTTTGAAAAAATGAAATTTCATCAACAAGGAGCTGGCATCGACACGGAGTCGGTAAAGTATTTTGAAAAAGAAATTTTATCAGCACGGAGCTGGCATCGACACGGAGTCGGTAAAGCATTTTGAAAAAATGAAATTTCATCAGCACAGAGCTGGCATCGACACGGAGTCGGTAAAGTATTTTGAAAAAATGAAATTTCATCAGCACGGAGCTGGCATCGACACGGAGTCGGTAAAGTATTTTTAAAAAAATTTCATCAGCACGGAGCTGGCATCGACACGGAGTCGGTAAAATTTAAAATGATTACATCAGCACGAAGCTGGCATCGACACGGAGTCGGTAAGACATTTTGAAAAAGAAGATTACATTTTGAATTTTGTACACCAACCCATTAAACAATTCATTTATGCCATGATTATCCACAAATATACTGAAAGAAATTTCATTGAACTATTAAAAATTGTTTGACAAATAGGATTTTCATTGAATTACAACTTTCAAATAATCCTGTTTTACATTCTTTTACATGGACGCTTGGATTTGTTTTGATCGTCATCAGGATTGCTGGGACAATTAGGCTTGCTTCTTTTAGTTCTAACGACTGACTCTTTGAACTCTGCTGGTCCATCTGGATACCCTAAGGTGCGTTTGTTCCACGCCTTCTCAATGAGATGCACTAACTTTTCAGTCAATGATTCGGGAGAAAAGAATTGTTTGTGTTGAGGTAGCAAAAATTCTATAGGTACTCCGTACTGTTCTGGGATCAAAGCAGGTTGGTAAAAAGATGTCTCGTCTAGTCCGATCAAACAGACATAATAGGATCCTTTGGTACCTAAAACAGGGTAGTCCGTCATCCACCAAGGGCATCTCAAACCAATATGACGTGCAAGACGAGAATCCAACCATTTGCCCCATGCCTTGACTGAGTTGTGACGCACTAACATGTTTCTCTTGGAAAAGTGCTCTGGTCTATACTCGAGGGTTGAAGGAATGTCCACAATTTTGAGACGGTCGCAGAGCCACATATAAAGTAGGTGAGGGCTTCCTTTGAAATCCCTTCCCTCACTATTTTTTATGACATCCAAACCTGAGAAGGTTTCAGCTAGAATAAGAGGTACGGGATTGATTTTTCTAGAGAACTGGGAAGCTATGTCTATGAAAGACTCAGGAACAGTTTGACCCTCGCTTTTGGAGGTCAGTATGTATTGGGCTAGGATCCCTAAACATAATCGATAGTCTCTAGTGGCTCTCCAAGCTTCTGGTTTTACATTGATGGGATGACTACAAGAGTGGTATAGACTCAATAAGGGTACTAAATCCAATCTCCCGTTACGGACTAAGGCCTTGGCTTCTTCCTTTGAAATGTTTAGGCCTGTGACGAGATCACCAGAATATCCTGTCTTCAATGAAGGCCTGACTAGAGGACCTGAAGTAGATATCCCCATGATACCACAATAGTCTTCATGAGTAGGACATAAGTGCATATGCCCAATGTGGAAGATGTGAAGATAAGGATTCCAACGCTTAGCCATAGCGTGCAAAAGGTTCCAATCTATCTCAAACTCGTGGAAGTACAGAGCGCATCTCAACATGAATTTTGCAAAGTTGAATTTCTCTACGGTGTGCATCCCCGTGATGGTTGTTTTGACCAATTGGTCGATTGGGTTATTGCCTGCAGCCAGCATCCTGAGTTGACACAAGAGAATGTTCAGTACATTTCCAAGGTCAATGTAAAGTTACTTTTCTTTTGAAAATCTTTGTTCTTATGGAAAACACTTTTCTTTTTTGAAAATTTGATTTTCATTTTGATTTAAATGGCCCGGCCTATCATGATCATTGGATCGAGATGGACTGAGTCATTTTTGCAAGAAATGGATTCTTTATTGGGTCGGTGTACCCATTTTAATTTTTGAAAATAAAATTTTGACCCTTGAGGACAGTCATACACTTTGATCTCTTTATTCACATACATCCACATACATCAATCATCAAGTTTCTTTCAACAACCCGGGAACACCCGCGATAAGTTCGAGTCGTGACTTACAGGGAAGGTTTTTAGACTCTAAGCTTACTACTGCAATGCATTTTTATCTGGCCACTCTTGCCCAAGTACACCTATATACCTCTCAAGCGTACTCAATCAGACGGTACGTGGTGACTTGGTTTGATATACCGTATAGGTGACAATCTAAAACTTCAATTCACTTCTCTGAAGCCAAAAACAGCCAGTTTGATCTCCAGTTGAGAGGTGGCACACGATGCTGAGCAAAGGCCCGCTTAAGTACCTCTCGTCTAGAATAGACGTAATCTATCCTCTTCGTACAGTAGGGTACAGCGGGGCAGGATCTTGCTTAGGCACTGGTTTTGACCAAGAAGTGCAATTGATGTACTTGGATTATCTTTTATATACCTATGGGTACGAGTCAAGAGTTGTAGCTTTCATAAATGGTTTTCGCATCCCGCGAGGGGACCGACCACGTACTAGTACTACGTTGGCAATCGGGACATGTGACCGTGCGGCTTACAATAGGACAAAGGCTCAGGTCGCTCCAACATGGGTGTATCGAATACCTTTCAGAATCACACTGATAAAACGATATTGATTCTCTAGTTTTATATGCCTTACGGTACGTGATTGGAGTTGTGGTTTTCATGAATGACGTCGCATCTCCGAGGAGACCGGGCCACGCACTAGTGCCACGTTGGCTATTAGGGACATGCAAGCGTGCAATACAGTAAAGTAAACGTGCTAGTGGTGTGTGCAAATAAGATAGGGTGTGCCCGGGGCATTTTCCAAATGAGTAGGCCCGTTGGCCAGATCACAGCCTTTTAGATAATTTGTCCGTAAGAGTCGCACATTCATCATCAACCAATCAATTTTTTTTTTTTCAATTTTACGAATGAACTAATCATAAAAGGACTTCTCATTTTTTTTTTTTTTTTTTTTATAGTCCAACCAACGATCACTTTGAATTTTCATTTTGATCAATCAAAAAGTGGCGAGTGGTACGCCCTGAGTTTGAAAAAGATGATCCGTTTGATCTTTTGAAGCTTTAAAACTTAAAATAAAAATAAGTTCCAAAAGGAAAGTTTCCAAAACTGATGTAAGGAACAAGTTGAGCAAAAAAAAAAAAAAATTTAATTTAATTAATTTTTTTTTTAATAAAATTTTTTTGTGCCCATTTTGAGGCACATTGCCTCTGGTTTTTGGCTTGGGCCAAATTTTTTTCCCCTTTTTTATGCTTTTCTTTCCTATTCATTTTGTATCGCGACGAGACGTCAAACGGAAATGATAGCGTAAACGATAGTAAATGAGCTCAAAAACCGATTCTGACTTTGTCACATTTGATAGAAAATTTTGTTCTACCCCAAATTGATATGCACTAATAGCTAATCGGAGATCGGACGAGAAAGTTATGATCATTTTAAGTTCGACTGTCCATTCGGCCAAAAAAGAAGAAAAACGACATTTTTTATTTATTTTTTTATTTTTTTATTTTTTTATTTGTTTTTTTATTTTTTTATTTTTTATACACATTTTGAGGCACATTGCCGCTGGTTTTTGGCTTTGGCCAAAAAAGAAATTTTTTTTTTTTCATTTGTTTGATGATACGCATGCTTAAAATGACATAATCGGAGAAATAAAGTGAAAATCGGATTTTTTGTTTTTTGTTTTTTTTCAAACGAGTAAATAAATAAAGGAAACCTACCTAAAAAATAAATACAACAAACACAACAAGTATTGTTAGCTTGCAAAGATAAAAAAAATAAAAATTGAAACCTTTCCTTTTTTACCAAAATAACCGAGTTGACACGAGGGTGGAGCTTTTACTCCCCAGTGGAGTCGCCAAGCTGTAGACACGGGATTTCGCCATTATGATGACCACATCTACAATGGTTTGGAGTCGCCACCATTCATTTTTGTAAGTGGGTGTGAATGGTCACCCGATGTGCATTTTTTTTAGAAAATGTGACATTTTTGGTATTTAGTGACTCTCGATGGATAAAGATGAATCAACCCTTGAGATTCGAGTAAGTGGCTCAGTTGGAGAAAAGGGAAGGTGTTAGGCACCCTTTTCTCTCCATTAGATAGTGGTAACCTCAATTCAACTCGGTCATTTTGATTAAAAAAAATATAAAAAATGATGTGCCACGTGTTGTGCATTTGTACCCTAGATAGGGATTCATTTTCGGCTTGATCATAGGGTCATTCCATTGATGGAAATGACCCTTATAGACCTTTAGCCTTGGGGTCCATTCATCCTAAAAAATAAAATGAAGGGGAGAGGGTGATAGAAGAGGGAGGAGGAGGGGGTGTAGAAGAGAGAGGGGGGGATTGAACCCACCTTGTATCTTCCTTCTTCTTTTCTTCCTCTTGAGTCCTTAGTATTTTATGAAAATACAATTCTTGTATGGTTGAAGGAGTAGAGAAGAGATGATGAGAGAGATGAGTGGAGTATAATATTTTTTTTTTATATGAGACTTGAGGAGGATTGGTGATGGTTGTTAGTAGTGAGAGTTGGAGAGAATTTTGTAGTGAAAGTTGGGGGCCATTTTTGGGAAGAGGAGGAGGGTATTTATAGATGTTGAGGAGTTATTTTAGGGATATAATGGGGTGAAGTGAAGAAAAAGGGTAGAATGGTTATGAGTTTGAGAGAGAAATAGGTGTAATTTAGAGGAGATTGGAGGGTATTTAAGGAAGGGGGTTAAATGGGTGAGTTTTGACCCAAATGGTTTGGATCCTACCCAACCCATTTGGGTGGAGTGTTTGGTGAGGTGAGTTTAAGATGGTGGTTGAGATTAAATGGTATTTGGTTTAAGAGAATGGAGGATTTAAAGAGGTGGTTGATGATATTTTGGGAGGGTGAGGGAGATGATGCCATGTGTCAAAGTGGTTGGAAATGAAGGGTTGAGATAAGTTGATGGGAGAGGTTGAGTGTTTGACTTGAGAGGATGGTGTAGGTTTAGGTTGTAGATGTAGGTTTTGTAGGGAATGATGAGGGTAGATTAGGGGAGGTATAGGTTAGGGGTGTGGGTAGATGTGTTTGATTTGAGAGAAAAGGTGATGGGTTGATGTGTGGGTAGATGGGATTTAAAGCAAATTAATTGGGGTAGGTAGTTGGGTGAGGGAGGTGAGATGGGGTGATGACATGTGTCATCTTTTGATGATAAAAGAGTGATTGGTTGATGTGGGTTGTGGTTTATGGGTTAGGGTTGTGGGTTGGATAATGAATTGGATATGGTTAATGATTTGTGGGCTTTGTAGTGTTGGGCTTGGGTTTTAGAAATGGTTTTGGGTTTTAGGGTTTGGTTGAGGGTTATTTTGGAATGGGTTTTGAGGGTATAGGTTGGTTTTAGATTTTAGGTGATGTGGGATTGATTTTAGGCTAAGGGTAAGATGAGAAATCGATTTAGGAAAGTATTGAGGGCTCATGGGCCTTAGGTGGGCCTATGATTTTTTGCGGATTCGGAGGCGGAGCGGTGGTAGTGGAGGAGGGGTAGGCATCCCAAGTCTCACATTTTTAATTTTTTAATTTTTTTAGATTTTTGCAATCATTAGTTTGATCAAAAATGCCACATGTTGACGAATCGGGCTTTTTAGGCCCGTTGGTGAAATTTATCGAAAATTTGGCGTTTTTTATTTTGGAAGCGGAGTGGTGAATATTGGGAAGACGTAAGGTAGGCCGAGTCCTTTTGGTAGGTCTCCTAAACCATTGAGAGGTCTTAGGGGCCTCGGGTTGGTAAAAATGTCACTTTTCAATGACTTGGGCCTTTAAGGCCCGTTGGCCCATTTATTTAGAAAATCGATATTTTTGGGCCCTTTCGAGAAGTGGCCCGTTCAAATTGAGGTGTCTACAGTAGTCCCTAAGTTTTAGGACTTCCCTACATAGTCCATTAAGTAAAATTTTTCTTTTCAATAGTCCTTGCACCCCATTCCCCACATTTCTCACAATTGAAATGCCGAAACTCCCCTAACCGTTCGAACTCACCATTTTCATCTAACAAATTTGAATTTCTAATATTCTAATAGAGAGTTTCAGAGATTCCATTCCGACGGAAAGTGTTTGAGAAGGAAGGAGAAGCCATTTTCATGGGATTTTTCAAGCATTTCGAGGACGAATGTAAAAAAGCTAGTTTTTTCCCTTCATTTTTGGATGAAAATAAATCAAGGATGATTCTTTTAGTTTGAAATCATCTATATAAGTTGTTATGTTAAAATTTTAGTTGATCGTTCCATGTATGTTAGTCAAAAAATAAAAATGGGCGGGTTTTACCAACATTGTTGAGGTCACCACTTTTTATTGTCGAGTTTTTGACATTTAAAAAAAAATGTCGAACTGGACAATAAAAGTGGTGAGTTCGACAATAAATAAAAAGTGATGAACTCGACACTTTACAAAAAATTTAGAATCTCCACTTCTTTCTTCATTTTCGTCATAAATTGTCAAAATAAATAAAAATATAGCTAAATGTTCAAAATTAGAAATATATCATTTCCATTCGTCATTCACGATAGAAAATTGTCGAAAATGATTGCAATCACTATTCAAAAATCTAAGTTTGTGAAGAAGATGAGAAGAAGGGTAGTTTGGATATTTCAAGAAAATTATAAGGTGAGATGGGTTGAGGGCCATTAAGAAATAAAAAATTTACTAAATTGACTATCAAGTTACAGTCCAAAACTTAGGTACTATTTAAAAATAAATTTCTCTACTAGTGTCCTCTAATTAATTTTCCTTATTTTCTTAAAACCATCTCAAAAACTATAACTTTGGACCTCAGTCCTCAACAACTTAGGTGTTGTTTAATACAACTTCAAAACGCAGATTTTCCAGCATTTGCAATCAAAAGCTGCATTTTGAAGCTTAATCAAATGCAACCCAGCAACTACGTTGAAATATTGCGTTTTGAAATGCAAATAAGAGAAGCGGTAAAGAGGAGCTTTTTAAAACTGCGTTTGCGGGAGATTGAGATACCGAATAAATGGTTCATGTAAATGACATTTTTGCCCTTGCCTATTTTCTCCTTCGAATAAATCGACAGAAGCTCTCTTGAACCTCTCTTCGCACACACAACGGCTCTCTCTCTGGAACCTCTCTCTTACTCTTGGACACCTCTCTCTTTGTTTCATCTTTGTCTTCAAACGTCTAACACAGCTGTGCATAGCTGTTCAATCTCCAACTCGCACAAATCTATCTCCTTCTCAAAGCTCTCGCACAGATCTTGAAGGAGTTCGACCTCTACATCATCACTCATCAACTCTTATAGGTATCCTTCTCATTTTAGTATATTTATAGATCGAATACGTTTTTAGTTTGGGGTTTTTGGTTTAGAGAATGGGTTTTACCTGTATGCCCATCACAATATCGATCTCGAACTCAACAAGTCAAGGCCATGTGAAGCCAATCTAGGATGGTGAGAGCTTATTGATTGGGTGCAACCATGACTATCATTGAGTTATATAGTTTTTTTTCCAAAAATCGAAACAAAAGAGAACATAATTTTATATTTTATTCATAAATAAATATATAACCAATTCTTTAAGTGTTAAAGACGAACGTTAGAATTAAAATTTCAATTGTTAGCTTGTGTTTACATAGTTGAGATCGAATTTTTTTTTTTTACATGAATCATTTTTCTGGAGTTGTTGAAAGAAATTCTAAATTCAAACCATCTCAAATGCGTTTTCATTACTTTACTATTTATTAATTTTACTTCATATATTCTTTTAAAATATTTTGCCTTTTACTATTACAACTTATCCATCCCAACATACAATTTTGTTTTTATTTTTTATTTTTGCACATTACTTGATACTCACAACTCAATTTATTAAATCTTTTCCTACCACCATATCTAGTCCATTTCTAATATTATCATATTTTTTATATAAGAGAGTGCACTCTTGACTTGTCTATGGGATTAGTCGGATTAAGTTTGAATACTCATGTATCAAAAAATAATAATAATAAATAAATAAATAGTTATAATTGAGTGTGAGGAATGCTATCCCTTCTTTCACATGAGTAGTTTGCATCCCCTGTTTGTCATCATCATCATATATGCCTTATCTTCAATTTTAGCAATGCTCTTAATTAGATTTGAATTCCTGATTTAGAGCTAGTCAAGAGGTTGTTTTAGTTATGGTTTTGACTTCAAAGATTTATCCATTGCTTCTTTTGCCTTTAGTGGTAGCACAACCTCTTTTCTTATATAATCTATTTCGATCTCCTCTTCTAAGAAATCTTTCCCATGCCACTGTAAGGAAATTTATTTTGCTCACCTTTCTTCATTTTCAATATATGTTGGATTGAAATCTATTAGATCACAATTAAGATGGATGTTTCTTTTGCTCCAACTACCAAGATGGATACAATTTTGGTTTTATTTTTTATTTTTGCACATTACTTGATACTCACAACTCAATCTATTAAATCTTTTCCTACCACCATATCTAGTCCATTCTTAATATTATCATCTTTTTTATATAAGAGAGTGCACTCTTGACTTGTCCATGGGATTAGTCGGATTAAGTTTGAATACTCATGTATCAAATAATAATAATAATAATAAATAAGTAAATAGTTATATTTGAGTATGAGGAATGTTATCCCTTCTTTCACATGAGTAGTTTGCATCCCCTGTTTGTCGTCATCATCATATATGCCCTATCTCAAATATTAAGCTTTGTAACATCTATGCCTTGCACAACTATTTTAATACTTCTTTCAACATGATTTCAATAGTAATGAAATTATCACTGTGATTATGTACTTGTAGGTGAATACGAAAACTTTTTTTTTGTTATGTAAACCTTTTGATTTATATTTGAATAAAAGTATGGCCCTCTAGCGTAAGTCATTTTTAAAAACGATATTCAGTTGAGTAGGCAATTACTTTGTTTAAATGCATGAAAGTAACTTGTATCGCTTTATGAATTGGCCTCGATAAAATTTATATTTTAGTTAGTTACGTGCAAATAACTGGTGACTTTTCAGTCTCATCTGTTGATTGTTAGTTCAAAACATGAGAGTTGGTTCTAGTTCAATAGTAATTGAAATGAGCAGTCCTAGGTTTTCTTCCATTTACATTTATTTTTTCAAGTGTAAAATACAGTGCAAGTTGTATTTGAGTTGTTTGGTTGCAAGATTGTGCCAAAATTAGCAGTTGTAACCTGTATTTTGATTATTTTCCAAATCATATACACACAAAAGAGATCAAAAACCTATTAAGTCATTGGTTCAAAAAAGACTCTAAAATGAAAAAGATGAGATGGTGAAGAACTTCACAATAAGGCAATGACTACCGTGGGACTGAGAACACACATACACACACACACACACATACAAAACACACACACAACAATTACTGTATTTTGTACAGTCAAAGATTGAGAACACAGGATTCCCTCACCGTAGGACTGAGAACTGTACGTTATTCCGACTATCTATATAATAACCTGACATTGCCTCCTGGTTTCTCTCTTTGATTATACACTATGCAAAAATTGTAGGTTGAGATGGTGTAAGTAATCAAATAATTTACATGATTAATTGAAATAGAATATGACATGTTTCGTTCTATTGGTGTCTCATATTATTACCATTGGCAGATGGAAGATAACAATTCAAAGATGCAAAAGTAGATTAGACACCCAAACAACATGAAGTTTGGGTCGAGATCTGCTATGAATTAATTAAGAAGCAAAGGAGACCGCATAAAGTGCTTGACAAGACCGATTATGATTTCTTGGTTAAGGAGTTTAATAAAAAAAACTAATGTTTATTACAATAGATGGCAAATGAAGAACAAGTGGGATAGACAAAAGGCATTTGGGGACGTTGGAATAAGATTTGCACGAATATCGACGTCTCTTATGATGTTGATAATGGCATATTAGATGCAAGTGATGAGTAGTGGGAGGGGTGGTTAGAGGTACATTTCTTGTTAATTTGTCATTTTATTTATTTTAAGATTTTTGTCTCTTTATCTAAAATAAGATTTTTTTTATATTTTTTATGGCATCATCTAAAAGATGCAATATTTCGAAAGTATCCTCTGAAATTTGTGAAACAATTAGATTACATCTTTGGAGGCACATATGTCACTGGTAGTCGGATGTGGTCACCTGCATCTGGTACAATGCCATCTACATCAATACCCCAGGATGAGAATCTTGATGAGGATGATCTAGATGATGTCATGCCGACCTAGCATCCAGAGTCTCAGACACCTCTAGACTTTACTCCTGATGATGGTGATAAGTTTGAGGATGATACTACTCCTATTGTACCCCCACCCATAGACCACGTTCGACGCAGAAATGGAGATACTCTACCACCTCAAGGTCGTAGGCAAAAGATGACTACTGCTATGCAAATTGGCCAGTCATTGGAGAAGCTCGCAGATGCAATTCACAGTTAGATATCTGCTTCTACCAATCCCACTCTACTTAAGAAAGGCAGTATTCAAGAGTCGATCGAGCTATTAGACCAGCTACTAGATGTACCCACCAACAGTGCTCTCTATCATTATGCGATAAAGATATTTATGAAGAACAAACAATTCAAATAGATTTTTTGTCCATTACGATCAGTAGATGTTCATCTTGAGTAGTTGGAGGGCGAGATGTTTAATTTTATGGCTGAAAAAAAATTTTAGACATGTTTTATATGTTACTACAATATTTTTGTGGGTTTTATGATGCACCTATAGAGTGCAATATACATTGGTTATTTTTGGCTGTTGGATGGATATTATGCATATTATATTTTCTGTTACATGGTTCTTTATTTTCTATTAGATGGATATTTTGATTAATATTTTCTATTAGATGAATATTTTATTTGCTATTAGATAGATATATACCACTAATATAAATTCATAAGCACGTCATGGATTCAGATGTTGATACCACGAATACTATCGATTCAGTTGATATGGTTGATACCATCGATTCAAATGATGATTCCACCAATACTGTCGACTTAAGTGTTTTAAGTATGGTCACTATAGGAGGCGTCCTAGGTTCCTTATTATATTGCGAGAATTCCTTATATAGGGAGTCACATAGTAATAGACAATTAAAAGGAATTGATTTTGTACGTGAAACATTGGATGATAATCGTGCAACGTGTCATTCATTATTTAGAATGGAACGACACGTATTTCTGAATTTGTATAGTATTTTGGAAGTTCGAGGTTTACTGAAGATGAAACGTTATATTACTATTCAAGAACAATTAGCGATGTTTTTATTGATAATATGACATAATCAATGACAAAAATTAGTTACAAATAGTTTTGATCACTCAGTTCAATCGATTAGTAAGTATTTCAACATAGTTTTTTTGGCTATAGTAAACTTATCAATGTCCTTAATTGTACCTCCCAACCTCAATGAAGTTTCTTCGCACATCCGTAATAATTCTCGTTTTTGGCCATATTTTAAGGTAATATATATATATATATATTTGAAAAAGACTTGTTTCATTAATGTTTATATATTAATATACCTTAAAAATATGTAAGATTGTATTGGAGCAATAGACGGAATGCATGTTAGTGCATTCGTACCAATAGCGGAACAAATACGATATCGAGGACATAAAGGACTTATACAAAAATGTAATGGCAACATGTTCGTTTGAAATATTGTTCACTCATGTGGTGGTCGGTTGGGAAAGGTCGGCTAATGATTCACGTGTCTTCCTTGAGATATTGAATACTTTCTGTTTAAATTTTTCATATCCTCCACCAAGTCTGTATTTAAAAGTTTTTCAATTATATCTGTTTATATTCAATCTTAGAAATTTATATATTTTTTTTGGATAATAGGTAAATACTATTTGGTAAATGCTAGGTACCCACTCATGGATGGTTATCTCACACTTTATCGAGGTGTTCGATACCATCTATAAGACTATAAGAGATCACGAGCAAATAGTCAAAATGAACTATTCAATCATTTACATTCTTCACTTCGGAACGTGATTGAACGAACCTTTAGGATTTTGAAAGTAAAATGAATAATCTTGAAGTTGATGCGTTCATATAATTTGGACAAACAACGAAACATTGTTGTTGTTTGCATGGCATTGCACAATTTTATTAGAAAACATGCTATCATCGATGAAAAATTTACTCGATTCAAAGAGAAGGATCAATGGAAGTAGAAGAAGAGGGCATCACTAATCAAGAGTATCCAATTTTCCCATTAGTATGTCGTCAGAGTCAACAAACAATGAAAATACATAGGGATTTAATATTTGATACCATTTTTACTAGCAATCATTGATACATTTTCATATTCTGTGTTTTTTTATTTTATATTGTAATTATAAATACTGTTAAACAATGTTGGAATAAAGATTATACTGTTTTTAAGTATATTTTGAAGATTCTATGCTTATTTATTTATTATCTTTGTGTATGATGAATAGTATTGATGGCAAACTATCGTACCCACCATGTTGTTCATGTGTCGAGTAATGACATTAGTTACAACTAAAACAAAAGAAAATTATGGGAGGATGTTTTATAGGTGTCCATCTTGACAGGTAATATGGTATTGATATTAATGTTGGGTGCGTATTTATATTTGGTGATATTGATATTAATTCATGTATTATTTTACTTTATAGAGACATAGATGGTCTTTTTTGTGGGTAGATGAAGTTGACATTATCAATGATAATGTTCCTCAAGATAAAGTAACATAATCAAATAAGAAGAATGAAAAATATCTTTTGTATGCATTTGTTGGATGTATATTTTTCATGTTTTTTTTACATTTCAGTTTTACTTATTATATTAACTATGATTATTATGTTTAAATGATGTCAGAATCTAAATGTGGTGGTTGTGAATGTATTGTGTACATACGATGTAATGTGGATGTGTTATGTAAAATGTACAATTTGGATTGCATACTATGCAGGTAGTTTTTTATCAGGAAAATTTCATATGTTCAATTGCATACTATGCCAAAAATTTTATAGAATTTTATTATATTTATCTATATTTATCTATATTTATTGTAATTATATATTTATAGGGTTTTTTTAGTAATTTTTTATGCATTATGTGTACATTATGTTGGATTGTGTATTATGCAGGTATTTTGTTTATCAAGAAAAATTTATATATCTATTTTTAAGAGGAGATACTATCGAAATTTCTATAGAATTATAAATTTTTCTATATTTTTTTAGAATTATAAATATTTTAAAATTAATACAATTATTTTTTAATTTTTTATATAATTTTATTATATTTATATATATTTACTGTAATTATATATTTATAGGGGTATTATGATAATTTATAGGGGTATTATGGTAATTTTTAATGCATTCTGGGTGCACTAGCAACCTTAAGGGTATTCTGATCATTTTACCCTAATATAACAAATTCTTGAAGCTGTATCAAACAGTAATTATTAGATTCTAGTCAACAACACATCACTTTTACAAAGCTCTATCAAACAGGCTTTTCAACCTTGAGGGTATTCTAATCATTTTACCCTAATATAACAGATTCTTGAAGTTGTATCAAACAGTAATTATCAGATTCTGGTCAACAGCACAATACTTTTACAAAGCTCTATTAAACAAGCTTTTCAATGTTTCAACTTCTAACAATAGATTCAGACAATAGAAACTGACAGCAGATTTAAGAAGCTGAATCAATCAGCACCTTAGCTTAGAGCCAAAAATCCTAGTGAAAATTACCTAAAGGAAGCTCACAGAGGGACTTCTTTCTAAATAGTCCTTCAGTTTTCACAGTTAGCTAAACAAGACATTTGGTAAACTTTTTCTTTCTAAATGGTCCTTGATGACCATTTTCACTATTTTTGGCATGTGAAATGTCGAAATTATCCTTTTCTCATCTTCTTCTTATAGTTAGGTTTTTCAATGACGATTGCCATCATTTTTTATGATCTTTGATCATAAATGACGAATAGAGAGTGATATTCTCTTAATTTTGAACATCTAGATGTATTTTTTATATATATTTATTTCGATGATTTATAAAAAGAAAATTGAATAACGAAGTTGAGATTCAATTTTTTTATTTATGATTTCATCGTAACTTTTGATTTGCAACCATAATTGATATATTTTTGGGTATTTTGAAGAGATTAACTAAGTATCAAAGTTGAAAAAAAAAAAGAAAACTTGATTAAATTACAACGTCAAATTCATCAATTTTTAACTCACTGTCGAGTTCACTAGTTTTAAACTTATTGTCGAGTTCATCACTTTTTATTAAAGAATGAATTTGAGATTCAAAATCTTTTTAGGATTACATTATAAATTTTGATTTGCAACCATAATTTATACATTTTTGAGTATTTAAAGGAGATTAAACAAGTATCAAAATTAGAAAAAGGAAAAACATAAAATCCGATTGCATTATAGTGTCGAGTTCACCACTTTTTATTTCAATACCGTCGACCTCGACGGTAATTAAATAAAAAGTGGTGAACTTGACACTAAGTAGTGAGCTCATTAGTTTTTAACTTACTATCGAGTTCACTACTTTTTATTGAAGAACGAATTTGAGATTCTAATTTTTTTATTTTATGATTACATCGCAAAATTTTAATTTGCAACCATAACTTATACAACGTGAATTCGACAGTAAGTTAAAAAGTAGTGAATTCGACACTAAATTAAAAATTGATGAACTCACCACTTACTGTCGAGCTCACGACTTTTTATTTAATTACCGTCAAGTTCGATGGTATTTAAATAAAAAGTAGTGAACTCAATGCTATAATGCAATCGGATTTTTCATTTTTTTTTCTTTCTAATTTCGATACTTGTTTAATTTCCTTTAAATACCCAAAATGCATATGTTTTGATTGTAATCATAAAAATAATTCGAATCTCAATTCGTTCTTCGATAAAAGGTGGTGAACTCGAGAGTAATTTAAAAATTATTGAACTCGACGCTATAATGCAATCAGATTTTTTAATATTTTTTTTCGATTTTTTAACTTCTATACTTGATTAATCTCCTTGAAATACTAAAAAATATATCAATTATAATTGTAAATCAAAAGTTACGATGTAATCATAAAAAAAATCAACTTCATTTTTCAATTATCTTTATAAATCATTGAATAAAAAAAAATACATATACATGTTCAAAATTAAGATAATATCATTTCCCATTCGTCATTCATGATCAAAAATCATAGAAAATGATAGCAATCATCATTGGAAACCTAAATATGTGAAGAAGATAGGAAAATGACATTTCCCAGGCCAAAATGGTAAAAATGGTCTTCAAGGACTATTTAGAAAGAAAAAGTTTATTAAATGTCCTCTTTAACTAAGCGTGAAAATCTAGGGACTATTTAGACAACATATCTCTGCGAGGGTCTTTTTAAGTAATTTTACCAAATTCCTGGATCGACTTCCATGCGTATTCCTTGGTCTAGATTTTATTTTTCTTAACCAAGAGTCCAAGACAGAACGTATTTCGATTGCAATTCGTCTCCCTCTCTCTACATTTTCATTAATCTCTACTTTCTGTTCTTGATTTCTGAGAAGGAGAAAGTACTTGAAAGGAAAGCGTTAGAGGTCGAAGGTAAGTTTTGTCAGGGTTTATTAATCAATTCTGTTGTTTGATCGTTCCCGGAGATTTTTTTTGTTTTTGTTTTTTGATCATTTGTGCTGTTTGATCGAATTTCGTATGCATTATATCGATTCATTAGGGTTTGTGTTCTGATACATCTCTCTTTCTTGAAAGATTTCTTTTTTTTTATTGATGCAGCTTCAACCATTGCCAAAATGGAGAAACAAGTCCAGCTCTGCCTCATTTTTGAATCAAGGGTTTTCATCCCAAACTCAAAGGTCTTTACTAAGCTTGTACTGTTTTCTTTATTTATATTTTTTTAAAGAGATTAACTTGGTGGAGAGAGTAAAACAGAATGCTACATATTGCCATAATAATATTCAACACAGATGATTGTGGGACATAGGGTTTTCACCTTTGTATGTTTTTTGCATTCTATAGAGATGAGAGGGATGAGAGTTCGATTGTCAACAAACTGAGACTAAGGCTCTGCTTAGTACACTACAAATCATTTACATTTGCAGTGAAACTTTTACTATTTACTATTGCTTGGTGGCCATCGGAAAATCTCTTGCAAGATCATTTTTGTTTTTGGTTCATATTTGCAATTTTATTTTATTTTTTGCAGTGATTTCTTATTTAAAATAAAACGTTAAACAGTTTTAACTTATTTGACCTCATCAAAAATTTATTCAAATTACAAAAATGCCCTAATACTTACCATATACATGGATTTTTTAAAAAAAAATGTCCTTATCAAAATAACCTACATATTAAAATTATATAAATACCCATCATCAAACAAACTATTCAAATTATAAAAATACCTTCAATACTTGTTATAATAACATGCATATAAATTTATAAAAATACCATCATGATGAAGGATAGTTTGTAATAGCATTGATGAGAGGTATTTTTGTAATTTCATATGCAAGTAAATATATCTTTGATGAGATGTATTTTTATATTGTAATAGGTACTAGAGGGCTACTTTTATAATTTAATTTTTCTTTTGATTATTATGATTATTTTGTAATTTTAAAATGCAATTTAATGTAACTTTGATCATGAATTTTGTAAATTTGAGTGCATATCACTGTAACAAGTATTGAGGGTATGCTTGTAATTTCATTGAAAGGGGTATTTTAGTAATTTTGAGTTGCATAGGTTGGAGTCGAATCATTTTGCAAAGAGTCGTGATAATATGATGCCCCCTTGGACACACGGCCCCATCACATAACCGTAGATCATTTGCCTTGTGATACACAAGAAGAAGATTTATGGTTGTGCGTATCCCAATGCAAATGATCTGTGTTTCTGTGATGAGGGCGTAGGGGGGCGTGTGTCAGAGGGAGGTGTTAGAAAATCATTACACTTTTGCAAATGATTTGAGGTACTTTTTGTGTTGCAAATCATTTGTTGAAATTTCTTTAAGAGTTTGGGTGATCTATGCAAATTTTCTGAAACACAAATCATTTACACTCTGTAACCAAGCACCATAAAATTGATTCTAGAAAATTATTTGCATTTTGCAAATGATTTGCAACATACCAAGCAGGGCTTAAATTACAGATAAAAGGTATTATATAAAGCCTCATTTTTTTTTTTTGATATCTGATCAATTCCATGAAATATAGAAGGCTATGGTGTTGGATGTGGAAATCCATCGGTACACTCAATATGTCAATTCTTGATGCTCTTACTATTCTAAGTAAAATGAACTATAGAATTATGACCCTGCTCATCAGTCCATTATTTGCTTCTTGTATGTTGCTGTTTATTTGCAATCTATTAGTTTCATCTGTCATGGTTCTTTTAAAGAGTTTACTCTTTCACATTTATGTAGGCTGTGTGAAAGGCCTTCCTATGAATAGTGCATCTTTTTTACTTGCTGAAGTCCTTATATTTAAGAAATATTAATGGGTGTACTCTATATTTACTTGCATATACATTAAGGGGAGTGTGGTCCTTGCGGAATTTTGCTTTCTTTGCAAGTCGAATGATGAGTCTATCAACCATCTTTTCCCTCACTATAGAGTCGCTCATCAAGTCTGGTTTTATTTTCTTTCTTTATTCAATAACTTTTGGTGTGCCCCTTTTTCGGTCCCTTTTTTTCTTGATTGTTGGAAGTCCACAGACTTTGTTGGTAGGTGGAGGCTTCTTTGGCATTTTATACCTCTGACTATCTGTTGGGGTTTGTGGAATGAAAAGAATGAGTGAATCTTTGTAGGGAAGGAGCATTCTCTGTAGGAGATTATCCTTAGCATTGTGGGTTTACTGTTTTACTGGTGTAAGCAGTTTCATGAGTTTGAGGATATCATTTTGAGGATTTCAAGTTAAGGTGGGAGCTTGTTACTAGCGGGTGACTCCGGTTTGGAATGGGGTGGTGTTTTTTTCTTCTTCTTCTCTTGCTCTTGTTTGTATTCTCCTTTCTTTGTTTTATTCTCTTTTGAGGACTTCTTGTCCTCCTCTAATAAAATTTTGGTTAGAAAAAAAATTAAAATAAAATTATATTTGCAAGAGTTATTGTATAGTGTTGACATAATATATTTATAACTCTGATTGATACAAGATTCCAATTTTTGACAAGGCATGTTGTAGGAGGATCATACTTTTTTCCAAGTGTTCAATTTAATCTAAATGTAGTTTGACCAATAAATATAAGTGTAGAAAAATTGAATTTATTGAGAATTCTTGAATGATTATTACAAATGCCCCAATAGTGGTATTTATAGACCAACTATCCTATTATAAGAATAATCTAGAAATTCAAGAATAATCTAGAATAGTCAACCAATTATCCTATTGTAGAAGATTACATGAATATTCTAGAAAGTCAAGAATGATCAAGAATAATCAAGAAGAATATCCTATTTTCCTGATTCTATGAAATCAGATTTTCTAATTCTCCTACACTCCCCCTCAAGTTGGTGCATAGATGTCAATCATGCCCAACTTGCTTATCAGATGTTCAAAGTTAGGTCTAGCAAGGCCCTTAGTCAAGATGTCGGCTGTTTGCTGACTAGAAGGCACAAACGGCAAGCAAATAGTTCCAGCTTCAATTTTTTCCTTAATAAAATGTCGATCAATCTCAATGTGCTTCGTCCTATCATGCTGGACAGGATTGTGAGCAATACTTATTGCAGCCTTACTGTAGCAGTACAGCTTCAGAGGAAGTTCCACAGTCATCTTGAGTTTTTCGAGGATTTTGTATATCCACAATACCTCACAGATCCTTTGAGCCATTGCTCTAAACTAAGCCTTTGTGCTACTTCTGGCAACAACGTTTTGCTTTTTGCTTCGCCAGGTAATCAAGTTTGCCCACACAAAGGTGCAATATCCTAAAGTAGATCTCCTGTCATTCACCGAACCTGCCAAATCTGCATCAGTAAATACCTCAACACTCCTTTGATTTGTCTTTTTGAAAAATAGACCTTTTCCAGGAGTAGACTTTAAATATCTCAAAATTCGGTAGACTGCCTAGAGGTGTTCCTCATAAGGTGCGTGCATAAATTGACTAACAACACTGACAGAGAAGGCAATATATGGTCGAGTATGAGATAAATAGATTAGTTTTCCAACCAATCTCTGGTATCTACTAGTATCAACAGGAACACTTCCCTTTTCCCAAAGCTTTTCATTAGGATCCATGGGAGTCTTAGCTGATCTGCAACAACTCAACTCGATTTCCTTCAAAAGATCAAGAATATACTTTCGTTGAGTAACAACGATTCCTTTCTTTGAACGAGCAACTTCCATGCCAAGGAAATATCTTAGCGTTCCCAAATCCTTGATCTCAAATTTCAATGCAAGGCTCTTCTTTAGTCTCTCTATTTTGATCACATCATCACCTGTAAGAATAATATCATCAACATAAACTATTAGCACAACAACCTTTTCTTCATGAGAGAATTTGAGAAATAAGGTATGATCAGCTTGTCCTTGAGAATATCCTTATTTTTTGACAGAATGTGTGAACTTCTCAAACCAAGCCCTTGGAGACTGTTTGAGACCATACAGCGACTTTTTTATTTTGCATACTCTTGAGCCAAACTTATTCTCAAAGCCCGACGGCCTATCCATGTACACTTCTTCCTCCAAGTCACCATTGAGGAAGGTATTTTTTACATCTAGTTGTTGCAAAATCATAGATAAAAGTACTCTCACTGTGTTTAATTTTGCAACAGGAGTAAAAGTCTTAAAATAATCAATGCCATATGTCTGGGTGAATCCCTTTGCTCCCAACTTAGTCTTGCATCTTTCCACTGAACCATCAGAGTTGTACTTCACAGTGAAGACCCATTTACAACCCACAGTGGTCTTCCCAGCTAGCAATGCCTCAACACTCCAAGTATTGTTCTTCTCAAGAGCTCTCATCTCTTCAAGTTTTACTTCCTTCCACTTTGGAACCTTTAAAGCCTCCTATACACTATTAGGAATTTCTACATTGGACAATTGAGAGGTAAAAGCAGTAAAAGATGAATACAATTTTGAGTATGACACAAATTTAGACAGTGGATGACTAGTATAGGATCTAACCCCTTTACGAAGAGCTATAGGAATGTCTAAATCAGAAGACTTAGACTGACTGTTGGGAAGAGAAAGAGAATTACCTGTAACAGACTCAGATTGTTGATTCCTCCTTGGTTCAGTATCATGACTGTGCTGTAGAGTCAATTTGTCTTTCCTTTTCTTATGATTCTTTTTCAAGTAAACAATCCCTTTCCAAGTTCGGTCACCTTCCTTGAATCTATTATCATGTTGTGATATTATAGTAGGCTGTTCCTTATTTTCAATTTTCAAAAATTATTGTTCAAAATTCTGATTTTTAGATTGTTTTTCAAATGTAAGCCTAGACTCAGGGGAAACGTCATTCATAGTAGGATGAGTTTCAAGGAACAAATTTTGGCCATTTACTGTAGGTGCAGAGATACTAGACTCAGACTCTTGCGAGAGAAACACATCATCTAAGAGAAAAACATTGCCCGAGTTAAATGAATCTTCCTTAAAAATCTCCCCCTGAAGATGAATATCCTTAAAATATATTTATTTTTCAAAAAATGTAACATCCATTGTGACAAAACATTTTTTCGATATCGGGTCAAAACATTTATAGCCTTTCTGAATTGGGGAGTAACCAATGAAGACACATTTTATAGCTCTGGGATCAAGTTTTCCAATTTTTGATGTTCATGAACAAAAACCATACAACCAAATATTTTTAGAGGTAGATCAGCAGAAAGTCTAGCAGTTGGAAAATAATTTGTGAAAACTTGGAAAGGAGTTCGAAATTGTAAAACTTTGGAGGGCATTCTGTTTATTAAGTATGCAGCAGTTAAAACAGCCTCTCTTCACAGATACTTGGGAACTTTAGTTGCAAAAAGTAACGCATGAATCACCTCCACTAGATATTTATTTTTTCTTTCTGTAACACCATTCTGTTGGGGTGTATCGATGCAAGAACTGTGATGAATAATTCCTTTTTCAAGAAATTTTTTTCAAAGGTTATGTTAAAATACTATTTCCCATTATCACTCTTGAAAACTTGTATGTTAGTTTGAAATTGAGTCTGCACCATATTGTAAAATTTTTTAAAAACGCATTCGGCCTCTGATTTTTCTTTCAATAAATACACCCAGCAGAGTCGAGTATGATCATCCGTCAATGTGACGAGCCATCTCTTGTTAGAAGGTGTACTTATCTTATTAGGACCCCAAACATCACTGTGAATAATAGTGAAAGGTTTTGATGGTTTATATGGTTGTGAAGGAAAAGATGTACGGTGGTGTTTTGCAAATTCACATATTTCACAATGAAACATAGATGGATCTTTATTGCCAAACAAATTAGTAAACAAATGTTTTAAATATTTGAAACTTGGATGATTTAATCTTAAATGCCATAACATAATATTATTATTGGAATTAGAAATAGATTCAAAACAGGAACATATTTGTTGAGATTGTTGCCTTGATTCAGATCCATCATCAAGGAAGTAGAATCCTTTACTTTGTTTAGCACTGCCAATCATCCTCCCCGAGGTCAAATCCTGGAACATACAATGAGTTGGGAAAAAATTAGTTTGACAGTTTTGATCACGGGCTAGCTTACTGACAGACAAAAGATTACAGGAAAGTTTGGGAACGTGAAGAACATCATAAAGAGTGAGTGATGGAAATACTATAATAGAACCTTTTCCTGCAATGACTGAAAGAAAGCTATCTACAATCTTAATTTTCTGATTACCTGCACAAGGATTATACGAAGAAAAAAGATTTGACAACCTTATCATATAATCGGTTGCACCTGAATCGATGATCCAGGTACGATCAGGGTTGACACCAATGAGAGCTACTTTCAGGTAATTACCTTTTTGAGTCAAAGAACAAGAAAGATTTTGCTGAGACTCGAGAAATTTGTACAATTGGTCTATCTGCTCCATGGTGAAAGGAAACGAACTTGAAGAAGACTGCTGCTCTTGATCTAGGACACTAGCCTGAAGTGCACGCCCCTCTCTACCAGACTTCTTTTTCTAGTTTTGAGGCTTGCCATGAATTTTCCAGCAAGTTTTTCATGTGTGCCACGGACGTTTGCAGTAATCGCACCACAACCATTTAGAATGCTTACCATCCTTCTTCACTTCCTCCTGAAAATCCCGAGTTATAAGGGCAGAACTTTCTACTTCCGAGTTAGTAGTACTAGGAACAGATTTGTTAAGCATCACACTCTGCCGTGTTTCTTCTCTCCGAACATCTGAGAAGTCCTCACAAATTGTTGGCAGAGGAGTTTTCCCTAAAATTCGGTCTCGCACCTCGTCTAACTTTTTGTTAAGTCATGCCAAGAACATAAATACACGATTATTCTCCTGTCGTTTCATGAATCAGATACTATCATTCGCGCACTCCCAGACATCATCATAATAGAGGTCTAACTCCTGCCACGATATCATCAACTCGTTGTAGTAGGAGGTTAAATCTCGGTCACCCTGTTTCGCGTGCCAACGTTTGGATTTTAAACCAAAACTCTGCGAAGAATTTTTTAAATCGGAATACGTATCCCTGACTGCTTCCCAAACATTTTTGGCCATCGACAGGAACATGAATGGCTTGCCAATTGCGGGTTCCATTGAGTTCACCAACTATGTAATAATCAAAGAATTTTCTGATATCCAGGTCTTGAGAGTCAAATCTACATCTACAGGTTTTCTCACTTCTCCTGTCAGATATCCAAGCTTCCCCTTGCCTTCTAAAATCAAACGAACGATTTGCGACCATTCCGTGTAGTTTTTTTCATTTAGATGGTGGATATTCAATTGGAACGAATTTGTAGACTCTTCCAAACCACTGAATGAAATGGAGGAGTTCAGGTTCGAACTTATGGTGTTTTCCCCTGACGCCGCTGAGTCCTTTCTGATCGCACTAGTTAAAGCTGTCTTCTACGGATTTTGGCCCGCCATAGGTAATCCCTAGTTCAGAACCTAGTGTTCTGATACCATGTAGAAAAACTGAATTTATTGAGAATTCTTGGATGGTCATTACAAAGACCCTAATAGTGGTATTTATAGACCAACTATCCTATTACAAGAATAATCTAGAAAATCAAGAATAATCTATAATAATCAACCAACTATCCTATTGTAGAAGATTACAGGAATATTCTAGAAGGTCAAGATTGATCAAGAATAATCAAGAAGAATATCATACTTTCCTGATTCTATGAGATCAGATTTCCTGATTCTCCTACAATGAGTTCAAATGATTTTTTACTCATCACGTGTTGCTTCTATTTCCATCGATAAGAGTTGTCTTTAGATGTTTTTAGTTGATCAAATTTATAATTTGTACCTTTCCGAATTTATAAATTCTAAATAGTTGTATATTTATGAAATTACTGTAGAAATGTGTTTCTTCTTTTCACATGTATGATTGTGAGATGTTCAACAAATAATGGACTTCTATTTCCAAAACCTCATCTGTTTTCTTAGCTTGTTATAAGCACATTGATCATCGAGTAATTCTATGAGTAAGTATCTCTTCCATGAAAATGCATTTGGTATTATTTATGTGGTTGATCATTGTAAGGAAATTGGTAACTGAGAATTTTCCATTATATTGTTGCAGCTCATATACCTTTATATCTGTACCTTGTCCTAAATACGACAAGCAAGACATGACCATTTGAGTATCGGAGGCTTACCAACTTGGGTGATATTGGTGTACTTGTAAAAGTACTTAATGTGATTTCTGATTTTATATTTCAAAAATTTATATATTCACTTTTATTTTACGCTTGACAACTATCTAAATTACTTGATCTCTAAAGCCATTTTTTACTTCAACAATTATATATGTATATATCCTTATCTAGGATATGTGACTGATTTTGCGTTTCATTTTCAATCGAGCAAACTTTTCAGCTTTGGAATGAATAAATCTAGTTTACTCTCGAAGTACTAGATCTTAAACTTGCGTTCCAGATTGAAAAGATTGTAGAACTTAATGCTTCTAGTAGTATAGATGACCAGACATTGTGGAGAAAGATTAAATCAATTAAACCTAATGTTCACGTGGATACAGTCATGGAGGTATGAGTAAACGATTCCAATCTTTTAGTGAAGGGGATATGATCATGGCTTATTTGCATCAATTTTTTTAAAGTAGTACCTACTCAAAGCTCAACAAGAGGAAAGTTGGACTTCACAAGATTTTAAAGAAGATTAATGATAACGCCAACAAATTGACTTGCCAGACCATATGGAGATTGATTTACCTTAATCATTTCAAATCTTTATCACTATCATTGAGGTGTTGATGAGTATGAAAATTCTCAGTTCTCACCAAGCAGATGATTGATGTTAGAAATCATTTTACATTGGAATACTTGATTTGTTGGTAATGACGATGAGGAAAAGATAGGATATGGTTTGATTATGAGGAGTTGCCAATGAAGTATCCAAAGTCGTTGGAGGTGTATAACAGGATAAACTCAATGGGAAGATCTTTCCAAGGAGAAAGGATTCATACAAATACATTGCAAAAGGATAGTCTTCAATCTGAAAAGAGGGATAACAAGAAGAAAAGGATGGCTTCACTAAATTCTCAATCAAGCACAATTAAGAGATTGGGGTTCAATAAGAAACTTATAACTCAAGATCTGAATGTTGGATTGATTTGATATTTTTATATATCATAGTAAGAATTTATTATTAGGGCTCAAATATCATATAGATCAAAGAAGAGGAAATGCATCATCTTGAGGTTAAACGATTGTTGGATTTTATCGACTTTTAGAATTGTTGAGAGTTTGTGAGGAATGTTGAGGTCTCTTTCTCCCAAGGTAAGGTAATAGAGGTCCAGACTTTTCTATTTATTAAAAATAAATGTGTTATTATATTAAACTCATTGAGAGTAGTTTCTTATTTAGTTATGGGGACCTTCCATATATGTCTTTGTTAAAATAAGTCTAGATGTCCTTTTTGGTCTTTTTACCTACTTAGATAATGTAAACACTTTAAAACCTAATTAGGGCTAATTATAATGATAATTTCTTTCTCTCAACTTTTAACTTGGTTTCAGAGCGTGCGATCTGAATCTCTATCGAAATCCTTCTTCTTCCACTACAAACTCAATAGGCTCATTCTTCTCTACATCACTCGTCTTCAACCCATATCACCCCTACGGGGGTTCTTTCTTGTTGCAAACCCCATGCGATAGGGAGTTAACTTGGGATACCCACAGCAACAATGCTGTTTAGGGACTACGACACCTATGGTGGCTGTATCTCAGCCTTGTGACACCCCTGGTGGCTGTAGTGAAGTCGTGCAACGCCCCTGGTGGCTGTAGTGAAGTCGTGCAACGCCCCTGGTGGCTGTAGTGAAGTCGTGCAACACCCCTGGTGGCTGTAGTGAAGTCGTGCAACACCCCTAGTGGCTGTAGTGAGGTCGTGCAACACCTACGGTGGTTGTAGTGAAGTCGTGCAACACCCCTGGTGGCTGTAGTGAAGTCGTGCGACACCCCTAGTGGCTGTAGTGAAGTAGTGCGACATTTACAATCACCGCAGGTGATTTGTTTAAGTGTTTTCAACACAACAGGTGGTTGTTCTGCTTCGTGCGACACAGTTGGTGGCTGTCTGAGCCCTACAACCGTAGCAGGTAGTTGCATCTTCAGTAAATGACACTAGTAAGTTGTTGTTCTGACCTGTGCGACACAGTAGGTGGCTGTGTTTTAATTTTTTGATTTTTGTAGTGGTTATATGAGGGTGTCGGCAGTGTTTTTAAACACCTACGAAGTTTTTCGATCATATCAGGGTGCTGTTTGAGGCTGTTCTCCTACTTATCTTGCTCATTGATTACCTATACTTGCAGTAATGATTACTTGGATCACCCACAACAGTGCTTAATTTGTGCCCTCATTTTCTTGAACTCTCTTCAAACCAAAGTACTCGGATTATTTGATGGCCTCTGAGTCATCCTCTTCCTCGATCACTGGTATCAATAATGGATCGAGTGGTTTTTCGTCTCATTCAACCGACTTTCCCGGCATTCAAATCACTACCGTGAGATTAGATGGTCCTAACTATTTTCTTTGGGCACGATCGGTTGAAATGTTCATTAGTGGAAAAGGAAAGATCGGTTACCTCACAAGGGCGGACAAACAACCTACACAGACCGACATTTCTTACTCTCAGTGGTTTGCTAATGATTCTATGGTCCGTTCTTGGCTGGTTTCATCTATGCAACCACACATTGCAGCTGGTTTTATGTTTTCCTCGACAGCAAAACAGATATGAGATTCCGCAAAGAGTATTTACTCGCAGCGACAAAACAATGTCCAGATTTTTAACCTAGAGTGTGAGATTTCTCGTCTCTTGTAGGGTGACTCTTTTGTTACTACCTATATATTACAACTATGTGCTCGATTTGAAGAGTTAACATTTTATTCTTCGTACTACGCTTGGAAAGACCCTTTTGATGAGACATTGTATGCGTCAATTCTAAACAATAATCGGGTTTTTCAGTTTCTAGCGGGTCTCCGGGATGAGTTTGAATATGCGAGAGTTCATCTATTAGGTATGGATCCTTTTCCGTCCTTCCAAACTGCATATTCTTATGTCTTGGCTGATGAGAGTCGTCGTGGCGCTGTCTTTCATCTTTTTTCAGGAGATCACTCCGCTATACTTGCTCACCTACCTTTTCCACAGCCCTCCATTGGCTCTTTGCTTACTCATCAGTGACATAAGTGTGATCATTGTGGAAAGTTGGGTCATGTGAAGGCTGGGTGTTATGCACTTCATGGTCGTCCTAATCAGAACCGTCAACAGTCTCAACGATCTTCAGCTCAAGTAATCTTTCAACAGACAATTGATTTAACACATCCTTTAACTACTACTTCCTCATTGGAGTCGGTATCTCTATCCCAAGTCGAGCTTGACAAGTTTAGAAAATTCTTCAATCAAATGGAGACCTCATTTTAGTCAGTTTCTACCTTTGCTCACTCAGGTACCTTTGTATCTGCTCACAGTGTTTCCACCATTTTTTCACCATGGATCATTGATTCTGGTGCTTCAGATAACATGACCAATACGTCTTATTTTTTTCAAACTTATAGTGTTTGTTCTGGTCATCGCAAGGTTCGCGTGGCCGATGGTTCTTTGTCTTTTATAGCTGGTCAAGGTCATTTTCCTGTTATATCTTCGTTATCCCTACATAACACACTTCATGTTCCTCAACTTACTACTAACATTATATCTGTCAGTAGTCTTACTAAAAATTTAAACTGCAGTGTAACCTTTTATCCCTCTCATTGTGTCTTTCAGGATCTAGGGTCGAAGAGGACGATTGGAACTGGACGTGAAGTGAATGGATTGTATCTCTTAGACGTACCCGGTTCACCTAATACCCATTCTGTTTTTCAACTTAGTAGTAGTAGTCAGTCTAATAAGGCTCTTGTAATATGTTGGCACTTACGCTTAGACCATATTTCTTTTGGTTATTTGAAACACATCTTCCCGACTTTATTTAATAATAATAAGTTGCTTGATTTTTCTTGTGAAACTTGTCAATTAGCTAAACATGTACGTTCGTCTTATCTCGTTAGTATGAATACTACTGCACCTGCTTTGTTTGACTTAATTCATTCAGATGTGTGGGGTCCTTCCCCAGTCATATCCACTCTTGGTTTTCGCTATTTTATTTTATTTATCGATGACCATATTCGTACTACTTGGGTTTATCTTATGAAACACAAGAGTGAAGTTTGTGGGATCTTCAAGTAATTTCTTGCTATGGTCAAAATCCAGTTCGGTCGTACAGTCAAAACCTTCCGTTTTGATCATGGAACTGAGTACACCTATAGTGAGGTATTCAAACTTTGTTTAGAGTCTGGCATTGAGCATCAAATGTCTAATGTAAAGACACCTCAACAAAATGGTCGTTCAAAACGAAAAAATCATCATATTCTAGAGTTAGCTTGTGCCATCTCTATTGGTATGAACGTGCCACAATCCTATTGGGCCGATGCAGTTCTTACTGTTGTATATCTTATTAATCGAACCCCCTGCCGAGCTCTTCAATTTGCCACGCCTCTCTCTCAGTCCTATCCGGATTGTCCCATGTTTTCCCTATCTCCGCGTGTGTTTGGGTGCGTATGTTTTGTTTAAATTCTTGACCAAACTTGTACTAAACTTGACCCTAAGGCTGTAAAATGTATTTTTTTGGGTTATTCCTCTACCCAGAAAGGTTGTCGTTGTTACCATCCTCCTTCTCGACGACGTTTCATTTCTCGGGATGTTTCATTTTTTGAGTATACCCCATACTACAATGGGTCCGTTGGCATTCAATCTGAGTGGTTTCCCCTAGACTCTTCTGATGATCCTATGCTTGTTCCAAATCCAGTTCGGTCGTACAGTCAAAACCTTCCGTTTTGATCATGGAACTGAGTACACCTATAGTGAGGTCTTCAAACTTTGTTTAGAGTCTGGCATTGAGCATCAAATGTCTAATGTTAAGACACCTCAACAAAATGGTCATTCAAAACGAAAAAATCATCATATTCTAGAGTTAGCCTGTGCCATCTCTATTGGTATGAACGTGTCACAATCCTATTGGGCCGATGCAGTTCTTACTGTTGTATATCTTATTAATCGAACCCCCTGCCGAGCTCTTCAATTTGCCACGCCTCTCTCTCAGTCCTATCCGGATTGTCCCATGTTTTCCCTATCTCCGCGTGTGTTTGGGTGCGTATGTTTTATTCAAATTCTTGACGAAACTTGTACTAAACTTGATCCTAAGGCTGTAAAATGTATTTTTTTGGGTTATTCCTCTACCCAGAAAGGTTATCGTTGTTACCATCCTCCTTTTCGACGACGTTTCATTTCTCGGGATGTTTCATTTTTTGAGTATACCCCATACTACAATGGGTCCGTTGGCATTCAATCTGAGTGGTTTCCCCTAGACTCTCCTGATGATCCTATGCTTGTTCCCTTTCCTCTTCCATTACCTGTTCTTCCCTCTCCACCCTCTGTTAGTTTATCAATTCTCCCCTACAGGTTTACTCTCGGTGTCTACGTGATACTACCATTACTTCTATGCCAGATCAGCTCGCTTCCAACTCCGTCTCCTTCTGTTCCCTGTGATGATCGTCACATTGCCACTCGTAAGGGTAAGCGCACTTGTACTTATCTTATTTATAATTATGTTTCTGATTCTGCACTCTCACCCTCCTAACGGAGTTTTCTTGCTTTTGTTTTCGCTATTTCTCTTCCTACTATTATTGCAGATGCTCTTATCCATCTTGAGTGGCAAGCAGCTATGATTGATGAGTTGACTGTTCTTGACAAGACTCAGACTTGGAAAATTGTTCCTCTCCCACCTGAAAGGAAAGCTGTGGGATATCGCTGGGTTTTTACTCTTAAGCATAATCTGGATGGTTCTATTGCTCGTTATAAGGCTCGTCTGGTGGCCAAGGGTTATGCTCAGACTTATGGGATTTTGATTATCAGGAGACATTTGCTCCGGTTGCCAGGATGACCACCAGTCGTGTTCTCCTTTCTCTTGTCGCTATTCAAGGCTGGCCTCTCTATCAGTTAGATGTCAATAATGCATTTCTAAATGGTGATCTACAGGAAGAAGTGTATATGGTCCAACCTCCTGGTTTTCTTTTATCAGCTTCTCCTACCCGTGTCTGTCGTCTTCGTCATTCGCTTTATGGACTAAAGTAGTTCTCTCGCGCATGGTTTGAGCGCTTTAATATGGTCATGCATCAGTTTGGATTCCATCAGAGCTCTGCTGATCACACTCTATTTCTGTGTCACTCCCAGGGTAAAACTGTTGCTCTGATTGTTTATGTGGATGATATTGTTCTTACTGAAGATGATGATGATGGCATTATCGAGGTAAAAACTTACTTAAGCCGTCAATTTGAGATTAAGGACCTTAGCAATCTTTGCTATTTTTTTGGTATTGAGGTTGTCCCAATCCCGGTTTGATATATTTATTTCTCAACGCAAGTATGTTTTGGATTTACTAAATGACTCCGGTCAGCTTGGTTCTCATCCCGCTGATACTCCTATTGAGCAGAATCATAGGTTGGCTGATTCTGAGGGGGAGTGTGTGTCGGATATTGGTCAGTATCAACGTCTTGTGGGAAAATTGATCAATTTGTCTATGACTCGTCCTGACATTGCCTATGCTGTTAGTGTTATAAGTCAGTTTATGCACTCGCCTCGAACATCTCATCTTACTGTAGTTTATAGTATTCTTAGATATCTTAGGGGATGTCCTGGTTGAGGTATTTTGTTCAGTAATCATGGTCATCTTCGTGTTGAGGCATGGACAGATGCAGATTATGCTGGTTTAGTGACTGATAGACGGTCTACTTCTGCGTAGTGTACTAAAGTTGGTGGCAACTTAGTAACATGACGCAGTAAGAAGCAGGATGTGGTTTCTCGGTCGAGGGCTGAGTCAGAATACAGAGTTATGGCACTTGGAGTATGTGAGTTGTTGTGGCTCAAGATCTTACTAGCTGACTTGTGTCTTCTGGTGCCAGTCCCATTCTTACTATATTGTGATAATAAATCAGCTATTAACATAGCAGCAAATCCGGTTCAGCATGACAGAACGAAGCATATCGAAGTTGATCGTCATTTCATCAGAGAAAAAATTGTTTCTGGACAGATTTGTACTCCTTTTATTCCTACATCTCAACAACTCGCTGATGTTCTTACTAAAGGTGTAAGCAAAACCACCTTTGAAGGCATCCTGTCCAAGTTGGGCGTATTGATATCCACATACCAACTTGAGGGGGAGTGTTAAAATAAGTCTAGATGTCCTTTTTGGTCTTTTTACCTACTTAGATAATGTAAACACTTTAAAGTCTAATTAGGGCTAATTATAATGATAATCTCTCTCTCAACTTTTAATTGTCTTGCATGTGGGCTCTCTTGTGAATCTTTTAGATCATGGGTGGGATCTTGAGTTGAATCTTCTGCACAATCCCTCAAGTTGGGTTGGAATTCTACCAAGCACCCAATTTTATTCATAAGTCCTCAAAAGTTCTTACTGACAATCATTTGTAAGTATGCCAACAAGTTGATTGGTGGAAGAAACATAATATGTAACAAAAGAACCAAGTGCTAGTGTTTCCCATTCAAAATGATTACCAATCTCTATATGCAATGCTGAGATGTTATCACAAAACAAGGTGGGAGGTTGTGATGGGCAAATATCGATGTTTCACAATATGAAAGACATTCAAATAATTTCAGCAATTGTTGAGGCTAAAGTGTGATATTGGGTCTCTATAGTGGATTGGGCTAATGTTTGTTGTTTTTGGTACTCCACAAGATATTCCCACCATGATATGTAAAAATTCCCGTGGTGAAACACCTTGTGATTGGGCAGCCAGCCAAGTCTACATAAGAAAACCCATATTGAACAAAAGATTAGGTGGTAAGTGACAAATAACATGATGGATAATATCATGAATGTAACATAGGATTCTTTTGACCATTTGAAAATAGCCATAGGTTAGATTTTGCATAAAGGGAAACATAATTCACACTGTGAGACATTGGGTTGAGTGTATGTTAAACAACACAGACCTTCAACAATTCTTCTATAAAATTGAAAGAGATCATAAAAGCATATTTACTTTGGCTTAAGAATAAACCTTCAAAAAATTGATGAATTTCTATATACAAAAAGTAATGCAAGAACCCAATAGTGAATTCTTGATGGTGATGATAAATGAATCATTGAAGAAATGAGCAATTATCACCAATCAACATAACAACATTAACATAAAGTAATAATAAAATGGTTCCCTAAAAATGATGACAGATAAAAAAGATGAATCAGCCAAACTGCAAAAAATCCATAGTAAGAAGGAATGAGCTTAATCTATCAAATCAAGCATGTGGAGCTTTTTCTAAGTCCATATGAGGCTCGCTTAAGCTTACATAAATGATTGGTCAGTTTGTATCCCTAAAGTTGGGTGGTTGATCCATATATACAAGTTCATTAATATGTCCATGCAGAAAATTGTTTTTAACATCTAATTGACGAATGTCTCAGTTTTTCACTAGAGCCACCATAAGAAAATTCTGTATGATGGCCGGTTTTATTACAAGAGAAAATGTTTAATAGAAGTCAACTCCAAGGACTTGAGTAAACCTTTTTGCAACTAGTCGGGCCTTAGGTATTTCAAGAAATACTTTTTAGTCAAGCTTAGTTTTAAATACCAACTTGCACCCGTACACCGTTCATGTTGGGTGTTCTAGGGATCAAATCCCATGTGTCATTCTAGTGAAGATCTTTAATTTCTTCTATGATCCCTCTTCCTCTACTCCCTCTCTTTGCTTTTCTTTTAGGAAATCTTAGGATGTATTGGAGAACTCTCCTTCATCCTGAGTAGATTGAACCTCAACCTTGAACATGAAATGCTTTAGGTGGTTTGATCAAAATGATGAGGGTTAAAGCCCTATAAACTCTACTATCATGCATCATAATATACACAACTCACACACTCACACATGCATGGCAATGATGAAGACATGTAACTCCCTATCCTGGGATTGAAATACAAAGTTTCTAACCATGGCAAGCATGCATCTAAGGCCAAGGAATGAGGGGAGTTTCAATCATGAAACATTCCCAAAACACCAAAGACAACATTCCAACTTCATCAAGTTCTTGAAGGGAAGACTTGAATAGCGGTGTCCTCATCCATAGGACAACCCTTTATGTCTCTCACCAATATTAATCCTAGAGAGGTACATTGTTCACTTATTGCACACATCTACCCCCTCATGCATCTCATTCGTTATTGTTCTTTCTCTTCATTATCTTTAAAAAATGACCAAGTGAAAAGGTAACCACCTTAGGGTGGAGAGAATGGGGTACCCAACACCTTCCCCATTCTCTAACTGAATCCCTTTACCTAGATCTAGGTAGACCATGCCCCTTTTTCCATGAACAAGAGTTACTACAAGTGCCATAAAAACTGATTTTTCACAAAACCATATCGGGTGACCATTCACGCCCATTTCTAAATAAGAATGGTGGCAACTCCAAACCACGTAGTGTTGAGGTTTTCATTAGTGAAAACCACATATCTACACAGTAGATACAGGAAGCACTTATAAGCAAGTACTCCTTAGTGATCTATAGTCAGGTGGTTTATTAAATAATTTCGCAAAAGGAGATTTGGTTTGAAGAACTCTAAATGGGATATGATTGGTTAACCAGACTGTTTTCCAAGCTTTGAAATAGGTAAGAAAGCCATTATCATTGAATTCTCATCATTCCCCGGCTTTGGACTCTAGATGATAATCCTATGTTTTCATGATCATGTAGTCTACATATGTCGAGAAGAACACTATTTTAAAACTAGGCCAACAGCGAGATGACACGGCGAGTCATTCCCATCATGGAGGCATCCAAGCAAAATTTGCACTATGAATCGTCGGTCTTATTAATTCATCCAAATTATAAGTCATCTTGGCTGGATTTTCAAAAACATGGCTTAATCATTTGGTTTTGGTGTTTTCTTCATCTATATATAATTCATTTTAAGAATTTAAATCTTTATTATCTATATCAAATGTGGTTTTGTGATTGAGAATCTATTAATTCTGTTTATAACATAAAAATAATAATATTTAAATGTACATATATACATATATTTATGTAAAAAAATAGAATTGGATTGATTCGCTAGATGGAATTACACTAAACCTTGATAGGGTTTATATAGAAGATTGAGTGCATGAAATCCTAAATAGATTTACATAAAAATAGAATTGAATCGGATTGATTCTCTAGATTGAATTACACTGAACCCTAATAGGGTTTATATAGAACATTGAGTGCAACTCTAAATGGTAACAAAATCGAATATAAGGAAACCTAATCTAGTTGTACTCTATTCTGATAGAAGTTGATTAATTTAGTATATCATAATACATCTTATTCGAATGCATCCTATATTTCTGTAATGGTTTTAGTGTTGTTTACTGTTGATTCAAGAAATATACACGATCCTAACTGTATAAGTGCAACATCCTTGTAACTTGAAGATCATTTTGAGCACATAAGCCGCCAGGTTGCACAACAGAAGAACACCCAATATTAAGATGCACACTCATCCATGTGCATATCAACTCTTTATCTTGATTCTATGGAAACCTTGGATCTCAACACTTAATCGTAAACCCAACCCATATTTTAAAACTCATAACTATGTTTTGAAGGCTTTCATTCTTCATCCAAGACTGACTGCACTAACATAGCTTAACAATATTATAATATGTATTCCTAATCCTCAATGTCATGCACTTCAAGGTTTCCGTGCTGATGTAAATTCATTGACGAGTAGTTCTTTAAGCTTTTTTCCTGTGAATTTATTCGCTAATAAATGTCTTATTATTCATTATTCATGGTTTTTTAATTTGACCTCCAAAATCATGTCTTCGATACTCAAAGCAAATATACAAGTAGGAAATATTAATTCTTCCACTTATTCTTTCATTGGTAGCTTTTGAGATTTTGCAGGGAATTTTTCTTGCAGCTTGACCAGTACTCAGCCACAAGTTTAGAGAAGAAGGAATTTGTTTCCATAAGTTTTGAAGGCTCATCATATTCCACCAGCTTCCCTGCAAAATCACCACCCATATAAATAGTCAGCAATACATACAGCATATAAAAAATCATGGTTTAGGGGTTGCCTGATCTGACTCTGGACCGTCACTGTTTGAGCCCAAAACTATAAAATTTATAGGTTTAATGTTGGTGTAAACCTGTAAGATTGCTTGGATTATAGATGGCTTGGTGGATGCTATGATAGGATACAAAACACAATTGTTCATAAGTGAGTATTCCAGATTGCCCTAGAAAGCATTATCCAACTTGCATGAGTCAACGTGACATTAACAACAATGTTTGAGTTTCTCTTTTTGTTTTTGTTCTTTTTTTATTTATTTATTATTATTATAGAAGTCTATGTAAATCCACTATAAATAGGGGAATGCTAGGATCCATGCTTTCATTGGGAGGTTAGTATCCTCCACAATTATTTTTCTTTTGAGAATACCCTTCAAAAGTGTTCTTAATTTGAAAACCTTTCTATCTGCACAAGTTTAAAATGAAACATTTTTGTTTATGGTGACCTCCATTGGATATGTTCTGAAATCCGTCTGTATAGCTAAAATTGGTTGTTTTGTCAGCATGTTGTTCTGGAACAGGTGGCTGTGGTAGGTGTACTAGCACAGTGTAAGGATGAGGAATACATCTAGACCAACTCACGGTGGGTTACTCTATATGCTTATTCTACTCCCGCTTATAACGTCCACACGAATATCCTCTTAGATTTTCTTATGAATTGTTCATACTTTGGAGACCATCCTCACAAAATCTGAATCCATTTCTGACATAATTATGATTAACAGAGGTATATTGATACACCAATACTTATGTAATAATATTGCATTAATTCTTAAATGAAAATTAATCATGAGAGGTATCATACCATATGAGAGGACCATGACCATATCGCTATCTATAACAGTTGGAACTCTGTGAGCTACAGTTATCACAGTGCAGTTTGAGAATTCCTGCCTGATAACTCTCTGTAGAATTGCATCTGTTGCCGAGTCAATTGATGCCGTTGCTTCATCTAGAACAAGAATTCTATTTCTTTTAAGTAGTACTCTTCCAAGGCAAAATAATTGGCGCTGCCCAGCACTCCAATTGTCCCCTTCATCACTTACTGTTGGACAAACCAAAATGAGAATGAGAGGTCTACACTGCCTACAATACTTAGATTGATCAAATACTTGTCTTTCTAGCTTAATAAAATTCAATTCACCTGAGGAGTCAAGAAGGTTTGGAAGTTTACTAATGGTAGTCTTTAGCTGGCATTTCTCTATAGCCTGCAATGAACAATCGATTGGCTCTCAGTATTTGGATTTCTAATTTTCTATTTAATTAATCTGAATTGAATGGCTCTTCAATATTTCTAAAGAACAAGATGTGATGATTACTAGAAGATTAGAATCAGTTTTGTCTTACCTCCCATATTTGTTGGTCAGAATAGAGGCCTAAAGGATCCAAATTAGTTCGAACCGTACCCTTGAAAAGAGTTGGTTCTTGAGGAATGATGCTAAGCTTCAATCTCAAATCTCTTAGACCCATTGAGCAAATATCTATTTCATCGATAAGAATTCTCCCGCTCATGGGGTCTACAAGACGGAACAAAGCACTTATCAGTGTAGTCTTTCCACTTCCCGTTCTTCCGACAACTCCAACTCTAGTCCCTTCTTTGAAAGTGCAAGTGATTCCTTTAAGAACTAGAGGAGCATTTGGGCGATATTTGATCTGAAAACATCAGAGATTAAGAAAGAATGAAACTTCAAGATTTATTATTGACTCAAGACATGTTCATAGACATGAACCCTTCTTGTATCATGTAGTATCGATATGGGTGCCTCGAAGTATACTTGAAAGATGAATTGTCATAGTGTCCTCACCTTAAGATCCTGCAAATATATCCTCCCTTTGGAGGGCCATGAAGGTGGTGGCCTCTTCTCATCAATAATTGCTGGAGGCTCCGACGGGATATGCATGAATTGTTTTATACGTTCAACAGAAATAACGTAGTTGGCCAAGTTGCAGAACCAACGAGTAAAAAAAACTTGGCTAGCAGTCAGTGAAAGAGCATAAGATAGGGAAAGCCCCACAAATCCTGCAACCCAATTAACATCTCTTCAAGATTTTAGAAAATTTGAGGTCTTAGAAAAATGAATGGTTGATATGATCCTGAGTACCTGGAGCAATGGTACCCTGAGGAAGCAAAACAAGGAGAAGGGCTGCTGTGAATAATGTCAAATTCTGAAGTGCTTCTACTCTTATAACTAACCACTCGATGGCAGCATTAGAATGATAGAAAAGCTTAGCATCTGTGTCGACAAGTTTTAGGTAGTTATGGAAAAACCGGTCCATCATGGAAAAAGCTCTTATAGTTACAACCCCAAGTGATGTCTCAGCTGCATAGTTCATAACAGGAGCTTTGGTCGTTCCGTTAATCCTTATTAACTCCCTTGCAGAAGCTAGATAGTAGCCCTTTTCAATAAAAAAAGACGATAAGATAATGAGGTCATACGTCTATTGATTTAGAGAAGAAAAACGGAGTTTAGGAAGGAAGCTCAATGTTGAGATTTACCTGAACATATTTTGTAGCTAAGATAGCGAGAATGCCCACAATGAGAACCTCCCATGTCACTGAGGCCATGATAACTATGGTTGATAGTACCTCGATTGAAGCAGCTATTACAAAGGCGATGGAGTAAGGTATATCGAAGTCCAACACACTCAAATCCGACGACGCCTACAACATAGAAATCTCAAAGATATGGACACATTGGGTACAAGTTTTTAAGGTAAGTATGACTGAATTTTCTAAACGTTCTAGATTGAGATGAGGAACATCGATGCACCATCTATCATCCATAGAGAATTGTATAAGATGCAACTAAACAAATAAACATGAAGAAAGGAACGATAATCTTACCCGAGTTAAAATCCTTCCGATGGGGGTTGAATCGAAGAAGAGCATGGAAGCTTTGAATACTGAATTGGTGAAACCAGAAAAGAAGGCTTTTGAAGCCTTCAAACCTAGAAGGGCTGCAAAATAGGACCTTAGATATACAAAAATTGCACTAGCAGTTGAAATTCCTGCATAAACTCCAATTAAGACGCCACTGCTGATGTGAGGAAATTGTATAGCTATTGCTAACCAATAGGTTGAAGCAATCTGCAGAGCGACAAAAGCAGAATGAGTTAATGCAGTCAATCCAAGAAAAAATGATCCCTTTGAGACGAGGATATAATCGTAGAATGGCTTCCAGCCGACATCTCCAATCTCCTTCTCTTCGTCTTCTGTTAGTTGGATCCCTGAAGTATCCTTAATTGAAATCTCCCCCTCACTGTTCTGTTTTGTGGAGAAGGAATGCCTAGACTTTGATCGATCTTCATCTACTCCATGAGACTCACCCCAATGTCCATTATTTTTGCGATCCAATACTGTCATTGCATTTTTATGAGCATTCACTAGCTGTTCAAATGCCATCCCGGACGTCAGGAGTTCTTCATAACTTCCTGATTGTGTAACTTGTCCACCTTCCATAACCTGGAAAAGCAAGAACCTATGATCTTCATATGTGTCATCAAGAATCCACATTAGAACACACTAGTACAAAAATCTGAAATGTTTCCTTGTAAGACTCATCACCAGAATTCTATCAGCTGCAGCAAGAAACTCGACTTGATGAGTCACCAGAATGACAGTCTTCTTTTCTAGAGCAGCCATGACACAATCCTGCAATTATTTCATGCAATATTCAATAACTACAAAAAAGAATAATGATGATTGGGTTGTCAAAGGGAAATTACAACCATTGTACCTTGATAACTGATGATTGGGTTGCTTAAACCCAAAAAATGAAGCATTGAAGTTTATAAATTATGGGCTTTGGGATGGATATAAAAAACAAAAGAAATCTTAAGTAGTACAAAATTTCTAAGCTTTCCAACATTGCACTAATGTATTGAACCCAGATTTTGATGTGTCAAGTTAGGGACAATTTGTTTGTCCATTTTTCGAATCTTCTATAGAAATGTTAATTCAGAGAATATGCAGTGTTCAACCAGGCTTCATTGTCTTATAGACACTGATTCTCATTGTGCCTTGAAGTGATTACTTGATAAATGATGTTCATGTTTCTTACAAATAGTTCTTTCCAGTTTTGATCCGATACCTACTAACAGGTGTACACATATGCATGCAACAACATTCTAATGAGATTTAATCTTCTTTACTCACATTGAAAAGGGTAGCAGCTGTATGTGCATCAACTGCACTAAAAGGATCATCAAGGAGGTAGATGTCCGCATCATTGTAGACGGCTCGAGCTAGTTGAAGCCTTTGTTTCTGTCCTCCACTCATGTTGAGCCCTCTCTGTCCGATTTCTGTGAGGTCACCATGGTTGAAGCTATCAATATCCTTATCGAGTGCGCATGCTTTTATTGCCTTCTCGTATTTTGTCTTGTCCATTGGCTTTCCAAAGAGTATGTTATCACGAATTGTCCCACTTTGAATCCAAGATGTTTGGGAAACATAAGCAATGGACCCAAACACATCAACCTGGATTGAATCAACAAGAAATAGATGTAAGTGCACTTAGATTACAAATACACCATATAAGCTTTATAATGTAGATAGCTTTTGTGACTCACAGATCCTAAGATTTTGGGAATTTCTCCAAGTATTGAGTACAAGAGCGATGATTTCCCAGCACCAACAGGCCCGCAAACTGCAATTTTTTGTCCCCATTTTACTTCCAAATCAATTTCTCTCAATGTTGGGGCGGCTGCAACCTCGCCCCAACCGAAAGCACCGGCATTTATTCTAATACTGATTCCTGAATCCTGTGATGGGCTCTTCCCCACATTCTCATCCTTGAGTTCATCGTCCAACAGAAAACCATTGAGACGGTCCAAGGAGACCTTAACCTGAATCATGATTGAAAGAGCCTCGGGAATCATCCTCACAGGTTCTGCCATGCTCCGCAGGGTTGCAAGGATCGTAAAAATGGTGCTAGCATCCAAAGGGGCACTTCCCATAAGGACGCACCCTAAGAAGACCACTGAAGAGATCAATGTAGGAGACATCCAGTATAATGCAGTGCCATATGACTTCATAATTTGTGATTTGGCCAACCATTTGAATTCGTTATCCCGCAACGTATCAATCAAGTTCTTAAATTTCTCTTCCCATGACTGTAATTTGATGATCTTCATGTTGTTTAAGACCTCAGATGTGGCTCTTAATCTTTTGTCTTGGGCACCCATGAATTCAGATTGACAATTTTGAAGCATCTTTGCAAAAGGAACATTTAAAAGCCCACATATGAACAGAGGGACTAAACCCGGAAGAGCCCCCACACCAACAGTCCCAACGAGTACAGCAATGGCAAGGAACAACTGAACTACGTAATTCCACGCTAAATGAAACCAAAATGGGAATTCTCCCATACGATATGCATCAACTGCAATGTAATTCACGATCTCCCCCGTCGAGTGTCTTATTCTACCAAGACTAGAAAGCTTGAGCTGTTTTTGATAGACGGCCACCATCAGAGCTGATCTCATTTTCATGCCCGACCTTCGTGCATTGAAAAAACAATGCCTCTGAGAAAATGACTCCACGACCTTTACAACAACCAATAATCCAACTAGTAATAGTCCCTCGTACAATTTTTTCTCCTCGCTAGTTGAATATCGAACGAATGCATAGAGTAACAATGGAGCAACTACAACCGAGATAGTCCTAAGAAACGCATTGATTCCTACTACTATCATATCTTTCATGTAAATTTTAGCTAATGCCCATATAACTAAGTTTTCAGTATTATCTGAGCTCTTCTTAGTCTTGAGAAGATCCCATGCATGATTAAAGGCCTGATAAGCACTTAGTGCTTCATCCTCGGGAACTAGAGAAGGGATGTCATCAAGGTCTAAGGGCTTCGAGTAACCTAAACATAGTAAGGGATTCAGCCAAGAAAATATTAATCGGCTAATGAAATTGGACTTGCCCAATTCTGATCGACCTTTTGCACCTTTCGCGGTCAGCAGAGGTTCAGACAAATTTGGGTCTCGGGGGTTCTGAGAATTTAGGTGTCTGAAGAGTTTGAAAGCACAAAAGAGAAGCAACAAGTTTAAAAACCATGAAACCACATCAAGAATTCCAATTGTATGTTGTTTCACTAAGGTTTCCACATTTAGTGCAGAAGCCACTAAAGAGAAGAAGACCCACCAGACCAATATCAAAATTCTCACCCATTTGGTCCTTTGAAAAATCAGAGAAACCGATAAAGAAATCCAAATCAATCCTCGAACAAAGTAAACTACCCAACTCAACTGTCTCGATCCATTCTTCGTGAATAAATCTAGTAAACAAATAATAAAATGTGCAATGCCAGTAGCAGCACAACAGACTGAAACAACTATAAAAACCCAATCCTTTCCTCTGTTATCACCAATACAATGTTTTCTAACAGAACCTACGAGCAAAAATAGAAAGAAAACGACGACGAACAGAAGATTTAAACCATCAATTATAATTCTTTGAGTGCATGAAGATTGCAAATCGAAAACTCCTTCACAAATCCCAGATATCCCTACATATACATGCAAAAGATAAGAGAAAATGAATAAGAATTAGAACCACCATAGTCCATCACAAATACCATTAAAAAAGAGAGCTTCAACTATTTCATGAGGAACTAAATCTATGCGACATCATCAATAGGAAGGGTTTTAAGAAAAAAAAACACTGTACTTATGTGAAAAAAAATAATTACTCAAACGGTATATACCCCTTTTTGGAAATAATTCTTTTTTTTTTTATGTAAAAGAGTAAAGTGGCAAAAGTGTTTTTGGACTTGAAATTAAAATAGAAAATGGTGAAAAAAAAACTATTAATAATATATATATACCTAGATCAAACGTTATGTCTTGATTTAAAATAAGGTTTGAATTTCACTGCTTTTTAAAAAAAAAAACGAATTCATTGCATTTTTATTATATATATATATAAAACAAATTAACCACTTTTTTATGCATTGAATTTGCCACTATACATATTTTCATAAAAAAATAAAAATAAAAAGTTATTTACGAAAATGGTAATATACCCATTTTGTAATCTGTCCACCACTGTTTCCATAATTTTTGAAAAGTTGATATCTGTTTGTGTGATTCTCTCTCTCTAAAACAAAAAAAATAATGGACTGAAACTACAATAACTTCACACAAAAGATCTAAGAACAAAAAATAAAAGAAAACTAATACAGAAGTATCTATAATAGCAGGAAAAGAACAAGAGCTAATGAAACTCCTCACAAAATCAAAGAAAACATAACCAAAACCATCATAGTACAACTGCGACTAATGGTGGTCGTATTAAAAATAAAAACAAAAATGAAAATGAAGATAGATGAACAAAAATGAATTATATGGAAAATTAAGAAATGGGTACCTTGGGATCTCTCCAAGAAAGTCATCTTTGCAATACTTCTGTCCAATAATTTGGTTCTCACTTGTGAGCAGCACAAGCACTATAATAAAGACTTCGACATTTGCCTTTCTTCTGGTTGTGAAGACGATGGGACCTTTGTTTGCATGTGTGCGATAGGATTTGCATGATGCAAGTACATAACTACCCTTTACACATGGTTTTAATTAGCTTATAATGTCATGTTTTTTAGAATCAACTCGGTGTCTAGATCCCGAGTTGACTCATTTAGCTGAGTTGACACCAAGTGGAATTGAAGAATATGTCATTGGGAAAGTTGTGGATATGAGAGGAGGGGCACACTAAGGAATACTCAACCCCACCAATTTACTTTGTGACTAAATAATTATTATTTCTGCGTAAATTAATTAACTCTTTGAAGTTCTCTGAGTGATGAACCTACACTAAGTACGACTACTTTGAAACTTTGAAATATCTTAAAAGAGATTTAAGGGTAGAGTTAATTATTAAAATATTTTAAAAGGGTTCCTCCCTTCTTTTCTTCATTTTTGAAGAGAAAGAAAACTCATCTTTTTTTTTTTCAATTCTTTTCTCTTCTCTCTCCACTTAAAGAAATAGAGAGAAACTCATTTATTTTCTCTTCTTTTATCTCAATTTCTCTCAATCTAAACACAACATATATGTCCTAATAAATCTGGACTTAATGTGAGTAATACTCAATTAAGACTCATGGGTGTTTCAAAATTTTATAAATAGGATTCGTATGTGAAATGTGTGTCGTAGATTTCTAACCATGTCATCCCCATGGAAGGAAAATATCACCCGACATATTCTTTCTAATGAATTGATTTGTCAATGTTTGGTGGTCCAAGCTTTGGAGGATCTAGACGTATAGTTTGAGCATTTTTTTAATTTTGTTTGAGTCGTGCTAGAGTAACATTGAAAAATACATTGTGGGGGACATTTCTGATGTGGATCTGTTATAGATGCTTTTCATCGAGAAAAAATGAGATCTCAATGAAAGCATCTTTGGTTCTGACCCACATTCACGTCCACCCACGATGTACATTTCAATGCAATTTCAGTATTATCCTCTCTGTTTTTTTTTTGTTTTTTGTTTTTTTTTTTGTTGATATCATTCAAGGGATTGGCCTGTTATCGAACAAATTAAATATAAGTCTTACTAAAAAACATTTATTTGACTCACCCAAATTGGCTTTCAGGAATCCATTTAATGATAGCCACATAATTAGGTTGGGTATCTATCTGATCCTACATATTTTGGAGTTAACTTGACAAAGTGACCGACTTGATTTGAGGATGATGCAGATATATATATATACTATCCTTGAATTGCACATCAAACTCAAAATCAAGCAGTATTAATACCTAAAAGATTTTATAATTTAGAAACATATTATTTATTTGTTGTTTTCATGAAATAACCATCGAATACAACACATACAACTTTGCTAGTATGGTAAGGAGATCATCTTCACAAAATATCAACTTATTTTGAAATTTCTAATCCCATCAAAAGTTATTTACAATTTAATGATAAAAATTAACAATAGATAATTCTTCAACTTATAAATCACTTTTGATAGGGGTTAGAAAGTTTCTAATCAAATGATCAAATAAGGATTGTCACCATATCCCAACCCATAATATAATTATATCAGGCCCATTGTAATCTTTTCAATAGCACATCACATTGTTCATGTGCAGTACAGTATGCACATGACCTTAACCAATAACACGTCTGTCTTACTGTTCGATCTATTCGTTTGTGTTTGTTTTTAGAATCTGAGAAAGAAAACAAATAAATAAATAAATAATATTTTAGGACAAACAAAATTCTTCCCATCTATTACGTCTTTGTATAAATTAATAGAACACCGTGTTCTTGACTTTTTAATAAAAGACAAATAAATAATATATTTACGACAAAAAAATTCTTCTCATCTATTACGTCAAAGATATTTTTATATAGTTTTCTTATTGGTCTTACATGCATGTATCTTAGTATGCCACACTTAAATGCATGTATCTTAGTATACCACACATGACCACATCTCACTCTAATGGTGACAACAAAATTTGTAAACTTGCCGAGTCGAGTCAATTCAAAACACAGCTGAGATAATTCGACCAGTTGGGAGTTTGAAGTGACTTGACTTCGAAACTCATGTAACCAAATTCATTGAATCAACTCTGCAACTTGAAAGTCTAGAAAGATCAACCTCTGTCTCTCTCTCTCCCTCTCCCTCTCCCTCTTCCTTAGAACTTACTGTCAGCAACAATATCCAAAAGAAAAATGTTGGAATGACACAAATGGACCCACAAAGGTGATAAAAATGATGTGTGGCGCGCACATAACCGTAAATGCTTTTTACTCATATCTCGTGGAAAAGTATCTACAGTAATATGCACGACATCACGAGTTTTTGCCACTCTTGTGTCTCCCTTTGTGTGACCCCAGCATGACTCTATCCAAAAGGATTCTTTGAAGTCGAGGTAATTGGGAAATTTGACTGAATGATGCTGGAGTGACCTCATATCATATCACATTTTTTAGTGTGAAAGTGAATAAGAATCATAATGTTTTTTCATTATTGAAAGGAAAATGCTGGAGTGACACAAATGGAAACACAAAGGTGACACAAATGATGTGGTGGCGCGCACATAATTGTAGATGCTTTTTACTCGAATCTCATGGAAAAACATCTACAGTAATGTGCGTGCCACCACATCATTTTGTTATCTTTATGTCTCCTTTTGTGTCACCTTAGCATGACTAGCGAGTACTGGTCACTTAATTAAAATGTTGTAAGTGTTTAAGACATATATTTATTAGGAATAAATGTTCTATCCATTTAAAAAAAAATATAAAATCATATGCGAAGAATCTTATCATGTGTTTGAGCAGAATGGGATCAGAAAATTACCGATTTGAGTATAGAGTAAGTACGGTTGTATCAGTCCATTATTTAAGAGGCTTTTTTATTATTATTTAATTATCATTGATTCATAAGCTGGGGCTGACCCTTCCCTTTCTTAATAATTGATTGATATTCTAGGGTCATGTTGTCTATAAAAAAATTCTTATTAATTTATGAGAAATGTGGGATACGTCCTCATTTACAAGAAAATAATTTTCATAGGCTTCAAAACGATTATTTGCTTCCCTCCAAAGAATGATTTTAAGAGAGTCTTATTAACAATTGAAATTGGATCAATAGGAATCCTGGATGAGGAAAGATCAGATTAGAAAATTCTGATGATGTTCAATGTTTTAGTGTTTTTTTTTTAAGATTTGTTTCATTGTGGATCATGCACATATGGGAACATCTAAAATGTAATATTAATACGTAAATTAAACTAATCAGTATTCATAAAAAAATGGTGATTGTTGGTAAGGAGAGTTCAAAAATCTCACCAAAATTTCTAAAGCAAGTTCGGTTTGATCATATCGAACAAACTTATCAAAAATCTCCTAGTTCTTCGATCTAAAATTATCGTTTTAAAGGTTTTACTAGTGATTTTTTCATCTTCCTTCGTGATTAAATGTAAAAAAAATAAAAAATAAAAAAATTTAAAGAAATAAGATAACTTGAAAAATATAAAAATTCTTAAAATCTAATCTCCATTAATTCAACCTATTACAAAACTCAAAAGAAAATGAATATATATATATATATATATATATATATATATATATATATATATATAGAGAGAGAGAGAGAGAGAGGGTCAAGGTTATAAGGGACAAAATTCTAAAAACTTTCAAAAGAACAATAAAAAAATAATAATAATAATTTAATTTTCAATGTTGAATTTTAGTTTTAAATTTTGGAGTTCGTTAGTCATCCATTTTCAACACATTCAATTAAGTTAAAAAGGATCTTACTTAGAATTTTTTTTTATTTTCTTAGCATTTTTGTCATTACAATACATCCATTAAACCCTGTAGAACCATCTCAACTAAAAACACTAAAAATACATTACTTTCCTCTAATTTGGAGAGACCACAATTGCACATAATTTTAGAGAGACATATTCTCGTATCTCTACTCTTGAATAACTCACGTTTGAAGAAAACAACTAGTCCATCAAACTCACATTTCTATCATTCTATTAAGATTAAGAAGGATGAAGGTGAAGGATTATTATTATTTCTAGTACGTGGTTGAAAACGCCCTTAATCCGCGGGGTGTGCGGATTCGCTTTTGATTTTTGAAGTTTGAGAGTCGCCACTTAGTTATTACGGTTTAAAAATCAAATATTGACTTTAACAGATAAAACAATTAATCTACGAATAAAAAGAAACTATGGTCCAGGGATCATTTTACGGGGTTGGAAGGTGTTAGGCACCAATCCCGTCCAGTAAACGCCGGTCTTTACTATTTCCCAAAAAAAGATTACATTGCAAAAAAGGCTTAGAAAAAATAAATAAAAAAAGTATACCTAGATCATCGCAACGATTTGTTCCCTCAGAGTTGGCGGAGAGACTCTTCATATAAGATTCCTTGCTTTTCCTCCGTTACTGGATCTGCTTTAGATCTCCAAGTTGAGGTGTCTTCTTCTTAGATCTGAGTATTTCCTAATTTTTTGATGGATTTCTAGGTATTTTTGAAGGGTTTTTTGAGCAAAAGTTGGGGCTTGGATATTAGGTAGGGAGTAGGGACTTCAAAATCAAGGTTTGGAGAAGGGTAGAGAGAATTTTTGACCTACTTTTTCTAAGATTTATTTTGACCTGTGAAATTAGGTTGTGGAGGCTTTATATTTATAGATTTTTTTGGAAGAATTAGGGTTTGACTAGGTCTCCTTTTAGATAAGGTGAATTAGGATATTGACTTAAGTCTTATTTGATTGATTAGGTTTCTTTAGATTAGGGTTTTGACTTAAGTCTTATGTGATTAACTTATTTTTTTGAAATTAGATTTTTTAATTTTGCGTACAATGAAATAATATATTTTTACGTCTTGTGGAGAACCCCCTAATTATATCTCTAATTATTTGGACCTCTAGATGGAAGGGTCTTTTAATAAATATCAGGAGGTTCCACTTAAATAAGTGGGCAATCAACAACAATTTTGCGTGAGGTCTTGATTGATTAATTTTCTTGGTTCAGATTTTTAAATCAATTTTATTAAGATTTCAATTTACGTTAATTAATTTTTTATTTATTAATTTCAAAATTTAAAACTTTTAAAATTGAAAATTTATCGTTTTGCTCCGAAGAGAACTTTTGAGTTTCAAGTTGTTTTTCGATGTTCCAGCATGTTTTGGAATCGATTTTTCCTAAAGAATTCGATGGGATTATTGGTTTGTGTCACTTATGAAATTTTGGTGTGAAATGATTGTGAACCCTTATGAGGGGCATTTCCGTAATTTTGTCAAATTTGGTAAAAATTGGCGGAATGATTTATTTGATTTCATTTTGTTGTTTTATGTATTCAAATGGGTTTTTCTAAGCGTAATATAGGCTCTAGGGATGTTTTTATGTTAGGGGTATTTTGGTAATTTGTTCATGTTTAGTAATTTTTATCGTAAAGCTTCTTTTTATTTGAAAAATAATGATTTCTATGTTTTGGATCGTATTTTCCTAGTGTAGCGTGGTTTCTAGAATTTTGTTTACTTGAAATACCTCATCTGAATTTCCGAACTTATCTAGTAACAGATATAACATTAGAATAATCATCCATCATTGGGAATCGTTACGATCAGGTTGACGAGTTGATTAATCAGGCGAGTACAAAAATGGGGTGTCTACAGTGGCATGTGCAAATGCACATGTATTACAAAAATTAATATTTATGCATTACTAGAAATATTTTTAAGAAATTAAATAAATAATGTAAGTTTATGATTTAATCAATTTCTTTTACTATTGATAGGTTCCTTAAACTAAATACAAAATATCAATAAAGTAGAAAGGGGATGACCCATACATATCCTATCTCTTAGAATTATCTTTTATTTAGTTAAGTGGCCCACTTTTGATCATAATCTTTAGAACCTAATTTTTAACAATTAAACTTAACCAAATGAAATATAAAAATTAAGTACTACTTTTTCATAGCTTAAGAAAACTCACTTTGAAACTTGGGCCTTTCAAATTCATACAAAGGCTTAAAACGGGTTGGGTTCGGGCCGGATATGAGTATATTCATATTCATATCTAGATATTTTATTAGGATCCATATTTGGATTAGAATTCGATTCAAATAGTACTAAATAAAATCATATCCAAACCATTTTATTTCTATCAAACCTATATTTAGATCCAACCTGAAGTGTGACTTGAACTCAAGACATCTTCTTTTATAGATAGAGGCCTTAGCCACTGTGCCCAACACTTGCTGGTTGTGAAAAAATATCATGAAAAATATAAAATATAACTTACAAAGTAATATATCATTTGGATCTAAGTGGATACAAGGATTTATCCATATTCGATCTGGATCTGACTCGGGGTCAAGAGACATCAATCCATATTTGACCAATTTTTTAATTTGGATATACTTGAAGGAATCGAATACATTAAATTCGGATTTAGCTCACTTGGATTTTGGGTAAAATCCGACCCATTTTAAGCCCTAGTTCATACACATGTTTGTTTGAGTAGCAACACAAAAACACTAAGCCTATGAAAGGTGAAACTAGTTAATAGATAACGAATTTGTACAATTCTTCCTCTTTTAGCAAAACTTTGGTTTGGGAGTTGCCATCATTCAATGAGTTTAAAGTATGAATGACCACCATAAAATAAATTTTGAAAACTTATTTTTCAAGGAGTTGGTGACTCAAATTTAGACTTAACCTAAAAGTTAAGGGAAGGTATTAGACAACTTGTCTCACCCACCAAGTTGGTGGTTAACATATTTAGGCAAAAGTGAAATTAAAAAACTTTTATTTTGGGGATTTTTTTAGTGGGGAGATTAATAGGTATGCATGGATGTATATGCATGGCTCCTAACAGGTAGATGGGTGTAATGAGCAAAGTGAAAATGAAATGTTCTACTTGTTGGATTTTTTTTGTTTTTTTGTTTGCTTTGAGTTTGAGTGTGAATCTAAGTAGATTTCATCTAGAAGACTCAAGCATTTTGTAAAATGGAATTATACTCACATAAGAGTTTATTTTTGTTGGTGAAGATCTAAGAATGCATCTATGGGTTCGATGAATCTTTTGGAACTTCAACCTTATGCATTGAAAGCGCCCTCGATCCGCGGGGTGCGCGGATCCGCTTTTGACCCTTGAGGTTTGGGAGTCGCCACCTAGTTATTACGGTCTAGGAACCGATCAATGACTCTAAACGGATAAAAACTAATCTAAAACCAAAAAAACTGAATTCGGGGATCATGTTACGGGATTGGAAGGTGTTAGGCACCAACCCCGCCCGGCTAAAATCGGTCTCTACTAAATTCCCAAGTAAATTACATTGCTAAAACCTAGATAAAAAAAAATTAAAAAAAAAAAAAAATTTACCTTTCCGATAGCAAGGACTTTGTTCCCTCAGATCTGACAAAAAGAGCTCCTTGTACCGTGCTCCCTTGCTTCGTTCTGTCTCCGGATTTGACTTCGAATCTCCTAGACCGAGGTATCTCCTTGCTTTTGGATCTGAACTCTTCAAGTTTGTTGCGGATTTGGGGGTGTTTTTGGAAGGCTTTTAGGCGTTTCTTATGCTAAAATCGAATGAGGGATGTTAGGTAAGGAGTTGGGACTCCAAAACTAGGGTTTATGGGGGGCTAGGGGAGCTTCTAGACCTACTTCTCTTAGGGTTTATGATTTGATACGAAAATAGGGTGTGAGCACCTCTATTTATAGATGTTTTTAGGGGTTGATTTGGATAGAGTTAGTGTTTAATTAGAGATCTTTTAATTAGAGTTGTGTTTTAATTTGACTTGTTTTAGGTAGAATTGTGTTTTAATTAGAATTGTTTTAGGTAGAATTATTTTTAAGTTAGAACTCTATTAAATAGAGTTATTAATCAATTATAATTCTATTATGACTTTTAGTCTTATTTGATTGACTTTTAATGTTTTGACTTTAGTCTTAATTGATTGACTTTTAATATTTTGACTTCAGTCTTGCTTAATTGACTTTAATTTTGACTTCAGTCTCACTTGATTGACTTTAATACCTTGACTTCAGTCTTGCTTGATTTACTTTTAATTTTGGAGAACCCCCTTCCATTATTTCTTTAATTCTTTGGACCCCCAAATGGAGGGGTCCTTAAAGAAATATCCCACGAACCCTCAACAATTTTACCCGAAAGTCCGATTGATCGATTTTTTAGGTTCAAATTTTTAAATTAATTTCATCAATGTTTCACTTTAATTATTTAATGTTTTATTTATTAATTTCGAATTTTTTAATTATAAAAATTGTGAAATTATCGTTTTGCCCCCGGAGAGGACTTTTCACGTTTTAAGTCGGTTTTTAATGTTCTAGGATGTTTTAGAATCGATTTTTCGTAAGGAATTCAATGGAAATATTATTTTGTGTCATTTATGAAGTTTTTTGTGTGAAATGATTGTGAACTTTACGAGGGGCATTTTCGTAATTTTGTCAAATTCTGTTAAAATTGGTGAAATGATTTATTAGGTTCCGATTTGTTATTTTATGTGTTCGAGAGAGTTTTCCTAAGGTAACGTAGGCTCTAGGGTTGTTTTGAGGTTAGGGATATTTTGATAATTTGATAATTTTTAGTGATTTTTATCGTGAAGTTTCTTTCTGGTCTGCAAGATGATGATTTCTATGTTTCTGGGGTCGTATTTTCCTAGCGTAGCGTAGTTTCTAAGGTTTTGTCAGTTCGAGATACCTCATCCAGATTTCTGAAACAAATCTGGTAACAAAATAAAGCAATGGAATACACATCCATCATTGGGAATCATTGCAATCGGGTTGACGAGTTGATCAATCAGGCGGATGCGAAAATGGGGTGTCTACATGCATGAGTAGTGTGTGTAATAGTGTTTGAGATGTCCTTAAAGGACTATTTTTATGTTGGCCTAAAACGTTAAGTGTAAATTTGGGAGATTTATCTTCTTCAATTCATAACTATTTTATAATTAAAGAAAGATGGCGATATGTGCAAGGGTGTATGCATGCAATTTTCCACATGAAACTTATTTATGCACTTAGAAAATGGAAGATCACCTCACATTGTGAGGGATTACTCTTTTCTTCTTAGGCCATTAAAGGAAACTATATTACTTACTTAGAATCAAAAGTACTTGGAAGTAAAGAAATGAAGAACAATTTCTATTGAAATTAAGTTCCAAATGGGCTTATAGTTGGTAAGGATTCTCCCACCAGGGATTAACTCTCAACCAAACTTTTCATTGAACTACATTATTACAACCATTAAAGATTTCTTGAAACAAGATTGGACTTATAGGTGGTAAGGATCCTCCCATTAGGGGATTAACTCTCAACTTAACCTTGCAAATGAAATTTAAACTAAACTGTACTATAATGAACTATAACTTAAAGCAAGAATTAAAAGAGATAAAATGAGAGAGATAAAAGTGGAATTTGGGGGATACAATTAATGAAGAAAACAATTTAAATGTTTTACCCCACCTTGGTCTTCTTCCTTTTTCTTTTTCTTATTTTAGGCCTTCCAGAGTATGAATGGGTACTTGGACATGATTTCGGGATGGTAGAAATAGGAAAGAAGTGAATTGAGCATAATTTTGGGAAGATAGACTTCTTCTCTCATTTTACCTGGATGGGTCCTCTATTTATAAGTGTTTGGAAGACCCTTGGGGATATAAAGGTTCAAATTCAACTTATTCTCAAGAAAACCTCAATAAATGACTTTGATTAACCTCAATCAAAGTGTCTTTGATGATAATCAAACAATAAAAAAGTAAATGCTCACAAAATTCTAAAGAATTTTTCAAGAGGGACAAGAGTGTCCAAGCCATTTGAAAGTGAAATCGCCTCGACCTGTTTTCCACCAAATTGGGGATAGGGGTCCGATTGGTAAATTGAGGACTTTTAGGGAATAAGGAGTCGCCACCTAGTTTAGGTCTAGGAACCGAAAATAACTCCAAAACGGATCGGGTCGGTCCACGGATCAGATAAATGGGTAAGGGGTCAGATTACGGGTTTCGGAAGGTGTTAGGCACCGAACCCGCCCGATCGAGATGATCGGTCTCTACTACAATCCAAACTATCCTACGGTCAACGGGTAGAGACTAAAGTCAAGATTATGGTCCAATCATCATCACCATCATCATCAAATCATATCAAATGTGCTAAACAATCTCAAGGCAAATATTGTCACAAATCTCATGCGATTTCTCGAATTACGCACACCAATAAAAATATTTGAGAAAGTCTTAACTTCCTTATGTTCCAAAGTCCACGTGGCACCATTTCAATTACAAATCCAAATATGTGAAGATTTTCCAAATCAACCAAACTAGGAATTTGTGAAAACTTTCTAAAGTGGAAAACCAAGAATATGAAACTTCTAATTTGGGAATTCACGAAACTTCTAAATTAGAAATTAGAAATTTCCCAAATTAAGATATCAAAATTTGAAATTTGAAAAAGGGGTTTTCCAAATTAGAAAATTATCAAAATTAGATTTTTCAAATTAGCAATTTACAAATATCAATTTTCCAAAAATAGAAAATCATGATTTTAGGAAAATCACCAAATCAATGAAAAACCCATAAATCTTCGAAAAATTAGCAAGTTGTGAATTTCCAAGAATCTATTTTTGCCACATGAATTTTTCGTATTTGCATAGCCATGGTCCACAAGATCAATGAGTCAACTCGAATCCTTTTGTATAAACAAAATTCGGCTTTAAACACCCAATGTACACCTCAAATCAGTGAGTTAACTTGACTCGTTTTATTAGAAAAAAATTGATTTTGAAATTCCAATGTTCATGCACATCAATGGGCTGACTCACATGGAAGCTTCACCAAAACTCAATTTCGAAATCCCAACATACACACAAATCAGTGGGTTGACTCACGCACATTTTAAAAAGAAAATTGATTTTAAGCTCATATGTGCACACAAATCAGTGAGTTTACTCGCATGGCAAAATAATAAAAAAAATCAATCCTAAACTTCTAATACACACAAGTCAGTGAGTTAACTCATATACCAATGTTATCAAAATCCGATTTTGACACTCCTATGCATACAAAAACCAGTGAGTTGGCTCCCATATTACTTTGATAAAAGATTCAATTTTGAAACTTTTAGGCACATAGAAAAACAGTGAGTCGACTCAATTCCAATTTTATTAAAAAACGATTTTGGAGTTCCTTCGCACATACAAGTCAGTGAATCGACCCACGTGGCGAGTGAATAAAAAAATCTGATTTTAAAACCTCCTATATGCACAAAACTCAGTGAGTTGACTCACACCACTGTTAAAAAAAAAATCAATTTTGAATATCTATGTGCACAAAAACAGTGAGTCGACTCACGTGCATATATAAAATCAATTTTAAATCCCTATGTGCACAAAAACAGTGAGTCGACTCACGTGCATATATAAAAAATCAATTTTAAGCTTCTAATGCGCACAAATCCGTGAGTTGGTGCACGCAAATGATCAAATTAACACTCATGAAGAAAGAAAAAACCACACATAAAATAACGATTAAAAGGGTGTAAGAAGAGACAAAAACAAATGAACTTACCACTTGCAAGGGTAGAGTTACGTAATATTCCTTCAGGCACAGCTTCAAAAGCGAGAGAGAATATTTCGATGAGAGACAATCCGGTCGAGGGCGTGTCAATGCTGTTATGTAAGTGACGAAATAGGCGATGGCGATGCGGGCAATGGGTTGAGGCTGCTGTGTGGTTTGAGAAGATTGAAGAAGACGATAATGGAGAAGGAGATAGGGGCTGTTACGTTGGGACGTTACGAAGGGATTTATGAAACCAACATGACGAGATGGTGTGCTGAACGTGGAAGGGAGTCTATGAAGGGTGGCTAGACGATAGAGGAAGGATGTGATAGGGTGCTGGACGTGAGAGAGAAACCGTGAATGGTGATGGCAGCGTTGCCACTGGAGAGGTGATAATCAATGGTGGGTGTGGTCTGTTAATAGAGAAGAGGATAAGGCAGCAACAGGGCTACAATGGGGGGTAAAGAAGGTCTAAACAAGGAATAGAATGTGATGGTAAGGGCCGGTTTTAGTGGTGAATGGGGCTGCTGGAGAAGGTGATGATGGGGCGTTTTTAATGGTGGTGAGGTTGCTGGTTTTTGGGGCAGCAAGGTTAATGGAAAACGTGGAAGAAGGTTTGAGATGGGGGCTGTAATGGGGCTGCCAACAGTCCAAGAAAGGAAGGTCGTGAATGGGACAGCAAAGGGGGTGCTGTTGGAGGGACTTTGGGGGCTGTAGTGTTGCAGATTTTTTGGGAAGAAGAAGGGGGCAGCAATGGACTATGGTATGCAGATTTTTTTGGGAAGAAGAAAGGGTAGCAATGGGCTATGGTGATTGGAGAAGATGAAGTCAGTGGAATCCCTTTCCTCTCTTTTTTATTTCTCCTTTTTCTTTACTTTTTTCTCTCTATTATTTCCTTGATTGCTGTCCAAAAAACGTCAGCCCTCTTCTTCCTTTCAAAATATCAGCCTCTCCTCTTTTTTAAGAGAACATTGGATTCTCTTTTTATAGAGTTAACTTTCTATTTTTCTTTTTTTTTCAACTTTCTCTTTCTTTCCTTTTTTATGCTTGTATCCAATTTCTTTTCTTTTCTTTTCTTTATTTTATTTTATTTGCTTCTTTCTTTGATCGAACCAATAGAGAATATCTCTCTTTTAAAGTTTAGAAGGAATGGGATCATGATCCCACGCTTCACAACACGTGGCACATTGGTAGATTAAATTTCGATTTTTAATTTTGGTTGATGGTTTGGGTTAATTTTTAATTTTGGTTTGATTTTAATTAATTTGATGGGTTAATTAACTTCTGGATTGAATGTTGATTTAAATTTTAATTGTTTAATTTTAAATATTTAATCTTAATTGTTTAATTTTTAATTTGAGTTTTACTTTTTTAATTGTTCAAATTTGAATTGTTGATTTGGATTTTAATTTCAAGTTGATTAGTTGATTTGAATGTCGATTAGTCAATTTTATCTTTGGTTGGTTGATCGCTTTTAATTTACATGTTGATTGGCCAATTAGAGTTTGATTTAAGTATTATCGATTGCTTGGATTTTTATTTAAACGTTAATGGGTTGATTAAATTTCGGTTTAAAGTTTTCAAATTAATTGTTTAAATTGTGAATTAGATTTTAATTGTTTAATTTTGAATTAAAATTTAAGTTTTAATTGTTTAATTTTTATTTTTATTATATTTTCCTAAGGATCGAGATCTCTAAGTTGGGTTTGGAGGTCGAGGGGCATTTTGGCCATTTTTCAATTTTTTGTCCATTTGGGTGAATTTTATCGTAAAGTTTCTTTCAATCGCAACGTGATTATTTCTAAGTTTCGAGGTCATGTTTTCCTAGCGTAGCGAGGTCTCTAAGTTGTCCAAATGTGTAGCGAGCCTAAGCGTACGTGCTTGCTAAGTTGAGTGTATGGTGCAGCGATCCTAAGCGTGCGTAATTCTATGTCGCGTGGCAAAGAGAAAGAAAGGCATAAAATTAGAAGAAAAAAGGAAATTAGAAGGATGCTTCTCTCAAGCTTTCGAGTTCTTTATGCTCATCATTAGGAATCCACAGCAACCGGGTGACGGATCGTCAAATCAGGCGGATGCAAAAATGGGGTGTCTACAGAAAGATAATAAATTCGATGAAAAATAACTCTTTGAAGTTCTCTATGTGATGAACCTGCACTAGCTACAACTACTTTGGAATTTTAAAATATCTTAAAAGATATGGAATTATTAAAATATTTTAAAAGGGTTTCTCTCCATTTCTCCCCTCTCCTCTCTATTTTTTGAGAAAAAGAAAATTCATCTTTTTTTCCTCTCCTCTTCTCTCCAATTCTTTTTTTTTTTCTCTCCACTTAACAATCCAAATAAGAGAAATGGAGAGAAACTCATTTATTATCTCTTCTTTTCTCTTCTCTCAATTTCCCTCAGTCCAAACACAACATAAATATCCTAATAAATCTAGACTTAATGTGGGTAATACTCAATCAAGGCTTATGGGTGTTTCAAAATTTTATAAATAAGATTTGTGTAAGAAATTTGTGTTGTAGATTTCTAACCATGCTATCCCCATGGAAGGAAAATATCACTCTACATATTCTTTCTAATTAACTGCTTTGTCAATGTTTGGTGATTCACGCTTTGGAATACTTATCCACCAATTAGTTGATTAATGATTTCTAGACGTATAGTTTGAGCATTTTTTTTGTTCGATTCATACTGGAGTAACATTAAAATGTACATCGTGAGGGACATTTCTGACATAGATGTGTTATAGATGCTTCTCATCAAGAAACTAGTGAGATCTCGATGAAAGCATCTATGGTTCTGACACGCATCCACCTTCGCCCAGGTACATTTTAATGTAACTTCAACATTATATCCTTTTTTTTTTTTGATATCATTTAAGGAGATTGGCATGTTATCAAAAAATTAAATATAAGTGTAAGGTTTTTTAGAGAGTGTACCTGTTAAATGCAACGAAGATCCAAACCTAGAGCTATGTCACGCTGAGTTGATCACAAGAGATTGGAAGGTCCAAACCTACGTTGAGTTGATGCTACTAGAGTAGTCACAGTTCTTTCCACACCTTAAAGCCTAGGGTCTTCTATAGAAACCCAGAAAACTGTCGAACTTAGAGAGGAGAGGAAATAGAGAGAATATCTAATTTTTTCTATTGTATTTTACGTACCTTATCATTGTCTATTTATAAAGATTAATAGGTAATGAGATTGCAGTCTCCTAATACAATAGGGACTCAATCTCATTAGGACTTAACCCATAACACGTCTCTCATACTATTCAATCTATTTGACTTGGCTTTGAAACTTATGTAACCAAATTCATTGAGTCAACTCAGCAACTCGAAAGTCTAGAAAGATCAACCTCTCTCTAAATCATTGGACACTTCCTTGGATTCTTGTACTTGAATCTCCAAAATATTGGATCGTTTAGATCTTATTGTTGGTAACATTACCCAAAATGTATAAATATTCTTTGAAGTTGAGATGGTTGGGCAATTGAATATAGTACTGTTTCACTTTTTTTTGCTTTCTCTTTTTTGAAGATTAAGGGGAGGCTAGGCAAACCCCCAACTAGAGAAAAAGAAATTATACCCTATCATAGGCATGTCCACTGGCATCCTTACAAATAATGTTTCTTAGATCACAAGGGAGATCTAAATGATTCAAAACCATACTATCTAAAGAAGTCATATGTGAGGCTAAGAAAGCTGTTGCTTTGTTGGTTTTCTTATAGCAGAAGCTAAATTCAATCCTTTGGAAATGGGTTTTTTTTTTGACATGGTATCCCCATTGGTAGCGGACCGGCCCCGGTTCATCAGACAGTCCATTGGACATGCCTGATTCAGTTTTTCCCAGTCATACCCGACAGGACTAATCCATGGCCTCATGCACCTGGCCCACACAGCACATGCGGCAGTTAATCAAGGATGGTCCAGAGTTTCGAAATGGGTTGCTCTTCACTTAATAGCTCTAACCAGCTTTCCTTCTTGTAAAGGGGCAATTTTCTCTTCTTCTCATTGACGCACTGTTTCATTTATTTGTTGTATGTGTTTAAGACATATTTATTAGGAATAAATGTTGTATCTTTTTTTTTTTTCTTTTATATATAAAATCATATGTGATTCTTATCATGTACATGTGTTTGAGCAGAATGGGACCAGAATTGCATTGGACAACAAGTCCATGAGGAGGTGGAGCTTTGGTAAGTACGAGTCCATTATTTGAGAGGTTCTTTTTTCTATTGATTGATCAGTATTCATTAAAACAAGTGGTGATTATTGGCCAGGGGACCGCAAGAAGGAACTCATGCAGGCGGCCAAAAGGTCCTTTCTGATTTGTTGTGTACGAAAAAGTAAAGAGCTAAATTATTGAAACATAAAGATTCAAACAAAGTTGTTTTGTATGGACCTCTCAAAAGTTCAATGAATGCCTCTAGGGAGGAATGGGTCTCACGTTATTTTGTTAGCACTGTGATATCGCCGCACCATTATACATGTTATGAGGGTTTAGTCTCAGTCCTCAGTCCTAATCAAACTCGTGTGGGTACTTGTCTTGAGTTTTCATGAGTCATTTGGGTTAGCTCGAGTCTTTTTTTTTCCAGCAAGGTCATGTCTTTCTTAGATTGAGTCTACTCTTTCCTATTGAGTCAGGTTAGTTCATCGAGTCTATAGGTGTCTGTTGCCCCATCTGAAATTGATCGGATAAAGGAAATTTTTGAATACCTCGAGCGCATTAACGAATTAACTAATAATTTAATAGATTTCGTTTCTGAACAAGAAGATAAGAGTCGGGCTCAACCTTTAATCGAGAAAGGAAGGTCTTTGACCTCGAAATAAAAAATAATTCCTAAAGAGATTCAAATAGAAACCATCTTATCCCTAAAGGAACACCAGGGGATAATGAATTTACTCAGAAATTTCAAAAGACTTGTTCGTGTGATCATATGAGGGTATGTTAGGTACAAGCTTGGGTGTTGTTCAACACGGAATAGATACTCGTCTATATCGATGGAATCAAAGAAGATGTTATAAAATGTATCAGCACTATCCTTACTACATCTTGAGTTTCAAATCACATATTATCAGTCGATATAGGGGTACCTTTTGAACTGATCTCTGATAATGGGTCGTACTTCAAAGCATAAATCATTACTCTATGTTTAAAGTTGAAGATCCGGAAGCACAAATCATCCCCCTACCATCCTCAGATCAATGGAACGGTTGAAGCAGTTATTAAGAGTCTCAAGACTATCATCAGGAAAATATGTCAATCACATCGAGATTGGTTAGAAAAATTATCATTAACGCTATGGACATATCGAACTTCAATTCGATCCTTTACTGGAGCTACTCCCTACTCCTTAGTGTATGGCATGGAAGTAGTCTTGCCAGTTGAAATGTAAATTTCGTCTCTCAGGGTCTTGTTGGAAAATCATTTGTTAGAAACAGATTGGGTTCGACAGCAGTATGAAGAATTAAACTTGATCGAAAAAAATGAGTTAAAGCCCTGTACCATGTGCAAGCTTATCTAAGAAGAGTCACCCGTGCATTTGACAAAAAGGTCAAAGCTCATCATTTACAAGTCAAGGATTTAACTATCAGACTTCAAAGAAAATTGAACACTCCTCCTCGACTATAGGAGAAAGTCTGAACCCAATTGGAGAAATTCATTCATTAAGGAAATACTGTCAGGAAAAACTGTCAGACTTCAAGATCATGATGGAATCGAGTTACCAGAACCAACTAACCTTGACCAAATCAAACGGTACTACATTTAAGGAGGCCATTTTTGGCCGAATCAATTTTCCTATTACCTAGTTCTTTATTCTCCTTTCTCAACCCCTTTTGCAGCCTATTCAAAAAGAGAAAAATTGTGCCTTTTATTTCTTAGCCCGATCACCTAACCTAGGGGAGGGAATATCTGAACTACGTTTTGGTCTGATCCCAAAAATTTGGGGTACGTAGGCAACCTGAGAAGTTACTTCAGGCCCGACCACATCAAAATAAAAATATATATAGATTCCCCGACAAAGGAAAATCTAAAAAGAAAAAAATTCAAAAGAAAAAGAAATATCATCCAAAATGGGGAAGAAAGTTCAAGAAAAAAATTTTAAATGAAATGCCACATAAGGAGCATTTGGGTTTTTGAGCCTCAAAATTCCTTTCTTTTTATGCATAGTCCCAAGCCTACATATAAAAGTCCTCCTAAGTACCATGTGAAAAAGTCAAGGAAGGTAGCGAAGCATGATCAGACAGTAATTCTAGAACTTCAGAAGAGAAGAAAAAGATAAAAAAAAAATGATGAAGCCTGCTAAGTTGAAAACCCAAAAAGGGCGACTTAGGCAAAAATTAAGGCAAGCTCACAAAGTTGAAAATCTAAAAGGAAAACTTTAGCAACAATCAGAGCTAAGAAAAAAGAAAAAGCTCGCTAGATCGAAAACCTGAAAAGACGATCTAGGCAAAAGTTAGAGCAAACTCGATAGATTGAAAACCTAGAAAGGCGATCTAGGCAAAAGTTAGAGCAATACAAAAAAAATAGAAGAAAATCCCAAGCTGAGAGCAATTCGAGCTGAAACATCAGAAATCCGAATAATCAAGTTCAATACTCAGCTTAAACCAGGCATAGATTCAGAAGTCACAAGTATCTTGTCTACGATCGATCTGAAAATTCTTACTTCCCCAAGTGAACCAATGGAGAGAATGGTGAATTCTATGATGAGTCTCAACAGGAAATATTTTGTTCTCTTGAGCCTGACTCAAAATCTTTAATAAAATTAATCAAAATTAAAAGTTGGATCTTTATTACGCTTGTGGTAATCAAATATTTCAAACCTTCATACAAGGGGCATTTTTTCTTTTTCCTCTAAATATGTAATTTCCCCCCTTATACAAAGGGAATTTTTTAATGATGTGTTCAATTATTTTTGAGCAATGTTAATCCTAAAAAAAAATAATGAGAACTTCAAATTTAAGGTTACCCTCTTGATAGCAGTTTTTCGAAAAAACTCTTGAGATTCAAACTCAGGTTTTAAATTCATAAAACTTTTGGATAAATCCTTGAGGTTCAAACAAAAGTACTTCGGATCTCACATTTGACTATGCCCAAAGATCAACTAATATGATTTTTTTTCATTCCTAGATCCAATCATTCTTGGATTCGATCATTTCTCTTCCAGATTCAGTATCATCAAGATTTATTCAATTCACTCTGATCAGTCTTTTCCAAATTCATTCATTCTTTCCCAAAAGTCCTTCATTCCTTCGCCAATTTTGCTTAGATGCCGCCAAGGGTTATCTTGGATTATGCTCAGATGCCGCCAAGGGTCTTCTTGGAATTATGCTCAGATGCCGCCGAGGGTTTTCTCGGAATTATGCTCAGATGCCGCTAAGGGTTTTCTTGGAATTATGCTTAGATGCTGCCGAGGGTTTTCTCGGAACTATGCTCAAATGCCGCCAAGGGTTTTCTTGGAATTATGCTCATATGCCGCCGAGGGTTTTCTCGGAACTATGCTCAGATGTCGCCAAGGGTTTTCTTGGAATTATGCTCAGATGCTGCCGAGGGTTTTCTCGGAACTATGCTCAGATGCCGCCAAGGGTTTTCTTGGAATTATGCTTAGATGCCGTCGAGGGTTTTCTCGGAACTATGCTCAGATGCCGCCAAGGGTTTTCTTGGAATTATGCTCAGATGCCGCCGAGGGTTTTCTCGGAACTATGCTCAGATGCCGCCAAGGGTTTTCTTGGAATTATGCTCAGATGCCGCCGAGGGTTTTCTCGGAACTATGCTCAGATGCCGCGAAGGGTTTTCTTGGAATTATGCTCCGATGCCGCCGAGGGTTTTCTCGGAACTATGCTCAGATGCCGCCAAGGGTTTTCTTGAAATTATGCTCAGTTACCGCCGAGGGTTTTCTCGGAACTATGCTCAGTTACCGCCGAGGGTTTTCTTGAAATTATGCTCAGATGCCGCCAAGGGTTTTCTTGGATTTATGCTAAGTTTATACTCAGTTTAAATTTACTTCATTTTTGACTCATTTCCAATTCAAACTCTTTGAAATTTATCTCAGATTTTGAGCCCACACACTTGCACAGTTGTTACATCAGTCAATGAGAATTTTTTTAAAATTCAAGGATCTGACACTGCCAGTGAGAGCTCGCGCTCAAGGACCTGACATTTTTCTAGTTCGGGGAGAGTTTTACGCTCAATTATCCGAATACCCCGACGTATTGTTAAATCAGGCTGCAAAATGAACTGCCACTAGCTTTGGCATTCGGATATCGCACTATCTACCAAAATAGATTTGCTATCTAATTTGCTTCAACCCTCTGCCAAAGAGGGGCATCTATAGACACCCCATTTTTGCATCCGCCTGATTAATCAAGTCGTCAACCCGATCGCAAAGGTTCCCAATGATGGATGTTTATTCCAATGCTTCATTTTGTTACCAGAAATGTTTCAAAAATCCGGATGAGGTATCTCGAAGTGACAAAACTTAGAAACCACGCTACGCTAGGTAAATACGACCCCAGAAACATAGAAATCATCATCTTGCAAATCAAAAAGAAGCTTCACGATAAAAATCACTAAAAATGACCAAATTACCAAAATACCCCTGACATCAAAACAACCCTAGAGCCTGCATTACGCTTAGGAAAATCCACTCAAACACATAAAACAACATATCGAAACCAAGTAAACCACTTCGCCAATTTTTACAAAATTTAACAAAATTATGAAAATACCCCTCATAAAGTTCACGACTATTTCATACAAAAAACTTCATAAATGACAAAAACCAACATTCCCATTGAATTCCTTACAAAAAACTGATTCGAAAACATCCTGGAACATTGAAAAATAACTTAAAACGTAAAAAATCCTTTCCGAGGGCAAAATGGTAATTTCACAATTTTAATAATTAAAATTTTCGAAATTAATAAATAAATCATTAAATAATGTAAAGTGAAACATTAATAAAATTAATTATAAAATTTAAACAAAAAAATTGATCAATCAGGCTTTCAAGAAAAATTGTTGATGGTTCGCAAGATATTTCTTTAAGGACCCCTCCATTTGGGGGTCCAAAGAATCAAAGATATAATAGAGGGGGGTTCTCCAAAAATTTAAAGTCAATCAACCAAGACTAAAGTCAAGATATTAAAGTCAATCAAATAAGACTAAAGTCAAAATTAAAGTCAATTAAGTAAGACTAGAGTCAAGTATTAAAGTCAATCTCATAAGACTAAAGTCAAAATCCTAAATCAAAACCCTAATCTAAACTAATCGAGTCAATCCCATAAGACTAAGGTCAAAATCCTAAATCAAAATCCTAATCTAAACTAATCAAGTCAATCTCATAAGACTAAGGTCAAAACCCTAATCTAAACTAATCAAGTCAATCTCATAAGACTAAAGTCAAAACCCTAAAACCCTAAAGACTAAGTCAAAACCCTAATTGAAACCCTAAAAGAAACCCTAATCAAACCCTAATGCTTCTAAAAACTTTATAAATAGGAGCCTCCACACCCTATTTTCGTATAAAAGAAAAAATCCTATGAAAAGTAGGTAAAGAAGCCTCCATAGCCTCCCCAAAACCCTAATTTTGGAGTCCCAACTCCTTCCCTAACACCCCTACTCCGATTTTAGCCTCAAAACACCCAAAAACCTCTAAAAAACATCCCAAAAATCCACAACAAATTCGAAGCACCCAGATCCAAGAAGGAGATACCTTACCTTGGAGATCAGGAATCAGATCCAGAGATAGAACGAAGTAAGGAATACGGTACAAGGAGCCATTCTCACCAGATCTGAGGGAATAGCACTTTTGCGGATCGAAAGTAAGTTTTTTTTTTTTATTTTTTTAATATAGGTTTGTCATTAGCGATGTAACTTTATTTGGGATAAGTAGAGACCGGCAATGGCCGGGCGGGGTTGGTGCCTAACACCTTCCAACCCCGTAACATGATCCCCGGATTCGGATTTTCTATAGTAGATTAGTTTTTATCCATTTTAGAGTCAGTTTGGTTCCTAGACCACAATAACTAGGTGGCGACTCTCAAACCTCAAGGGTCAAAAGCGGATCCGCGCACCCCGCGGATCGAGGGTGCTTTCACTATCATGTAATTAGTCCTGTATTGCATGTCAAGACTGGGTCTGTCAGTCCCCTTAGTCCTGTTCAGTCTGACATGCCTGATGAGTCATTTGTTTCTGCTGAGTCAAGTAAGTCCATTATTTCTACTAAGTTTAGTGGGTCTGTCAAGTCGGCAATAAGTTCTGTTACCCCATCTTCTTTTAATGAAATGAAAGAAATTTTCGATTACCCCGAGCGCAATAATAATTCAACTAATAATCTGATTTCGGGGGGAGAATCTTCTGATGAAGAACCTCCCCCTGAAATAATTAAATTACTTGAAAAAGAAAATGAACGTCGGGCTCAACCTCCAATGGTGGAAGTAGAGTTTATCAATCTCGGAACAAAAGAAAGTCCTCAAGAGATTCGGATTGGGATCACGTTATCCCCTGATGAATGTAAAGGGATAGTAGACTTGCTCAGAAAGTTCAAAGACGTGTTCGCGTGGTCTTACGAGGATATGCCAGGAATAAGCAGAGACATTGTTCAACATCGGATTCCGTTATATCCCGATGCTCGACCCATTAAACAGAAACTTCGACGTATGAAACTGGAATGGACTCTAAAAATTAAAGAAGAAGTTACGAAGTAGATTAACGCTGAATTTTTGGAAGTAGTAGAATACCCTGAGTGGATTGCCAATGTCTTCCCGGTGCCTCAATAACTCGTTAGGCACTCTATCTTCAATGATCCATTTGCCCCTTGGCATGGAATTGAGGTCGATCACTGTTGAAGTCAAAGACAAACCTGCATATTACTGTCAGATCAGTATTACTACTCGACTACCTGATGGAAAGCCGTGGTACAGAGACATTAAAAAGGTGTTGGAAAAACAAGAATTCCCAGAAGAAGCATCGAGGAAGGAACGACAAGCCTTACTAAGATTAGCATCTCAATTCATCCTGCGCGCATGAAGTTTATACAAAAGGTCTTATGATGGTATTCATTTGTCATGCATTGATGAAGATCAAGCTGAACAGATAATGGTTGAACTACATTCAGGAGAATGCGGCCCTCACATAAGTGGGAAAATGCTAGCTAAGAAAATTATGAGACAAGGGTACTACTGGCCTACGATGGAAACAGATTGTCATCACATGGTCAAGACCTGCCACAAATGCCAAATACATGCAAATCTCATACATGTACCACCTTCTCGGTTAGTTGGTCTGACTTCACCATGGTCGTTCTTAGTTTGGGGAATTGACATTATTGGTAAAATATCGCTTAAAGCATCAAACGGGCATGAATACATTTTAGTTGCTATCGATTATTTTACTAAATGGGTCAGAGCTGCCTCTTATGCTGTCCTCACTGCGTCTCGAGTTGCAAAGTTTATCCAAACGAACATCATCAACCGGTACGGGGTACCTTCAGAACTGATTTCTGATAACGGATCACATTTCAAGGCTGAGGTTATTACTCTGTGTTCAAAGTTCAAAATCTCACACCACAAATCATCTCCTTACCGCCCTCAGACAAATGGAGCAGTCGAAGCAGCTAATAAGAATCTTAAGACTATCATCAGGAAAATGTGTCAATCACATCGAGATTGGTCTGAAAAACTATCATTTGCACTGTGGGCATATCGAACTTCAATTCAATCCTCTGCTGGAGCTACTCCCTACTCCTTAGTGTATGGCATGGAAGCGGTCTTGCCAGTTGAAATGGAAATTCCATCTCTTAGGGTCTTGTTGGAAAGTCAGCTGTCAGAAACAGATTGGGTTCGCCAGCGGTATGAAGAATTGAATTTGATCGAAGAAAAATGACTGAAAGCTTTGTATCACGTGCAAGCTTATCAAAGAAGAGTCGCCCGTGCATTTGACAAAAAGATCAAGGCCTGTCACTTACAAGTTGGGGATTTAGTACTCAAAGATAATCGGGCACCTATCTTTGACCCTAGAGGGAAGTTCAAACCAAATTGGGGAGGTCCGTACATCATCAATGAGATATTACCAGGAAAAGCTGTCAGGGTTCAAGATCATGATGGAATCGAGTTACCAGAACCAACCAACTTTGATCAAATCAAACGGTACTCATTTAAGGATGCCATTTTTGGCCGAATCAATTTTTCTACTACCCAGTTCATTGTCTCCTTTCTCAACCCCTTTGCAGCCTGTTCAAAAAAGAGAAAAAAAATATGCCTTTTACTTCTTAGCCTGATTACCTAACCCAGGGGAGGGAAAATCCGAACTACGTTTTTGTCTGATCCTAAAAATTTGGGGTACGTAGGCAACCTGAGAAGTTACTTCAGGCCCAACCACATCAAAATGAAAAAAATAGATTCCTCGATAAAGAAAAAATCTAAAAAGAAAAGAAAAAGAAATATCTTCAAAATGGAGAAGAAAATTCAAAGTAAAATAATAAAAAAAATTCCACACAAGGGGCATTTGGGTTTTTGAGCCTCAAAATCCCTTTCTTTTTATACCCAGTCCTAAGCTTACCCATGAAAGTCCTCCTAAGTACCGTGCGAAAAGTCAAGGAAAATAGCAAAGCATGATCAGACAGTAACTCTAGAAGACCAGAAGAGAAGAAAAAGATAAAAAAAAATGATGAAGCCTGCTAAGTTGAAAACTCAAAAAGGGCGACTTAGGCAAAAATTAAGGCAAGTTCGCAAGGTTGAAAATCTGAAAAGATAACTTTGGCAACAATCAGAGCCGAGAGGAAAAGAAGAAAAAGCTCGCTAGATCGAAAATCTAAAAAGGTGATCTAGGCAAAAGCTAGAGCAAGCTCGATAGATTGAAAACCTGAAAAGGCGATCTAGGCAAAAGTTAGAGCAACAAAGAAAAATAGAAGAAAATCCTAAACTGAGAGCGGTCCAAGCTGAAACATCAGAAGTCTGAATAATCAGGGTCAATACTTAGCTTAAACCAGGCATAGACTCGGAAGCCACAAGTATCTTGTCTACGATTGATCTGAAAATTCTTACTTCCCCAAGTGAACCAAAGGAGAGAAGAATGAATTCTATGATGAGTCTCAAAAGGAAATAATTTTGTTCTCTTGAGCCTGACTCAAAACCTTCAATAAAATTAATTAAAATTAAAAGTTGGATCTTTATTGCGCTTGTGGTAATCAAATATTTTGAACCTTCATACAAGGGGCATTTTTCTTTTTCCTCTAATATGTAGTTTCCCCTTATACTAGGGGCATTTTTTTATTTTTGCATGATGTATTCAATTATCTTCAATGCCATGTTTATTGTCAAACTAGGGACATTTTTTTTGAGCAATGTTAATCCTAAAAGATAATGAGAACCCCAAACTTAAGGTTACCATCTTGATAACAGTTTTTTGAAAAACTCGTGAGGTTCAAATTCAGGTTTTAAATTCATGAAACTTTTGGATAAACTCTTGAGGTTCAAACAATTGCATTTTGGATCTCACATAGGAGATAGGGCATTCATTCTGTCCCAGATTTATTCATTCCCAGATTCAACCCCTCTTTTCCAGATTCATTCCTTCATTCTCAGTTTTACTCAGCCAGATGCTGCCAAGGATTTTTCTTGGAATTATGCTCAGATACCGCCAAGGGTTTTCTTGGAATTATGCTCAGATGCCGCCAAGGATTTTCTTGGAATTATACTCAGATGCTGCCGAGGATTTTCTCGGAACTATGCTCAGTTACCGCCGAGGATTTTCTTGAAATTATGCTCAGATGTCGCCAAGGGTTTTCTTGGAATTATGCTCAGATGCCGCCAAGGGTTTTCTTGGAACTATGCTCAGTTGTTGCCGAGGGCTTTCTCGGAATTATGCTTAGATGCCATCGAGAATTTTCTCGGAACTATGCTCAGTTACCGCCGAGGGTTTTCTCGGAATTATGCTCAGATGCCGCCAAGGGTTTTCTTGGAATTATGCTCAGATGCCACCGAGGGTTTTCTCGAAACTATGCTCAGATGCCGCCAAGGGTTTTCTTGGAATTATGCTCAGTTTATTCTCAATCTATGCTCAGATTATGCTCAGTTTACGCTCCAATTATGCTCAGTTTATGCTTAATTCATTTTTATTCTGTGCTCAGATTTGACTCATTTCCAACTCAAACTCTTTGAAATCTATCTAAAATTTTGAGTCCACACACTTGCACAGTTGTTACATCAATGAAGGAGAATTTTCTAAAATTTAAGGATCTGACACTGCTAGTGAGAGCTCGCGCTTAAGGACTTGACATTTTTCTAGTTCGAGGAGAGTTTTACCCTCAAGGATCCGAACACCCCGACGAATTGCTAAATCAGGTTGCAAAATGAACTGTCACTAGCTTTGGCATTCGGATATCACACTATCTACCAAAATAGATTTGCTATCTAATTTGCTTCAACCCTCTGCCAAAGAGGGGCATCTGTAGACATCCCATTTTTGCATTCGCCTGATTAATCAACTCGTCAACCCGATCGCAACGATTCCCAATTATGGATGTTTATTCCAATACTTTGTTTTGTTACCAGATATGTTTCAGAAATCCGGATGAGGTATCTCGAACTGACAAAACTTTAGAAACCACGCTACGCCAGGAAAATACGACCCCAGAAACATATAAATCATCATTTTGCAAACCAAAAAGAAGCTTCACGATAAAAATCACTAAAAATGATCAAATTATCAAAATACCCCTAATATCAAAACAACCCTAGAATCAACGTTACGCTTAGGAAGACCCATTCAAACACATAAAACAACAAATCGAAACCAAATAAATCACTTCGCCAATTTTCACAAAATTTGACAAAATTACGAAAATACCCCTTATAAAATTCACAACCATTTCACACAAAAATTTCATAAATGACAAAAATCAACATTCTCATTGAATTTCTTACGAAAAACTAATTCCAAAACATCCTGGAACATTGAAAAACGATTTAAAACGTAAAAAATCATCTCCGAGGGCAAAACAGTAATTTTAGAACTTTAATAATTAAAAATTTCGAAATTAATAAATAAATCATTAAAAAATGTAAAGTGAAACATTAAAGTCAATCAAGTAAGACTAAAGTCAAGTAAGGCTAAAGTCAAGATATTAAAAGCCAACCAAGAAAGACTAAAGTCAAAGTATTAAAGTCAATCTCATAAGACTAAAGTCAAAACCCTAAATCAAAACACTAATCAAGTCAATCTCATAAGACTAAAAGTCAAAACCCTAAAGACTAAGTCCATCTCATGAGACCAAAGTCTAAACCCTAATTGAAACCCTAAAAGAAATCTTAATCAAACCCTAATTCTCCTAAAAAACTTTATAAATAGGAGCCTCCACACCCTATTTTCGTATCAAAGAAAAAATCATAGGAAAAGTAGGTGAAAAAGCCTCCACAACCTCTCCAAAATTCTAATTTTGGAACCCCAACTCCTTACCTAACATCCCTGCTTCGATTTTGGCCTAGAAAACACCCAGAAACCTTTCAAAAACAATCCAAAATCTACAACAAATTCAAAGCACTCAGATCAAAGAAGGCGATACTTTGCCTCGGAGATCAGAAATCAAATCCGGAGACAAAACGAAGTAAGGAGTACGGTACAAGGAGTATTTTCACCAGATCTGAGGGAATAGAACCTTTGCAGATCGAAGGTAAGATTTTTATTATTATTTTTATCTAGGTTTTGTCATTAACGATGTAGTTATATTTGGAATAAGTAAAGATCGGCATTGGCCAGGCGGGGTTGGTGCCTAACACCTTCCAACCCCGTAATGTGATCCCCGGATTCAGGTTTTTCTGTAGTAGATTAGTTTTTTATCCATTTTAGAGTCAGTTTGGTTTTTAGACCATAATAACTAGGTGGCAACTCCCAAACCTCAAGGGTCAAAAGCGGATTTGCACACCCCGCGGATCGATGGCGCATTCACCAGCTCAGGCTGGTTGTTTGACGTGACCGTAAGCAATGGGTTTCTTTTCGATGTGTCAGAACGTTCGACTACTATAGATTCTTAGTGATCACTGACTAATCATATTCGTCTATGCCTATCAAGCGTGTATGTGATTCCCAAATATACAAACCATTCGTATACGACCACCTTTACATTATAAGTTCACTGGTAAAGATAGAGAGGAATAACCTAGATTCTATTTGTGACTCCACTCTTATACGCATCCCATACCACGTATAAACTTGGTGGTCCCTACCGTACATCCCAGGATAGTACACCACTCCAGATGATATGACGCACTATCCCTTCAGGCATTCACAGACTCTATAACAGCTCAAAAAATAGCTATACATATATATATATATATTATTTTCATTTGAAAACAAAAGAGAAATTAACAATACAACATTGAGAATAGATATCCAGTTTCCTACCATGCAACTGTGGCCACTAGACCTAAAATAAATAACAGAATGGAAAAGTAAACAGCGCATCACGCTAACAGAAAGTAAATAAACATGCAACCAGTAACATTATCCCTGTATATCCGTTCACCAACCTGTACACAACACAACAATGTAAAATGCAGACATTGCCCTTCGGGTGTGACTCTGACATTTTACCGTTTCATACCCTTTTTTCATTTTTTCAATTATTACAGTTTTCAATCTCTCAAGCAAAATATCTACTTTCTGATATTCATCAACTCAATATAAGTTCATTGAATATTAAATCTTTTTTTTCAACTATGAAATTTATTTTTATCATTTAAATTGAAAATTTACAAAACTTATATCAAAATAAGGTCTGAGCGGTGCATAGGACCCAATTGGTGAAAATAACCCGGTGAAATATCCTACCCACGTATAATTTGTTATAAATTACAATTAAATATATCAAATATGCAAGTTCTGGCGTGAATTTGAAAAAATCAATTGAATTCTATATTTTTGGAAACACATTACAAATTTTTAATACAATCCTAAATGTAATTTTCACAATCTACGATACTAATAGAAATTGAGAGTTCCTTACGATCTCTAGGCGAAAAAATTGAAACACATGCATAAAAATCGAGGTGGTTCAAATTTTAAGACGGCTGATTCTCCAATCTAACCTGGTGGTTTCAAAAATCTCGACGCCGTCGTCCTTTCTCCCTTCTACGACGGATGACAGTTTGACCTCGAAACCGATGTAATTTGAGGTCAAAGTTTCGAAATTTCCGTATATACATACGGCTGATTTTTGACCATACGGGATGAAAAATGAGAGAAAATAGAAGAAACTTGGGTGGATTTTGTAGAGAACGAGGCTGCGGACATTTCTCCTTTCTGCATCGACGGTCGAAGATGGACCGTTAGCGACGAATCGAAGTTGGAAAATCAGAAGAAAACCAATTTTTTTTAAAAAAAAACTCGTTGGTTGGTTTTTGGCGACTTTGGAAGATGAATAGTGAAAAAAATTAAAAAAATTATTTATATAAAGTCTTGCGACAAAATCGGTATTTCGCCTATTGTTTCGATCGACGATAACTTGACCGTCCGGACTCCAAAAGTAACGAATGAATACTCTATTTCATCTAATTTTTTGTTCCAGATCTATTGGAATGGTCAATTTCTATAAATTATATCTCTAACAAAAATTTACGTTTTTGCCCGATGGACCCTAAAATTGACAGCATTTTTATTTTTGACGATAATTCGACCTTTTGATATCCAAAAATGATAAATAAATAGTTCAAATTTGTATAATTTTTTATTACGAATCCAATAGTATGATCAAATTTTAAAAATTATTACTCTAGTAAAAAGTCATTCTTTTAGCTTGATTTGACTCGATAATTAAGGATTTGCAACGTTTCTGTTCAGATTCACATTTGAGCATGCTTACAGGTTAAAGTATGCTTTTCAATCATTTTGAATCCAATGGTCATGTCAGATTCCATTAAAAATGATCAGAAACATCCTAAAATTTTACCCCTAAGTCCCATTTTCAAGATTTTATCAAATTTTCATTATTTATTTTCCTCGAGATACGAATAAAAAATTCGGGATTTTACAATATATCTAAAGTCAATAATATTTACAAAAAAATTATTTCCTATTCATTGCATAATTTTACATCATTTTCTTCAAGTGTACAAAAAATAAAGGTATAAGAAATACAGAGAAATTACGTCAAATTACGTGAAGCATAAAAAATATCTAGGCAAAGTTCTAAATCACGGACTCTAGCCACCAAATCAATGATCACTCTATATGCATCAAAAGGATCTCGGCTCACTAGATATGATGCCATGTCGTCAACGCGAGTATTAGAGCTCAACCTCATTCTGAGATCATCAATCTCAACCTGATACCTCTTGGCATCACTACGTCTCAAAGTATCGCTGTTACTCAAAGCGACACTCAAACGATCAATATCACATTGTAGCTTCTGCTTAGATTGTACCCAAATATGCTCAATATGACGATAATCTACTCGAAGCTCCTAAATCTGATCATGGTAGTCATGGATGCAAGAAATACGTAGACCAAGATAGTGACCAGAAACAAGAGAAGGAAAACCAATCATCAAGTCTCTAAGCCAAGATTGGTACCAGAAAAAATTGTGAGAAGCAAAGATAGGAGCATAGAGAATCTCCATATTCTGCTAAAACTTACATAGCCAATATCGTAAATGGGTGTCTAAAGAGTCAAAATTTTCGGTCAAGTTACTAAAGTCCTTAGGGCAATGGACCCCCTGAATGTGACCATATTGACGGAAGACTCGAAATAAAAAATAATGAGTAGACCCCAATAATCCAATCAAAATTAAAAAGCGGCAGTTACTAAAAGATAGGGAAGACTAAACAGAATGTTGGAAAGGGCCTACCTATCTAATCATATTCTCATCAACAGACTGAAGATAAGGATACTAGTTCTCCTTCCTAATCACGAAGAGCGAATACTTTCTCATCGACATCAAGGAAACTAAATCAGTGCTATAAGAGAAAAGACGCTCAAATACTTTAGTAGAGAAGAAATTATCGAAAAGCCAAAGTTGCATCCAAGCAGGGAAGTAATCAAATAATAATTAAAATAAAGTTTTTGAACCAAAATCCCTAAAAATCCAGAAATTTACAAAAAAAACTTTATATATATATATATAATAAGTTTGTTATATTTTCACTTGCAAAAGGGGTGCACACCATAAGGTATTGGATCATTCTCCAATCTCGTTATCACTCGTTCTTGGATGTTTGGTGGGTTCTATGATCATAATATTCTCAAAGCAAAATTATAGTTTTCATATTAAAAATTCGACTTTTCAGGTCTTAAAGTCACATAGAGTTCTAGTTTATGGTTCACCTTCGGATTGTGGCAAATTTTTGCCTAGCCGAATCTAACCTTTGGCTAAGGCAAAAATTTACCAGAATGAACCTGACCCTCGGCCAGTCCAGATTGGGTCGGCCTTGGGCCACCTTCGAACCAAAATACTTCTTTTAGAATACCTCATTTTAATTTTGATTAATATATTAATTTTGCTTACAACTAATTCCTAAGGAGTTCCCCCTTTGCATTTCAGACCTAATCTATCAATTTTGATGAAAATAAATATTCATTGAAGCATATATCTAAAAGGAGAAACAAGTGAAAATTGATGAATTTAGCTCCAATCTCATGGATTGAAGGATATAAATGGAAAATTAAAGAAATTCAGAGATTATTATGTACCTTATAAGGAAATTTAAGGTTTCAAGATGAAGGATTGGATCAACTCAATCACAATTAGTTGCGAATCTTCAAATCAGCACGAATCAAACGTGGCAAACAAAATCAGACCGAGGCAACTCACCATGAGTTGAGTTCACACCGTGGATCAAGCTTGGAAGCAAAAATTAAAAATCTATGGGTCAAAATCCATACTAGCTAAGGAGCAAGGAAGTTTCGATTTTGGAGCAAATGAGCAAATGAATGTGAAGTTTGATTTTAAAAATTTTGAGAAAATGTTCCAGTATGGGGATAACCCACGACAAGGCAAAAAAAATTAGCCTGGCTGCCTCACCCACGGTCCAAGAAAAAGTCAAAAGTCGAAAAAAATTAAAAAAAAAAGGAATTTTCTTGATTAGAAAAGAGATCCTAGAAAGTTGTTTCGAAGCACACAGAAGACAAACGAACAATAGAATCCATAAGTGAGAAAACTCCCGAAGAATCGAGTATTATCTTGCTTACCTAAGACGTGGAGTAGCGGTAATAACTCGAAGTCCTCCAAAGGGAAAGTGTTCAAATCTGAACCTACCTAAGGTCTAACGTAATGGCAAGAACTTGAGGTCCCCTAAAGGGCATGCAATCGAACCCAAACCTACCTAAGGTGTGCCAAAATAGTAAGAACATGAGGATCTCAAAAGGCATGCAATCAAACCTAAACCTACTTAAGGTGTGACATTGCGGTAAGAGCTTGAGGCCCTCCAAAGACATGCATTCCACCAAGGGCACAACATTGTGGTAAGATCTTGAAGTCCTCCAAGGGTCGTGCATTCAAACCTAAACATACCAAAGATGTGATATTGTAGTAAGATTTTGAAGTCCTCCAAGAGGCATGCATTAAAACCCAAACCTACCAAAGGCGCAGTATTGTGGTAAGAACTTGAGGTCCCTAAAAGGGAGTGCGTTCAAACCCAAATCACCTTTTCAAAACAAGATTCAAGTAAAATTCTCTTCACTCTAATTTATTTGTGGGTATACAATTATCGAAAAATATCTAAGTTAAACCCACTCTTGAAAAGTTTCACCAACTCCAAATGCAAAGTTGACTTTTACCAAAATGAACACAGATTGAAATCCTTACTTTCAAAATATTTATTTATCAAATAGTTTTAAGAACCCTATATCATGTCACAAAACTTATTTTTTTCAAGAACTTTGAAAGCCATACATCAAGCCAAGAAGCCTAAAATCATAGGTTTAATCCCTGATAGATTTAGAACTTGGGATGACTAACTATTTTCATAGATTCAATCTGAGTTCACTAAAATCAGATGAAAACAAGTAAGCATACTTAAACTCGATCAGACAAAAAAGAGTTTGATTCTACATCTTTGTGATTCACTGCAACTCTCACAAAGAGGGACAATTGTAGACACCTCATTTTTGCCTAGGCTGAGCCTGAGAACACCAAAAACTTTCTAAGAAAGGACTTGACCCAAGTTAGCTTTCCTAAGGGTTCAAAAACCCTAATGTGGAATAAATCAAGGTTTGAGGATCAATTATCATTCATTTTTGAGTTGGCCAAGGGTGATCTATAACCATACGATTTTTTAAGCCTGGCCAAGGGTAACTTGTGGTCAGGTAGAATTTTTAGCCTGGCCAAGGGTAACCTACGACCATAACATTTTTTAAACTTGGCCAAGGGTCACTTACGACCAAGCATTGATTTTGCTTGGTCTAATGGTGACCCACAGCCAAGCATAAAATTTGCATTGGCCGTGGTTCACCCATGGACAATTTTGTTGGGCAATTTTTTTAATCCATGTGCACTCGAAATTGGTTAGGGTTAATTACCCATTAACCCTCCATTTAAAACTGATCTTCCTCAAAAAATCCTACTATTTTATTTTATTTTTTACTTTAATTACCCAAATAAATTTCTCATTTTTATTTTTAGTAATTCACCAATTCCCCTAATAAAGACCTTAGTCTAGTTTGATCCCTACTGGGGCCAATTACCCCATTAATCTTGGTTTGTTGAGACTTGTCAAAGGTTAATCTCCCTTCTACCCTTTTCTATTCTTTTTACAATTCAAAGAGCTTCTATGACATTCAATATAATATGACCAATTTTCAAAGCTTATGATTACTTTGTCTGCCTAAGAGAAATTTCTAGAATTTGTGCCTAATGACCAACCAATCCCTAATTTGTTAGAGATTCTTTCAAGGAAACTGATCCAAGAGGCCAAAAAGTTATCACTTAATTACACGTCGTTTGGGTTGTTTCCTTCATAATTGACTCAAGGTCAAGGTCTTAGGACTATTCTAACCTTCATCAAATTTTTTTTGGAACTTTTGAATGTTTACCATAATACCCATTGATGGTTAAGATTATTGAGACCCAACTATAGGATAAAGACCATCAATGACAAGGTTAGAAGATGGAAATGATATTCTTTGTGGAGGTTTTACTGAAAATTTTGAGAATCCAATGATTTAAGACAAGTTTATCCCAAAGGTTTCCCAAAATCCTATAAATAGGACTCCTGTCTAAGGCAAAAAAGAGAAAGAGCTCAAGAAGCTAAAATACTGTTCAAGTCTCTCTTCAAAACTCTCTAACTTATCAAAATCCATTTTCAAATTTCCAAGAAGCTCTAACCAAGAAGAATAAGAAAACCAAGGTGGGGTTGAATCCTCCATTCTCCCCTTATAAACCTTACTTTTCTACCTATCCCCTTCTTTTCATTTAAGCAAGTTTATTTCATGTTTCTTTGCTTGTAATAATGTAGATTTTACTTGCTTTGGTGAGACAATGAGGTAAAGTGTAAAACCTCCTAAATGTAATCTTCTCCTGTAAGCTCTCAATAAGCTCCATGAGCATTATAATAGGTACTTCTACTTTCTAGCAATCCTTATATTATTAGAGTAATTGTTCTTACTTTTCTTGTAATTTAAATTCTTAAAATAAATATTTTTCTACTTTATTTTATAATGGCTTAAGAGCTAGAGAGTAATCCCTTCTTGGAGGTAATCTTCTCTTTCTAAGTCCATTACACTCATATACAACAAGCACACACATCACATCTTTTCTCTAAAATAGCTATAGGTTAAATGTGGGGATCTTCTTAGATCAACATCTAACCTCTTAAGCTAATAAAAATAGTCCCAAAGAGAACAAACCCCATGCATCAAGTCCCTAATCTTTCCATGGTGGTATCCAACTCTTGGACATCTCCTAAAGACTAAACTAATAGAAAGATACTCCTAAGTGAGCACATAATCTTCCAAAAAAGCTTGGATTCAAGATGGTGAAATCCATATGGATTTTCATCAAAATTCTAGCCCATAAAAAATTCTAGCAAGTATATTTTCTTTTTTTTTTTGGCTTGCGCATCGGTCAAAATCCATAATTTTCTAAAGCTAGATTATAGTGAATCGATGTTTTAACTTTCTTCATAATTTCCTTTGTTTCAAAATTAAGTTAATATTTCAAAATCACATATGGTCATATATTGGTAACCATCTTAGGATGGGTGGGATAAGGTGCCTAACACTTTCCTTATCCCTCAACTGAACTTCCTTATCATAGATATCTAGGTAGATCATCTCTTCATCTTTTGGATATGTGAGTCACTAAAAGTCAAAAAATAGAATTTCACAAAATAATTTTTATAGTATCAATTCGCACTGTAATTGAATGGTGGCGACTCCTAAACCCGTGTAGATGAGCTCAAAATCTCTCAAAAGGTTTCGAAGCTTGCGTATCTACAATGGTCATGTTTTTCCTGTCTGAAAATCAAACCCAATTATAGATGTCCAGAGCCTTATGAAGAAGAATTGATCAAAAAAAGCAAAAAGTCAGAGACATCATGTTGATGTCTGAAATTACTTTAAGGAATACTGTATCGCTCAGAAGGGGTGCAACATAAAAATCTCTATTTGGATGTTGTGTCAAAATTGCTACATAGATACTACACCAACAAATCTCTATTTCAAGAAAAATCGTTATGCTACTATATCATAAAACATTTCTTCTCTTTCGATTCAGTTAAATAATTCCATACGTGCTTTTTGAAATGTGATGTAATTTTCTAACGCACGTATCCTTATAATGTAATTCTTCCACGTGTTCTTTGCGTAAATGTCTATTTTCAGACAGTGTGTAATAAGTACGTCTTTACTTTTTAGGAAAGATTTAATCTGTAAAATTTCTCCCCTTATGATTTTTATAAATAGGGAGAATAGATTATTCTTTTAAAAGAGATGGAATAATTGTTAGATTTTTTTTTTAACTTTTGGAAAGTTTAGAGAGAGAGAGAGAGAGGAAAATAATTATTTTTTCTCATTTACAGTGAAGATTTATTGTAATTTGAATCGGAATCAATCAATAAAAGAACTAAGCAAGAAGATTTAATCAAATTTTTAGAAATTCTTTTGATTCTAGACAAAGGTGAGATCAAATTTGTATTATAGCTTTCATCATTTTCATCTTTATGATAATTTTTTGGTTTTTCATCAATGATTCATGATTTTCACTGTTAAAATCCGAATTTATTCGTGAGTTCCATTATATTTAATCGTAAAAATGGATTTTGACTGTCAAAATCATATTTTAATCGATAAACCTAATTCTTCTCTCCATCAATTTCCAAAATTCAAAATATGATAAATAATCTTATTTTGTGAAAATCCAAAGAAATTCTGAGAACGGAGCTAACGCACCTTGCCGTATTGCGATAGTGAATTCCCGATCCTCTTCCTTGTTATGGGGACGAAATCAACCAAGAACTCATCACTATTCTCCTAATGTATCCAAATCTCAATCTATGAATCATCTACTAGATTATTTGAATTGAACCATAAGGAGGGAGAAACAACATTTTTTTTACAAAGATAGGTTAAGTGGTGAATTTGCTACTTTTTTCATTTAAAAGTGGTGAGTTTGTTCTTTTATGTTTAGAAGCAATGAAAACAAACAGTGATAATATTAAGAAGTTTATAATTTTTAATCCAAGCATCCATTTAACTATTATCATTTATATTTTAGGGGTATCTCACGAATGTATATCCAATTGGAACAATGAAGGTGTTCTAATATCTTTATCTTTCATTTCGAGGTTATTTTAGTAGTACTTTTAGGCACAATTTTGTAGCTATCCAATTTAGTTTCAAATCTTAAAAAACTAGTGAATTCGTCGCTAGGACTGTAACCTAGGTGGATTGGAGGGTAAACCCAAGCTCAACCCAAGTAGCAGAACCCTGAACCTGAGCTCAACCCAACCCAACCCAACCCAACCATTTGGTCTAAGCTCACCAACCCAAGCTTGATCTTCTAAAACCAGGTTAGGTAATTTTGGGAGGTTTGATAATGTTTGGCTCGTTGAATAACCTTAATTTCATTTTGATTAGCAAATAAGTTTTATATTTAAAAATATAGAATATAAAAAAATAAAACTACTAGTAAATAAAATTGTATACAACCTTCACATCCATCACGGAGAGAATATTTAGAGAAACCATAAATCCCAAAATTCACATTAATATTTACTAATTGTCCACAAGTCCTAATAAAAAGACGGAATACAAAATCTACAATTAATATAAAAATATTTATATAATAGTAGTATATAACATTGGGTCAGGGTTGAGTCAGATTAGTCGTACTTTCAACCCGAGTTCAACTTGAATAAAAATCGGATTGAAATATTCTAACCCAAGCTCAACTCATTTTCTACCTAACTCGGCCCAAGCTCGTCCATCAATCAGGTTGAGTTCAGGCCAGCCTACCGAAGTTGCACCCCTATTCGTCGCGTAACCATTTTTTGTAGTTATTTTTGAAACTAGATAAATACCGATTTAAATTTTTTAATGACCAATTATTTAATTTTTACAAAGGTCATATACATTTTCATAGAACTTTGATCACCGCCATCAAGATCACCTCAAATCTTCATTCAGAGGAGCCATGACCACAACTACAAGTTTTTGTAATTTTAACTTCAGGACTAATCAGCAAATATATTCATATCCTCTCCAATGTCCGGTCTTGATATGTTTACAATATAAGATTCCAAGACTAGTGTATAAACCTTCCCTTACTAAACTCAGCAACAAAAGTAATGGATCAATGGCCTCTCATAAATGTTCAATGTAAGAAGACTTGATATAATAGGTACATCTCTTATACTTCCTAGTACTCCACCATCTCCCCTCATCTTATAACTCTTGGAGTTTTTGAACCTTTAAGGTCGAGCAATGCTAACAGAAGCTTTGATACGTTGAGATAACAACTTGATTGTAGACTCCACCAACATTCCATAAACCACTAAAATTAGAATTGGACCAGTTTTGTCATGCCTTGATTCTCAGGATTCCTGACTAAAAAAATAAAATATAAAATAAAATTATTCTATAGCTCCATCAACTGGTCTTCCATGTCAACCGATGCTCATATATCTGGAAAATTTTTAAAACATCATGAGCAGAAAGCCCCATAGGATTTTTATTCATCTCATAGAAAATTAACAATAAAATAATGTAAACATGTTAGGCAAAATTTGTAATTAATCAACCATAATACTACCACATGTATACATTTCATCACTTTAACAACAACGATTATAATAATGTTAAGCCAGAATTTCACACCGGCTCAGCTAGACTAGGCCATCATCTCGGATTTTCACACCAGCTCAGACAAACTTTTCAAATCTCAAAACACACGATCTTCCTCGAGGGGTTTAGGGACTATCCATCTAAGGACATGTCAGTCCTGGTTTCACTCCAAACCAAATTAATCATCATTAATTACATGATTCCTTTTACCGATCACTACGTCATATTGCGCCAAAAACGACTGTCCAGGACAGTCGTTTTGCAAAAAAACGACTGCCGCTACAGTCGCAAATGGGGTCGTTTTGAAAGGAGTGGTTTTTTAATTGCGACTGTCCAAAACAGTCGGAAAAAACGACTGTCTTAGACAGTCGGAAAAAAACGACTGTCTTTGGCAGTCGGGAAAAACGACACTTAACAGTCGGGAAATACGACACTTAACAGTCGGGAAAAACGACTGTTTTTTACAGTCGGAAAAAACGACTGTTTTTGACAGTCGGGAAAAACGACAGTCGTTTATTTACAAATTCATCTCACTGACTATTGTTTTTTTTTTTTTTTATAAATTAAAAAAATAAAATAAAATCAATATCTAAAAAGTGCAAATTGAAGACCAATGTAATAATATTTTTATTAAAAAGAATGCGTGAGATCCAATTGAAGACCCAACAATGTCACAACAAATTAATGGCACATTGAATTTCTCTACTGTTGTTGTTATAGTTTGAACTCTCTTTGCTGATCTGACAATTCTCTGGCTGCTCTTTCATAACTGTATTTTGATGACCCAGCAATCCTCCTCCAAGATACACATCTTACTGCAAGAAGGCCTCCAGTGCTTGGAAAGCTCTCGGTAAGTGGAAGTTCTTCACTAGATGGAAGCAATCCTTTCTTCTCAACCCACTGGCGAGCAGCACCAACAAGATTGCCATTACTTCCTCTTGGCCCCTCCTTTGTGCCAATATCTGCTTTGTTACCAATAACAATATATGGCACAGGAAGGCCACCAGGGCCACCAGATCCCAGAGGAGCTGAGAATGTTCCAGTTGCTGCAACTTCTGATGCCCATCTTTGCAAGCTTGTTTTTGTCCTCCTTTGGGATAGATTGTAAACAAATATAACACCTGAGCAAGAATTCCAAGCAAAAGGAAATCATTTTTTTTTACTAATTTCCCTGCAGAAACAAGTATCAATGCCCCTAATTAAATCATTTACAAAAAATATATTTGATTATCATGAGAGTCTAAGTCATTACGGTGCCTGTGCGTACAAATGCTATAATGCAGGATTTACATTTTCTGCAAGTGAAAATGGCATAAATGTTTTATTCCCTTGACTTATGCACAAGAGTGTATTCCATCTGTCAATTATTTTTAGAGATTATATTGCCACACCAACTTTTGCTAACACCATTCCAATTCATATGTAAATCACCAAAGGTATAGCACACATCTTGGGGTGGTGTTAGCAAAAGTTGGTATAGCAATAGAAGCTCTCTTATTTTTCATGTCAGATATGCATCTGTGTCAATACATCCCAACATATGTCCTGATATGTAAGGCAGTGTCAACATCATTAGTTTGAAGCATAGCTACAAAAAGAAAAGACATCCTTCTATAAAAAGGCTAGTTAGTTCCACTCCACTTTCCACATTCAATGAAGTAGTTAAACACGAATCTAGTTGTTTAATTTACTGTAATGGCATGAAAAAGGGAAGCTTGCATAGACATACTTGGCCACTGACAAAAGGCACTAGAACTAAGTTCAAATACTAAAAATGGCTACAACGGCATTTTTTGCGATATGTATAGCAAAATTGGGTATATGCTTGAAATTTAAAAAATGTGATAACCACTAGAAATGTAATGTTTATGCATTTGTGGGAAGATTATTTTTGTGATGGAATACTTTAATTCAGTATTCTATCCAACACCAAGCAATATTAACATGTATATTTTTAAAGTCTTCACGGCCAGGGGGCAACATAACGGATATATGTCGCGAATCTGTCTATACATCCATTTCGAGCAAAGGCATGAATTTGTTTTGCGTGATTTTTTTTCTCTATATATGCTGTTATTGTGTTGAAAGAAAATCTCTGATTAAAACAAAATTACTTTCCAAAAATATAATTTACTATGCTTAAACTCAGTTTTCTAACGACAGCAACTAATATTAACATGACGTGTCCTTAGGGCACACGTTAAAGTGCAATAAATACACTTTGGAAATTTTTGATAAAAAATAAATAAAATTTAAGGGCATTTTCAGTACAAAATCCAATATTCAATGTTGGAAGATGATGAACCTTACGTTGGAAGATGATGAACCTTATCTCCTCTTTTTCGGACACTAGTAAAAAATATAGGCAGCAAAGTTAATGGACCTGGCGGTTCCTGATGGCCACTCCTTCAGGCTTGATTCTACCGAAGTTATTGAACTCCCGCTCAATTTCAGAATCTGTAACGGTAGACGGTAAATTTCTCACATAGACAGATCTGCCTTCACCTGAAAAGATTCAAGAATACAGGGTCAAGATTCCACACAATTCTCCTCAGTATTCAATATAAAAATCAACAAAGCTAAATCCATGACAACCAAGCATTAACTTTATAAATCCACACCACTGCAAATTTGATGTCAGATATATCGTACAACCTTTTCGGGGTAGCTTAGAGGATGCTCAAAATCCCAAAGTCAATTTATATTTCCTAAATGTGAAAAAGACCACAGACTGTCTTCTTATAATCATGTCGAGATTCACGACTTGTAAATATCTTGGCCCTGATTGAAGAAAGTAATATACGATCAGAAATGTTTGAAGAGCACTGGGAACAAGAAACAACATTTATAATTTTAAATGTAAAACAAATAATTTTACCTCCTCCTTGGGACCATCCTTTTCCCTCCTCCTTTATCCGGGCTTGGGACCGGCAATGTAAAACATATAATTTTACATTGGCGGAGTTAAAAAGGGGTTAATTAACAACAACAAAAATAGTTATAAAAGAAATCGTAAAACATACGTAAGTAAAAAGTCTATGTAGTGAAATTAAATGTACCAAAAACTAAATGTACCAAAAATTAAAGTCTAACTCTCGACCTGACATTAGATCTCTTTCTGCATCTGCATTTGTATCAACACAACATTTAAGTATATCTTTTTAATAAGGAATAATGTAACTGCATATACGAAATTAAATTACCTTTTTTCCATTTCTTCATCAATAAAATTGTGTCCTGAATTTGGGCCATTCAGTGACATCTCCGATTGTCAAATCTTCAAAAGTTCCTTCCCCACTTTGTAATTCCACACTCCCAACAAGGATATCATCAATAATGACATTGTAACAATCTGGATCAGTAGTAGACACACATGTCACTCTCCCTATGGCAATAGGATCACACGGCTTTCGTATACGGAGCAGCTTACAACGGCCTCTAGCTGTTTGCGCAGTTGATCGATCTGATTGTGCATCCTGTTGTGTTGTATCGTATCTTGCCTATAAAATTGCAAAACAATAGATGCAATATAAATATTTTATAAATTCAAACATTTAATATGAATGAAATCTACTATTTAATTAAATTAAAATTTATACTTTAGAAGAACTTCCAATATTAAAGGAAGGTTGCATCAATGTTCCAGTTTGGGCATAAAAAAGCAATTTCTCTTCTAATAACTTGCGTGCTCTAGACTCCTCTTGTAATCGTTCTGTCAACTCTTCAAACTTAGCATTAAACTTAGCCTCCAAGTTAGCCTCGAATGTTTGATGTGATGCTTGTTGATCTTTTAAGGCTTTTTTTAATGGAGTCGTATAATGCATGGAGGTTTTGGAAACACCGAGACCCATGCCTCGCACAAGACCTCGAGTATCACGACCATAAATCTATTCAAAAAACAATAATAATAAATAAGTAATGTTAATACTTTTAAGAGACATTATATAGACTAATTAAAAGTTTAAATAATGCACATACTGTTGCAACTGGATCATGGTCCAAATCCCTATGTACACTAGAGGGATCAGTATCAATCATCCTGTCAATCGCTTCCTACAAAGGATTGAATCCATCTGTTGCAAGTCCTAATCGAACATTACGTGCTTCAGCAGCAAATGTGTCCCACTTACGATTTACTTGTTGCCAACAGGAAGAATCTCTTGGATGACGCATACTTAATTCATTCGGTACTGAACCCACATCTTCATGCCATGTCATATTCTCTGCAATCCACGGTATATTGTACATTCTTTGTAGTCTTGGTGTTAATGGAAAATATCTTAATTTTTTCCACGGTAAACGTGAGCTTCTCGATTTCAAATCGTTTATCGGTTTCCATCTACTTTCACCACACGTAGGACAACTATCCTTATTTTCATGTTCTCTCCAGTATAGTATGCAATCGTTACGACATGCATGGATAATCTCGCACTTCATACGCAAAGATTTGACCATCTTCTTAGCAGTGAAAGTATTATCTGGCAAAGTATTCTCATCGGGTAAAATCTTTTTAATTAATTGTAACAACTCTGAGAAACTCTTATTAGACCATTGATGTCTAGCCTTCATGCTCAACAAATCAACTGTCACGGATAATTTTGTATTCTCAATTCGACAAGACGGATATAAAGGTTGCATCGAATCCTCTATCAATTTCTTGTATTGAATATCCTCTGGTAAATCATCATGAACTTGAACATCTTCTTCGTCATTAACTTGAACATCTTCTTCGTCATTAACTTCAACCATTCTTGGGAATACATCTTCATTACGATTACTAGTAGACGGACCAATATCGTTATTGACATCACTTATGGGAATTTCTCCGTGATAGATCCATGTCGTGTAGGAAGTATCTATACCATCACATATTAAATGTGTATGAATATCCTTAAGTGTTTTCTTTCCTCCTAAAAGATTACGACATTTAACACAAGGACAACAATACCAATCATCACTCCCCAATTTATGGGTATTATCTCTTATGAATCTAAAAAACGAATTAACTCCTTCTAAGTATTCAACAGATAGTCTTGGTGCCGTCATCCATTCTTTACTTGGGGGCGTAGACGAGGAAGACATTTTCTACGAATGGAAATAAAAATAAATTTATTATTGTGAAAAAATGAATAAAAAACTAAAATAAAGGTAAAATAAAGTAAAATAAACGTCAACAATTAAAAATATCAAATACTATTCTAAAGAAAACAACCCACATAAAGTGAGTTATTCTATGATAATATATTACCCAAACTTAATGAAATGGAAGTTGATATCCATCTCCTGTTGATTACCTAGAGCTGTGGAATAGGATGAACATAAAGTTGATATCCATCTCCTGTTGACAATGATTCTGATCTTGTCAAACTGATGCAATCTTTCATCCTTTATTCATACATGACAGAAATGAAGGTAGGATGACAAGGACCGCGGATAATGCCTAGAGCTCATTGACTCTGAAACTTTGAATGTTTTCGGAATGTATTGGGTTGTATTGGATGTATCGGTTGATAACATATCAGTTTTTTAATTAATCGAAACGTTCAATCGATATGATATTTTGACTACATTTCAAATTTACCTGGTTAAAGCGATTGTGACTTGTGAAGAAAGTGAATATGGGCTTTATGAAAAGACCAATATAAAGTGTGTTTGAAGAATAAAAGAAGAGTTAAAAAGGATTTGATTTGTTTATGTTTGTAAGTGGGATTTAGAGTCGTTTATGCAAGACTTAGAAGAAGTTTTGGCTTTTTAAGACACAATAGAAAGTCACATGTGACAGTATATTTAGCTTATATGGGTCCATCAGATAGGGTATCCAAACACATAATAAAAACACATGGTTTAGAGAGAACCAAGACATTATGGTCTCACAAAGGGCTGACACCATAATATATGGGAGTGATTGTTTGTGGTTGTCATTTATGTGTTGTTAAAATGAACATCTTTTGTTGAGATCAAACACAAGTCTACTTTTAAGTAAGTAAAAAATAAAAATAAAAAATCAGCACTGTTTTGGGTTAGTTTGACAAACTAACTAAAAAACTCATTAACATGGCACATGCAAGAACAGTCGATTTTTTCCCCTCAGCATACACAACTGCACATGTTTATTTTGAGTTAGTTTGTCAGGTTGAATTAGAAAAAATCAGCACTCTTTTAGGTTTATTCATATTTTTATTTTATTATATAGTATTATCCTTGAGTTCAGTCTTATATAGCATGTAGCAGATTAATGAAAAGTGATTAGTATGCCTATTTCTTTTCTTGCTAAGAGAGATTAGTGTTCAATAAGTAATAAGTGATCAAGGGAGATTTTAAACCTAAATCATGGTATATATCAAGTGCAATGATTTCTTAATGTATCCCGAGGCAAATGATCTAGTTTCCTATAATGGATATGTTTGTTTTGCTAAAAATTTCGACTAACAATAAATGAATTGAGATGATAAATTTAGTTAAAGAGTTAGGATCCCTATCTATGTAATTGATATCAGTATCACTTTTATGTAATAGTGTGATATCAGTCTAATTTTCGGGATGTGCCCTATCTATGAAGTAGACTTTGGATTGAACATTCAATGGACCACATATACAGCAATTAAAAGAGGTATAAACTACTGCACACAAATACAGCAATTAACCCTCCAACACCACACAAACACACACACACACACACACAAATACAGCAATTAAAAGAGGTATAAACTACTGCACATAATCATATATACAAATAAAAAACAAATGTGAAAATGTAATGACAAGTAGGAAATCACCAGTATGCCTCGTGGCTATAGGAAAGTGAACAAGGTATAAATCCAGATAGTCTAACAGAAATGCTTTACACTAGCCTTGGTGGTAATCAAAAGGTCCTCTCTTTTCACAAGGCCAGACTAAAATCCTTTAGCAAGTGCTTCTCCAACTTCTACTTCGTTCTGGTAATCAGCTGTAAGTAGCAATAGTTTATCAGACTTGTTACTTCGTGCAGAATACTCAAAATGTAAATGGAAGAAAGAAAATTATAAAACTATTGGATCAATGAATGAATCCCAATCAAAATTATAAAACTTTCATCGCTTATCTATTTGAAATTGACATTGAGCCAATCCCTCGAAGTTTCACTATTCATTCTCCTGCCCTTATCTATTTGAAATTGACATTGAGCCAACCCCTCGGGATTTCACTATTCATTTCTCTTGCGGTGTGGTAAGTTTTTCAATTTAGTAACTCAAACATATGGTAGAAACAAAGGATAATTTACTTTTTTTCAATTTAAAAGGAAAATTGCCATATTTTATTATCATCTTCAAATTAGTGCATTATAACTCAAAGAAGATCTATAGGTTTACATCTGAATTTATACAAAATATGTATAGGTTAATAAAGAGAAATAGAAGGAAGTTGTCGCATTGAATTAGAGTTGGACAGCTAGATCGATGATTCATTTTCATAAAACTGATGTATACATGCTAAAAAAATAAACTTAAAGAAATAATTTATACAAAAAAATAAGAACTAATGCTTTATGAAGTAATATGTTCGGCAACTTAAAAAAACAAAAAAACAGAATAAATCAACTTTAGCAAAGATTAATTAAAATGTTGAGATGGATTAACTTACACAATATGATGCACAAAATCATAAATATGAACATTTAAGAGGGATCTAAGAGTAGTTCTAATGAACATTAAATTTCTTTGGACCTGCCAACTAAGTTTTCAATTCTTCTCACTTATTTGTGAACATTACACCTAAATTTGGAGCCCCTATTGTACATAAGAACTAGAGATTAAGAAAATATTGTCCATAAACTCAGAGTTGGATGGTTGAAATGGAGGTCCACATCTAGAATCCTATGAGACAGACCCATAATTGAGGTTTGTTAGGACTTATGGAAGAAGATAAACAGGAGAACTTTTGAATGGAAGGACCATTCTATGCTGAAAGTCATTATAAGTGTTTTGGATGTTGTGTTGTATTGGTGTAAAATAGACATAAAGAATGGTCAAACTCCTGCAGGGACACCACCACCCTCATTACCTCCTCCATGTTATGCCCTGCACTCTCTGGGTAGATGAAGTTCAGCTTAACCTGAACACCAACCCCCTCCAATACAAAAACAAATTCCCAAAGTAAATAGGCTTATTTTCTTGGAACATAGAAAAATAAAAATAAAAATTGGTATTACCCATCATAGGAAATAAAAGGTTTTGAGCTCGATTTTATATAAATACTTTATGGTGGCAATAGAAGTCTATTGTACAGAAACAAAAGAAAAGAAAAGAAAAAAAAACATAGAAACAAACACATAGAACCCAAGGATTTATGTGGTTTGGTAAATGGTAATTACCTACAAGAATAGCTTACAATCTACTATCAACAATGATAAGTTGTAAGATCTGAAATCTCTCAGCTACCAAAAAAAACTGACAGAGCAATCAAAATGATAATTGTGTTTGGTAACACTTCTAAAGTCTGGAAACTAAATATCTGACTTCAGAAGTTTTATCCAGCAACACACAGTAAAACTCTCACCCTCTTTCTTGATTTAGCCTCTTGAAGTCCAACTTAGGAATATTAGGTACCTCACAATAACATCGTTAATGAAGAAAATGAATAAAACCATTCTATAAAGAATGATTTGATTCAGCACTGCAACACTCACATGTCCTCTCTGATCAATATTTGGCACACCAACACACAAACACCACAAATTGATCTAAAATAAAGTTTCCATTCCCAAACAGAACTCAAATTGATGAATATGAAAGATAATCAGATCTAAAATTGAGCTTAAAGAAGGGTAAGAAAGGCAAGAACTCATGTTCAAAACTGAAATTAAAGAGATATAACAGCTAGATCATGATATAAAACTCCATAACCAAACCCTAAAACATGCTTTAACATTGAAGAAAACATTTGAAACCCTAAATTAATTAAGGAAAATCAGAGATTCAATAAAAAACTTTGACATACCTGAAGATTCGATCACAAGCCAAGCAAATGGAGGGAGATCGAAGAAATCACTAAAACCTTCGATCAAACTCCGATCGATTCTGCCCTAAATCACTAAAACCTTCGATCAAAATCACAGATTCTGTAGTGAGAGATCGAGCGCAGGTCTTTCGATCAAACTCCGATCGATTTACCTTCTAGATCGGAACTTAGAAGAAGATGACTTCAAACTTATTGAAATCGGTATAGCGTCGAGTAAGAAAGAGATAGATTCGAGAGAGAGAGAGAGAGAGAGAGAGAGAGAGAGAGAGAGAGAGAGAGAGAGACAGAGTCACAGACAGATTCGAGAGAGATTGAGAAGAACGACGGATTCGACAGAGAGCGAGAGTGAGAGTGAGAGTGAGATAAGAGCAGAGAGAGAGAGAACCGAGCGTGAGAGAAATCTGAAATTAAAAAAAAAAACAAAAAATGTTTGTTAGAGTGGCTATTGGCACCCCAAATTTTACTTATTTCGTTGAACGACGCTTAAACGACGGTTAACATCTGTCGCAATTAACGACTGCCTTTAGCAGTCGTTTTTAGCGCAAATGGGGCGTCGCCAAATCCGCAATATGACGTAGTGGATCAAACATCCTTTTTATTATCATAGTGTCATCAATCTTTCCAAAAAAAATATATATAATTAATTATTTAAGATTTTTTATACAATTCAATGAAGTAAGATTAGAATTCTCTAACATCATGATCAAAATATTGATTAAAATATCATACAAATGAATTTCAGGACCTCTATGCATGGATCTCTACTACATATTTACATACATACTTTCATCATTTTAATGAGAATCCTTCAGTTGGTCTTTTTCCTTAGACATTGATGATTTACTATCAACCTATAACAATGAACTTGACTTCTTAAAAAAAAATAGAGTATATTAGTAGAGATGAGGAGAATGTAAGGAATTTTTGAATGAATTCTCAGCCCCACCCAGTAACCACGTTTGGACTTGGGGAAGTCTCAAAATATCCAAAGGTTGTAATGGTAGACCCATTATGCATCACGTTTTTATTTGTTTGGTGGTTCCAACCACTTCCACTTTCTTTCTTTCATTTTAGCATCCCAAAAAATAATCAAAACTCCTCGCCACAAGTGGCACAATCTCCTCCAAGTTCTACCGCTAAGAAACCATTCCCACTACTTTGACATTATGTTTGAAACATGGCTCTTTCTTGCACCTCCAACAAAGATCTAAACCTAACATCTCATGATGACACATGGCCAAACTTTTAAATTTTAAATATAAAAACTATAAACAACCAATTAAGAGAAATAAAAGGGATGAAGGTGCTCTGATCATGAGAGGCATTCTCTCATATGGGTAGGACGTCCCACCCATTCTCTAGCCCCCTACTCACTTGAGAAAAAGACAAAAATGCCGCCCTTATATCATATCCCTTATTCAATAATTTCATTAAAATCCCATGTCTAAGTTTGGTAAAATGTAGAATATAATATCCCTCATTTACTTTGACTCACTATTGGGCCCTCCACATTGAATGTTGGTCCTAGACCTAGTCCAATAATAATAATAATAAAAATAAACTAATGAATAAAGAAAAAATCTTCTTTTTTTTTCCTTCTTTTAATCCGAATGTATGAGCCTTTTCTATCTATTAATGATTTTCAAATAAATCAATAATAATGCTATTTCCAAAATTTCAATGTATTATAAGTTTTGACCTTTATTCAATTAGCCAACGTATATTAAGTTAGGATCATTGTTGGAAAGTTAATCCACCCCTAGGTAGGGTTGTACATTCAGGTACCCAGAACCAAACCTGTTTCCATTTTTATCGGCTATGGGTTGGGTCTAGATGGAATCATAACTGAACCTACTATTTTCGAGTATTAGTAGGTAGCAAAAGGGTATACCCATACCCTACCCAAACCTGATTTTTCACGTACGAATTCAAACATATATTAGATGTAAAATATTAAAATATAATAATTTATATAAATAGGTTAGTTTACTTTAAAGTTTAAATCTAACAAACTGATTTATATATAATTTTTTTAATTATATAAATACTTTAGTTTTTAAACTAAAATTCAAATTTATAAATATGTAAATCTTACAGTATAAAAATTTATAAAAATTGTAGACACCCAAATTTGACCGGGCCCTCAATGCAAAATGTTCCAAAAATCGAAAAAAAATTGGAATGCGCTCCTAAGCCCAAACCTACAAAAATCCAATTAATTCTGTAATTATTTTTCAATAAACGGCCCAAGGCTACTCACGTCGCCCATGGATCCAAACATCTCATCACCCTCTTACATTATTAAACTCAACTCAATGCAAGCCTAAACCCATTCTTATTCTACCCATTACCCAAGCACTTTCACTCAACCCAACCTAACACATTACCCAAGCCCAATTCTCTACCTAAGCCCAACATCACAACCAATCACCCATATCATCAAGGTATGACACATGTCATCATCCCATCTCACCTCCTTCATCCAACCACCAACTCCCATCCCTTAACTATCCCATTACTTTTCTTTAAATATCATCTACCTACACTTACAACCTACACCCCCCTATCCTATCCTATCCATTCCTTTAAATCAAACACTTAAAACTTACACCCTCCCTAACCTATCATATCCATTCTCTCAAATCAAACACTTATAACCTACACGTTCCCCTAATCTACCCCCATCATTCCCTACAAAACCTATCTCTACAACCTAAACCTACACCCCTTCTCTCAAATCAAACACTCATCATCTCCCATCAACTCATCTCAACCCTACATTTTCACCCACTTTGACACATGGCTTTATTTCCCTCACCCTCCCAAAATATCATCAATCACCTTCTTAAATCTTCCATTCTCTTAAATCAAACACCACTTAATCACAACCACCATCTTAAACACACCATCATCTCACTTCACAAACACTCCACCCAAGTGGGTGGGTAGGATCCAAACCATTGGGGTCAAACTCACCCATTTAAACCTTCTTCCACAAATACCCTTCAAACCCCATCCATTTACACATACCCCTCTCTTAATATCACACCATTCTATCACTTCTCATCATTTCACCCAACTCTACCCCCCAAAACAACTCTCAAATTCTATAAAAAATCCCATCATTCTCAACTCTCAATCACTAATGAAAATTTGAAAAAAATAATATCATAATCTCAATCATCTATACTCAACTATCTCTCACTACCCATACTCAACACTTCACTCTCAATTCTCTAAAATTTTCAACTCAACTCAAATCTCTACATTCTCAAGTAAGACAAGATCAAGACAAGGACTCATCCTTTAAAGATCAACTCAAGAGCAAGGTAGGAAATGGACTAAAAGAAGAGAAAAACTCTCCCTCTCCCCTTTCTCTCCCCTCCAACTCCCCTCATCTACACTTTTGCACACACCACAATGATTTGAATCATTTAAGGGCCCATTTTTCAATAAGGGTGCCCTTAATGGATTAAATCAACATCAAAGCCCCTCATACTTGAGGGCACATATCGACTCTTTTCAATTTCATTTTCTTTTTATTTTAAAAGACTGAATCCGAGGTTACCACCTATGGTAGATAGGGTAGGGTGCCTAACACCTTCCCTACTCTATAAATGGACCCCCTTACCTTGAATCAAGGTTGGACCATGTACCATATCCATTCGAGAGTCATCAAATGTCAAAATGACATGTTTTTCAAAAAATACAACTTTGGGTGACCATTCACACCCATTTCCGAAAATGAATGGTGACGACTCCAAAACACCCCAAAGTGGAGGGATGTTTCAAAGAGTTGGAATTCCCATGTCCACAAAAATAAAATAGAGTGTATTAATCTAAATAATGATATACAAAAAATTAAACATATATTGAAACAAATCTCAAAATGCATTCGTTTTATTCTCATTCATTCAATGTACATTAATGACTAATGACATTATAAATTTTAAAATTAGATATATAATTTACATATAAGAATTGAGATTTCACTAATTGAGAGTACATTAGGCCTTAACCCTTAGTGTGAGGAATTGCATCACCTATCTATCATTTACATAATAACTCAACCTAAAAATAAAATATTTTCTAATTTAATTATATCTCTATTTTTCCTAATTCATTAGTAAGTTGTTCATTCTCTTGCTTGATCTCCCTTTTCGACAATGAACCAATCCTTCAAGCATATCAACGCTTCCATCATCTTTGAAACTAGGTGACTACTAGATGTGAAAAAACTCTTTCACCTATACTAAATGTTGATTTTGAAGCAATTGTATGTATGATGAGTGTCTCCAAACACTCAATTATACACACATTTTCCGGATATTTATCTTGATTTTTGTACCTATTTCTCTATATTAAGATAATAATCATGATAAGCCTCAAACCACCACGTTGCATGTTAATTAGGCTTAATTATATATAAATAAATTCATTTACTAGATAAATCTAATTACGTGTGTTTCTTGTGCAGAAAATCAACAATTTGGAATCAAAATCTCAAGGCAAAAGCATTTGGGCCCACTTTGGAATGCCCTAACACTTTGGAATGCCCTAATCCTTTGGAATGCCCTAATCCTTAACTCATATTCTCCTCTTTTGTCTTTTTGTGCAAAGAAAAGTGGAGGCTACTTTTAGACTCTTCTACACACATTTTTCTCTATAAATAGAGCCTTCATTTCTAGAGAAAGGGTCCCATCTTGGTTCTCTTATCCAAGACTCCTTTAATCTAAGGCTCTTTGCCTATTCTCTTATTTTTTATATTTTCATTTTCTAGTTATTTTCTTTTGGTTAACTAGTCTTGTAAGAAGTAGAAGAAGAAGAAGTTGTAATTTTCTCCATGAAATGAAGAAAAGTTCTTTCATCTCTTGTCTTCCCTCTCTTGCAATGACATTAGGCTAAGTTCCCCTCCATTGGAGAGTGGAAAAGCCTAGAGCAAGTTCTTGTGTTATTTCTAATTTTATGCCTTTCTTTTATTTAAAATGCTTATGAATTCTCTTTAAGTTTCTTGCACATTTTATTCTTAATATAGATACTTTATGCTTAGATTAGATCAAGATAAAGTATGCTTAAATTAGATAATTTGTAGTAAGAAGTTCTCAAGAAATTCTACTTTGTTTTTGTTCCTTTATTTCATTTTAATTGCAAAACTTTCCGATCTAAGGAGCTAACACCAAGCCCTTATGATTGAGTTATAAAAAGGCTAGAGACTAGAAATTGCTCATTAACATGTTTTAGGTAGATCCACCTCCAATGGTGTTTTAATTCATAAGTTTACTTGCTTTTAATTTCATTTACTTTAGTTTATTTTCTAGCAATTTTACATCTTCTTATAAGTTCAAAAATACAAAGAAAAACAGTTTTAATTCCTTTTAGTTAATTTGAATTTTATCTTCTTAGCTTAGCTCTATTCCTCCTTTCTCTTGGGTTCGATCCCCTACTTGCCCCACAAGTAAGGTAAAACTAAGATTATTATTAACTCCGGTGAGAAGAACAACGATAGTCTCATCAGAATTTTGGCGCCGCTGCCGGGGAAAGGTAAAGGTAGTAGTGGTAAGTTTTGATTTAAAATTTATTTTTTTTTTTTTATTTTTATTTTATTTTTTTTTTTTTTTGGTTTCTTTCTATAAGTTCAAGTGTTCTTGAGATTTTAAGAGAGAAGAAAGAAGAAAAAAAACATTGAAAAAAAAAAGTCATTTCGTTTTCTTTTTCACCCTGGACAGCAGAACTTAAACTAACTGTAACTTTCTACTCCGATCTCCGATTATCTATTAGTATATATCGATTTGGGGTAGAACGAAATTTTCTATAAAATGTGACAAAGTCAGCAAGATAGCGGTAAGTCAGATTCTGTTTTTGAGTCCATTTACTATCATTTCTGCTAACATTTCTGTTTTGCTTCTTGTAGGTGAACATTTTTTTTTTCTTCTTTTCTTTCAATTTCCTTTAATCTTTAGTTAGGTTTATTTTTCTGTTTTAGAAACTCTTGTATAGGATTTCTTGTAATTTTTATTAATTATCCAAGAAGGCTTGGATTGTAATAGACTAAGGAAGGACGACGGGTGGACAATACCGTCACGGCTCCTTAGGTTCGCACACCAAAATTGGAGTTGGTGGCCTAAGTCGACTCAAACCGTCTTCACCCCGTCTAGCACGGGAGGTAATCCCGAAACACCCACGCCTCTCTTTGCTAGTGGGTTACTCCTTGCCTTTGTATGTTATTTTTTCAATTTGCACACACTTGGAATAGTTAATTAAGTAGTAAAGAGCACCCCTCTCCTAGGGATGGCATGATAAGATAAGGATTGGAAGTCATTACCAATTCCTTGCTCTAATTAGGATAATCAATTCACTAGTCATCCAATCAAATTAATTAAAATCAATTAGACTTGACTATAGGGCCCACGAGCTCAATAGGAGAAATTCCGCTTCAAGTTGTGCCAATTGCGCTTCTTGGTCATTTTTGTATCTAGTAAGATCTTGCCCTTTGAGGGGATAGACTCAGTCTATTCAAGAAAGGAAGGTATTTAAGCGTGCTCTTGCTTATGCATTATGCGCCTCCTCCGATCTGGAGATCCGAATGATTCAAACTTGATTTCATAGAACCGAGTTGGAAGGCTAGTTGCGCTATTTCTACCCAGTTAGGAGCTGTCTAGCTTTAGGCAACCTATCTAGGTCCAGTCTTTTCTTTTCGTGATTGTTTGATCGACTGTGTGATTTGTATGCTTGGTAGACGTTCACAAAATAACGTGTTAGAACCATTTGATCCTGAGATCGAACGTACCATCAGTAGGATACGCAAGACACCATCAGTAGTTATGATGGGTGATCGAGAGCGAACTCTCAATGAGCTCTTCGCTCCAGCTTCCGCATCTCCTCCCACATGCATTGTTTTACCATTGAACAATGCACCTCAGTTTGAAATTAGGGCTGCCACCATCAATATGCTCCCTAAGTTCCACGGTTTAGAGCGTGAACAACCTTACACCCATCTTAATCGATTCTTGACTATATGTCAAACTTTTAGAAATCAGAATCTAGATGAGGAGAGTATCAAGCTTATTCTGTTCCCGTTATCCTTGGAAGACCACGCAGCTGCGTGGTTGAACTCCCTAACACCCAATTCCATATCTACCTGGGATGTTCTATCCAAGAAATTTATGGCCAAATTCTACCCCGTGGCCAAAACTGAGAAAATGAAGGACTCTATTAGAAATTTTAGAGCCCGTCCTGATGATGAATTTTCCCAAACTTGGGAAAGATTCAATGATTTATTGGTCAAATGCCCACACCATGGCATTGACAAAGCACAGTTGGTGCAAAGTTTTTATAGAGGATTAACAATGAATCAACGTACCTTAGTTGAGTCAATGCATAAGGGTCAGTTCATGAACCAGACTCCCAACCAAGCGTATGATTTCCTCGTAGAGTTAGCTGAGAGTGCTCAAAATTGGAGCACTAACCAAGAAGAATTTGATAGAGACGATCCGGTTAGGAAGACAGGCATGTATGAGATGAAGGCAGACCCTGATCTCAAAAATGTCATGTGTAGTCTAGTGAGTGGGATGAATAATCTCACGAAGAAGTTAGATGCCTTTACCATCTCAGCATCCAAACCTCACCTAGACCCTCGTACAATTTCGCAAGTGACTGTCGAACCGAGTTCTTTGTGTGTCATATGCGACGGCAACGACCATTTGGTCGAGTGTTGTCCCACCTTGCCTCAAATCAAAGCTGAACAAGCAAATGCGATTAATGGCTATAGTACTTTTAGGAAGCCAACTCCAAACTCTTTTAGCCAAACGTATCACCCAGATAATAGGTTCCATCCTAATTTCTCATACAGACAGAATGAACCTATTCAATCTAGTGGTCCGTCAGGTTACAATAGGAGTTTTCCTAGGCAATCTGGTTCTTCCACAAACCAAGCTATTGTTCCTCAAGTCCCTTATCAACCCCAACAATCTACCGATTGCAGAGCCATCATACCAGATCCCATGACCAATTACCAGCAGCCTGCCCAACAACAGTCGTCTTTAGAATCTATGATTGCCGAGTTGATGAGGCAGCAACAGCAGTTCATCCAAACTCAACAGCAAACCCATCAAAATCAAACTCAGATTAACCAGGTCACTGCGCAATCCATAGCTAAGATGGAAGTTCAGTTGGGGCAGTTAGCTCTTTCCTTGAGTGGGAGAGAGAAAGGTCAATTTCCTAGTCAGACTATCCCTAACCCTAGAGGTCAACCTTTGATTCCAAACGGATCAAAAGGTCAATACGAAGTAGGAAGCCATTCTGGAGCTCCACAAGACTCAGTCCAGGCTATCCACACCTTGCGTTCGGGAAAGAAGGTGGACAACAAGGTCCAACCTATTGACACGGGAGAAAAGGTCTTAGAAAAGGACAAAGTTCAAAAAGAAGCCATAGAGTCTCCAACAGAGAAGAAGAAAGATTTGGAAAATCCTCCTATCATTTTGCCAATTCCAAAAGCTCCATTTCCCCATCGCCTTAGAGATTCTAAAAAAGGTAAGCAGTTTGAGGGTGTCTTAGAAGTCTTCCAAAATGTGCATATCAATATCCCATTCCTAGATGCCATTAAGCAGATACCTTCTTATGCGAAATTCTTAAAGGATTTGACCACAGCTAAAAGGAAAACACCATTTCCTCGGGAAGCTATTATGGCAGCCCAAGCTTCGTCACTCATCCAACAAACGATTGCACCAAAATTTAAGGATCCTGGATGTCCGACAATTTCTATTCATATTGGAAATCAAGTGGTCGAAAAATGTCTCTTAGACTTAGGGGCCAGTGTGAACCTTTTACCATATTCGGTTTATAAACAATTAGGTTTGGGGGTTTTGAAACCCACAGATATCACGTTGAGTCTAGCCGATAGGTCCATAAAAATTCCAAAGGGTATAGTTGAGGACGTGATAGTTAAAGTCAAAGATTTCTATTTTCCTGTTGACTTTGTTGTCTTAGACACAGAGCCAGTCATCAATTCGAACAGTCATATTCCTATCATCTTAGGACGTCCATTCTTAGCCACGTCTGACGCAGTCATTCGTTGTAGAAACGGAATTATGACTTTAGCATTTGGGGATATGAAAGTGAAACTGAACGTCTTCCACAATTTCCAAGGAATTGATGTAGATGATGGTATGGAGGAAGTGAACATGATAGATACGCTAGTCAATCAAACGTATCAAGAATTAGGGTACTCTGATCCCCTAACGAAATGTTTGGCTCACTTTGGCCTTGACTTGGACGTAGAAGAGTCTATAAGCGAAGTCAATGCTTTGCTTGAATCCGTTCCACTCTTAGATTCTGTGCGGTGGCACGCAAAAGCTGAAAGTCTTCCTGTACGCACATCCAATCTTGTTCCTTCTCATGTCGAGCCTCCAAAATTGGAACTCAAGTCTCTTCCAGAGACCTTGAGATATGCATTTCTTGGCAAGAATCAAACCTTGCCTGTGATCATTTCCTCTCACCTCAATGAAGTCCAAGAGGGAAAGTTGTTAGGAGTATTAAGGGAACATCAAGAAGCTATTGGTTGGAGCATAGCTGACATCAAGGGAATTAGTCCATCTGTGGTGATGCACCACATTCGTTTAGAGGATTTTGCTAAACCTTCCTTAGAACCTCAGAGACGACTAAATCCTGTCATGAAAGACGTGGTTCGGATGGAAGTGATGAAATTGCTAGATGCGGGTATTATCTATCCTATCTCTGACAGTCGTTGGGTGAGTCCTATACAAGTAGTTCCTAAGAAATCTGGTATCACTGTGGTAGTGAACCAAGACAACGAATTAATCCCCACTCGAGTCCAAAATGGATGGAGAGTGTGTATCGATTATAGGAAACTCAACTCGATGACTCCTAAGGATCATTTCCCCTTACCTTTCATTGATCAAATGTTAGAGCGTCTAGCAGGACATTCTTATTATTGCTTCTTAGATGGTTATTCCGGGTACAACCAGATACCTGTTGCTCCAATCGATCAAGAGAAAACAACGTTCACCTGTCCCTTTGGAACTTTCGCGTATCGTCGCATGCCTTTTGGATTGTGCAATGCACCCGCTACTTTTCAACGGTGCATGATGAGTATATTTTTCGACATGCTAGAAAGATATCTCGAAGTGTTCATGGACGATTTTTCAATTTTCGGACCAAGTTTTGAGGAATGTCTCCATCACTTGACTTTGGTCCTTCAACGTTGCAAAGAGGTCAATCTAGTCCTCAATTGGGAAAAATGCCATTTCATGGTAACATCGGGGATTGTGCTAGGGCACATTGTTTCTGCTAAAGGGATTGAGGTAGATAAGGCAAAGGTAGGTCTAATTGAAAAATTACCACCTCCTAGAACGGTCAAAGAAATTAGGTCATTCCTAGGCCATGCGGGTTTTTATCGTAGATTCATTAAAGATTTCGGGAAAATCTCGAAGCCTTTATGTGAGCTATTGGGAAAGGATGTTCCTTTCGACTTTTCAGAGTCATGTCTCTCTGCGTTCAACAAGCTCAAGTCCGAGTTAACCTCGGCACCCATTATTCAACCTCCAAACTGGAGCATTCCATTCGAAGTTATGTGCGACGCTTCAGATTATGCAATAGGCGCTGTTTTGGGTCAGCGAATTGAAAAACAACCTCATGTTATCCAATATGCTAGTAAAACCCTTAACGATGCTCAGCTTAACTACTCTACAACGGAGAAGGAAATGCTAGCAGTGGTCTATGCCGTTGAAAAATTCCGCCCCTACCTTATAGGATCTAAAGTTGTGATCTACACAGACCACGCAGCATTGAAGTACCTTCTATCAAAGCAAGATTAATCCGTTGGATTCTACTTCTACAAGAGTTTGATCTCGAGATCCGAGACAAAAAAGGGGTAGAAAATGTCGTAGCTGATCACTTGTCTAGGATAGTTAACAAGCCATCCGAGGAATCCTTACCCATCTCTGAATCCTTTCCCGATGAGCAACTTATGCAAATCTCTCAAGCCAATGCTCCATGGTATGCGGACATTGTCAACTACCTAGTTACAGGTCAATTCCCAGTCAAAATGACTAGTCAAGAGAAACTTCGTCTTCTGTCAAAAACAAAATGGTATTTCTGGGATGAACCATACTTATTTAAGTATTGTCCCGATCAAATCATTAGACGTTGTATTTCAACCTGTGAGCAAGTCAGTATCCTAGAGTTTTGCCATAATCATGCCTGCGGAGGGCACTTCAGTGGTAAGAAGACCGCCATGAAAATCTTACAATGCGGTTTTTTCTGGCCTAGTATTTTTCGTGATGCCCACGAGTTTAGCAAATCTTGTGATAGATGTCAAAGATTAGGAAAAATCTCTAAGAGAAATGAAATGCCTCAAAATCCTATACTGATCATCGAAATTTTTGACGTGTGGGGTATAGACTTCATGGGACCTTTTCCTATCTCCCAGGGTTATCAATACATCCTAGTTGCCGTTGACTATGTGTCAAAATGGGTCGAAGCTGTGGCATGTAGAACTAACGATCACAAGGTTGTGATAAAATTCATCAAGGAGACGATTTTTTCAAGATTTGGTACTCCGCGAGCTATCATAAGTGATGGTGGCTCGCATTTTTGCAACAAGATCTTTGCTGCGTTGATGAAGAAATACCTCATAACGCATAAGGTTGCCACACCTTACCACCCACAAACAAGTGGACAAGTGGAGATTTCTAACAGGGAAATAAAGACTATCTTAGAAAAAACAGTCAATCCTTCAAGGAAAGATTGGTCTTTGAGATTGAGTGATTCACTCTGGGCCTATAGGACTGCATTCAAGACACCCATAGGGATGTCTCCCTACCGGTTAGTTTTTGGCAAGGCCTGCCATCTCCCTGTAGAACTAGAACATCGTGCATATTGGGCGATCAAACGCCTCAACTTTGATTTTGATAAAGCCGGTGAGAAGCGAAAGTTACAACTAGACGAGTTAGAAGAGATTAGAAATGACTCGTATGATTGTGCCAAAAGGTACAAAGAGCGTACCAAATTCTTTCACGATAGGCACATTCTTAGGAGGAATTTCATTCCTAATCAAAAAGTTTTGTTGTATGATAATAGACTCCACCTTTTTCCTGGAAAACTTAAGTCTCGATGGACTGGCCCATATATTATCCAAACAGTTTACCCCCATGGTGCTGTTGAAGTCCTTAATCCTAAGGACGGATCCACTTTCAAAGTGAATGGCCAACGTCTCAAACCGTTTCTCGAGTATGTTCCGCAGGAGGAAGTTCTTTTTCTCGATGATCCCGTCTATCAAAATTAACTATGTTTTCGTCTAGCTAAAGACGTTAAACTTAGCGCTTCTGGGAGGCAATCCATGCACTTCAAGGGACATTGTGTTAAATATCAACAGGACTATAAGGTCTTTCTCAGGTGCTATCTAACCCACTTCATTTCATTTTGTCAATTTCAATTTTACCTTTGCATGTATATTTGAAATATTGAGGACAATATAATGTTTAAGTTTGGGGGTGTATGGGTTGGATTTCCACTTATTATTTTCTTCTTTTATACAAAAAAAAAAAAAAAAAAAATTGAAAAATATTTGGTTGGCAACTTTGTTGTATTTTTCTCAAAGTCTTAGCTTGTATCTTTTAAGCACTTAGTGAAAATATTTAATCAGTCTTTCATTGGAAGCTATGATCTGGAGTCCCCATTTATGTTTCTCTTAGGCAAAAATTAGAGCAAAGTTATCTTTTGGTTTATAGTCACTTCTAATAAGGTTACCAAGAGTCTAGATTGTATTAAAAGAGCTTGTTACCTTCTTTCTACCTAGAGTTTAAGGAAAAACTAGGTTTGATGAACTTTGACTTCCTTGTTCAATTGGTTGGTTGATTAGAAGAAAAACAGAACTGGATTGTATACACCTTGTACAGCAACCATTGAATTAGACTGGGTACCTTGAAAAGGGCTGCCTACTTTTCTTAGAAAAATAGTGAAGAAGTAATATAAAAAAAAAAAAAAAAAAAAAAAAAAAAAAGAGAAAAAGTCAAAGATCCAAAAGTTTATGTAAAGTTTTAGTAGGGTGAAAGCCATCAAGTGTAAAAATGTGAGTATACTGGAATATCACAGATAAAGCCCCTTAGAGGTATTAAAGTGAATATCCACACTTCTCACTACCCCAGACAGGATGCTAAGTTTAGAATTAAACCCTAAGTTACTCCAGTTATTCTTGAGTAGTTAGAAGGTTGAAACTCATTTTGAGAAATCGAATCTCTTAAATTTCTAAGTTAGAATCACTATCGCTCAAAGGTCAATTTAAGTCTAAGTTTTGTCGTAGAGAAATAAGGGTTGGGACTCTATACCAAGCAGTACTTCTAATTGATTGACAAAATAAAAAAAAAAAGACTTGTGCTTTTCAATATAAGTTTTGATTTTGACTATTTTTACTTCAAAGTTGTTTTCAAATTTTGTGGGTATATTTTCTGCAAACCCTCACGAGTCAAACTCGTCCACTAGGGGTAACCTAGCGGTTCAAGGGCTTGCTGCATTCGCTAAATGCAGTCGAGGTGCCTGCGAAAGTGGCAGTTTTATTTTCTAGGGACTAGAAAAAGGTAAGTTTGGGGGTGTGATGAGTGTCTCCAAACACTCAATTATACGCACATTTTCTGGATATTTATCTTGATTTTTGTACCTATTTCTCTATATTAAGATAATAATCATGATAAGCCTCAAACCACCACGTTGCATGTTAATTAGGCTTAATTATATATAAATAAATTCATTTACTAGATAAATCTAATTACGTGTGTTTCTTGTGCAGAAAATCAACAATTTGGAATCAAAATCTCAAGGCAAAAGCATTTGGGCCCACTTTGGAATGCCCTAACACTTTGGAATGCCCTAATCCTTAACTCATATTCTCCTCTTTTGTCTTTTTGTGCAAAGAAAAGTGGAGGCTACTTTTAGACTCTTCTACACACATTTTTCTCTATAAATAGAGCCTTCATTTCTAGAGAAAGGGTCCCATCTTGGTTCTCTTATCCAAGACTCCTTTAATCTAAGGCTCTTTGCCTATTCTCTTATTTTTTGTATTTTCATTTTCTAGTTATTTTCTTTTGGTTAACTAGTCTTGTAAGAAGTAGAAGAAGAAGAAGTTGTAATTTTCTCCATGAAATGAAGAAAAGTTCTTTCATCTCTTGTCTTCCCTCTCTTGCAATGACATTAGGCTAAGTTCCCCTCCATTGGAGAGTGGAAAAGCCTAGAGCAAGTTCTTGTGTTATTTCTAATTTTATGCCTTTCTTTTATTTAAAATGCTTATGAATTCTCTTTAAGTTTCTTGCACATTTTATTCTTAATATAGATACTTTATGCTTAGATTAGATCAAGATAAAGTATGCTTAAATTAGATAATTTGTAGTAAGAAGTTCTCAAGAAATTCTACTTTATTTTTGTTCCTTTATTTCATTTTAATTGCAAAACTTTCCGATCTAAGGAGCTAACACCAAGCCCTTATGATTGAGTTATAAAAAGGCTAGAGACTAGAAATTTCTCATTAACATGTTTTAGGTAGATCCACCTCCAATGGTGTTTTAATTCATAAGTTTACTTGCTTTTAATTTCATTTACTTTAGTTTATTTTCTAGCAATTTTACATCTTCTTATAAGTTCAAAAATACAAAGAAAAACAGTTTTAATTCCTTTTAGTTAATTTGAATTTTATCTTCTTAGCTTAGCTCTATTCCTCCTTTCTCTTGGGTTCGATCCCCTACTTGCCCCACAAGTAAGGTAAAACTAAGATTATTATTAACTCCGGTGAGAAGAACAACGATAGTCTCATCAGTGCCATCATAGATAACAGGCGATATTGAACAAAGTGTCCCTTCCACCAATATAACACATTGTAGGTTTACTCATCAGAAACATCCTGTAGATACGTAAGGATTCAAAATCTTTTTGGAGATTTTGATCTCATCTACTTGGGATTTAGGAGTCACCACCATTCAATTAAGGTGTGAATGGATACCATAAATGAGTTTTAAAATTCTATTTTTTTTTTGCTATGGTGACTTATGTATATACATGGGCTTCGAAACTTTTTGGGAGGTTTGAATTCATCTACGTGGGTTTAAGAGTCACTACCATTCAAATGAATACAAGGAAGATGTTAGGCACCTTGTCCCTCCCATCCAGAGATGGTTACCATAGATTGACTATAGATGAAGCTTTAAATGTTATTTTGAGGTTTTAAAAGTAGAGAGAGTTATAGAGAGAATTAGAGAAAATTGCCTAAAGTTTATTTTTAAAAAATGAGCAAATTAAACTAATGAGCAAGCTAAAAGTAGAAAATAAAGATTATTTGAATTGTTTGTGACCAGGGTTTTGGTGGGAATCAACTTGGATTCCACCATTTTGGACCCAAAGCTCTTTTAGATGCTTATGTGCTTACTTGTGGGTATCTTTTTATTAGTTTAGCCTTTAGGAGATGTTCATGAATTGAACACCACCATGGAAAGACTAGGAACTTTTATACATGAGTTGTGTCCTCTATGAGATTATTTTTGTTGGTTTAGAGAGTTAGGTGGAGATCTACAGAAATCATCACGTTTGACCCTCTACCTTTTTCAAAATAATGCATGTAATGGACTTATCAAAAGAAGATTACCTCCAAGGAGGGTTTACTCTCTAGCTCTCTTGTCATCAGGAAAACAAGAAATAAAGCATCTAGTTTATGAAATTAAATTGTAAGGGAATGTAAAATAAAACAAAGCAACTATCTAGAAATTTAAATTGCATGGAAAATAAATAAAAGTAAGAACATCTAAGGCTCTTAAGGAACTTATTAAGGACTTATAGGGGGAGATTACCTCATAGATGGATTACTTTCTCTCCCTTAACCTTAAGACTTAAAATTAAAATAACTAAATTATTAAGCTAGAAAGTAAATTTGCAAAGGGAAAATACTTAAAAGTAAAAATGGTTTTCTTGGTCCCACATTAGTTTTTTTTTTTTCTTTTTTCTCTTCTTGGATTTTTCTTCCTATGGATTTTTAGATAGGTTTAGGAGAATAGGAAGGGTAGAAAGATTTGTGCATAATCTTGAATCACACTTGAACTCCTCTTATTTTGTTTTGGATGGGTCTCTTATTTATAGGATTTTGGGAGACCTTTGAAGATAGTTTAGTCTTAAAACCTAGAATACCCAATATTCTCAAGAAAATCCTATAGAATGACTTCATTTATCCTTCATCAACTTGGCCATAATAGTCTTTTACTCACCAATGGGTCTAACTAATCAAGATGATCAAATGATAGGTTAATAAAAATCCAATAATTTCTAGAGAGTTCTTTGAGAGGGGTAAAGTGGTCCTAGATTGTAGGCTTTGAGTCAATTGAAAGAGAATTAGGATAAGTAGCATGTAATTTTGTGACGCCCTACAATACTAACACAAATCCGGAGGTACTATTTGGCTTCTCAAGGCTTCGGCATGGTCTCCTCTATTTTATTTTAGTATTCCATGGCACAATTATTACCCATATATATATAAACGAATAGAATAGTAACGGAAGCCAAATGTACAACGAACATGAAATGTAAAATCAGAGTGAGGAAGGTGTAATAATATACAGAATTTACAAAAATACACTCCATCTAACATGAACTTAACACTCTATCCAAAATATATATACAACCTGCACGGACTAATGTGACTAGATATAGCCCTAGTACTTACCAAGTAGTGAACTTTGGTCGTCTATATAACTAATCAGATACTCCTCACCAGTTAGCTCAACTCCCGTCTCGACAACATCAGGCTCTAAAAATAAAAAAATGGGAAAAAAGGGTAAGTAATAATAGTTACCCAATAGGTAAACAAACAATTCCCAATAATAACCTCTCTTAACATGAACGAGTAAGCATTCTCAATCATTTCAATATATGCATAGCTTTATAAGATAAGTTATGATTAACTGGTATATATGGCTAGGGATGAGTATCTAAACAGTTAAAAGTCACATCACATCAATCACCAATACTCATACTACAACATTTTCCTTTTATACAATTTTACTTGATAAACTTTAGATAGTAAACATACTTTTCATTGTATAATTTCAAATAAAACAACAGATACATAATATACAATGGTGAAGTAGTGGAATTAAATAGTTGGATTCACGACTGGATCGCTCACAGTTAAGACATGATGTTTCAAGTCTTTCCTAATTTTTAATTTTTGATTTTTTGGCCGATCGATGCAACTTACCACACTTGGTTAACTATTTATTCAGCTCAAGCTAGTTGTTTGATGTAACCGTAAACAATGGGTCTCTTTTTGACTTGTCAGGACATTCGACTATTATAAATTATTAATGATTACTATCCAATCATCTTCGTCTATGCCTATCAGGTGTGCATGATTCCCATTATACATCTCCATCATGTACAACCACCTTTATAGTACAAGTTCACTGAAAAATGTAGAAAGAAATAAACTTGGATTCCAGTTGTAACTCAACTCTCATATGCGTCCCATACCATGTATAAACTTGGTTGTCCCTATCATACATCCCAGGATACCACCTCACTCCGGATGATATGACGAACTATCCTTTCAGGTATTCACAAGTTCTTTAATAGCTCACAAAATAATTATATATATATATATTGGGTAGCGTTCTTTTGACAAAATTCTGGACAAAGTTTTGTCTTAAATGGTTAAAAAATTTCGAAATGGACTAATTTTTGTAAGGGTGATCTCTATAGTTAATAGATTATCCTTACAAAAAATCAGTTAATTCTAAAACTTCTAACCCCATGAAAAGTGGAACTAAGGGTACAAATTGACGATTCATGATTCTTCTTCTTATAAATTAGGGTTAGAAATTTCAAAATTGGCTGATTTTTTGTGAGGATGATTTTTTCATCATAGAGATTATCCTCACAAAAAATTAGCCCATTCTAAAATTTTTAACCCATATAAGACAACATGCTTTGTCTAGAATGTTGTCTACGATTCTGTCAAAAGAACGCCACCTTATATATATATATATTTATTTGAAAATAAATGAAAATTTAACATTATAAAGTTGAGAATGGATATCCAATTTCCTACCATGCAATTGTGCCCCCTAGCCTAAATTAAATAACAATGCGAGAATTAAACTAGCGCTTTGTGCTAACAGAAAGTAAATAAACATGTACCCGAAAGTAAATTATCCAGGATATCCATTCATCAACCCACACTTAGCACAATCTTGTAAAATGTCGACATCACCCTTTCGGTGTGAGTCTGACATTTTACCATTTTCCTATTTTTTTCATTTTTTCGGTGTTTTCACTTTTTGATTCTTCAAATACCATTTCATTTTTCTAAAAATTATCAAACAACATAAATTCCTCTAATACCAATTATTTTCAAATTTTAAAATTCATTTTCGACGCTTTAACTAAAAAATATAGCAAGTTTAGTCAAAATGGGGTCCAAAAATGTGCGAAAATCTATCCGTCCAAATTAATTATGGTGGTGGAAAAATCATGTATCTGATGGTGGCATCAGCAGTATAATACCCTGAGTTTTTAACTTGTATCTCGAAGAAATCAAATAGTGAAAATTTAAGAAGATTTTAAAAGAGGGATTTCGGGTAAATCACATGGATTTGGTTTTATTCATTTTTAACAAAAATTAATTTCGCTATTAGATTCAAAATGGACAAAAAAAACATATTTTAGCTTGTAAGCAGACTTGAATTCGAGTTCAAATGAAAAAGTTATAAAATCCTCGAATTTCATGTCGGTTAGGACTTAAAATGATGAATTTTTGTTAAAGTGGAAACTAGTAAAATCAAATCGTACCATTAGATCCGTAATAAAAAATTATATAGAATGGAGTATTCATTTGTCGATTTTCGAGTTTGAAAAGTTGAAATACCACCAACGATAAAAAAAATTAAAAAATACCAAGTATGCCCCTCTAACTTTTTACAAAAGGATAAACCTATTCTTTTATTTCATTTTTCTCTTCTCCAACTAATCCAAACTCAGTCGATTGAAATCCAAGGGTTTCCCTTCGCCTTCTCATCAGGATCTATCGCGAACGAATTGGAGCTGATATTTGATGAAAGAGAGAGAGAGTTGTCGGCATCAACAAAGTCTACAACCTCACCATTCTTAATCTTATTTTCCCTCTACTTCTCATAAAAAATCAACGAATGGATTTTGATACATCTCACTTGGAGTTTCATCTAGTTTGAAGAAGAGTCGTTCTTCAACGTAGAAGGGAGGAAACACCGTCATCGAGAGTTTCATAAATAATCCGTTCATTTTGCACCCAAGTTAGTCCAACGTCGAATTCCTCGTGGTCAATCCTTGATTTTCTAGCTAGCTCATCATGTTTGACAACTACAAACTTTGATAAGGGGCTTTTAATTCTTATTAGTAGTAGTAAATTTTGAAAACTTGCATCTAGGCTTTTTATCGAAATTGTAATGTTGATTTGAAATGTAAAATTCTTTTTGTTTGTTTCAAATTCACACCAATGTCTTCATGTTTGATGAGTTTTTATCATAATTTAACAATCGAATCGTGGGTAGGATACTAGACCGAAGTATCATGGAAGAAACCCAAAATTTTGGTTGAAAAATAAAATTTTTTGAGCAACCTATAACTTGCTAACAACGCCACCATTAGTCACTGATGGCGTCCCCATCAGCCACCGTTAGTCACTGATGGCGCCACCATCAATCACCTCTGGTTAAATGTCCTTTTTAATTTTTTTACTTTCCATTTACTTTAAAATCTTTAATGAAAGTATGGTTTTACCCTTTCCCCCCATTTCGAAACAATGAGAATAATTTCAATATCCAAATCTCAAAAGATTAAAATCCAATTTTTGGTCCTAAGAACAAAACGTAAATTTCGATCTTTTTGTCTCATTTTCAAAAATGAATATCTTTTTCGTTTCTTTGAATTGAGTTGTAAAAATTATATGATGTCAAATCTTATGTTCAAGGCTTTCATTTTCAAAAACCCATTTTACAAATTTACATTTTTGAGACTTAGTCAAATTTCCACCAGCTTTCCCAATTTTAGTAGTTTGACTTCGTGTATTTATGACTAAAGTTTAGTAGTTTTTCAGTTGAATGATCAAAATGATTTCGAAAGTTTGAAAAAAGAATGTTGTGTTTGAAAAAATGAAAAATAAAAATACCGAAAAAATAAGAAAAGAGATGAAACGGTAAAATGTAAGAATTACGCCTGAGGGATGATGTTTGCATTTTACATTGTCATGTTGTGTGTAGGTTGGTAAATGGATATCCGGGGATAATAATTCTAGATGCATGTTTATTTAATTTCGGTAGCGCGAGGCGTAGTTTAATTTTTGCATTGTTATTTATTTTAGGCAGTGGGACTACTGTTGCATGGTAGGAAACTGGATATCTACTCGCAACCTTGTAATATTAATTTCTCATTTTTTTCAAAGAAAAATGTTATACATATATAGTTATTTTGTGAGTTATTAAATAGCTTGTAGATGCCTAGGGATAATACGTCATATCATTCGGAGTGATGTACTATCTAGGGATGTATGGTAGGGACATCCAAGTTCATATATGGTATGAGAGCATATGAGAGTGGAATCACAACTGGAATTCAGGATTATTCCTCTCTATCCTTACTAGTAAACTTGTAATGTAAAGGTGATCGTACACGAATAGAATTGTATAATGAGAATCACATGCATATCTGATAGGAATAGACGAAGATGATTAATTAATCATCACTAATAATTTAGAGTAGTCGAATGTTTTGACATATTGAAAAGAAACTCATTGCTTATGATCACGTCAAACGGCCAGCCTGAGCTAGATAAATGATTAACCAAGTATGGTATACATCGACCGACCACAAAATCAGGAACTAAAAGCCAGTAATGTATTGTAACATCATGTCTTGACTAGGAACGATCCAGTCGTGAATCCCAACTCTCTAATTCTACTATTTCACTATTGTGTATTATGTATTTGTTGTTTTATTTTGAATTAAAAATAAAAAGCATGTTTACTATTTCAATGTTATAAATTAGAATGGTATAAAAAGAAATACTATAGTGAGTACTGTTGATTGATGTAATATGAATTTTTAAAATGTTTAGTTGTTCATCATTGACTATATGTGCTAATTAATCGTAATTTAATTTGTAAAACGTTACATATATTGAAATGTTTCAATATGCATACTCGATGATGTTAGGAGATCTTATTAGTAGGAATTGTTTGTGGACTTACTGGGTAACCATTGTTACTCACCCTTTCCATTTTATTTTTTTTAGTTTTAGAACATGCAATTGCTGAGACGGACGTGAAATCGATAAGTGAGGAACTTCTAGTTCGTCATATAGACGACCAGAGTCCATTGCTTGGGAACGATCCAATAATAATAAGAAAGAAAGGGTGAGTAACAATGGTTACCCAGTAAGTTCACAAATAATTCTTACTAATAACCTCTCCTAAATATCATCGAGTAAGCATACTGAAAAATTTTAATACATATAACGTTTTACAAATTAAATTACGATTAACTAGCACATATAGCCAAGGATGAGCAATTACACATTTAAAAAATTCACACTACATCAATCGATAGTACTCATTATAGCATTTGTTTTTATACTATTCTAATTTATAACATTGAAATAGTAAACATGTTTTTTATTTTTAATTCAAAATAAAACAACATATACATAATATACAATAGTGAAATAGTAGAATTAAAGAGTTGGAATTCGCGACTGGATCGCTCCCAATCTAGACATAATGTTACAATACTTTATGGCTTTTAGTTCCTGATTTTGTGGTTAGTCGATGTGTACCACACTTGGTTGACCATTTATCCAGTTTTGACTGGCTGTTTGACGTGACTGTAAGCAATGAGTCTCTGGTCAATGTGTCAAAACATTCAATTACTCTAGATTATTAGTGATCATTGACTAATCATCTTCGTTTATACCTATCAGGCGTGCATGTGATTCTCATTATACAATCCCATTCGTGTATGATCACCTTTACATTACAAGTTCACTAGTAAAGATAGAGAGGAATAATCCGGAATTCCAGTTGTGATTTCACTTTCATACGCTCCTATACCATGTATGAACTTGGATGTCCCTACCATACATCCCAAGATAGTACATCACTCCGAATGATACGACGTATTATACCCAAGCATTCACAAGCTATTTAATAACTCACAAAATAACTATATATGCATAACATTTTTCTTTGAAAACAAATGAGAAATTTACATTACGAGGTTGCGAATGGAAATCTAGTTTCCTACCATGCAATAGTATTCCCATTACTTAAAATAAATAATAGTGTGAAAATTAAACTGCACCTCGCGTTATAGAAATTAAATAAACATACATCTAGAATTATTATCCCCAAATATCTATTACTAACCTACGAACAACATAAAAATGTAAAATGTAGACATCACCTATTGGGTGTGATTCTTACATTTTACTGTCTCATCTCTTTTCCTATTTTTTTGATATTTTTACTTTTTATTTTTTCAAACACAACATTCTTTTTCAAACTTTCAAATTCATTTTGATCATTCAACTAAAAAACTACCAAAATTTAGTCAAAATGGGGTCCCAATAAATACACGAAGTCAAACTACTAAAACTGGAAAAGTTTGTGAAATTTTGTTTAAGTCTCATAAATACGAATTTTTAAAATGAGTTTTTGGAAATGAAAGTCTTGAACATAAGATTCAACATCATATAATTTCTATAGCTCAATTTAAAGAAACGAAAATATATTCACTTTTTATAATCAAATAAAAACATCAAAATTTATGTTTTGTTCTTAGGACCAAAAATTGAATTTTAATCCTTTGAGATTTAGATCTTGAAACTATTCTCATTCTTCCGAAATGGGGGGTAAAATCTTACTTTTATTAAAGAACTTAAAGTAAATAGAAAGTAAAAAAAAAATTAAAAAGGACATTTAACCAACGGTGGCGCCATCAGTGACCAACGATGACTGACAAGAGCACCATCAGTGACTAACGGTGACGTTGTTAGCAAGTTATAGGTTGCTCAAAAACTTTGATTTTTCGACCAAAATTTTGGGTTTCTTCCACGATACTTCGATCTAATATCCCACCCATGATTCGATTGTTAAATTATGATAAAAACTCATCAAACATGAAGACATTGGCGTGAATTTGAAACAAATAAACATAATCTTACATTTTAAATCAACATTACAATTTTGATAAAACCCCTAGATGCAAGTTTTCAAAAAATACGGCTACTAATAAGAGTTGAGGGCCCCATAATTAATTAAAATTGGTTAGATTTGACTTTAGGTCCCATTTAGCTCATTTAACAAAGTTAATTCAAGTTGTACCAACTGCACTTCTTGATCGAAAACAGTGCCTAAGCGTAATCCTGCCCTATAGTACCACGTGTATTCGAGGGATATAAAATATCTATTCTAGACAAGAAGTGATTTAAGAGTGTCTTTGCTCAGCATCGTGCGTCACCTCTCAACTGGGGATTAAACTGATTGTTTTTTATTTCAGAGATTTGGGTTAGAAGGGTTGGATTATTCCTTTTAACCAGTTAAGAGCTATCTAGTCGTAAGAACCCAGTGATCACGGGTGAATTCCTTCATCTTTTGTATGCAATTCTTTCATGTATGTTAGGTAGGAGACCTCAGAAAAAATTCGATTGAATCGTTTGATCCGAAAATCACAAGATCTCATCCACTACCTAGGATTAAAAGAGAAATCAACACCGTAACCACCCCGCCAGTCCTAGAAATGGATCCACATTCAATTCCACCTCATCACCTTCATGAGAATCAACTAACTCTCAATGAGTTGTTTACCCCTATTACAACCAATCCTCCTTCTTGTATAGCTTTACCTACCACGAATGTGGTACAGTTTGAAATAAGAGCAGCCACCATCAACATGCTTCCCAAATTCCATGGTTTCGAGAGTGAATAACCTTACAATCATCTCAATAAATTATTGACCTTGTGTCAGACATTAAAAAATGGACACCTCGATGAAGAGAGTGTCAAGCTTAGGTTGTTCCGTCTCTCTCTTGAAGATCATGTTCCTGCATAGTTAAATTCCTTGGCCTCTAACTCTATCACCACGTGGGATGAGTTATCAAGAAAATTTATGGTCAAATTCTTTTCGATGGCAAAAATGGAACAATTCAAAAATACCATTAGGAATTTCAAAGGAAGACCTGATGAAGAATTTTCCCAAACTTGGGAAAGATTTAACGACCTTCTTGTCAAATGTCTGCATCATGGGATAGATAAAACCCAATTAGTCAACTTCTTTTATCATAATCTCTCGACAGCCCACCGTATCCTTTTAGAGTCTATGTATCAAAGGAAGTTCATGAATCACAATCCCAATCAAGCATACGAGTTCCTAGTCGAACTGGCTGAGAATGCCCGAAATTGGAGCTCCAACTTAGGAGATTTCGATAAAGAAAAGTTGGGAACTAAGAAATCGGACATGTATGAGATCAAATCCGATCCTGATTTCAAGAATGTCATGACAAGCCTAGTTACTAGCATGCAAAGTCTGAATAAAAAGTTTCATGCTTTTAGTGTCAAAACCAATTTCCAAGAATCCACCCCAGTTTTGCAAGTCGTTTCAGAAACATCTTCATCATGTCTACTCTATGAATGCTTCACTCATTCCATTGAGGATTATCCCACTTTGCTAGTAGTAAAGGTCGAGAAAGCCAATGTTATCGAAACATATATCATGTATAGGAAACCCACTCCTAACTCTTATAGTCAAACCTACCATCCCGACATAGGTTTCACCCCAATTTTTCATATCGACAAAATAAACCTATTCAATCAAGAGGTCCTCCAGGTTTCTAGAAAAATTACAACCGCCAACCACATTCCAATGCGAACCTATCTTTAGTTTTGTAACCATCCTACTCTTCACCTTAAAATTCTAATCAACGGGATATCATTGTTGACCCCATGACCAACTACTCTCCTCCTGTTGCTCAAATGAACTCGTCATTAGAATCAATGATGGCTGAGTTGTTAAAGCAACAACAAAAAATCATGCAACAACAAATCCAGACCAATCAGAATTAGTCTCAGATCAATCAAGTTAATGCACAAGAAATTAACAAACTAGAGGTTCAATTGGGTCAACTAGCTTCTTCTATAGGGGAGAGAAACAAAGGGCAATTTTCTAGTCAAATAGTGCCTAATCCAGGAGGAACTGTCCTAAGGAGGCAGTATGAAATAACAAGACAGGCAGGTCCCTCTAATTTTGTTTAAGCCATCCATAGCTTACAATCCAGTAAATTGGTAGACAATAAAGTAGACATGCTTGAGGAAGTTCTACCAAAAAGAACCACCTTCAATGCATCTTCCACAGATAAAGGTGACTAGACTAAGGAAACATCTCCACCACTCAAAAGTCAAATAATCATTCCCAAAGTCCAATTTCCACATAGACTCATAGACAACAAAAAAGGAAAATAATTGGAAGGAATTTTAGAAGTTCTCAAAAATGTTCAGATCAATATTTCCTTCCTCGATGCAATCCTTCTGATTTCTTTGTATGCCAAATTTCTCAAAGATCATACCACTGTGAAACGCATAACTCATGTGCCAAGAGAGGTTGTGATTTCAACCCAGTCTTCCTGTCTGATTCACAGACAATTGTTCCTAAATTCAAAGACTTTTGCTATCTTACAATTTATGTATACATCGGAGATACGATGATAAAGAAATGTCTATTAAATCTTGGGGCTAGTGTGAATCCTCTTCCTAACTCTATTTACCAACAACTAGGTTTTGGGGAACTTAAGCCTACTAATATCACTTTGAGTCTAATAGATAGATCAGTGAAGATTCCTAAGGGAATGAAAGCGCCCTCAATCTGCGGGGTGCGCAGATCCACTTTTGACCTTTGAGGTTTGGGAGTCGCCACCTACTTATTACGATCTAGGAACCAAACTGACTCTAAAAAAGGCAAATATTACTAATCTACGAAAGAAAAAAGGGTTCGGGGATCACGTTACGGGGTTGGAAGGTGTTAGGCACCAACCTCGCCCGGCAAGTGCTGGTCTCTACTTCTTCCCAAAAATCGGTTATATTGCAAAATAGATAAAAAAAAATAACAAATAATTATAAAAAAATATATATAAAAGAAAGTTACCTTGCCGATTACAACGATTCCTTCAGCACCAATGAAGAGTATCTACGTATGTATTACCTTGCTATTTGTTCGTCACTGAATTTGATTTCTGATCTCCAAGTTGAGGTATCTTTTCTTAGATTTGTGAGTTTTCTGATTTTTCTTATGCATTTGAAGGTGTTTTGAAAGGGTTTTTGGGTGTTTTTTGAGCTAAAGTTGAGGTATGGATATTAGGTAAGGAGTTAAGGCTTAAAAATTAGGGTTTTGAGAAGGTTGGAGAGGCTTCTTGACCTACTTTTCGTAGGATTTATGACTTGATACGAAAATAGGGTGTGAGGACTTCTATTTATAGATTTTTTTTAAGAGTTGATTTAGATAGAATTAGTGTTTGATTATAATTCTTTTAGTTAGAGTTGTGTTTTAGTTAGAATTGTTTTAGGTAGAATTGTATTTTAATTAGAATTATTTTAGGTAGAGCTATATTTTAGTTAGAACTCTATTAAATAGAGTTATTATTTAATTAGAACTCTATTAGGGTTTTGACTTTTGGTCTCATTTGATTGACTTTAATACCTTGACTTTAGTCTTAATTGACTGACTTTAAGATTTTGACTTTAGTCTTAGTTAATTGACTTTAATTTTGACTTTAGTCTTACTTGATTGACTTTAATACCTTGACTTTAGTCTTTCTTGGTTGACTTTAATTTTTTGGAGAACCTCCCTCTATTATATCTTTAATTCTTCGGACCCCCAAATGGAGGGGTCCTTAAAAAAATATCTTGCGAACCCTCAACAATTTTGCCTGAGACTCAGATTGATCGATTTTTTTTAGTTCAAAATTTTAAATTAATTTCATTAATGTTTCACTTTAATTATTTAATATTTCATTGATTAATTTCAAAAAATTTAATTATGAAAATTGTGAAATTATCGTTTTGCCCCCGAAGAGGACTTTTTACGTTTTAAGTCGGTTTTCGATGTTCTAGGATATTTTAGAAACAATTTTTCGTAAGGAATTCAATAAAAATATTGGTTTGTATCATTTATGAAATTTTTTGTATGAAATGATTGTGAACTTTATGAAGGGCATTTTCGTAATTTTGTCGAATTCTGTGAAAATTGGTGAAATAATTTATTTGATTTCGATTTGTTATTTTATGTGTTTGAATGAGTTTTCTTAATCGTAACGTAGGCTCTAGGATTTTTTTGATATTAGGGGTATTTTGGTAATTTGGTCGATTTTTAGTGAATTTTATCGTGAAGCTTCTTTTTGTTTGAAAAATGATGATTTCTATGTTTCTGGAGTCATGTTTTCCTAGCGTAGCATGGTTTCTACAGTTTTGTCAGTTCGAGATATCTCATCCGGATTTCTGAAACATATCTGGTAACAAAATAAAGCATTGGAATAATCATCCATCATTGGGAACCGTTGCAATCGGGTTGACGATTTGATTAATCAGGCGAATGCAAAAATGGGATGTTTACAGATGCCCCTCTTTGGCAGAGGGTTGAAGCAAACTAGATAGCAAATCTATTTTGGTAGATAGTTCATTTTGCAGCCTGATTTAGCAATTCGTCAGGACGTTCGGATCCTTGAGTGTAAAACTCTCCCCGAACTAAAAGGTTGTTAGTCATTGAACGAGACCTCTCATTGACAGTGTCAGATCCTTGAATTTTAAAGAATTCTCCTTGACTAAAAAGTGCAAGTGTGAGTGTGTGTACTATGTGAAACTGAGTAAAAATGTGTCAGGTCCTAGAGATCTTCTTTTATTGACAATAATGATTCAAAATTGAAATGTGCTTATGCAACGTAAGCAATCATGGCAAGGTTGAACACTGAGGTAATTGGAGTCATAACATTGTAGGAACTTCGTTAAATCCTATTTGAAATTCTTTTTTAGAGTTCGAAAAAGTATGAGTCTCGTTTATCGGACTCGAGCCTATTGTAGCCAAGCTTCTCGTGCTAAGGAACTTAAACAATCCTATTAATTCAATATGATTTCAAACAAAGCTAGAATCTCATTTCTCGGACTCTGGCTAAGGTTTATAAGAACTTAAACAATCCTATTAAAATTGAAGTCTCGTTTCTCGGACTCGAACTAAGGTTAATAAGCACTTCAAAAAACCTATTCATTCTATGATTCAAAAAGTTAGAATCTCACTTCTCGGACTCGAACCTAGGTTTGTAGGTACTTCAAAAAACTTACTCATTCTATGATTCAAAAAGTTGGAGTCTCGTTTCTCGGACTCGCACTTAGGTTTGTAGGCACTTCAAAAAGCCTATTCATTCTATGATTCAAAAAGTTGGAGTCTCATTTCTCGGACTCGAACTTAGGTTTATAGGCACTTCAAAAAGCCTATTTATTTTATGATTCAAAAAGTTGGAGTCTCGTTTCTCGGACTTGAACTTAGATTTGTAGGCACTTCAAAAAACCTATTCATTCTATGATTCAAGAAGTTGGAGTCTCGTTTCTCGGACTCGAACTTAGGTTTGTAAGCACTTCAAAAAGCCTATTCATTCTATGATTCAAGAAGTTGGAGTCTCGTTTCTCGGATTCGAACTTAGGTTTGTAGGCACTTCAAAAAGCCTATTCATTCTATAATTCAAAAAGTTGGAGTCTCATTTCTCGGACTTGAACTTAGGTTTGTAGGCACTTCAAAAAGCCTATTTATTCTATGATTCAAAAAGTTGGAGTCTCGTTTCTCATACTCAAACTTAGGTTTGTAAGCACTTCAAAAAGCCTATTCATTCTATAATTCAAAAAGTTGGAGTCTCGTTTCTCGGACTCGAACTTACTAAGCCACGTTTTTCGGACTTAAATTTATAAGAACTTAAACAATCCTATTAATTCATTCTATGATTCAAAATTGAGCTCAAAGTTTGAAAGATCAGGCCTTTATTGGCTTATCATGCATCTGGATTCGTAATTATCATTGGACTTCGTCGAACTTTTAAGCTTTTGTATGATTTTCTTTTTATCATATGATTAAGAACAAAAGTTTAGAATTAAATGACCTTAAAAAATGCCCCTAGTTTCAAGGTTGGTTTTAACTGGGACTTGACTACGAGACTGATGGAATAGATTACGCTTGAAAAATATAGATTCTGATGTATGACAGATAGAAAAATTGACATTCTCTTAAATTTAAGACTCTTAAGATTATCATATGTGCAATAAAGAATTGATCATTTTCTTTCGAATTTCTTTTGAAAAATGCTTGAGCTGGACTTAAAAAATCTTGATAAATATTATAATAGAAGATCTTCCTCTTCAAAGTGGTTGATGATTCTACATCTTCCATTAACGAATACTTGAACAAGTAAACATACTTTTGAAGATCCTACAATGTTCAAGATGATTTCTGATTTTTTTGACTTCAACATTATCTTCGTTAGATGTGATATTTTGGCTAAAAAATGAATATTGTGGCTTGAATGGTTCTGTATTTTCCAGTTTCTGTACAAGCTTCTTTTGAATTTTTCTTCTTGATGGGACCTTTCCTCCCATTTGATGAAGCCCTAAATTTTGCCTAAATCGCCTCTTCAGGTTTTCAATCCAGCGGACCTTGTTTTTCTTTTTTTGATGATGCCTTAATTTTTACCTAGGTCATCTTTTCAGATTTTCAACCTAGCAGGCTTTCTTTTTTATGGTTATGCCCTAAATTTTGCCTAAATCGTCTTTTCGGGTTTTCGACTTAGCGAGCTTCTCTTTTTTTTGATGATCTGGTATAACCAACTCGACAACTTCTCAGTTCCCTGCACCTTAACCAAGTCAATTAGCATTTAGGAGGACTTAATAGGTGGGCTTAGGATATGGTTTAGAAAGAAAATATATAAGGCTCAACTTTCCAAAATGCCCCTAGTTTGATATTCTCTCTTTTCTGTCAATTATTTTAATTTTTTCTAAATGCCCCTAGTTTGATATTCTCTCTTTTCTGTCAATTATTTTGATTTTTTCTAAATGCCCCTAGTTTGGCATTATTTTCTTTTTATCAATTATTTTTATTCTTTTTTCTAGTGCCCTTAGTTTGGCATTTTTTTTCTTTTGAACCTTTCAATAGGGGATTTTCTTTTTAGATGACTTTTTTCTTAAGAAAATACCCTTATTCTTTGCATGATCGGGCCTGAAGTAACTTCTCAGGTTGCCTACGTACCCCAAATATTTTTTTTATTTTGGGATCAGGTCAAAACATAGTTCATGCTAAGATTCCCTCCCAAGGTTGGCCGGTATGGTTTACAAAGAAGAGGCTATTGCTTTTATTTTTTTACAGGCTGCGAGGGGCTAAAGAAGTTTTTCTTTTTGGTAAGATAGGAAAATGATTCGACAAAAAGAGGCCTCCTTTGATGAATGCTGCTCGACTTGGTCAAAGTTTCAAGAATTTGATATCTAGATTGCTCTGTCGAGTAAGGCCTTCTTTTGAGAATGAATATTCTTCAGTCTTCTTTTGAGTTTTCTGACTATTCAACTCTTCTAAAACTTCGAAAAAATCTTTTATTCTCTTATGAATGAAACTCTCCTCTTTTAAGTGAGAAACATGGTAGATCCACTTATAAGTCTCAGCGTCTTTGTCGATGCTTTCAAGTATATCATTTTTGATCGATAATCTTTGACTTTGAAATCACTCTTGACTTGATCTATGTTTTTGTGTAAGTCATCCATATATCTTATGAGATTATGCAAGAAATATTGTTGAATTTCTCAAGTAAGTTTACTATTATCTCATGTTCTCTTGAGAATAATGTATCACCAATTTGCACTTCTTGAGTATACTATTTAATTCTAATATTTATTAAGTTCGGTTAGTGAGCTTTAAGTCATTTCTCATGTTAAATCTTACATTCAAATCATTATTGCACATATGATAATCAAAAGCTTCTTTATTTATTGGAATTGAAAAGAACATAGACTGACAAACCTTACTAAAACCCAAAAATAAAGATGATTAACTGAATTCAAAGACTAACGCAACTAAATCTATAAAAAAAAATTAAGAAGACTTAAAAAACGACATCATTCTGAATGGAGGGACACAATTCTAGAGTCTATGCCACTTCAGTTATCTTCGATGGATGACTTGAACTTGCCTGCTTTTACTATCTGTGACGCCCCGTCAAACGCTAACACAAATCCCAATGCCAAATCCCAAGGTACTAGGTGGCACCTCGAAATTTCGGCATGGTCTCCTCTGTTTATGTTAACGTTTCACGGAACTCAAACCTGATAAATCAATTTATAATACAACCTGTATATAAAGCTGTAAATACAGGAAATGAACAGCGGAAGACTAATTACATCTAACATGTAAGTAGATCAGAGTGCGGAAGATCTAATCATATACAGGCTTACAAAATACTCTCACTCTAACATGGCCTAAACTCTCAATCCAAAAACTACATACATCCTGGATGAAACTGGCAATTCTAACGGATGTAGCCTTAGTGCTCACCAGGCAATAAACTCTGATCGTCGATCTGCCCGACCAGATACTCCTCAAATACTGACTCTACGCCTGTCTCGGTAGCTGCAAGTGTTGAAACTAAAAAAAAAATAGGAGAGAAAGGGTGAGTAACGAAAGTTACCCAGCAAGTCCACAGCCAATTCCTACTAATAACCCTTCCTAAGCATGATCGAATAAAGCATACTGAATATTTTTAATACATGCAAGGTTTTACAAGATAAAATACGATCAACTGGTACATATAGCCAGGGATGAGCAACTAAACAGTTTAAAAATTACACATAACATCAATCATCCATACTCATTATACATTTTCCATTTTATGCAAATAATGTTGACAACATTAAAATAATAGACATGCTTCTCAGTTTGTAATTCGAAATATAACAACAGGTACATAATACAAGTGGTGGAGTATTGGAATTAAAGAGTTGGGATTCACGACTGGATCGCTCCCAGTCGGGACATGATATTCCTCAATAACATCGTAGTTCCTGATTTTGTGGCTGGTCGTGTCTACCACGCTTGCGGAACCATTTATCCGGCTCAGGCTGGCCGTTTGACGTGACCGTAAGCAATGGGTCTCTTTTCGATGTGTCAGAACGTTCGACTACTACTAGATTGTTAGTGATCACTGACTAATCATCTTCGTCTATGCCTATCAGGCGTGCATGTGATTCCCAAATGACACTCCACTCGTATACGACCACCTTTACAATACACGTTCACTGGTAAAGATAAGAAAGGAATGGACCCGGATTCCAGTTGTGACTCCACTCTCATACGCGTCCCATACCACGTATGAGTTTGGTGGTCCCTACCGTACATCCCAGGATAGTGCACCCCTCCGGATGATGTGACACACTATCCCTTCAGGCATTCACAAACCCTTTAACAGCTCACAAAATAGCTACGTACATATATGATTTTTCATTTAAAACAAAAGAGAAATTAACAGAACAGGGTTGAGAACGGATATCCAGTTCCTACCATGCAACCGTGGCCACGCGGCCTAAAAATAAATAACAGTACTCAGCGCAAGCGCTAACATAATCGGAAATAAACATGCAACCCTTTCATTAATAACCTGGATATCCTTTCACCAACCTACACACAACATACAATGTAAAAGGCAGACATCACCCCTCGGGTGTGATTCTGACAATTTACCATTTCATCCCTTTCCCATTCTTTCAACATTCTCATTTTTCGTCTTTTCAAATCAATCATCCATTTTCAATATTTCAAAGTCATTCTTTTGGTCTTTCCATTAAAAACCCTCAAAGTTTATTTAAAAATAAAGTCCCAGCGATGCTCGGGACCAAGGCTGTTAAAAATAGAGAAAGCTGGTGAAAATTTGGCTAAGTGTCAAAAATTCATTTTTTCAAAGTTCTCGAAATTGAAAACGGGTTTTTCGAAATGAAAGTCTCGATCACGAGATTCGCAACCATATAGTTTTCGTAATATAATTCAAAGTAATACGAAAGTTATTATATTTTGAAAACTTGCCGAAAACGTCGAAAAATACGTTTTGTTCTTAAAACCAAAATTCGGATTTTGATCCTTTGAGATTTGGATCTTAAAACCATTCCCATTGTTCCGAAATGGGGGGTAAAACCTTAATTTCATTAAAGAACTTAAAGTAAATGGAAAGTAAAAATTAAAGAGGACATTTACTTAAATGTTTTTAATGAAATAAAGGGTGAGAAATAGTGTATAAGGTGTGAGGAAGTCAGGCCAAGAGTCAGAGTCTGTTTCTGACTCAGAACAGTGCTGTCGGTGGCAGAACCAGGATTCTGTCGGTGGAACCGACAGATTGGTCATCGGCAGATGTCGGTGGGACCGACGGTCCTGCCGACAGAACAAATTTTTCTCGCGTTATTTGGTTTTGTCGGTGGCAGAAACCTCATTCTGTCGGTGGGACCGACAGAATGCCTTCGGTAGGTGCCGGTGGCACCGACCCTTCCCACCTACAACCTGAACCTTACTCGAACCTTCGAGTTTTCGATCCATGTTTCGGATTCTTCTTCCATTCTTCGAATCATTCAACCCACCCACGATTTTGTTATCAAAATTCGATAAAACATAAACAAAACACCTACTTCAACCATGAATTTGAAATCAAACAACAACCTTCTACGATTCAAAAGTAAACAATACGTTTTGTTTCAAAACCCTAAATGCACATTGAGAAATCTAAAGCTACCAATAAGAATTGGAAGTCCCTTACTTGGTTGTGGACGCCAAGGGTACAAGCTAGCACTACAACTCAAGGTTGGATGGCTCAAGAGTCGAGGTTGGGCTGACTTGGATGCGAAACGAGCGAGGGTTTGCAAGGTATCCGACAATGACGTTCTCCTTCGCTTCTACAATGAAGTATAGACCTAGCTCCTAACTCGATGAAGCCCTCGGATGGAATGTGTGGAGGTTTACTCGAGCTACCCGGCTGATTTTTGATGGAGGATGGAGAAAACGAACAAGAATGAACAACCAAAGGTGGTGAAGTTGTAGCTCTCGACGTGGCCGACAACTTTGTCTTCTTCGTCGAGGTTCAACTCGGCTTCGTTCGGGCTAGAACTTGAAGGGAATGGGTTGAAACCCTTGGATTGAAAATGGCTGTCGTTTGGGTTTCTTAGAGAAGAAGAGAAATGAAATGAAATAAAAGAAATAAGATTTCTTTTATAATAAAGCTGAGGGGCATACTTGTAATTTCCCCCTTATTTCTAACTTCGTTCGTAACTTAACCATTCGGACTCGGAAATTGACAAGTGAATATACCATTTCGACTAATTTTTCGATTCTGATCTAATGGTGTCATCAAATCTTTTCGATTCTCGCTCTAACGAAATTCTACTGTTTTGGGTCCCACTTAACACGAAATTCGAGGATTCTATAACTTCTCTATCCGAATTCGAATTCAGACTTGCTTACAGGCTAATGTATATATTTCGATCCTTTTGAATCTAATGGCGAAGTCGATTTTCCTCAAAATTAATCATAGCAATATTCGAGTATTTTACTCTAAATCTCTCCTTCGACATTTTCTTCCAAATCTCACCATTTAATTTCCTCGAGATATGAGTTGAAAATCCGGGGTGTTACACTATCTCTTCATATTCTGATTCAAGCCTGTCATATGTGAGACAACCCGTTGCTTCAATGATTTCTCTGTTCTTCAGTTCTGTCACTGCCTTAGGGAAGTTGAGCTCATTCTGGCATGGAGCGAATGCACTGTTAAGACCAATTAGGTGAATGAAAGAAATTGGGTCAATTGATTCGGGTTTGGATATGGATATTAGGTTCAGAGTAGGAGGGGGCTAATTTTGAAAAGTAGGCAATGGGTTAGTCTTAACGTTGGGAGTAGTATGAGTGGGTATGGTGACTTTTCCTTGCTCAATAAGGTCTTGGATAGCATGTCGGAGAGTAATACACCTGTCAAGAATATGACCAAGCATCTGATGGAATTCACAGAATTGCCCATTATCCATGTTTGGGGGAAGAGGATTAAGTAAAGGCTTAGGTTGTAAAGGTGTCAGCAATCCCCTTTTCATCAATTTTTGATAAGCAACACTAAGAGACACTCCAAGATTGGCAAACTGTCTCTTAGGCTTAGTTTGTGAAGGTTGAGTAGCTTGAGGAGATAGTGCGAAGGTGGTGTTGGCCACTTGTAAGGAATTGACATTAGGTTTGAAATGTTTGGATTTTGACTCAGACGGGTTACCAAAAAGTCCCGAAGAGTAGGCATCTCAACTTGATTTCTAGCCTCAAGGAGGGATTGGAAAGTGGGAAGGTACTGAGGCATCAAGTATTTGGCATAATTTGGAGTGAGATTCCTGAGGATAATCTTGACTTGTTCCTTCTCTTGAGGTCGGTCCCACAATTGGGCGGCTTTAACTCTCCATCGAGCAATGAACTCAGTGAAAATTTCCCAGGTTTCTGTTTAGTAGTTTCTAGATATCTTTTTATGAGTTCAATATCCGTGTTGAATGAATATCGACCAATAAACTCTTTCATTAATTCATGCCATGTTCTTACCTGAAATGAGTCCAATGACATTAACCAGCATAGGACAGGACCTGTAAGGGTTCTTTGAAAAAATTGAGCTATCTGTTCTTTACTCAGACCCTGAGATTGCATTATGCCGACATATACTTTTAAGTGAGTCCTAGGACATCTAATACCGTCAAATTTCTCCATCTCTGGTATTGTGAACTTCTCTGGCAGACGGACCATGGGAAACAAGGTCATTGCCCCTAATCTAAGAGTAAGATCATCGGGGTCTTTAATATTCTTCAAAGCAGTTTCAACCTGAGTTATTCAATGAGCTAGGATAGGGTCAACGTGTAACTGATCATCTTCTTGGTTTTCAACGAGGTCAAACACATCCTGAGGTTTTATAACTTTATCTTTTCTCTTTTCAATTTTCAATGATTCAATTTGTGTTTGGACAGAAGCAATAATCTGTGCTTGAAAAGATTCTAAAATCTTACGAAGTGCAGCTTCATCCATGGTACTCGTTTCTTCTCGTGGCAAAGACTGACTACTTGGCAATGGTACTCTAGAAAGACGACTCTTTTTACAGACCCAAAGTGGTACAGATGGAGGTTTAGAACGTTTGAGACCAATTATCACCTGATTGGAAGTAAAACAAGATTAACCATTGACTCTAAAGATTTGACTCTTAACCACATAATTAAAGTTTCGATATAGAATAACCCATGTCCGATTGAAAATATCGAATCCAAATGCACTATAAGTCTATAGTGACCAAGAAAGTGAGAGAGGTTAGATGCGGGTCTACCCCTGATTGGGATTGAACCTTTGATTAGACAAATTAATTTGATCCTAAAATCGAATCTTTTTATACAAAATGATCTGGATCTTTAAAAGTGAAACCAATTAGTCCAACTGATTTGGTATTGATCAGTTTGATCCGTTTGTCAACTGGGCCAACTGGTTTAAGTGGTTCAAATTAATCGGTACATTTCACTGATTGGGTTGAACCAATATTGTGGGTTTTATTTGATTAGTCTGGATCGATCCGCCCACTTACCTGTTGGTTGGATTGAATAAAGCAACCCGGGAATACCCATAGTTAGTTTAGGTCATGACCTATAGGAAGGCTCCTAAACTCTAGGTTTACTACATGCAATGCAATTTATCTGGCCACCCTTGTCCAAATACACCTATATACCTCTCGATACGTGGTGACTTAGTTTGATATACCGTATAGGTGATTATCTAAAACCTCAATTTACTTCGCTAAAGCCAAAAATAGCCAGTTTGATCTCCAGTTAAGAGGTGGCGCATGATGCTGAGAAAGGGCCCACTTAAATACCTCTCGTCTAGAATAGACGTAGTCTATCCCCCTCGTACAGTAGGGTACAGCGGGGCAAGATCTCGTTTAGGCACCGATTTTGACTAAGAAGTGCAATTGATATACTTAGATTATCTTTTATATACCTATAGGTATGAGTCAAGAGTTGTAATTTTCATAAATGGTTTGGCATCCCATGAGGGGACCGACCACGTACTAGTACTACGTTGGCAATCGGGACATGTGACTATGTGGCTCACAATAGGTCAAAGGCTCAGGTCGCTCCAGCTTGGGTGCATCAATATACCTCTCAGAATCACCTGATCAAGCGGTATTGATGCCCCAGTTTGATATACCCTAAGGTACGTGACTGGAGTTGTGATTTTCATGAATGACGTCGCATCTCCGAAGAAATCGGGTCACGCACTAGTGCCACGTTGGCTATAAGGGACATGCAACGTGCAATGCAATAATATAAATATGCTAGTGGTGTGTGCAAAACAGAGTGGAGTGTGTTCGGGGCCTTTTTCCAAACAAATGGGCCCATGGGTCCAATTCAACCATACAAGCAAAGGTATACATTAGTCAAGAAAGATTAAAACATATCAATATGGTTCAATTCAAAATTAAAACATGCGCATCTCCTGCATACATAAATCATGGTAAATCAATAATTGAACATAGCATATGATAATTGATCAGATCCAATCACTCCAATAGGCACACCTTTTTTTTATATTTTTTATGATCCAATCAAGGGTTATTTATGGGTAACCCCAAAATAAATAAAGATTTCAATCAATATCAAATAGAATGATATTTGGAGGTAGGGATTTCTTTATTAAAAAAACTTATTATTTTATTTTATTTTTATTTTTATTTTTAGAAAAAAAAATTCTCTTTTATTTCAAAGAAATTGATTTTTTTTAACACAAACTTTATTTATTTATTCATCTATTTTTTTAAAACAAAAACTATTACCAATGAAGAACATGACCCAAAAAAAAAATACTATCACCACACCAACTCGCACGTTACGATTTGATTTTATAAGGTTAGAAGCAATTTGTGCTGCCGAGAGAGAGAGAGAGAGAGAGAGAAAAAGAAAAAGAAGAATAAATTATGTAGTATCAGATTGTCCACAGGACCCATCCAAGTAACCAAGCTACTTCCCAATGCTACAAAATCCGCGTTATTACTGATATTATTATTTTTTTAACTCGCCGGTTCAAGATTCATAAGTTATGATATCATCTTCAACCATCCAGATCTGATCATATCCAACAGTCCCAGATGAAACACGAAGGCAATCAACTTCTTTGCCATTCTTCTTTTTGCTTAACAGCACATGTTCTTTACTGTTTTAGTTTCACTTTTCTTTACCGAGATGGTCGTAGGTTCGCAATAAGAAGTTGAAACTAAGATTCTCTTTGCTCGTATAAGAAAAATGATCCAATCCATAAAAGGAGTAGTTAGAAATCATTCTGTCTCTGATATTTATGTGATACTCAAACAAATATGGATTCTACTGAAACAGTATAGACGTTATTGAACCGAGATCCATCATACGAGGTAAAGAGGAAAAATAAAAATAAAGAGAAAGAGAATACAGCTCACATGGGTTCTGATGCCGGAATCAACCGAGAATTTCGTATTGTTAGAGACAACAGAGTCAATCAAAAGGTGAATAGGCAAATAAGGCCAACATCATTTCAATCTGTTCTAGTTGTTGGAATGAGCCCAACGACGATTCTATCGGCTCAAGAGCATTTAAGTCTTAGAAGCTCAAAGGTATAGGAGTCATTCAAAGCTTTAAACAGGCCCTCTGACTCGGGCTCTAGACATGGTCAAGAGAAAGAGATGTTTGACGAGATGAGGGTGAAAGTCCCAAGTTCAGATTCTCAAAGCCAAAAAATCAAACCCCTCTCCTCCATATTCTTCTTCCTTATCGTCCAACAGTTCTGTACTTGGGGTGTATTCCTCATTATCAGACCCAGTCCATGTTCCTCCTTCCGATTCTTTTATTTTTCTTCTCTTCCTTCTCTGGATTTAATTTAAAAATGCTTGAAGTAGGCCGAAACCATTGCTGATGCTCAGTTTGCTTCGATTCCACACAGATAGAATAACAGACCGAGAGAGAGAGAAAGAGAGGAGGAGACGTTGTTGTCTCCTCTTCTGTTTCTTCTTTCTCAATTGAGAAGAAGATAAAAGAAAACTAAACACGAAATTTTATAATGGCACACCACTCATCCCATTAAATACATTAAGTGTTCGGTGATTAAAATCAGTTTTTTATTAGGGGCACACCCACATTTAACAAAACCTTAAAAACTAGCTTTTTATTGGGTTTTTTCCTTGCTGCCAATGGACAGCATGTTAAATTTTTTTTCTTTAAAAAAAAAACTAAATAGAAAATGTTGTTGAAGGGTACATCGCACATCGACCATCAAATAACAAACTTTGTTATTCCTAACAGCAATTATTTTATGAATATTTTTTTTAAAAGGAAAATGGTCAAATACCAAATCAAGCACACACCGAAATTTTTAATCGAAATATATTCACGTGCGTAAAAAAAATCATGGTCCAAAAACCATTATCTCATCCTCAATAAGACTATTCTTTTGAAATCCCGCATTATTTAGGGTCATTCTGAATGACTTTTGATTGAACCATAAAAAAAATGATAATATGCAAAAGCAGAATATCCATAATCCAAAAACAAAATCAATAATTGAATGAAAAAAAGAAGGATAAAAATAAAATAAAATAAACAGGCAAACTAATAAGTAAAAATAAAAACAGTCCAGGTCGTTTTAGCAATGATCCAATACTTGGGGTTTTTCAAGTTTGATCCTCAATGTTCCCCAGTGGAGTCGCCACTGAAAGCACCCTCGATCCGCGGGATGCGCGGATCCGCTTTTGACCTTTGAGGTTTGGGAGTCGTCACCTAGTTATTACGGTCTAGGAACCAAACTGACTCTAAAAAAGGTAAACATTATTAATCTACGAAAAAAAAGGGTCTGGAGATCACGTTAAGGGGTTGGAAGGTATTAGGCACCAACCCCTCCCGACAAGTGCCGGTCTCTACTTCTTCCCAAAAATCGGTTACATTGAAAAATAGATAAAAAATAACAAATAATTATATAAAAAAATATAAAAGAAAGTTACCTTGCCGATTACAATGATTCCCTCAGCACCAACGAAGAGTATCTACGTATGTATTTCCTTGCTATTCGCCCGTCATCGGATTTGATTTCTGATCTCTAAGTTGAGGTATCTTCTTCTTAAATTTGTAAGTTTTCTGATTTTTTTTATAGATTTGAAGGTGTTTTGAAAGGGTTTTTGGGTGTTTTTTGAGCTAAAGTTGATGTATAGATATTAGGTAAGGAGTTAGGACTTCAAAATTAGGGTTTTGAGAAGGTTGGGGAGGCTTCTTGACCTACTTTTCCTAGGGTTTATGATTTAATACGAAAATAGGGTGTGAGCACTTCTATTTATAGATTTTTTTAAGAGTTGATTTAGATAGAATTAGTGTTTGATTATAATTCTTTTAGTTAGAGTTGTGTTTTAGTTAGAATTGTTTTAGGTAGAATTGTATTTTAATTAGAATTATGTTAGGTAGAGCTATATTTTAGTTAGAACTCTATTAAATAGAGTTATTATTTAATTAGAACTCTATTAGGGTTTTAACTTTTGGTCTCATTTGATTGACTTTAATACCTTGACTTTAGTCTTAATTGATTGACTTTAAGATTTTGACTTTAGTCTTAGTTAATTGACTTTAATTTTGACTTTAGTCTTACTTGATTAACTTTAACACCTTGACTTTAGTCTTACTTGGTTGACTTTAATTTTTGGAGAACCTCCCTCTATTATATCTTTAATTCTTCGGACCCCAAATGGAGGGGTCCTTAAAGAAATATCTTACGAACCCTCAACAATTTTACCTGAGATCATAATTGATCGATTTTTTTTAGTTCAAAATTTTAAATTAATTTCATTAATGTTTCACTTTAATTATTTAATATTTTAGTTATTAATTTTGAAATTTTTAATTATGAAAATTGTGAAATTATCATTTTGTTCCCGAAGAGGATTTTTCGCGTTTTAAGTCAATTTTCGATGTTCTAGGATGTTTTAGAAATAATTTTTCGTAAGGAATTCAATGGAAATATTGGTTTGTGTCATTTATGAAGTTTTTTGTGAGAAATGATTGTGAACTTTATGAAGGGTATTTCCGTAATTTTATCGAATTCTGTGAAAATTGGCGAAATGATTTATTTGATTTCAATTTATTATTTTATGTGTTTGAATGAGTTTTCCTAATCATAACATAGGCTCTAGGGTTGTTTTGATGTTAGGGGTATTTTGGTAATTTGATCAATTTTTAGTGATTTTTATCGTGAAACTTCTTTTTGTCTGAAAAATGATGATTTCTATGTTTCTGGAGTCGTGTTTTCCTAGCGTAGCGTGATTTCTACAATTTTGTCAGTTCGAAATACCTCATCCAGATTTCTGAAACATATCTGGTAACAAAATAAAGCATTGGAATAATCATCCATCATTGGGAACCGTTGCAATCGGTTTGACGAGTTGATTAATCAGGCAAGTGCAAAAATGGGGTGTCTACAGGGAATAATAGAGGATGCGATCATTAAAGTCAAAGATTTTTACTTTTTGTTTTACTTCATGGTTTATGACACTGAACCGATTATTAACCCGAACACTCATGTTCCAATCATCCTAGGAAGACCCTTCTTAGCCACTTCTGATGCAGTCATCAAGTGTCGCAATAGTGAGTTTGTAGAACTTGTCGATGTAGAAAACTTTTTTTCCTTCACCAAGGCTCAACGATGGCTTGTTCATGATAAATCTAGAAGAGAAGAGGGTTGAAACCCTTAGTTCTCAAGTGGCTGGGATTTGGGTCATTGGAGAGAAGAGAATGAAATAAAATAACTTTAAGTTCTTTTATTTATAAGGACTTGAGGGTAAAATGGGTATTTTTTTAATTTATTTCTATTGTTGATGGTATTTTGACTTTTTGGGCTCAAAAATTGAGGAATGAGTACTCCATTCCGCTCAAACAAAAATTTACCTTTTTGGGTTTCATCTAACACAAAAATCCAAGATTTTGTATCCGAACTCAAATTTGAGTGTGCTTATAGGCTAAAGTAAGTTTTTGGTCATTTTGAATCCAATAGAAAAGTTAGTTTTAGTCAAAAGTGAACAAAATAAAATCTGAGAATTTCTATCCTAGGTCCAACTTTCAGGATTTTTTCAAAATTTCATTATTTGGGTGTCCTCGATATGCAAATTAAAAACTTGGGGTATTATAAATTTGGTGTTTAGGTTTTCAATATTTTAGACCTTCTACCTATATAGGGTTCTAACAACTGAGGGATATGTGTGTTTTTTGCACACAAGTTGTAAAGTCTTCTTGAGACTAAATAAAATGTTCATAGGTCCTTGAATTTGATAAATTTACATTGAATGTCATGGAATCTCTTTGATTCTTAAAAAAGAGTGAAAGAGTAAAAGGGTGATTTGACCCTAATGAGTCTCAATAAACCAAGTTTAAAGGAGGTAATTATCCTTAAGTTGGGACCAAAGGTGACTTTGAGTCAAGATTAGGGAACAATGGAGATTACCAAAACATCTAGGTGATGAGAAATTTAGAGATTTAAAGCATGAGTGTTTAAGAAATTAAGAAGGGATTAGAAGAAAAAAAAAATCAAACTTATCTGACTTGGCCCTATGCAAGGAATAGCCAGAAAGAATTACCTTTCGCCCTTCTTCAAGAAGAGCCAATGCAAATTTATACCTGTGCACCACAAAAGAAAAGTCACAACAACAAATGGTCTGGCTATATGTGCCAAATAGCCAGATATAATTATACTTGGCCATTTGGTTTACATGACCAGGCAAAACCCATTTTTATCACTTGATTGATTAATTTTGATTGATTTAAGTGGGTCCCTTTGTTTGATTGAAATCCTCTCGAATTGATCCTTAACACTAGATTCAAATGATCTATCGGGCTTGTTCAATCAAATTCGGGTGTATGCAACTCACATATTCAAAGGATAGAGGGGAATGATCTACCTAGAGAACTAAGGTAAGGAGGTACGGTTGAGGGCCAAACAAAGTGTTAGGCACTTTGTCCTTCGCATCCAAAGATGGTTATAATAGGTGAGATTAGAAACCATGTTTGTGAGTTTTGAAAGTATAGGAAGTTATAAAGAAAATTGATTATAGTCTAGTTTTAGAAAATTGAAAAATTGAACTAGTAAGAAAGCTAAAAATGGAAAATGGTGTTTGCTAGAATTTTTTATGAACTTGGGACTTTGGTGGGAATCCACTTGGATTCTACCATTTTGAACCCCAAAGCTTTTTTAGGGCTTATGTACTCACTTAACAACATATTTTTGTTTATTTTGCTTTTAAGAAGTGTTCATGAGTTGAACACTAATATGGAAAAACTAGGGACCATATACATGAGTTTTGTCCTCTTTGAGACTATTTTTGTGTTGGTTTAGAGTGTTAGGTGGGAATCTTGGGAGATCATCACCTTTGACTCTTAACATCTTTAAAAGTAATGGATGTAGTGTGTGCAAGTGTGTATGCATAAGTATTCCAAGAAGAACTTATTAATAATCTTTTGAGGAGAAAATTACCTCAATAAGGTGAAGGATTACTCTCTTTTCCCTTAGCTATTAGAAACTAGCAAAGTTTAATCTAGGAATTGACAAATTACTTAAAGTAAATTGCAAGAACTTAAAAGACTTAAAATAAAGTGTAGGAATTTAAATGCTCTTGAAGAGCTTATTAATGACTTAGTAGGGGAGATTACCTCACTAAGAGGGATTGCTCTCTACCTTCAATCCTTAACTAAGAAATCTACAACTCTACATTGCTTAGAATTGAAAGAAAATTAAAGTAAATGTGCTTGAAACATACAGAGAGGGATTTAGATAGAAGTGACAAATGAGAGGGGGTTAACTACATAAAAAAATAGAAGATATGAACTCCTTTCCACCTTGGTATCTTATTCTTCTTTTTTTTTTCTTTTTTTTCTAATTGATTTAGGCTTCTTGAAAGGATTTGGGCAGAATTTTGGTAGGCTAGAGAGTTTTGAGTATAGAGTTTGACAAAATTTTGGGATCACTTGACCTCCCCCTCCCTTTGTCTTGGATGATGGTCATATTTATAGGCTTTTGGGAGATCATTGGGGATAAACTTGTCTTAAATCCTAGAGTTTCCAATAGTCTCACTAAAATCACAAAGAATAACTCTAAATATCCTTCATCAAAGTGTCATTGATTACCTTTTACAATCCTATGAGTCTTACCAATCATGATGATCAAAGGATATGATTATAAAAGACAACAAATTTCAGAGAATTCTCAAGGGAGGTTAAAATGGTTTAAAGACCTTGACTTCAGATCAAATCCTAGAGAACTAGGCTATATGGCATTTAAATAGGTGATAGGATTTTAGACCATAATGTCATTTAGCTTGAGAAAGTTTCCAATAACCTAAGGATAGTTTAGTCTTTGTGTACAAGTCCTAGATGATTCTATAGGTAAGATAAAAGGGTGAAAACCTCTTGAACATGATCAAATTGCATTGAATCCTATGAAAAACTTATTAAATTGAAGGTAGGATCAATGGGCACAAGAGTAAATCACCCTTTCTTATGCTAAACAAGATCAGGTTAATGTGGTAATTCAATTCATGTGAGGACCAATACTTAACCAAGGGTCTTTGTTAGAAAAATTGCTTAATTATTTGAAGACCAATGTTGGAGAATTATTAGAAGGTTAATAAAGGGATAAGAAGGTAAAATGGAGAAATTTCTTAGGAGAAAATTCAATTAGAAGGGAGTTTAGAGTACCTTCTCCACTAACTACATTCGAGCCCACGTAGGTTTGTAACTACCCAACAAATTTGGCCTTGGGTGAGCTGTGGACTATCCAGGATTATGTCTAGCCATGGGTCACCCCTATACTGTGCAAAAATTAACACTGGCCTTGGATGAGGCAAAACCAGGCCAAAACATAACCTGGCCAAGGGTCACCCATGACCAGGCTTAGAATACCATTAGAAAATGGCCTTTATGACTATTTTAGAGCCTTCTTTCAAAACATCTTGGTCAAACCCATTTTTGGAAGATTCTTAGTGCTCTCAGGTTCAGCCCCGGTAAAATGGGGTATCTACACCTCCAATATGTCATATTCTTAATAGCATTGTAACTCATAGAAGTTCTAGTTCTAAGTAATAATCGACGTAAAATTGATAATTTAACAACATAAGAAGAAGAAGCTTCAACACTACTAGTACTAGTAGAAAAACTAACTACACCTAAGCTACGTTCATAATAATTAAAAAGTTATTCACATTTAAATTTAATTTTTTAAGTGACTTCCATAGCCTTGACCTTAAGTTAATGTCAAAATTAATTCTAAAACCGTCGTTTCATATCGGGGATCCATGAATGATGCAAATGCTAAAAAAAGATGAACTTTTTTTTCAATACTTTTAAATTTTAATTTCATATAATTAACAATAGTACTACCCAAATTTATTCTATAAGTCCCTTTATACTAGTTATGTAAATAAAATCATTCAATTTAACATAATTAACCGCTAAAAATCATTTGGTAGCTTTAGCAAAAAGTTGCAAATATTTTGTGCATCTAACCAATCATACTCACTAACTCATGTGAGATTTGCTTCAATTATATAATTATTTATTGCCATCTTATATTTTAGTATTTGTGTTAGTATGTAATAAGTTGCATTCCAATGATAAGGTGTCTCTGATGATAATCTATCGGTTTTTAAGTTACAATATAAATAATATTCATCAAATCTTTGTTATTTGGTAGGTGATAATCTTAACATTTAATAAATTCTTTAAATTATTCAATAATGTTACCAACATATCTTATACCTTCTTGAACAATAGGATTTAATATATGTGCAATGCAATGCACATGAAATAAATTTTCTAAAATTTTATTATTATTAAATAAATTTTGTTTAAGGCAAAGTACTCTAGCAAGATTATTTGACGCATCATCTAAGTTTATAGTACATATATTTTTTTTATTTGATATTCTATAAGACTATTTTGTATGACCTCAACAATTATTATTCTGTTATGCGTGATTTTAGTGGAGAAAAATTAATTATTTTTTTATGTAATTTCCAATCATAACATGTATAGTGTGTTATAATACACATACATTGAATTCCTTGATAGATGTTCATTAGTCAGAAGTGAGGCAAATCTTATCCGATACATCTGTAATATTTATTTTATTTGTTCTTTTTTTATTAAAATATTTTTATTACATCTCTTTTAAGGGTATTTCTGGAAAAACTCTCAAAACCTGAAAAAAATGCATCATGAACAAATTTATTAAAATTATCTTTTCAACAATTAGAAATGACATTTCTTCTAGTATAATTTTTTTTACAATAGCGTGTCACGCTTTTTCTTGACTATATGACCACATGCTTAGAAATGACATTTCTTGACTACTTAATATTGTTTGATAAATATTCGATTGACGTTTTCTTGGACAAATTTTTTTAATTTGTTTAGAAAAAACTAGTTCTTATTTGTGCATTGGAATAGGCTAATAATTTCTTATAATAATTACATTTGCCTTTTTGAATTACATTTCAATATTCTTCACTATGTTGCCTAATTGTGAAATGTTGCCAAACATTGGACCGTTGTCTATTATTTTTTAGGTTATATTATTGATTTGATGATTTGGGCACATAACTAGATTCATCATCATCCCTTGTGCCCATAGTGTCATTATGTGTTTAATAATCATTAATAGTGGGGACCCGTAATAAGTATTATAAAAATAAGTTGTGTAATCATCAATATGATTATCCATTATAAATTGCTAATTTGATCAGATAAATATAAAATATAAAAAAAATTAAACTAATAATAAAATAAAGTTGGATAATGTATACACTTATGAATTAGAATTTAAAACAATCAAACTTGAGATTTTCCCTTTAATCAAAGTTATAAAGAAATTTGGAGATTGACGTGTTAAAATCGGAGATTCGTCGTTGAAATTGGAGATTCACGTGGCAAAATCGAATATTCATTGTCAATCGTCCTCCTTTGCTTTGAATTTTGATAGACTTGGAATTTGATCCCTTCGCTAAGCTTGGTAGAATGATTCTTCTTTTAAAAAAAAAATTATTCTTGAGAGAATGAGAGTTGAGACTTTTTGTATTTTTAACAATAAAAATTGAGAGTGATTGGTGATTTGGTGTGACATTTGAATTCTTGAGACTTGAGAGATTTAGAGAGAATGTAGTGAGAGAGAGACTATGAAGAGACAATGATTTGTGTGAGGAGGAAAGGGATTTTGAAGGTGTTGTATTTATAAAAGAAAGAAAGAAAGAAATTATTTTTAAAATAGATAAATATATTTAGTCTTATGCCAGTTGGGGAGGGGGTTTAAAAAATCAAATTTTTTTTTTTTTTTTTTGAATTTTTGATTATAGGGTACGGTTTGGGTATGGGTAAATTATGGGACGGGTTCATGCCGGTTCTAGGTACTCTAAACCGTAACCAAACCAAGCCAAGTTTGGCCCGATTCAAATTTTTGGGTTCGAGTTGGTTTAGGACACGTTTTCTAGGCCAAGTTTCGAGTGTGTATGGGTATTTAGTACACCCCTAACCCTAGCTGTATGAATACCAAAAACTAGACCATTAGGGATGACATTAGATTATTTTATTTTCAAAGACCTAAGCTTCCTTTTTGGGGAAGAAAAAGCTCAGAAGCCTTATGTCGACAATAAATTTTGTGATCTACCTCAAGATAGACAAAATAAGATGTGAAATGATTTTATTATTATGTGATGAATATGGTGATACAACTTAACGAGGTGATCTCTTCTCATTAACAACAAAAAACAAAGAAAATAATGGTGTCACTTTCTTTTCTTCACAGTTGATTGACTAAAAAGGATTCTTGGCATTTGGAAAATGGCTTTTAGGTTTTAATTTTATGGAGTATTTGCAGAGTTTTGTTCCTCTTTAAAGGCTTGAACTTGTTTGGCTAAGATGAAAGATTTTCTTCTCAAGAAGTTTTTATGATTTATCTTATTTAGAGGATTTAGGTGGATTTTATTCACATTTGATCGACTGAGAATGATGCTTTAATTTTAGTGAAGGGCGTATGAGTTTGATAGTATCTCGATTTTGATTTTCCTTTAGGAGGGGGTTATGAGATTTATCTTTGGAGAAGATCTCATAAGCTTGATCTTCTTTGAATGATGTTTTGACTTTAGAAAATGGCAAGAGCTTATTTTTCTCTAGTGGTTGTTTTGTTTGTGAAGGGCAATGTCTCGTAACCCATTTTATGGGTTTATTGGATTAATCATGGGCCATTTTATGGGGTGTATGGACCCAATACTTGATACAAATCACATGGATTTGTTTAGACATGATTTTTATCTACTGAAAATCAACACCAACTCGTAAGAGGCGTGATGAGAGGGTGAGGTGATGAGATTAGTTGATTGGTTGATGGGGGTTGTTTGATTAGAGGGAAGGGTGTGGGTTAGTTGGTTGATGATGAGGAAGTATGGGTTGAGGTGATTTTGTTGGATTGTTTTAAGGGAAAGTGGTGGGTTGATATGTAAGGGATATGGGTGATTGATGATGTTAGAGAATGGTGATGGATTAGGGTATGGGTTGAGGTGTGGGTGGTTGATGATGTTAGAGAATGAGGATATGTTAGGTTAGGTAGGGTATGGATTGAGGTAATTTTAGAGATAGGTGATGTGGGTTAGATGAATTGTTTAGAGAATGATGATGGGGGTAGGTGATTAGATGAGGGAGGTGAAGGGTGATGATGACATGTGTTATCTTTTGGTGTGAAGATTGTGATTGGTTGATGTGGGTAGTAGTTGATGGATTAGGGTTGTGGGTTGGATAATTGGATATGGATAGGGTGATGTCTTGTGGGCTTTTGGTGTTGGGCTTTAGGGTTGTAGGTTATTTTGGATTGGGTAGGGCTAGTTTTGAATTGGATTTTGAGGGTGGGTAGGTTTAGGGTTTAGGTGACATGGAGCTAATTTTAGGCTAGGTTGTAAAGTGGGAAATTAATTACAAAAAAGTTAAGGCTTTATGGGCTTTGGAGTGTTTAGGGTGTTTGCGAATTTCGAGGCGGAACGGTGGAGGGTAGATGAAGAATAGGCGTGCCAAGTCTCACATTTTTCCATTTTTTTTATCTTTTTATGATTTTTAGAAATTATTAGATCGATTAAAATGCCACATGTTGGCGAATTTGACTTTTTAGGCCCGTTGGAGGATTTTATCAATTTTTTGAATGTAAGCGTGGAGCAGTGAAGGTTGGGACAACGTGGGATGAGTCCGGTCCTTTTAGCGGGTCCCTTAGACCATTGGGTGGTCTTAGGGGCCTTGGTTCAATTAAATTGTCACTTTTTAGTGATTGGAACTTTTGAAGCCTGTTGGCCAATTGTGTTGAAAAATTGATGTTTCGAATGGAGCGGGGTAGATGGGAGCTTGCCAAGTCCCTTCATGTGGACCCGTTAGACCCTTAGGAAGTCTTAGGGGTCTCGATTTGATAAAACTGTCAAATTTCGACGCTTCGGACCTTCGAGGCCCATTGGCCCAGTTTATTTGGAGAATTACTATTTTTGGGCCTTTTCAAGTGATGGTCCGTTCAAATTGGGGTGTCTACAGCTGCCCTTCTTTACAGGAATTGCGTGCAAAGAACTGCAAAGAATAGACTAAACCCTTATTTGTGGGTACTTGTGGGTACATTGGAAAATAATTGCCTATCTTCAAGTTAATCTGCCTATCAGGGCAACTCGTACTCAGTTGTAGTGCGAACATTCTGATATTATTTCCTTGGAAACAATAATGAACTCTAAAACGTGTGCCACTATGTTCGACTAGTCCAGGCAACTTTCCTTCAAGCAACAACGATACCAACCAACCATTTTTTGATTTCTATTTCAAATTATAAATACTAGTGATCATGGTCTAGAAAGTCATTTCTAGAGCCCCAATTACATAAACTTTATCAATAAATTGAATACTAAATGCCATCATTAGACATAATGCATGGTTAGTCCATATTTATCATCGTTTTCAATTTAATTTTGTAATTCGGACATAATTATTGTTATTTACGTGTAACAGGAATTTTTCGCAAAGTTTCAAAGCGAATCAGGAAAATATAAAGTTACCACTTTGATCTAGGATCCAAAATAAGACCACAGACCAAAATTCATGTCAATTGATCAAAACTTTACCACGGCACATTCGTCAACGGCGGTGGCAGGGTCAACGAAGAAAGTCAAGCCTCGAAATTTGTATTGAAACTTGACGGCTGCAATACAATCGTATTGAAGTAGGACATTGATATTTTTATAATCATGAAATGTTTTCAAAACCTTAATTGCCCAAGAAATCCTAATTTGATCTCTCTATAAATAAGAGACCAGACTAAAAGGCATATCATCTTGGAGATCTCCAATTTCCCCCGGAGGTCTCTTCTTTTATATTAGGTTTTTACTCTTTTTTTCTTAGTTTTACGAAAGTTGTAAGGAGGTTCTACCGATTTCAAGTCAAGAAGCAATAAAGATAATTTATTTCTCTCATATCTTTTTATTTTCATGTTTTCTTTACTTTATTTTTTTTTATTGTTCTTACGATGACTATTGGCTAAATCTCCATTAGATCGGTTAAGGAAGCTTGAGCAAGATTTGTCAGTATTTGATTGTTCTAGAAATTGCTTCATAACTTTATTGTGATGATATTAGGTTTGTATTATTAGGTTAATCATTGAATGTTCCTTAAAGTTCTGATGATTCTTTTTTTTTATAAGTTTATGAAAAACTATGCCCTACACAGAATAGTTAATGTTTACCTAATAATCTCGGTCTAAACTATTGTATACTTTTGATCTTGTTTATATTTTAACTATTTGATTTTCTGATCCACAAACATTAGCTTTGTTTAGTGGATTGTGACCATTAAAGAACCATAATTCACTAATAAAGCTTGTGAAAATGGATCTAATTGATCTACACTTCTCTTTCATATTTTTTTTAGTTTTTATTTTAGATAAATCATCTCTTACAAACTATTTTTATATCGGTTACGTAAACTTGATTTGGATTGGAAGTAAAAATACTTTGGATTAACGTTGTCTCTGTGGTTTGACTCTTGTTTACTAAGGTTTTCTTTTGTTCTTTATTTTATCAACATCTATAGCTTGAACAAATTGGTACTACTGCCGAGGACAACTATGTAAACCAACATTTATTTATTCGAAAATCCGATTCGATTTTTTGTCGATCAAAATTTTTATTTTAGAAAAATTGAAAAAAAAAAACCACTGAATTTTTTAAGTCGGCATGAAGAAAATATTAAAATTTGAGTCAATTTAATGTCACCTGGGTCAACTGTGGCGTCACGGTCAAACCTCGAGATTCTTACTTCAAATTTTTGCATAATATTTCTTTAGATTTCTGGATTTGAATTAACATATAATTTTTTTAAAATTTTAACTTTGATTTGTCCTTTGTTTTCAGTCGAAGGATTCGACGAGGAGCAACGTGGTTCACAAATTTTGTGAAAAAACTGGGTACCTTGAAAAGGGCTACCTATTTTTTTGTAAAAAGACCTTCAAAAAAATGGTGATGTGTGGAAAAGTTGAAAAATAAATCAAAAAAATGGTAAAATGTAAAAAAGTTGGAAAAAAAAGTAGAAATATGTGAAAAAGACCAAATCAAAGAAAAAATGCTTGACTAGCAAAATCTAGGTTTGTAACTTAGTTTTTATTTTATTTTTGCTCTGGACTAGCAAACTCTAGGTTTGGTGGTATGATAAGGATCTAGAAAGTCATTTCTAAAGCCATAATTATATAGATTTTATCAATAAATTGAATACTAAACCCCCTCATTAGACATAATGTATTGTTAGTTCATATTTATCATTGTTTTCAATTTAATTATGTAATTCAGAACTAATTACTATTATTTACCTGTAGCAAGAATTATTTACAATGTTTTAAGGCGAATGAGGAAAATTCGAAATTGTCACCTTGATCCAAGATCCAAAATAAAACCGTGGACAAAAATTCATGTCAATTGATCAAAATTTTATCACGATACCATGGTCAACAGCGGCACCATAATCAATGAAGAAAGTCAAGCTTCAAAATTCGTACTGAAGCTTGGTGGCAAAAAGACATTCGTATTGAAGTTGAACTTTGGTATTTTTGAAATCACGGAATACTTCCGAAACCCTAATTACCCAAAAAACCCTAATCTAGTCTCTCTATAAATATGAGACCAGACCAAAGGGCATATTATTTAGGAGATCTCCAATATCCTCTGGAGGTCAACTTCTCTTTCTTTTCATTTAGTTTATGTTTTTATATTTTTCTTCTTAGTTTTACGAAAATTGTAAGGAGGATCTACCGATTTCAAGTCAAGAAGCAATAAAGATAATTTTTTCTCTTATCTTTTTTCCTTTCCATGCTTTCTTTACTTTATTTTTGCTTTATTATTCTTGTGATGATTATTGGTTGAATCTTCATTAGATTGGTTGAGGAAGCCTGAGAAAGATTTGTCAGTATTTGATTATTCTCGAAATTGTTTCATAACTTTATTGTGACAATGTCAGGTTTGTATTATTAGGTTAACCCTTGAATGTTTCTCAAGTAGAACCATGCTTTACAGAGAATAGTTAATATTTACCTAATAATCTCGATCTAAACTATTGTATACTTTTGATCTTGTTTATATTTTAATTGCTTGATTTTTCGATCCACAAACATTAACTTTGTTTAGTGGATCGAGATAATTAAAGAATCAGAATTCATTAATAATGCTTGTGAAGGTGGATCCAATTGATCTACACTTCTCTTTCATATTTTTTTAGTTTTTATTTTAGTAGTTTATTTTAGATAGATCATCTCTTGCAAATTATTTTTAAATCGGTTACGTAAACTTGAATTGGATTGGAAGTAAGAATACCTTGGATTAACGTTGTCTCTGTGGTTTGACCCTTGCTTGCTAAGGTTTTTTTTTTTTGTTCTTTATTTTGCCATCATCTACAGCTTGAACAGGCAGTACCCTAAAAAGGTACCCTACCAATAGGAAAACCTAGATCTATTTAACGCCAGTCAATAACACGAAAATCCAATTAAGGGTCAACCTTCTAATCAGGTATGGACAATGACTCGTAATTATGTTGCACGATCACAAATCAGTTTTGGTTATGATTCCCACGCTTGCCATAACAAGAAATCCAATCACATATGATTAAAGGTCAAGGCTATGCTATTATAAGATAAGGAAAATGTGTGGAAGAAGATTGAGATAAAGCTTATTAAAAAAGATAGGTCATGTTTTCTAAGAAAAAACATCTTCCAAATGAAAGTTGTGGAAAATATATTTTTCTATGAAAAACTCGTAGGAAAATTAAATTTCCTACAAAGGATGAGTACGAGAGTTGCCTCCTGAAAGTTCTAAGTTTTACTTATTCAGTCAAACTGGGCTAAGTTAAACCTATAAGGGCTTGAAAGTCATAGTTTCATGGGTTTCCTCCTAAGAAGTGCTAAGTTTTACATCTTCAGTACGACAAATTCTAAAATAATTGACACTAGGTAAATTGGTCGATGAGGAAAGTTCCTTCTTTATCTGGAATGGGTAATTTCAGGAAAGGTTTTAGGCATTGACAATTAACTTGAAAGGTGTTGCCATCTTTGAGATTTTGGATTTCAATATCAATATGATGGTGGACTGTTTGAACAACGTAGAGCCCTTTCCATCGAGACTTAAGCTTCCCAAGAAAGAGGTCAAGCAGAGTGTTGTACAACAACATTTTCTAGCCAGGGAAAAACATTTTCCTAGAAATGTGCCATATCCTATAGGGCTTTGGTACATTCCATTTACCTCTTTGTTGTGTTATAAGAATCATTTCCGAGTTCTTCTAACTCGTCAAGTTGTAATTTTCTTTTTTGACCTGCCTTGTCAAGATCAAAATTCAACCTCTAAATTTCTCAGTAAGCACGATGTTCTAGCTCAACAAGAAGATGAAAAGTCTTCCCAAAAATTAGTAAATAAGGCGACATGCCTATTAGAGTTTTGAAAGTTGTTTGGTATGCTCACAGAGCATCATTCAAACGGGGCGACCAATCGTTTCTTTATGGATTCAGGACTTTTTCCATAATTGTTTTAGTTTCCATGGTGGAAATTTCTACCTACCCACTGGTTTGTGGGTGGTATGGTGTGGTGTCCTCATATGTTATAAGGAATTTCCTTATTAAAGCATCAAAAAGCCCATTGCAAAGTAGGAGCCTCCATCACTTATGGTGGCACCAGAAGTATTGAATCTTGAAAAGATGGTATTTTTGAGGAAATTGACCACAACTCTATGGTCATTAGACTTACACTCTACCCATTTAGATACATAATCCACAATGACTAGAATGAATTCGTAAACTTGAAAAACTAGAAATAGTCCCATTAATTGATGTTACAAACATCGAAGTTTTCAATGATTAGGATGGGTTGTTGAACCATCTCATTTTCTTTGAAAATTTTGCCAAGCCATTGACAGTTGTCACAATTTTTGCAATAATTGTACGAATAACGGAAAATGGTAGACTAATAAAATTTACTTTATAAAATTTTTGCAACAATCCTTTTACCACTGAAGTGGTCACCACATGCATGATTGTGGTAAACGAATATGATACTGGGTTGGTCTGACTCAGGAACACAACATTTTATTATCTAATCAACACAGTATTTAAAAAAGTAAGGATCAACCCAGAAGTATCATTTTGATGATGCTAAAAAGCAGAGTTTCTCTTGCTTTTTCCAAGAATCGAATATTTGTTCTGTGACAAGGTAATTGATAATGTTAGTATAACGTCGAGTTCAAGAAATTGACACAACCATGAGTTGTTCATCAGGAAATGTTTCAAGAATTAGCAAAGAATCACTAAGAGACTATAATTAGCCTAGAAAGATGATTGGCAACCACATTTTCTACCCCCTTCTTGTATCGCATTTTGAGATCAAATTCTTGTAGCAAAAAAATCCATCAGATTAGTCAAGCATTTAAATCCTTCTTTGTGAGAGGGTATTTAAATGCAGCATGATTTCGGAAGACTACAACCTCGAATCCTATGCGGTAAGGACGAAATTTTTCTAAAACGTAGACAATAGCCAACAACTCACTATCTGTGGTAGAGTAATTGAGTTGGGGGAACTTTGAGAGTCTTACTCACATAATGAATAGCATGAGACAATTTTTTGACTCATTTTCCTACAGCAGTGCCTATGACATAATTAGATGCATCTTATATGACATCAAAGGGGACATTCAAATCAAGCAATCAAATGGTAGGTGTGGAAGTGAGTTCGTCCTTAAGATTTCCAAAGGCATTAACACACTCAAAAGCGCACTTAAAAAAGACATCTTTGGCCAAAAGGTTAAAAAGAGGTATCAAGATTTTCCCAAAATCTCTGATGAATCGATGGAAAAATCCAATGTCTTAGAAATGAGAGCACTTCTTTGACGGTTGAGGGAGGTGGAAGATTGGCAATTAAGCCAAAACATTTTTCTTGGGAAAGAGGCTAATTTGTTCGTTGGTATTTTTGATGTTTCTTTTGATAGAAGAAATAAATATATCCTTAATTATTTGGGCAAGAAAAAGTTCGAATTCATAGCAAAAATGAGGGTAATCAATTTTTAACAAAAGTAAACAAGAATTAAATACAAAGAAACTTAAAATTAATTTTTTTTCTTTAAAAAAATTCACAACTAGGAATTTAATTGTAGAATTTAAAGACAGAATTATAAATAAACCAATTAAAGAAAGAAAGTAAATAAGCAGTAAATGAAAGCAAGTAAATAAATGAAAACATCAAGGGAATTGAATTCGCCATGAAACGAGTGCAAAGTTAGTGTTAGTAACTAAGTTATGTCCCTTGAATTACTCGGGTTATGACTTCAGTAACGATTCTAAACCCCAAAGATAGAAATTTAAATTCCAATAGTCCAAGTCCAAAGATTCCTTCCCTTCTTGAGTCATAATTCCTAATGATTTAAAATAACTTTCGAGTATCGATCATAAAGGGATTTAATTTAAGGATGATCGATAAAGAAAAGGTGATAAAAAAAATTACAATTTAGAATTTAATTGTGAAATGAACCATATTATTCTTTAAAACATTTTAGGACATAATTTAAATTACTAAACTAAGCTTACACTTGCTCAAGGCTTCATCGCTTTCCTAAATGGGAAATTTAGCCGATCATCGCAAGTTCAACGTGGCAAATTAAAATATAAGAGAAATAGAAAAGAAAAAAAGAGATAGAGAAAATTGACGTTTCGATTAATCTTGATCTATACATTACCACGGCATCGAGATCTTCATTCTTCTTATTTGCAAAATTAAAATTACCCTAACTTATCTAATATTTACAAGAGGGCAAAATCATAAATAAAAAAAAATAAGTTGAGGGGGAAGAGAAATGAAAATAGATTAAAGAATTTTTTTGTTATGTAAGGTGTAAAATGTGTGATTAAGAGGTTTTTATAGGAAAAATGAATGAATTATTTAATTAGAGTGGAGAAAGCATGAGTGAGAAATTTGGATTTTCTTATTATTGTTGAAACATAGAGGAGGGAATCAAAGAGAAATTTTAGGAGATGTGTTTGTAGAGAATAATTGAGGAGTTTGGGATGGGTTGATGGGTTTTGGGTTGGGTTGGATGATGAGTTTTTGGTGAATTAGGTTTGATGATGGGTTTGGGCTTTATGTCCATTGGGTACAATTAAGTGAAAAAGTCCAATGTTTTATAAATTGAATTGGAAACACCCAAATTGATGGTAAGGGCTTTAATGTCCCTTCTGACTTCACTCTTCCTTCTTTGACCATTGTATTTCTTCTGTTATTAAAGTCTCTTCTTCTCCTCAAACAATAAAGGCATATCTAATTAATTTTTGAAACGAAATCAAACAAGAACTAACCTTGAAACAGAATAAGTTTGGGCTTGGCCAATAAAATTATACATTTCCAAAGAAAGCCTAACTTATGTGGATGTGTAAACATCAATGATGACTATTGGAATATTGAGCAAAACAGTTCACTCTACTTTTTCAAAACCAAGGGAACAATAAATGTATGTATACATTTGACAAACTTGAAAAGTGAAAGGGAGGGGTATCTAATTCTGACATTTAAACTACGGATCATGGCCCCTGTGTGTAGCATGCTTAAAACACAATCCATTATAGGGAGTATGGTGTTTCCCCATTGTAAATGTTAGTTCTTGTCTTTCAATAATGAATTATGCATGCACTTTATCATTGTGCCAAACATTTTTCAAAATAGGGGTTAGATGTTTCGGAATAGGCTATTTTTTTGTGAGGATGATCCCTTCCAAAAATTATCTCATTCCAAAACTTCTATCCCTACTTTACAAGTTGAAGAATAGTGGACCGTTCAATTTTTGTAAACTACTTTTGATGGTGTTAGATGTAGAGATCATCGTCACCAAAAATCAGCCAATTCCAAAACTTCTAACCCATGCATTGAAAAAAAATTGGGCACAATGTTTTGCTCTCTTTAGGGCACCTTCGAACACCACCCTTTTTGATATATATATAATGCGTCTTTTTTTTTTTTTGTTGTCAAACATTGCCCAACTCTTGTATGGTAAAGACCCTAAATGAATTAAATTTTATTGAATGAAATGAAAATATTTACATCATGCTTCATAATTTAATTATATCCATCCAATAGTACACAAAAGAAGAAACAAAAAAAGAACAAAAAAAAAATTGTTTGGTATTTTACAAGCAATCCCCTATATATGTCATAGGCACAATAATCCTAAGATACATAAAGAACTGAGAATAACTGTTGCATAATCACTACTATCAAAACTGCTTCCATTACCTATTTTGTATGATTTGCCCAAGTTATCTTAAAGATTATCGGTGATAATCTTTTTTCCCTTTTCAGTATGTGGTTTGAACTGAACTTCGTTTACCGTAGGTAAGGGTTTCTGCATGAAAGGAATCAAATGAGATTCTGAGTTTTTGTATATTTGATCCAGCATGTAGAGAAAGTGAACGCTTGACAAAGTCCAAGAACGTTTCCCTTTTCAGTTCCATTCTTGTAAATAGCCCAAATGTATCTCCATCTTTTAGATAAAACACTAGTTACGACACCGTCCTTGTGTGATAGAAAGGAGATAATGTGACCGCATATTTCATCCGGTAAGCAACTAATTCTATCATCTCCTAAAATCGGAAAATTTGGACAATATATTCTCTCCAATCTTCCTTCATTGTCACTGAACATTTTATTACCAATGTAAGATGGTATCCAATACCACACGTAAAGAGTCCAAAAACCCTGTTCAAAACAATACTCTAATTCATTTAGTTAAGATTTCATGCCATATATATATAAGTAAACAACAATTTCTCCTAGGAATTTTATTGAATAGATGTTTATCAATGAATTACATTGTTGCATTGTAGATCATTCATGGTTTACTATGATGGAAATTTCTTCTTATAGGCATATTATCAATCAGGTTGTTACAAAATAATAAATCACCAAAAAATATTAAATAAAATTAAAAAACCAAATGCATAAAATGGAATAAAAGAGATTTGAATTAGCAAAAAATTTGAATCAATTATATGCTTTGCTTTAAAAATTAAGGAGAAAGTTTTCCTTTTGTTGGGGTTTTATAGCTTATGCTTTTACGTTTTAGTGAGTCTGCTTTGTACCTCAGCCAGACCTAATATGTCCGACTGCGCCATCAAGAACCAAAACTTGGATCCAAAAGTCCTAGAAACGGTTTTATTACATTATCCTATACTCCAGGGAGTTTGTAGTTAACCAACTCCAGTTCTCATTTTGCATGACTGATTGGCATCTAATTAAGTGGGAGCCATTAGGCCCATAACTGGTTGAACCCTAGTCTACGCTTGGGCCTTGTTTTAGGGCTTCAAAGTTGAAATTTTTTTTTTCTCCCAATTTTGACCAACATAAGTTACTAAATTTTTTGGGATCCACATGTATGTGAGTTATTCTCATTTTTCACCATTATGTTCATTATCAAAGAAAATAAGACATGTTTATCATATAGTAAAAAAAAATTATTTATCATACAATACTTATTGAAAAAGGTAAACCTAGAGTAAATGTTGAATACACTTCAAATCAATTTTTCAAGAGATATGTTATAGAGAAATTGAATTTTTGTGAGGATGATCTCTAAGGTGTAGAGGATTCATTGTTTAGTTAGATCATCTACTAGGATATCTGTATTGGCCTTACCAGAGGGAATAATTACAAGGCGTAAGCATATAAAACCCCAAATATGAGTAGGTTGACTAGAATTCTAGGGCTTGAGAATTACAAGTTGATCTATTGTTACGTTTGGCTTAGATCGAAACCATAGCCCTTGTTTGACGAACTTTGTTAGTTGATCAGTCCGCTTGACTCACAACCCTAGTTACCCTAATTAAGATTGTTTATTGATCAGATTGTTTTCTAGATGGTTAGACTATGGCTATGTCTTGTAATACTTTTGAAGTTTTAAGTCTAAAGTTTAGAGAGTAGTTATCAAACTTCAAAAGTTGCATCCAACGTCCCCTATCACTAGTTCAACAACTTCTGAATTTTGATTCTAAAAACTGAAATCTAAAACGAAATGAATGGAAGTAAAACTTCTGAAGTATGAATTTTAAAAGTGGAACACCTCTATTCAAACTTCAAAAGTGTTAACAAAACAGACTATGATAACGTTAGAAGGAAAAAGAAAAATTACAACGTAAAAACTTTCTATCTAAAAATTACAAAAACTCTGACATAAGGACGATGTCGTAACTAGTGTTTTCCATTTTTGTCTCTGCAACCAAGTAAACAGAACTTAAATGAAAGGAACAGTAACAACTGACCTTTAGTTTTCGACTATAGTGGGATCGAACCAGTGACCTCATGGTTGCAATGGAGATCATGCAATTAACCTCTATCAGCTTGCGAAAATTTTAGGAGATTCTTCAATTGAACTAGAACTACAAGCACAAAATTTAATAAAGATAATACTTTCAACAATGAAAAAGTAAAATAAGATGGCAAAAAAAAATTTTAAAAGCTGAAGTAAGTCCATGATTAAAAATTATAAATAAAAAATAACTAGGAGTAGTTTATTACCAAGGGCACCTCACACCAGCAAAATTGTTTTATGTTATATGACTTGAATGATTTGGAATGAGCAGGTTTTCGTGGGGATGATCTCTAAGGTTAGGAGATCATCGTCCTACAAAATCAGCCCATTCTGAAACTTCTAATCCCATCGAAACAAGTTGAAGAATCGTGAATCAGCAATTTTTGATGGGGTTTGAAGTTTCAGAATAAGCTGATTTTTAGATCATCTTGACCAAAAATCAGCCTATTCCAAAACTTCTAATCTAATAATACAAAAAAAAAAAAACATTGGCTATGGTGTGAGGGTGCCCTTGGTAATTGGGGTGCCTTTAACCCTACCCAAAAACTAGAGGGACTAAGCAATACTAAAAGACATCTTAGATAGATATTTCCACATATAATTTTTTTTCTTTAAAAAAAAAAAAAAAATTAACAACTATGAATACCATCAAAAGATCATTTAACGAGCGTGCTTTTTGAGAAATTATGAACTAAATTAAATAAAAGTGAACGAAATACAACCATTTATATATTTAGACTAGAAAAGATCAGTACAAGAAGCCATCACACAAACCAGAGCAAAACAACATCTCACCATGGATGGAAAAATTACTCGTTCGTTGACCGCGAGCCTCCAAAGGACAATGAAAAACTTTTGTTTTTTACTTGATAACCAAAGCGATTAAGATAGAAAAAAGAAATGAGATAGGGTTTAGGGTTAAGATATGAGATATTTATAGGAAATGAGTTAGGGTTTTGGTGGATCCCAAAACTTCCTATATTTTGGTAGGGTGAGATTTTGTACGAGAGAAAATTTACAATAAATGTGACACGTCATATAAAGGGAAGGGCAGATTTCGGTGGTGAGAAAAAAAACAAAAACTTCCTTATATGAAGAGGCCGCATGAGATTTTGGTGGGATTTTGTGTAAGTGGCCAAATTATTACTATAACTACGACACATCAGATCATATAAAAGTAAAAAAAGGAAGATTTCGATGGGATTTTGTTTCAACTAACCAAGAACTAAGGGGTGTTTTGGGTATTCAACTTTTCAAAGCTTTCTCCAACTTTTCTTCAAATTTTTTGTGCTCTTTTCCTATTTTTTACACAATGATTGTAAAATACGACCACTATCTTGTGTGTTGAACATAACTTTATCAATTATATTAAATAAAATAAATTATAATTTTAGGATTATAAATGAATTTATTAATTATTTAATATTAAATTTAAGGATTTATCTCATTTGAGATGACTTGGCCAAGTCAACTCAGTACTGAGGGACTAGATGTCTTCCATGGTAGAAATACAAGTAGTAGGGAAAATTGAAATGGATTTGGTGAAAGTATAAAATGTTGAATATCCAAGATAACCTTGACTTCTTGTTTAAGGTGAAATGGAAACAAAATTCCATCAAAATCATCTTTCTTTCCTCTTTACATTATGTCACATTGTGAGTTATCTTGGTTTAGAACGTTTTTTTAAGCAATTCTTTGTAAGGTGTCAATGGGTACCCATTTATTTTGCCATTTCTTTTTATAATATAGATTTAAGGTATTCTTTTAGATCAAAATTAAAGTGCTTTGATTTTCATATAAATTGTTGATTGGAGCTTAAAATGAGTTATATCTTCTAAAAAATTATTCCTTTTCAATAAGATAAATTTTTACTTTTTTTAAAAACTCATTAACTTATATATTTAGTATAACTAAGTTATTAATTTTGGAGATCATATGTTAATTTTTTGAAAGGAAAAAAGTTTTATAATGATTCAAAATAATTTTGTACTCATTTGATCTTGAGAATCGGCATGGGTACCTGTGTCTTTTGGTGGTACTGATTTTGATTCCATTAATTTTGGAATCGAACCTGGAACCGAAAAGAACCATAACCGAATTAAATATAGTAATTATGGTTCTAAGTTTCCTAAGGAAATGTTTGATGGACTAATTATGCATGCGGCATTAGTTAGATTTGTTCTTAACTTTTTATTTTATTAGGAATTTAGCTCTCTATTCTGGTTAGTTTCTATTTTGTTTCCATGTAAAAGAGAGAAAAAATTTTAATTTGCTTTCAAAAGTTCATGAGATGCACATTTCATGATCAATACGTGGTGCAATCTCGTGAATTTGTTCATGCTGATATTATATATCTCTTCCATGCTAATTTATAAGTATGTTGAAGTTCCACAATCGAGATTGTTTCCTGTTGACATTTTGTCTCTTCTCCAGTTGTCAAAACTATGTAAACTTATCCGGGAGTTAAAGGTTATTCTTTATGGCAATAGCGAATTAGAGCCAGTTTTAGAAGCTTTTGCACAATTGACGCATGAATTTTTTTGAGAGAACACACTATGTCTTCTTATTATTTGTCTTTCAAAGCTGAACTTGGAGGTAAGCATAAACCAGTTCATCCTGGGAATGATTGCCAAGGGCCAAGGAAGGGGTTTGGAACCGCCTGTTCAGGTGAAAGTATGTCTAGCAATGAGATTGTGGGTTAGGGGGAAGATATCCGTAACTTGAGTTAGCAATGGGTTCAATAGATCGAAATTGGACGAAGCACTTGGGAGTCTCTTGAGGTATACTAGTACATGGTTTCATACCTTTGACAACATAAGATACCAATGCTAATACAAATAAGAAATGTGGATACTTGTATGATTTTTTCTATTATGATCTTTCTTATTATTAATATTAAGTTCATTCTACTTTTCAAGGAAATTAAATTTGCAAGTAGCATTGTATAGACAGAAACTAAAAATATTAGTTTGCTTTCCATCAAAAGGTACTAAGACCAAGGAAGACTTAAAACTTGGGAGTGGTAGAATGAAGCTAATTTTTTTATAGGTGCTCGGTAGTCTGTATACAACTATGGATCTACTACATTTGGGGAGAGGCCTACTGATGTTTAAGATGATATATTGAATTTTTTATTTGTGGCTTTGATGATAGTTGTCTGTCTTTCCATAGCCACCGTAGCTAACCTGCTACTAGTGCCAAAGTACTTTCTTGCATAGGTATTGTTGGTTGAAAGGTTTATTACTAGGGTACATAGGCAATCTTTTTGCACTATAATGTACTCTTACTGCTTTCATGTTTTGGTGACTATCTATTAGAATATAATTTCTATTTTCTTACAATTTATCTTGGGTGCATTTTTGTTCAAATTGTGCAGCTAACATTTGCTGCTTTGCATATGTCAAATGAGGCACATGGAGTTCTCCATTTTAAGAGGTTCTAAACTACTTCATATATGCATTGATATTTTCTTGTCATTGAATTGTATTCTTTGTTCTAAGCGACGAGTCAATCTTGCTTAGTATTCACATATTTTCCAGATATTAAGAGAGCATTAAAGCACTATTTTTTTAATTTTCAAATGTTGCTTCAAGCACAAATTATGCTTGCAATCGTGTGGGCTCTACAAGCCTCAATCATGTTAAATAGCTTGTATTTAGGTGAAAGTAAAAAAACTTAGGATTCCAAGGTAAATAGTTTAAGATTCTAAGTTGACGTGGCATTAATAATTGTTTTTTTGCTGGATGTTATTTCTTTTATATACTTTTATAGTGAAAACTAAAAAGCTTGTTTAGTTGACATAGTGTGGCTATTTAAAATTAGTTAGTGAAATTGTTTAAACGGAGTGTGATAATGTTTTGTAATGTGAATGCTATGTTTTATTCTAATTGTGGTGTGATAATTAATTGAAGAAATTGAAGTGTGATAATTGAAATTTGGGGAGCCAATAGCAGTTCTCTTTCTTTATATATGTGTAGGTTTTATTTAGAAACAAAAATTTAATAAAAAAATTTAACAACATTAGGGGCGGTTTTAAACCGCCTAAAAGAAGATTTATTTAAAAATAAATAAAATGAGATTAGGGCTAATTTTTAATCGTCGGGTATTCTTTATCTTTTTAATTTTAAAAACACAATTGGAGGCGGTTATAAACCACCTCTAAAAATATAACAAACATCTTGAAAACAACAGTCGTTAATGGTACAAAACCGTCCTTAAATCACATACATTAGAAGCGGTTTTAAAACAACCGTTAAATAATTAGAATAAGAGGCTGTTTTGTAACCGTCATTACTTGGCTGCTAAAAGTTATTGGTGACACCACTATAGTAGGCATATGACTAAACCACCCTTGTGTTTATTGGAGGCAATTTTCATGATTTTGGAGGTAGTTTAAAACCGCCTCCAATAACTTCATATTTTGTAGTGAGAGTTTTGGTTAGGGTTTTGGTGGATCCCAAAGCTTCCTTATATAAAAAGGTAGGATGAGATTTTTGTGGGATTTTTTTCTAGAGGAAATTTACTATAAATGTGGCACGTCATATAAAGGAGAGAGAAGATTTCTGTGGTGACACAAAAATACAAAAACAGAGATTTATCGGGCAGACTTATCTACTGCAATTTTATTAGCAAAAATTCCCTTCTTTTATCAATTTTGTTACCTTACTCTATAAACCAGGTTAGCATGACTTAGTGAGCTTTAAAATCTTACTAAGGCTCATTGTGAACTATATAGATTATTAAATTGGCAATCCAACACCAGTCTTCTATATTTTGTGAAAAAACTCAAATCCAATATAAAAATATTCCAAAAATGAATTCTTTTTTGAAGTTGATCAAAGGTGTTGAAAGTGGATGACTTCGGAACTCCCAAATTTAAAACTAACATTCAATTCTTAGAATTTTTACCTTTATAACCATATGGCATTGGACCCTATTTTTGGATGCCAAAATTGATATGGTTAGGATCCACTCTGAGTATGCTATGTAACAAATTGACCCCATCAATTTGAAGATATTAATTATTTAATATTATATTTAATGATTTATCTCATTTGAGATGAGATGACTTGGACAAGTTAACTTGGTGGTTTTGGGGGACTAGACGTCTTCCTTGGTAGAAATTCGAGGACTAGGGAAAAATTGAAATGGATTTCATGAAAGTATAAAATTTTGAATAGCCAAAATAACCTTGACTTCTTGTTTACGGTTAAATGGAAACAAAATTGCATCTAAATCATCGTTTGTTAACTCTATTTACATTGTGTCACAGTATGAGTTATCTCAGTCGTAAACGCTTTGTAAGGTATTAATGGGTACCCATTTAATTGAATCGGAACCGAAAACCCCAGTTCTAGTTCCTTTTTTTTTATCGAAAATCGATAAGGATTGGGTCGAAAATGGAACAAAATCGATAGGAGCCAAAACCTAACGGTTCTATCCAACGAGTACCCGTGGGGTACTTGGAGCCCATTTATTTTTATAATATAAATTTAAGGTATCCTTTTAGTTCAAAATTAATGCATATATGTTATATAAAGTTCTTCAATTTTCATATAAATTATTGATTGGGCCTTAAAATGAATTATATCTTCTAAAACTTTATTCCTGTTAAATAAGATAAATTTTTAGTTTTTGAAAAACTCAGTAACTTATATTTTTAGTATAAGTAAGTTAATAATTTTGGAGATAATATGTTAATTTTTTGAACGGAAAAATGTTTTACATTGATTCAAAATAATTTTTTATTAATTTGATCTTGAGAATCAGAACTGATGGGTACCTATATTTTTTTGTGGTACCGATTCCGGTTCCATTAATTTTGGAATCGAACCCAAAAGCAAAAAAAAACCATAACCGAATTAAATATAATGATTATGGCCTAAGCTCCTTAGGAACCGAACCATTGACACCCCTGTTTCTTTTAATTAGAAAAGAAAAATAAAAAATAAAAATAAAAAATTGAAGAAGAAGAAAGTAAATCCTTATTTTGGAATCACATCTCATTTATAACTTCGAGATTATCAATCAAAATGACTATTACAATATTAATTTAAAAAATTTATAACGAGTAGTGTAACAAGTACAACAATTAAAAACCCTTGGGTATGTTAAGGAACATGAAAAAAAGTAATTGTTTTGAGTGTTAAAATATACTTTTCGAGTTTAATGTGAGAGAGATATGAGTTTTAACTCTACTCCCAGAGTGTATATGATCCAGATTCTTTGATAAATTTTATTTTAACGCATCTGATTTATTTTCATTAGTTTGCAAGGTAAAGTGCCACAAACACAAAATTTTGTGTTTATTGAATTGTACATAGTTTTGTGATTGGAGTGCTTGGCTGTATCCAATGCAAAATTTTACGTTTGCTTAATTATCACGTAAACGTAAAAAAAAAAAAAAAAACAAACAAACAAAAAAAAACTGAAAAAATAATTTAATTTTCTTTTTAAAACTTTGTTTAAAGTTAAATAAAAAATGATAAGTATTTACATATCACTTCAAAGCAAATCGAAAAATTATAGACAAAGCATTTCCATATAGATCATATAAAGCTATTCTCCTTAAGCCATGGTTATAATATAAATCCAAAATCTCTTTTAATCAGCTACAATTTACCTTAAAACATCTACTACATGATACGAACTTCCACTTGCTAATTTTCCATTTTGGAACGAAACTGCATTGCCCCAAACATGTCAATATTCTCCGCAAACTCATTTTAATACCCTACATCTAATGAAAAATAATTTGTTTCTAATTTATAAAAAATAAATATGTATTAACACAAGTAAGACTATTAACCCACAATTACAATTTTTTTTAATTTAAAAAATAAATATAAATTAATGAGGTAGGATTCTATCCCTCATTTTTCTTATATTTAATAAAAAACATCAATATTTAAAAACCTCATTTTTTTTTAATTTTAAAATATAAATAGAAATTAGCTCCAAGTAGGATTCTATCCCACGATTTTTTGTTTAAATAATAATTATATTAACGTTGGGTAATGTTTAAAAGTTGGGGAAAACTAGAGAGTAGAGAGAGAAAAGTTTAAGAAATTAGAGAAAAAGAGAAAGAGAAAACTTAAAATAACTTAAATTTTTGTGGAGGTATTTCCTCCGCAACACTTTACGGAGATTTCATTGTAATTTTAATTAAGTTTTGTATTGCTTTATAGTGGGGCCCACTAGAATTTTAGCATCCAAGCACTACACATCCCGTAAACAAACGTAAACTTTTTGTTTGCACTTGTCTACAACGCAATCAAGCAGGGCCTAAGTATTCTAAGATTAAAGATATCTTAGAAAGTTACGTTATTTTGAATAAGTTTTGTAATTTTCAATAAGTGCATTTATAGTACAAAGTGGGACCATAGTTTTGTTTTTTTGTTATTTTTAGTGAATCATTTCTCTTAAATTTCTTTTGGTAGCAGATGTTCCAGGTGATGGTGATGTTTTCATGGACTACAATTAAGAAAAGATGAAAGGTGATAGAAGACAATGACAATGATGGTGTGTAGCAACAATTCATATTGAAAGGATTTATTAAACGAAAGGATAAAGAGGATGATTGATGTTGAAATAGGCATTTTAATATATATTTTAATTTATCAAACATTTGAGACTGGGATCCCTTGAGAATATTCCTTATTTAAAAAAGTAAAGCCTATGACTAATGACCATGTATGCGTCCAATAGAGTTTTGATATAAAATACACAAAGGTTCTGCATCCAAACATGCACTTTCGTTAATGTTTGCATAATTTGTTAATTTTCAAAAGTTTAAACCATTCTTTTCAAGATTTATATATAACTTTGATATTGGTCACCCAAAAGAACTATCATAGAATGATCGAAATGCCCTTATCTTCAGTCTCTAGCCAATCAAAATCCCTAATGATCCAGAACCACTAGAGTAAGAATTTTGACCTTCAAACCTCAATAATTAACAAGATAAGGTTTTGTGGAAGTTGAAGGTCAAAGATTTTTGGTAGAAATTAAATGATCTTCATTCTACAAATGGTTGAAGAAGATAAATTGAATGAGCTAAAAATAATTTTATCCCAGTGTTTGAACAACTTGAATAGGAGGGAATTTTGGAAGAAAAATCAAATAATTTTGGCTTAAGATTGAAAATGAGGGCTCACATATCATTTTTGTTCAATCTTCTAGAAAAGATAAATGTTAAGGGGTACAAAATCAATTAGAAAAATCGGGAGAGATTTTTATATAAAGATTTCACTAACCAAGTTGAATGTTTTTATACAAGTCCACTAAAGATCTTTCTGTATCGTAAGATTGATGAACTAAGAAAAATTTTCACAAAACATTTTGATGACAAAGAAAAAAAGAAAACTCATTCCCTCATGCTCCAAGCCTTACCAAAAAATCTGCCACTCTATTTATTTGCTCCCAATGGAAAAGAAAACAACTATCTTGAAACGATCGTGCCAAAACAACTATCATACCTCCAAGATGGGATCATCGTCTTATTCAAACAACTAATGGCGTTCATTGATTCCAAACAAATCTGGATTTTAATATACCCTTTCCGTTACGCAAACAGGATGGCCTCCTTTATTCATAACTCAATAACAACGATATTATTTTTATTCAAAGATGACCAATCTGCAAACAAAATCATTCGTTCATGGTTTCTACCAATAAATCCCTTACCTGCCCCTATAGCCGACATCGAACCTTCCATGTTAATCTTCACAACAGCTTCTTGTGGACAATACCAAAGTATACTTTTCGAAACATTTTTCATACATTTAGCCAAGCAATTCTAACTCTTCAAAAAGAGCCAAATCCCTTCATTAGGATCATTTTTAATTTCCAGTCCCTCAAACATGCCCCTAACATCTTCTCCAATTCTTTGAAGGATATAAAATTTATCATTTTCCATACCCTAAAAAATACTCCTATTTCTCTCTCTCCACAAGCGATAAACTAGAGCACAAAAGCTCAAGTTCAACATATTGTGCACCTCCTTGCTTGGAAGCCGAACACTCGTCATTACCAAAACTTCTTCTCAAGATGTACTCACTCCAGTTCTACTATTTCCAAAATTCAAAAGCATTGCTCTTCATAATCATTGGCAAAACTCACATTAAAAGAAAATGTGATCACACTATTCAAAAGCTTTAAAACATAGGAAACACCGTGACACAAAAAGAAATCCTCTATTGTTTAGATTGTCCACTATTGAAAACCGCGTAAGTAAAGCACGCCAAGTTATCATGGAATATCTCAGAATTCTCCATTTATTCCACAAAACATTTTTCCAATCCACTTTTGGTCTCTTCCCATGAATTGCCAAGAACGCATTTTTAGAGCAAAAGAAGCAATTGTTTGTGGGTTTCCATATCACTTTATCCTCAATAAGACATTTAGGAAAAGGATAATCATTTAGGATGTCTAAAGCCTCTTTCACTCTATTAGAAACGGACTCACCCACAAACCAACTTCCATTTTTCATAACTACCCTCACCCTTGCATCGACTTGGCTCGCAAATAAGGGATATGCCACTCTGGTTAAGAAAGCAATACCCCACAGTTGAGAATTGAAAGAGGGATAAAGTGAGAGAGAACACGCTTCTCCAAAGGTTACAGTCCAACTTATTTTTAATGCTTTTGGTTTTTTTTTCTTCAGCTCAAAATTTTTTAGAAGATCATTATTAAGTGTTATAGTTTTAGAGAAGTCTTAGAGATATTAAAACCATTACCATTTTTAGAAAGTTTCCGTATTTTGAATATTTTTTTTGATTTTCAGTAAGTGCATTAATAGTACAAAGTCGAGTCATTATAAGTTTGAAGATCTAAGTTAAAGATGTAATTTATATGATTCAGGTTAGTTAAGTTTTTTTTTCTTTTATAGAATCATATCTTATTTTTCTTGTGTGGAATTAGAGTTTCTATAGTGGTGGTGATGTTCATGTGATTACGATAAAAATGGGATGGTGACAATAGTATCGAAGATAACGATAATGATGACGGTTGTAGCTAGTTGCTACAGTTGCACTATGACAATGATGGTAGTTTTGTTGTCGATGACAGCTGCAGCAATGGTGGTATAAGAAGATTTGATAGGGAAAGGCTTTAGGGGAAAGGATAAAGAGGGAGATTGATGTTACAATAGGCATACTATAATTTCTTAATTTGTCAATGTTTTGAGAATGGATCCCTGGAGAATGTTCTTTACCCGAACGAGCAAAAGCTTATAATCACATATGCATCTGATTAAGTTTCTGCATCCAAACACTTTTAAAAGTTTCAAAAGTAAATTGTATTTGTTTGCATTATTTGTTGACTTTCAAAAGTTTAAACACATCTTGATGAATACTTGTGGTAATCATATGTTTTCAAAGTAAATAGTAATTTCCCAAATGGTCGAAGATGGTGGATAGAATGAGTTAAAAGTAAATTACCCTAGAGGTTGAACAACTTGAAATTTAGGGAATTTTGCAAGAAAATCAAGAGTTTCTGACTTGAGGTTGAAGCGATAGCACATAGATCATTTTTGGTTTCTTTTTCAACAAAGATAAATGTAAAGGCATATCTCATCAATTAGAAAACATACATGAGATGTTTATATATGAAGTCCACTACAGATATCACTAATGAAGTTGAAATTATCATATATATATATATATATATATATATATATATATATATATATATATATATATATATAGGGTCAGGTTCAAAGGACAACCATTTCTACACACATATAGACAACGTGTTTTGTCTTATATGGGTAAAAATGTTTGGAATGGACTGATTTTTTGTGAGGATGATCTCTGTGATGAGGGGATCATCCTGGCAAAAAATCATCCCATTCCAAAACTTGTAACCCCATCAAAATTGATTTACAAAAATTGGACGGTCTATAATTTTTCAACAAAAATTGGACGGTCTAGAAGTTTCATAATGAGCTGATTTTTGGCAAGGATGATCTCCTCATCACAGAGATCATCCTCACAAAAAATCAGTCCATTCCAAACATTTTTGCCCATATAAGACAAAACACGTTGTCTATATGTGTGTAGAAATGGTTGTCCTTTGAACCTGACCCATATATATATATATATATATATATATAGGGGGCGGATCGTGGGACGTCTCAAAAAACGTCTAAGAAACATATGCATGGGCTTCGTTGGATTTTGGGGGCTAACGGTTTGGATCGCCTATTTAAGCAAGTGTGGGACAGCTGAGACGTCTCAAGTTTGTTTTAATTTTATTTGAGGTATTTTCAAATACCTCCTTCCATTTTTTATTTATTGAAACTCTCTCATTCTCTAAAATAAACTCTCATTTTCTCTCTCTCTCACACGTCTCCTGGTCTCTACTGAAATCACAGAGAAACGATTGAAGCCCACGCTCTCACAACTCTCTCTCTCTCCAGCTTTAAAGAACCGCTCCCTATAAAATTTTCATTTTCTTCAATTTCTTTTGAAGGATTACCCATCAAAGCTTCTTCTTCATCTTCATCAGTGGGTTGGGTTTCAAAGTCTTGTTCTTGATTTAGACTGTTGGGATGGATGTGATCAGGGTCTTGATGGTTATGCCTTGAGGAGTAAGTGATGATGAGTACTGGAGCATCTATTATGCATCTCTTAATTTGCTTTTCTGTTGAACAACCTTTTGATGTGCTACATCTATAATAGCCCCTGTGAAGATCATTAGAGAGAAAAGGCAGTGAGATTACTTGATGTGGGTATTTAAAATTGTTTGTCAATATTTGATAACTTCTCTCTTAGTTGTGCAATGATTTTGAAAATTTCAGGTGTTAACACTTCAGGCTTCAAATTTAACATCAGAAGATCTAACCTTAACAGTTCTTGCTCCAGCATCATCTACTCCACCCCAGTCAGTGGTGTCGTTAAATTCTGCACCATCAACACCAATGAGCCCATTTGTTGGCTTCTCTGAATTTGCAGGAAGAATGAGTGGAGATAGAGGCAGTACTACTAGAAGAAGATCTGTTTCTTATAACGAGATTGCAGTCATATTGAATGCTATCCACCATCTTCAATTGTTTTGAGAGATTGTTTATCTTTGGTTCGATATTTTTTAGAATTGGAAAAGCTCAGTTGAGTTTATTGTGATATTGGGGCTTAGAATTTTTTCCGTTCTCAATTCAGAGTTTGGCACGTAGACACTGTCAAATGCAAAACGTAGATACATATTCGATATCCTTCGTTTATGATGGCAAGTACAACAGATGCCTCAATTCATCTATTTAGAAATAAATTCTTTACTTTATATGATTTCATACTTCTGATCTTGCTCTTAGGGTGGAACAATTTTATATTTAATTATTTCTAGATCAATTATTTTACTCAAACTAGGAAACACCAACACTACTCTTAGATTAAATTGATTTATATATAGAACACTAGTGATTATTTTACTCAAGTTGAAGGTCGTGGGTTCAATCACACGAGATGCATGTTTTCTCAATGTAGTTGAAATTGCCTTAGTTGTTCTAAGGGTTAACTCAGTTCGACGCGATGAGTACTGCCCTGTACAAGTAATCAGTCCAACAGAACAGACCAACCACCTTTCCTAACAGAAAGAAATCAACACAAATTGAAAGAAAAGTAGAACAATGTATAAGAGTTTTAAGTCACAATTCATATTCTGCATGTCAAAGCTACAAACAATATTTGACCGAAAATGGCTACATGCCCATCCCAACAGTCTAAATCAAGATCAAGACTTTGAAATCCAACCCACTGATGAAGATGAAGAAGAAGCTTTGATGGGTAATCCTTCAATAAAAATCGAAGAAAATGAAAAATTTATAGGGGGGCGGTTCTTTGAAGCCGTAGATTGAGAGAGAGAGAGAGAGAGAGAGAGAGAGAGAGAGAGAGAAAGAGAGAGTTGTGAGAACGTGGGCTTCGTTTGTTTCTCTGTGATTTCAGTATAGACCAGGAGACATGTGTGAGAGAGAATGAAAATGAGAGTTTATTTTAGAGAATGAGAGAGTTTCAATAATAAATAAAAAATGGAAGGAGGTATTTGAAAATACCTCAAATAAAATTAAAGCAAACTTGAGACGTCCCAACTGTCCCGCACTTGCTTGAATACGCGATCCAGACCGTTAGAATCCCAAAATCCAACGAAGCCCACGCATCTGTTTCTCAGACATTTTTTGAGACGTCCCACGATATATATATATATATATATGTCGGTTGCATAAAGATCTTTAGGTAGGAATGGTGGACCCAAAAACTTTCTCACAAGACATTAATTCAGTTTTCTGAATTCAATTTCTGATGACGTCTATCGGAAATAAAATGCGACTCACTTTAAAATAACTGCTTTTGTGACATTTAGAACAGTCGTTTTCCATGAAAATGACTATCTTGGGCAGTCGTTTATGGCGCATTTTGACGTAGTGAAAGGAAATTTATTCTTCTAATAGTGTGTCATCCTCTTATCTTGGTCAAGCTTCTTATGGGAAGACCCCTTGCATCTAAGTCTAAAGTGGATTGTGAGCTTCATGCTGCAATAGTAGATGAATTTACAGATAAATATTGCAATAACGTTGTACAACTTTTTTACTATTATATTTAGAGAATCCGACACTGAAAAAAGCTCATATTTGACGGTCTCATAAAATTTGACGGACCATCCCGTCAAATATTTTCTTGTAGATTTTTTTTTTTTTTTTTTTTTGACAGCCCTGGACTATCAAAATATTAGAGAATGAGCTTTAAAAAATTAAAAAAATTAAAAAAATCCATAGAGTATGACCGTTGAATATGAAGGTTTAACAAACAATAGGACGATCCTCTAATTCACCAATCACAATAAATGAAATAGTAATAAAAAAATCAAAAACAAAAAAACAAAAAAAAAAACAAAAAACAAAAGAATAATCATAAAACAAGCTCCTAATTAAACTAAATAACTCAAAATTCATATTATATATTGAAATTTCATTACTAAACAAGTTCTAATTGAAGCAATTGGACACTTACAAATGAAATTGAGTCACATAATTGCTTAGAAATAAAACACAAGAATCTAAACTTCATCAAACACAAGATTTTCACTAAATTTCATACTAAAATTAAATTATTCCATTGGTTACTCAATCAAAATGTTACTCCAACACACATCAAATCAAGAATCTAAACAGTCCAATTTCAACAAAACGAAATACAAACCTTCAAAAGCATCCAGAAAGAGAACCAGATAACTAATGGATGCCTTGGCACACAGAACGACATTGTTCACAATAGAAAATCCATTAGCAAAGCCAATATTTACACCAGTAATCTTGCTAGGAGATGAGTTTACAAGAATGGCATCAACAAACCCATTAAGGGCTTCATTAAAACCACTGCAAGGAAACATTTGAGGACTTGAGATGTAATAAGACATTCCAATAGCCACGTAAGGCAAATAACTAGGATGCACTCACCTGCTCAGCCTCTGGTTGAGTGCTCGTAAAGCTACAGGTATTCTGCCCCAACCAATGACAGCTGATTCCTGAGCAATCTGCCTGAACTGGCGTAAAGCCTAGATGAAAAAGACAGGGCCATAATCAAGATAATATGTAAAACCTCAACACATCTCCCACAATTGTCTGATTATCTTCCATGAACTTGAACATGGCTTTAAATAACAAAACGCCAGTTTAGTTGTCATTGTAGAACAATAGCACAGAAAAAAAAATCTAAACTCCAACAATGTGCAAATATTGTAATAGATAGTCCTAACGCCATTGTAGTCTTTTGAGCAAGCACTATTGATGATTCATATAGCGGGCGCAACACTTCTAGTACACTGGCTGGCTGGTTCACATAATAGGTACTAAGATTAGTAGTCCATTGGTAGAACGGGAAAAAAATATCACAGCAGACAAAGGAAAGTTAAGCAAGGTGACTCTATACCTCCAAATCCATATGATCAACTATGTGTAGTATGGACCCGCCCCCTTCACAGGATCTAATGAGGTACCCACTGGTCAACATTTCAGCTCTCACAAAATGCCACAGTGGTGGCATGCTCAGACAACCCTGAGTACAACTAAGTGATCTTTCACAAACTTGAGAATTTCATAGCACATGTGACACAGTCAAGCAACTCCATACAACTCTCAAGAGGGGGAAATAAAAGTTCCCTTCTCCCATTACAGGGGTCTACAGTCATTGGTTGCATACCACAAGACTGCCAGACTCCAAAACAGATCTGTAACACATTTCTATATGATGTTGAGCCCATGATATTCAATATGGTTTAGATTAGGGGAGCAAGCTGAACAAGGATTCCTTTTCTAAAAGAAAGACAATTAAATGGATAACCACATTGGCAAACCAACACCACAGCCCTCTAGTTCTCATAATATATATATATATATACAGGTTCATAAACATCCTCCCCTCTTTGACCAAGTAGAGCTTCCAACCATCTCCAGGGCCACTTGTCACGGATCTATCCCCTCGTCTCATTGGTCTTGATCTCACTTCTAAGAAAAGAAAAGGTCATTGCATTGTCTTAAAAGTGTGAACTAATCAACTAGCAAATAAATTATGCTCATAGGAAAGAAGATTAAGTTAGAAAGGATTTGGCTAATTTGATATTAAGAAGTGCCTAGATCAAAAAAGGATTTAAGCAATGAAGGGTTTTGTTCGGATGGGTCGTTTGTTTTAGTCTTCCTAAAGTTCAGATTCCTAGTTTCTTAGATTTGTAAATGTTTGATTGATTCTAAACAAAGTAAATAAGAAATAATGGAGTTGAGCACCACCGTCCAAACAAGCACTAAGGTAAAAAGGCACAAAATAGGAAACAAAAAGGGTTACTAATAAACAAACTTTGATTCTATTTTGTTAAAGCAGATTTTCTCTCTCCTTTTAATGAGAACAAAATGAGATTTTTTGCGACAGCTATGTAAATAAAACTAAATATAGGAAATCTAGTTTTGCTATCAATGAAGACAACCATTTAGAATATATGCATTTCAGTCAAGAATTTTGAGGCCTGTTTGGATGACCATTTGCTGACTAAATAAGACAAAAGATTTCATTTCGCAAAAGTATATTTTTCAGTAACGATTTGAAATTCTGCGAAATACATATTGATATAATTCAAGCACTAAACTAACATATAAAATGTAAATGTAGGAGAAACAAACATTTCACGTATGCAACCCAAAAGGCCCGAGAAGGCTAGAAGTCTAATAAAAAAATCAAGTCAATGAAACCTTTTCGATATTCATTCTATATGAGGAATAAAATTTACACGAATTATAGGTATTCATGTATGTACTTCAAAAATACCAGGAACACCATGTGCATTACAACCCAATGATAATAACAAAGAGATGAATCAATCAATGGAATCTAAACATGCAAAATTAGAGGGCGATGCAAGTAAATCTTTAAACATGCAAAATTCTTTTTTTCACGAAATTCACCCCCATTTTATATTACGATGGTGGTTATTCAATAATTAATGATTTATCGACAAGAAAAAATACAAAGAAAGCTATGTAAGAAGTTGGCACTCCTACAAAATAATTTGCAAAGGAAAATTCCAAGCTTCTAGCCATGTACTCATACCGAAATATATCTGCTGGAGTGCATATTCAGCAATAGGTTTCACATCCCTCGCACCTTGGTAGTCAACTAGAGGTTTACCAGGTGCAAACACCTTTATTGTCGGAAATCCTTTAATACCATACTCCTGTATAAATCAGTGTATATAACATTAGATACAACAAACAGAACTGTCGAAGCAATCACCTAAAACATGAATTATTAGAAGAAAAAAAAGATAAAGACAAAAAGAGTTCCAATTGAAAATTATATTATAATATGGAAAGAACATCTTATGACAAGTAATGTGTTGGTCCTCATCTAATCCCTCAGTAGACTTCTATGAATCCCTTTAAGATACTGGTTTTGAAGACTCCTGGTAATAGAAGAACTTGCAAATATGAACACACCATCGCTACACAGATCATGTGCCAACAAGGGAAATTGGCAAGCTTGGGAGTGTCCGTGTGTGTGTGAGAAAGTGATTAAAAGATCATAACCACATATTATGCTGCACAAATCTGATGAGTTTCCAGCTGATATAGTATATAAGGGTTTGGATGTAATTATACACTTTTTTTGACAAACTAAATGACACGCTCGTGGGGGCCTACATGGACGTGAGTAGAGGCCTGACTTTAGTGAGAATTGGGTGGGGGGGGGGGGGCTTACCTTATATTTCAGCATGTCAAATTTGGTATCATAAATAATATAGAATGAGAAGCTTTAAATAATTCTAACAGTTAAAGAGATCTCTTTCCGATCAACTGTTGAGTATCGATTAGACAAAAACAAAACAAAAAATTTACCTTGTAAGTGGAGGGAATGCTTGGGACACAAAATTATCTACAAACATAACCGCAAATCTCACACCACAGCTTTTAGGATTCAACGCACAGGCATAGAACATCGCAAACTACAATTAAATGGAAATCAAGTCACAAGTGAAAGTGAGATAACCAAAGGAACAAAAAAATGTTGATTTCAAGAACCACTTATTCAATGCTTATCAATAACATAGATAAATGAAAAGGAGACGGCACAAAAAACAAACAAACTGGAGTTAAAACCAGACTTACCTGAGCAAAATTTGACTTGTAGGCATTCAAAACAGTGATCTAAAATGACTAGAGAAGTGTTTCAAATACCTAACCATCGAAATACAAGGAGATGGATCAGACATATGTGAAGGTTATTATTACTCCTTACTAGTTTCTGCCCTACATGCTATGCTCAAGGACGAAAAACAAATGCGAGTGCACTAAGTAAAGTAAAAAATAAATAAATATAGCATAGGTAATACCTTAATCAGACGTCCACCCTCCGCACATGATTTAAGATGCTCACAAGTGGGAATCATCAAGCTATCTAATTTCTCAGCAACAACATTGCCCCCCAAACTGTCAACCAAATCCTTTTGGAAGCTGAATGCAACCATTGACATCTAAGTATCTACTTCAAAGCTTAAGGATATCCATGTCTATTAGCAAACCACACTTTACAATATAAATATTTTGGAACAGATAGGAGAATGAAGAATGTCCTCCCTGCCTCTGCATACACTTGAACTCATGCAGGGTAGTGGTGACACAACAATCAACACATCCAGCCAAAAAAATTAACCCAATAAATTATCATAACCATCAAATTCATGGGATGAGAATTTGGAATTTAAAATTACAATTAAAATGGATTTAAAAGATAAAACGGTTTAATGCCGTTTTTAAATAGAAACGGCTTAATGCTGTTTTCCATATTTGTCCCTATTTTGCAGTTTTTTTGTAGTGAGACCAACTCCTTAGTGAGGACTTGGAACCGCAACCAATTATCCATCCATCAGCAAGAATTGAAGCTAACAAAATTACAAATTAAAGGAACTAAACATAATTATAAAATACAAAAATAAACATTTATAAATTTTCAAAGAGAAGGGGAGACTCAGAAGGATATAAAGAGAAATGGTTACAATTGTCAAACTAGGCTCCGTTTGCAATCGATCACTTAGGTTTCCCTCAAAAGAGACGTGGAATCCTCGATATCGCTATAATATAAGTTGCTTCTTGGTTAGGCCAGATATATTAAAACTAAAATATACTGGTTATATTGGTTCTAAGTCTAGATGGTTATCATATTCATCAATACCACTATACATGCACCACAATTAAATTAAATAAATTAAAATATCGAGGATTCCACGTCTCTTTTGAGGGAGACCTAAGTGATCGATTGAAAACGGATATCCATCCATCAGCAAGAATTGAAGCTAACAAAATTACAAATTAAAGGAACTAAACATAATTATAAAATACAAAAATAAACATTTATAAATTTTCAAAGAGAAGGGGAGACTCAGAAGGATATAAAGAGAAATGGTTACAATTGTCAAACTAGGCTCCGTTTTCAATCGATCACTTAGGTCTCCCTCAAAAGAGACTTGGAATCCTCGATATCGCTATAATATAAGTTGCTTCTTGGTTAGGCCAGATATATTAAAACTAAAATATACTGGTTATATTGGTTCTAAGTCTAGATGGTTATCATATTCATCAATACCACTATACATGCACCACAATTAAATTAAATAAATTAAAATAAAAAAGGAAAAGGAACCACTTCATGTGTATAGAAGCTTACCGGGCTTCTAACAACTATGGATGTTTTAGCTCCGAAAATTGTAAGACCATAGGCAATTTCCATTCCCAAGTTGCCACACCCAACAACCAAGACATTCTTTTCATGATACTTGGACCCTGACTTGTACTGACTAGAGTGGATTATCTCCCCTCCAAAGCTATCTAATCCAGGAATCTCAGGGATATTCCCCTCGCTATTTTCTCCCGTCGCCACCACCAAGAACATACTAGTATATCTCTCAACCTCATTTGAGACCGTGTTCCTGGCTACGATAGTCCATTTTCCAACAGACTCATCGAACATTGCCATGTCAACGGACCGACAATATTGAGGGCTTAAGTTAAAATGAGCTACATAGTCATCTAGATATTGAATGAATTTGGTCTTGGGTATGAAGGTTGGTGTACCAAGGGGATATGGTATGTGAGGGAGTTGGCAAAACATTTTTGCTAAATGCAACTTAACGCGGTTGTAAGACCTGTTTTTCCACAAAGAGGCATAACAATCCTCTCTTTCAAGAATAATGTTGGGGATTGAATGTTGGTTTATTATGTCAGTAAAATAATAAAACAATTAACTATCTTGTGTGCCTTTCTTTCCTTTTCCTTGAATCATGTAGAAACATCTTTGAAGCTGGCAATTAGGTTTATCAGTTAATAATATTAAACCACTTGTATTAGCAGGAATCATGCCAAGTGCCCCTGTTCTTACATGAAACAAACAATGTCATCAAAAACAAAGCTGATAAAAGATAAACAATCTGGCTGAGTTGTAACCAATATTTCCCCAAAGTCCAAACAAAGACCCATGCCAACTTAGCAAAACATATAAAACACAGCTTATCATATCCATTATGGAGCCATGGAGGTACAGACCAACTACATGTCCTCAATAGAAGTTTTACACTATCAAAGAACAAAGGAATGAAATTTAACCAAACCACACGTGCTATAGGAATCATTACAAGGATGCAAGATGAACCAAACATTTGAAAAGTTCAATGCTGCAATCACTGCCCTAGCACTGCAATGATGGAAAATTCTATACAGTCTAATAAATATCTCAACCTTGCAATTTCTTCCATTGCAAATCCTTCATCTATGTTAATGAAAATCTTAACACAAACAGATTTTCCAAAAAATATAGAACAACATTTAGGAAATAAACCAAAACAATATTCAGATCTATAAAATAATTGGGATTTATAATCAAAATTTTATTTGTTCTTAGATTTTGTTTCATCGTGCAAAATTAACACATTTGGGAAATAGAAAACTAAAACTAATATATTTTATGGAATCAGAAACCCTAGATCTCATCTCCAACAAGCATAATAGTGTTATGGATCAACCAACCAGAGAGAGAGAGAGAGAGAGAGAGATGGACTCACCTTAAAAATTAACAGAGAAATTTCAAGAGGTTAATCGCTTCTTCTTCTCTCCATCATTCCAATGTTGAGAATTCGAAAGATCACTTCGACAGATCAGAGACACAATGGGATCACTTTGAGAAATCAAAGACAAAGAGCAAGAGAGAGAGAGAGAGAGAGAGAGAGAGATAGAGAGGTGGATCGAGTGATCAGAGGGTGAGATGAGATCAAAGGAGGGAGAGAAAAAGATCAGAGACAGAGTAAGATGAAATCGAGAGAAATCGATCGAGAGCGACATACATTGAGAGAGAGTGAGTGAGAGAGGTAGAGTCCCAATCACGGTTTAATGGGAAAATACATGAAATTTGTGGTCTTGTGGCCGTGTAATTTGAAAATTTGTGTCTTGTGGCCGTGCAATTTGAACTCTAAAATTCGTCAGGTCATGCCTAACAATTTTTTTTAAATCCCAATCACGGTTTATTGGGAAAATACATGAAATTTGTGGTCTTGTAGCCGTGTAATTTGAACTCTAAAATTCGTCAGGCCATGCCTAACAATTTTTTTTAAATCAAATGTTGAGGTTTTCACGTAGTGCGAGTTACGAATTTAATTCAGTTTTCTACTAAATTTTTAGGGAAAAAAATATGAATTTTATAAAATATAGTATTTTTAGATGGTGAGTAATTGAATCACCTTTTGAACTTGTATGATATGTTAAAAATAATTTTAAATTGATTGGATTATGAATTTTTGAGTGAAGATGTGTCAAATATCTATATCATCAAAACGTAGAATATTTCAATATTCTGAGTAATTGTTATACATTGTATAACTCTTCAATAATTTCTCATTCATCCCCAAGGTTGAGATTCATGAAACGGATTATGGATCAGGGATCATGGCTCATATCAAGAGTCTTGGATTTTGACACGTGACAAGTAAGGTAAAAAATAAGTCCATCAAGATCAATTAATTAAAATGGGAAGTAGACCGAAGATGAACATGAGGCTGACAACTCACTTATTACAAAAATTTTGAAATCTCTCTGAATGTGACCATGAGGCTCAAATCCATTTATTTCAGGTATGTGGACATCTTAGGACTAAATCAAATCCACCTTCCCTATACCGCAGTTATTTCAAATTATCCATTCTTGTCTAGTTGCCTCAATTGTAACTATAAACGAGAAAAGCCATATTAGTAAGGGGAGAAAAATCCTAAGTTTTGAAGAATAATAATTTTATCCATGAAGGCGATGATCATCTAAAAGAGATAGAAGGACTAACAGAAGATAAACATTCAATAGAATATTCAAGTTTTTACAATGAAAGATATCAAAGATACCCTAACAAAAAGATCAATCCAGGAACATTCATAGGAGAAGCCCATACAAAACTAGAAACAGATAAATTTAACCTTAATTCGATTAAGGGTAATTTAGTAGAATTGTGTTCTAATCTCTCCAAAAACATGGTTTAAAGCATTTCTTTTTTTTTTTTTTTTTTTTTTGTATTTATAAAATTTTCCAAATTTTAAAAAAGACTAGAAGATCCCAAAAAATTGTAAAACTATTAATTTATTTTCCATTAGCACTTAATAAATGCTAAAAGGGGAGAATGGAAAGGTTAAATTTTTCCTAACAACACTAGTCTAAAAAGATTTGTAGTAAATTAAAGAAATCCTGCAAAATGTACAGTTGAAATATATACTTGTAAATAGAAAAATCCTAGACTCCAAACCCAATCCAATAACAATCGGATCAGATCAAATCCAATATTATACACAAAATAAAAATAAACTTCATTATTTAATCAAAATATATAATATAATTTACTTAATTATTATTTATAAACATAAATAATTTATATAATTTCTCAAATTTTATCAGAATGAGGCCCCATCTCATCATAGAGGTTATGAAATGGAATCCTTATTAGAACCCAAATTCGAAGCCATAAGATCATATTTCAGATTTGGTCTGATCCATTGATAGTGTCCAATGCTATTTACGATGTTGCTTTTGATAGAATAAATAAATATGTCCTTAATTAATTAGGCAAGTAAGGGGTCGAATCCATAGGAAAAATGGGGACTATCAATTTTTTTTTTAAAATAAAAAAAGAATTAAATACAAAAAAACTTAAAAACCGATATTTTTACTTTTAGAAATATTTATGACTAGAAATTTAATTGTAGAATTTAAAGACAGAAATGTAAATAAAGCAATTAAAGACAGGAAGTAAACAATTAATAAATAAAAGATAGTAAATAAATGAAATCATCTAGGGGGATTGAATCCGCCATGAGATGAGTACATTGTTAACGTTAGTAATTAAGTTATGTCCATTGAATTACTCGGGTTAAGATTGTTCCAACGGTTTTGAACCTGGAAGGTAGAAATTTAAAGTGCAACAGTCCAAGTCTGAGTCTAAGGGTTCCTTCCCTTCTTGAGTCATAATTCCCAATGATTTAAAATTACTTTCGAGCATCGACCATAAAGGGATTTAACCGGAGGATGATCGATAAGGAAATGTGATAAGAAAATTTTAATTTAGAATTTAATTGTGAAATAGACCATATTATTCTTTAAAATATGTTAGGATATAATTTAAGTTACTAAACTATTATACTCACTCAAGGCTTCATTGATTCCCTAAACGAAAAGATTTAGCCAATTTTCGTAAGTTCAACATGGCAAATTAAAATTTAAGTGAATAGAAGAAAAAAAGATGGAGACAATTGAGGCTTCAATTAATCTTGAATTTTGCATTACAATGGCGTCCAAACCTTCCTTCTTCTTACTTGCAAAATTAAAATAATCCTAACCTTACAAGAGAGCAAGATCTCAAAATAAAAATAAAAAAAGAATAAGTTGAGGGAGAAGAGAAATGAAAATGGATTAAGAAATTTTTTGGTGTATAAAGTGTAAGGTGTGTAATTGAGGGGTTTTACAGGAAAAATAAATTGATTATTTAATTATAATGGAGAAAATATGGGTTAGAAATTTGAGTTTTTATTATTATTGTTAAAACATAAAGGAGGAAATCAAGGACTAATTTTAGGAAATGTATTTGTAGAGAATGATTAATGAGTCTAGGTTGCATTTGGTAAGTTTTAGATTGGGTGGATGATGAGTTTTGGGTGAATTGGGTTTAATGATGGGTTTTGATCAGGGTCTAGAAACTCATTTCTAGAGCTCTAATTACATAAACTTTATCAGTAAATTATATACTAAACCTTCTAATTGCATATAAAAAATAATAATTCTTGTTTTCAATTAAATTATACATTTCAGAACTAATTACTGTTATTTACATGTAACAGGAATTATTCACAAAGTTTCGAGGCGAATCAGGAAAATTCAAAGTTACCACTATGATCCAAGTCAATTGAGCAAAATTATACTACAGCACTATGATCAACAGCAGTGGCGCAGTCAACGAAGAAAGTCATGCATCAAAATTTCTATTAAAGTTTGGTGATTGAAAGACATTGGTATTGAAATAGGACTTTGGTATTTTGGTAATAACGGAATGATTCTGAAACCTTAATTTGGTCTCTCTATAAATAGGAGACTAGACTAATGGGCATGGGATCTCCAATTTCCCCTAGAAGGATCTCTCAACTCCTTTAAAATCAACTTCTCTTTTTCTATTCTTTTAGTTTTAGGTTTTTATTTTATGTTTCTTGGTTTTACAAAAGTTGTAAGGAGACTCTGCCAGTTTCAAATCAAGAAGCAATTAAGATATTTCTTTCTTTCACTCTCTTCTCTTTTATATGATATTTATTTTATTTTACTTTATTATTCTTGTGGTGACTGTTAGCTAAATCTTCGTTGGATTGATTGAGGAAGTTGGAGCAATATTTATTAGTGTTTTACTATTCTCGTAACTACTTCATAGCTTTACTGTGATAGTTTTAGGTGTTTATTATTAGGTTAACCATTAAATATTTCTCAAAGTTTTGATGGTATCTTTCTTTGATAAGTTCAAAAAGAATCATGCTTTACATAAAATAATTAATGTTTATCTAATAGTCTTGACCTAATTTATTACATACTTTTGATCTCATTTATGTTATAACTACTTGATTTTTCGATCCACAAACATTAACTTTTTTTAGTAGATCAAGATAAAAAGACAACCAGAATTCATTGATAAAACTTTTAAAGGTGGATCCAATTGATCTACACTTTTCTATTATATTTTTTAAGTCTTTCTTTTAGTAATTTATTTTAGATAAATATCTTTCTCGAAAACTGTTTTTAATTGGTTACATAAATCTGAATTGGATTGGAAGTAAAAATACTTTGGATTAACGTTGTCTCTGTGGTTCGACCCTTGCTTACCTAGATTTTCCTTTTGTTATTTATTTTATATCATCTAAAGACTCGAATAAATTGGCGTCGTTGCCAGGGACAACGGTGTAATCCAATATCTTTTCATCCGAAAATCCGATTTGATTTTTTGTCAATCAAAATTTTTATTTCAGAAAAATTCAAAAAAAATATTGTTGGATTCTTGAAGTCAGTATGAACAAAATCCTAAAATTTGAGTCAATTTCATCAGAATTTTTTTGCGATGCCTGGGTCAACTGTGGCACCGCGGTCAAACCTTGAGATTTATATTTTAAATTTTTATAAAATATTTCTTCAGACTTCTAGATTTCAATGAACATATAATTTTTCTGGAATTCTAGCTTTGATTTATCTTCTATTTTTAGTCGAAGGATTCGACAAGGAGCAATGTGGTTCGGAATTTTATGCCCCCACCAGGATTCAATCCTTTGACGAAGAAACAAAATTTATTTTTTGTTCAAAGTAGAACTACAGTAGGATTTTCTCTTTAGAAGTTTTTAATTTATTTTCAAAATTTAATTTTAATTATTCCGAGAAGGCTCGGATTGTAATAGAATTAAAGGAAGATGATAGTGGGACGTAACTGTCTCGGCTCCTCGAGTTCGTACACTAAGTTTGGTGTCGGTGGCCCGAGTCGACTCAACTCGTTCAAAATTTGTTTAGAGCAGGAGGTAAAATTCACAACCCCTACGCATCCCTTGCAAGTAGGTTTTTGTATTGAATTTGAGTGATTTAATTGCACACTTCCGATTGCACATTTGTAAAAAGGGCACCCTTATGAGGGTGGCACGAATAAAATAAAAATCGGATTTCATCACTGATCTCTTGCCTGTTAGGAAATTAATTCACACAAGCCCAATTTAATTAAAATCTAATTAAACCTAACCATAGGTCCCATCGAGCTCAATAGGAAAAACTAACCTGAGTTGTACTAATTGTACTTCTTGATCGAAGTCAGTGTCTAAGCACAATCCTGCCCCGCTGTATTAGGGGGATAGACTATATTTATTATAGACGAAGAGGTGATTTTAAAGTTCTTTTACTCAGCATCATGCACCACCTCTCATCTGAGGATTAAACTAGTTAATTTCGATTTCAGAGAACTAGGTTGGAGGCTCAAGCTATCCCTTTGAAATAGTTAAGAGTTATCTAATCTAATAGGAATCCATAAACATTGTGTAAATTTTTTCCTATTTTTTGTGCCAATCCGTAGTGTATATTAAAGTAGATACAGAACTTCAAGAAAATTTTACACCGTTATGAAGTTTAGGAGAAAATGATGGACCCATACGTTCGATATAATAATTTTGATCATTCTATCGAGTATTGTCTGAGTCTACCTATGATTCGAAATTCTCAAAATTCTTATTGGATGCTGACACCTAGTTCATTCGACCAACCATACCACGTAGATAATTGGTTTCCTTAGATACCATGTAATCATGTAGGTAATCATAAGAATTTTTATTTGCATGACACCTTGAGAATGAATCCAACCATAATTTCCTAACAATCCTATGATTCTTAACAATTCTTTGATTATAAAGTTATAGAGCTTGAGTCAACATCCACTCATTCATATTTGTCTTCTCCTCCAAATTCATCATTAGAGTCCATGATGACTAAGTTCCTAAATCAACAACAACAGATCAACCAACTACTACAGTCCATCCAACATCAATCCATAATCAACCTTAAGACAATTGATCAAATAATCTCAAAAAACCCACCATTCTTTCAAAATAACCTTCGTGACCAATCTCACTCGTTTAAGGATTTTGATGATTGTCTATCAATAATTGATAACCTTGTCTCAATAGAAGTTCAAACATAAATCAATGAGGTTACGATTCCAACAAAAGTAATGATAGAAGTCCAACTAGATCCACTCATTATGCCTTTAGAAGAAAAATAGAATGATCAATTTTCGAATGAGATAGTCCTTGAGAGTCAAGTCGTGTTTCAAATTCCCAATGAGCAAGTTGAATATACAAATTTGACTAAGGAAATTGATCCACCATCAGAGGAAACTGTTGTTCAGGAAGAATCAATGATAAAATCTAATTTGTTAGTCACACCAATTCCAATCACTACCAATCCAACCTCGTATCCCATCCAATTTATCATTTCGTAAAATTTTAAAGACCCTCCTTGTCTTACAACTTCCATTCTCTTTGGGAATATGATGGATAAAAACTATTTCGAAAAGGTGATGACATTCAGAATTGAGGACAAACAAGGAATGTTCATCATTTTACAAAATCGCTTTCATGCTGAAGATGTTAAACATAGTGCTATTTGGGAGGCAACCCATGTATTTTTATTTTTGAATAGTGTAATTAGGATTTTTTTAATTTTAAGCTTCCACATAGACCTTAATCTCCATCTCCTTCTCTTCGTTTCCAAGCCAACTCTCAACCAAACCAATCAATCAGCACTACTAGGACTACAGACTGGTCAGCAATTGTTGATTGAGCAATAGAAATAGATATTGGCCTATATTGAGAAGAAGAATACACGTGCGAGTGCACAGGAAGCTAAAAGTTCAGCTGCAGATTAGGATGAGTTTAAATTTGAGATTAGAATGTTTTTAAATATCTTAGTTAGACTGTTTTTCAATTATTAGGTAGGATTTCTTTTATGCAAAAACTACTTTGGAAATTATCATTGTTATAACTTTCACTCTTTTCAGATTAGTTGTAATAAGATTTTGCATATTAATACCCAATCCGTTTCAGGTGTGATTTAATATTTTTCTCTTTCCTTATTACTTGCATATTGAGAACAATATGTCATTTAGGTTTGGGGGTATTAGGTTAGCTCACAATTGTATTGCATTTTATTGGTAGTTTAGTTTCATGTTTATTTCATTACTAGTTTAGAAGAAAAAAAATTTGAAAAAATCAAAAAATAAAAAAAAATTTAACACTTACTAATTTAGTTTCATACTTTTAGAAGAAATTTTTTTTTGAATTCTTGCAAAATATTTTCTTCAAATTCTTTCTATGTACTATTTACATATGAATTTCAAATTTCAGCTCATATCTTAATTTTTTATCATAATTTCTTTTTGATTATTCCTTATCAAGAAAATCAAAAGAAAACTTTGAAAATTCACGACACTTCTGATTGGTAAAATATAAGATTTTATGGAATAAGTGTTAACCCTCTTCTCTGTCTAGAGTGTTAAGGGACATTGAATTTAGTGAACTATGACTTCCTTATCCTTTGGTTGGCTGGTTAGAAGAAAAACAGAATTGGAGATAATATGACTTGGACATCAACCATAGAATTAGACTGAGTACCATGAAAATGACTACCTATTTTTTTTAAAAAGAACATCAAAAAAATGGTGATGTGCGCAAAAGTTAAAAAATAAATTAGAAAAATGGTGAAGTTTGAAAAAGTTAAGAAAAGAAAAAGTAAAAATATGTAAAAAAAATCAAATCAAATTAAAAATGCTTGAGTTGAAAAAGTGCAAAATGAAAAGAATCCAATGAAACCAAATAGTTCAGTAAGGTAAAAGCCATCAATGGTAAAAATGTGAGTAAGCTGGAATATCACAGATAAAACCCCTTAGTGATATTAAAGTGAACATCCACACATCTCACAATCCCAGACATGATGCTTAGTTTCAAATTAAAACTGAAGAAGAATGAACCAGTCTTAGCAGTTATGAGGTAAAATCTTGTTCCTAAAAAGATGTTGTTTTTAAAAGAAAAATCAGAAAAAATTGCACGAGTACTCAAATTATTCTTGAAATTTTCTAAACTGAGGAGTGAAAATTAGAAATTTGCTCAAACGTATGGACCTTTGACTGATTTATAAAATATCGTTATGTTTATTTTACATCAATTGAGTTTGATTTTTATATTTCAATAAAATGTTAGAATTTTGTAGGTGTATTCTCTACAAATCCTCACGAGTCAAACTTGTCCACTAGGAATAACCTAGAGGTTTAAAGGCTTGTTGCATACTATAAATGCAGTCGTCTAACCTACAAAAGTGGTTTGTAAGTTAGTTTTTATTTTATTTTTGCACAGGACTAGCAAATTTTAGGTTTGGCGGTGTGATTATAGGGTCTAGAAAGTAATTCTAGAGCCCTAATTGCATAAACTTTATTAGTAAATTATACACTAAACCTTCTAATTGCATATAGTTCATTGTTAGTCCATAATAATTATTCTTTTCAATTAAATTATGCATTTCAGAACTAATTACTATTATTTACATGTAATAGGAATTATTCGTAAAGTTTCAAGGTGAATCAAGAAAATCTGAAGCCATCACTGTGATCTAAGATCCAAACAAAACCATAGACCAAAACTCAAGTCAATTAAGTAAAATTATATTGTGGCACCATGGTTAATGATGGCGGTGCAGTCAACTAAGAAAGTCAAGCCTTATAATTCGTATTGAAGTTTGGTGGCTGAAAGATATTCGTATTGAAATAAGACTTTAGTATTTTCGCAATCACGGAATGTTTTCGAAACCCTAATTACCCAAGAAATCCTAATTTGGTCTCTCTATAAATAAGAGACCAGACTAAAGGGCATGGGATCTCCAATCTCCCTTAAAGGATCTCCAATCTTCTCCGAAAGGATCTCTCATCTCCTTGTAGATCAACTTCTCTTTTTTTATTATTTTAATTTTAGGTTTTTATTTTATGTTTCTTAATTTTAAGAAAGTTGTAAGGAAACTCTGTTGATTTCAAGTCAAGAATCAATAAAGTTACTTCTTTGTTTCACTTTCTTCTCTTTTACATGATATCTATTTTATTTTACTTTATTATTTTTTTGGGTGATTATTGGCTAAATCTCCATTAGATTAATTGAAGAAGATGGAATAAGATTTATTAGTGTTTTATTATTCTTGCAACTACTTCATAGCTTTATTGTGATAGTATTAGGTGTTTATTATTAGGTTAACCATTGAATGTTTCTCAAAGTTTTGATGATATCTTTCTTTAATTAGTTTAAGAAAAACCATGCTTTACAAAGAATAATTAATGTTTATCTAATGGTCTCGACTTAATTTATTATATACTTTTGATCTCGTTTATGTTATAACTATTCAATTTTTCAATCCACAAACATTAGCTTTATTTAGTGGATTGAGATAAAAAGATAATCAGAATTCATTGATAAAGCTTGTGAAGGTGGATCCAATTGATCTACACTTCTCTATCATATTTTTTAAGTCTTTCTTTTAGTAATTTATTTTAAATAAATCTCTTTCTCGAAAACTATTTTTAATTGGTTACATAAATTTGAATTGGATTGGAAGTAAAAATACTTTAGATTAATGTTGTCTCTGTGGTTCGACCTTGGTTGCCAAGGTTTTTCTTTTGTTATTTATTTTATCATCATCTACAGCTTGAACAGGTTTGAGCTTTAAGTGTCCATTGGATAGAATTAACTGAAAAAGCCCAAGACTTTACAAATTGAATTGGAGAAGCTCAAATGCTTAATTTGGGTTTCACAAGCATTATTGACTTCGATCTTTTTTATTTGACTATAGTATTTCTCCCGTCAAATTCATGAATTTGTTTCATCTTTTCATACCATCCCTCCTCGTTTTGATTCCTCTTTTCTAAAAAATAATAAATATCACCAAATATATCACAAAAATTATAATTTAAAAATATTTATAATAATTATGCACGTGATGATATTTATACATAATTATCAGGATTTAGTTAGGAAATTTATCAAATACATGATTATTTGAGACCTCGAAAGATACATTTTCCGGCCTTGATCACACCCCCAAATCTAAGTTTTTCTATTCCTGAGCAAAATAAAATAATTTTGGCCACTTTCACAAGTCACTCGATTGCATTTAATGTATATAGCAAGCCCTTAAACCCCTACATTACTATTAGTGGATGACTTTGACTCGTTAAGGTTTGTAGTGAATATACCCCAAAAATTCAGGTATTATTGAGTATTTTAAATCAAAATCATATATATTGGCAAACACAAAAAATTACTAACTCGGCCACTAGGTTTAGTATCATTATATAGTCCTAAATATTATTCATTTCTAAGCAAAAGAAATTCTTCAATGCACGTGTACTTCTGACTTAGAATTTCCAATCTTAATCTCCTAGAGTAAGAAAAAAAAACTCTCTTATTTAGTATGGTTAGGTTACCTCAAATCTAACTTAAAACTAAACATCTTGTCTAGGTTAGCGAGTATGTGGATATTCACTTTAATACCTTTAAGGAACTTTATCTTGATTTTTTAGTTTACTTGCGACCATTGATGACTTTCACCCTACTTACACATTTTTCTCTTTTGCGTAATTTTGTGTCTTTTAGGAATTCTTTTCAATCTATTTTTTATGTTATCTTCTCTTTATTTTGAATTTTTTTTTTCATTGAAATTTCTTCCAGGTAGCCTTTTTAAGGGCACCTAATCTAATTCAAAGGCTATTACTGTTTAAGTTGTACTTGAAACTCATATCTATTTTCTTCTAATTTGACAACCATACGAACTAAGAAATCAAAGTTCATTAGACCCGACTTTCCTACTACTCTAAGAAAGAAGAAAATTATAAAATAACTTTATTTAATCTAGACTGTAATGCTAAGTCAAAAGTGAAGTCAAATTTTATAATGAATATTTTCTGAGAATTTTCTTAGAAAGGAACACCAAACATGACTGTAGATCAAAATTTATAATCCAATGTCTATTTTGAATAAGTGCTTAAACATATAAACATTATTTCGAAATAAAATACCAAAAATACCAAGTAAATTTTTTATTTGTTTAGGGAAGTATTCAACCTATAATACCCATACCCCCAAACCTAAATCTAATTTAGTCCTCAAAATTCATAAATTATATGCATGTAGGGCAGTAAAAAGTAAAAAATAATGGATAATACCTTAAATGTATTTTGTATTCCACAAAAATGTGAATTTTTTACCGCAGTGGAGCTAAATACAAATTCACTAACAAAAAGAAACATACAAAATAACTCATACAAAACTAGACAACACTAAATGAGATAGTTTTTTATTTGTGCAGACCTAGTCACTACCCGTCTCAATCAATCTAGTGGACTTGCTCAGCGGTAGTGTTCACATCCGCATTCGTCTATTACATTTATTTTAATACTCCTCAAAAGTAGTGTCAAGTGGGAATCAAGACTAGAGATTTCACAACAGAACTATCAAAACTAAAATGATAAAATCTAACCTAAAAATATAGAAAATGTGTCTCTCTTATCTGTTGGAAGATTAATTTGGTAGTTTCCATCACAATAAACCTAGGTTGGTAAATGCAAAACATTGGAAAACAACTATCCGTCTCCAAGCTAATTTGCATATGAGGGTGACTCATACTCAGCTGCAACGCGAACTTTCCGATACTATTTCTCTTAGGAACAATAATAAACTCTAAAACGTGTGCCACTATGTTTGACTAGTCCAGGGAAACTTTCCTTCAAGAAACAAAGACACCAACCGAACCTTTTTACTTTCCTTTTCAGATGCATTGCACAACTTGAAAGGAGAAATTATAATCAACAATCGAATAACAGGTATGAAAATGAGTTCAACCTTAAACTTCTTAAAAAATTTACAACACTCAAAAGTGAGCTGAAAAGAGAAATTTGCAGCCAAAAGGTTATAAAAAGGTTTCAAGATTTTCCCAACATCTTTGATGCATCGATGGTAAAATCCAATATATCCTAGGAATGAGCATACTTCTTTCATAGTTGTGGGAGGTGAAAGATTAGAAATTAAGTTGACTTTAGCTTTATCAACTTCTATTCTTTTTTCAGAAATGATGTGACATAAAACTATATCGCACTTCACCATGAAGTGGGATTTTTCCAAATTAAGCATGAGATTTATTTTCCTTTCAACAAGCTAATACTAAGTATAAGTGGTAAAAACATTCGTCAAAACTAAACCCAAAAACTGTGAAATCATACATTAAGACATTTAGGAAAAACTCTTCCATATTAGAGAAGAAACTTAACATATACATTTGAAAGGTAGTAGGTGCATTGCATAGACCAAAGGGCATGTGATGGTAGGCAAAGGTTTCGTAGGGACATGTACATGTTGTCTTCTCCTAATATTCATGGACTATTAGAATCTAATTTTATCCCAAATATCCATGAAGAAAATAATAACATATGTGACTTAATAATCTCTCAAGCATTTGATCAATGAAATGCAAAGGAAAATGGTCATTTCGGGTCATTGTATTCAACATCTTATAGTCGATATAGACACGTCACCCAATTTGGATGTGCGTGAGGACTAGTTCATTATCCTTGTTGGTAACAATTGTGATACTAAATTTTTTTTTGAACTACTTAGACTTGACTGACCCATTGATTGTCGGATATGGGGTATATGATACCCGCATCAAGCAATTTGATGACTTTTGTTCGATCTACGTCTTTGATTGCTGGGTAAAGCCTCTTCTGTGGTTCTATTGATGGTTTTGCATTTTCTTTAAGGTGGATTTGATGCATTGCCGCAGATAGCTTCTCGATGTTCTCTTAAGACTACCAAGAGTTGTTCTTCTTGGAATTCGTCTAACTTGGATGAGATGATAACTGGTAAGATTTCCTCGTTACCAATGAAAGCGTACTTGAGAGTACTTGGTAGAGGTTTGAGATCAAACTTGATTGACTCAATGATAGATGAAATAAAACTAGTTGAGGTATTCATGAGACTTTCAACATTAACATTCCATAAAGCCATTTTTGGGACTGTAATTACACAAGGATTATCAACACCTAATTGTTATTTCTCATTAAATAAGAGTAAATTATATGAAATTGCCAAATTATCGAAGCTAATAGAACTTTCTACTTTTTGCAGGTAAAAAGAGGCAATTTTGAACACAAATAATTTTGTAACAATTTGCGTTACAATATGAAAGAAAAAAGGGTGCAGCGAGCCAAAACTCAGTAGCAAATGATGCTACGTCACCACGCCGTAGCACCCTTGTGGTGTGTCACGGTAATCTTGAGAAATTGTGCCTTGAGATTCAAGCTAAACATTCTAGACTCTTTGGCCATTGCAACTGTAGAATTGAATATCGTAAAAAGATGAGCTAAAAACTAGAATAGAAAATCTATATATCGAGGAGTTGTCCCAAAGGAAAGAGTCCCTCTTTTTCTTCCTAATTTCACTTTATATTTTTTGATTTTTATGAAAGAGAGTTCTTTTAGAGTGAGAGCTAAAAGTACCCTCTCTTCTCGTTTCTTCTTATAATCTTAATTTAGTTCTTAGTTTACTTTTAAGCTTTGTAATGAAGGAGATTTAAGCTATTTTTTTTAATCAAATTGCAAAACAAAATTATCTCATCCTCTTCTCAACCATATTTTCTCTATTTTACTATTGCTGTAATTTGTTTCTCGCAATAATCGACTAGACTCTTTATAGAGAGGTCAATGATGTCGGAACGAATCTATCTTAATCTAGTTTAAGCAATTCTATTATTTCTATTTTAATTGTGTTTGTGTAAAGTTTATTAAGTTTGGATTATCCAATTTGTATCAATTGTCCTCACTTTGATGATTCATACTTAAGTGAAATCAAGCTTAATTATGCTTAGTGACAACTTGAGATATGAATCTGATAATACCATTTTGATTCACTAATCACCTACTATTGGATTCATCTATAGACTTAATTGAATTATCTTCCAATCCACGAAAAATGGTTTGTTGCGTGGATTGAGATCAGGGTTGCTAGATTACCAAGATAGCTTGCAAAGGTTGAATTGATCTCTCTACTCTTTTACATTTCTTTAATTTCTACTATTGTTTCAATTTTATTCTACTTCTTAACTATATTTTCTCTAACACTATTTTTTTAATTTGTTTTTAAAATCTATTTTGATTTCAATTTGAAAGAAAATCTGAATCGATTATTGTCCTAGTGGAACGAACCTTACTTACCAAAGTTTCTTTTATCATTTGTTCAATTTACATCTCCAATCAAAACAACTATAATATCAAACGATTCATGATACTTTTGGTTAACCAAAGTGCCAATCATGTTCACTTCGTTGACATGGTCAATTTGTCCGATCTGATATCGATTGTGAAAGACATTTAATTTGACCTTCATGTTTCCAAATGATAGTGTCATCACGTTGTTTCGACAATGGATCATTGCATCTGGTGTGGCTAGGAAAAGTCGTCCTAGAATGATTGGAACATGACTCGTGGGATTGATAATGCGTTTTGTATCGATAACAATGAAATCTACTAAAAAGTAGAATTCTTTTATCTTAACAATGACGTCTTCTATAATCCCCTTGGAAACTTTGATTGACCTATATGCTCAACTCAATGTCATGTTTGTGGGTTTTAACTCTCCCAAATACAATTATTTGTAAATAAAGGAAAGCAATAAGTTCATACTAGTTCCTAGATATAGTAAAAACATCTCATTTATTTGATCTCCTATATGAATAAGAATCATTGGACAATAATGATCTTTGAATTTGGGCGCATGTTTTGTTGAATTATTGAAGACACTTAGACTGCCATTATGGCTTCCAGAGGACTTCTTAGTTGTCAAATCTTTCAAGAATTTGGCATAAGATGGAATATGTTTAATGGCATCTAGAAAATGGATGTTAATTTGTACATTTTGAAAAATCTCTAGAATGCCTTCATACTAACTCAACTTACTATTCTCCTTAAGATGTTGTGCAAATGGTACTTTCAGAATGAATGAAGTGGATGGAGTATTTTTTTAATTGAATTTTCTTCTTGGGGAATATCGATTTTTTCCTCTGACTTTTTGGCCTTCAACATTTTTCATCCCTCTGTGGGAGAATTGCTTTTTCTTTTGAAAGCTAAACTTGATTGTCAACTTTTTTTCCTGACCTAAGGATATGGATAGCTTGAACAAAATCCTTGGAGCTTTCAGAACTGCTTCCAACTTCGTACTTGCTTTTTAGACTAACATGACCCATAAGTTGATTACTCGGGTTGGAAACGATTTGACTCGAAAATTGTCCATTTTCTCTTCCTCTTAGGGACAAAACCAACTGTCCCATTTGGACTTTTTTATTTTGTTATTGTCTAAGTAGTGGTTTGATTGATATGGGATTGATTAGATTGCAATTGAGGCTGGATAAGTTGTTGTTTTTGCTTAACCAATTCAGTCATCATTATTTCCATTGAAAACTACTGAGGAGTAGAGGACGAATAGTTGGTCATGGGATCGAGAAATAATGTCGTACTTTCTATAGGTTGTTGAGAATGAAACTAGAGTGAATGCTGAGATGGATATGAATTCTGGGAAATCATAGTTTGGTTCGTTTGGGAGAGGTTACCAAGGGAAATTCCTTTGGAAACCTAGTAGGTTACCTAGTGGAAATGGTTCATTCTGCCTATTAGAGAAATTGGGGTTATACTCATTATCTGGATGATAGGTTTGGTTGAATGAGTTAGGTGTGGGTTTTCGAAAAGTACTATGACCTAGTTGTCCTACTCGGCCTTGATCATTTGCAAACTCAAACAACTTTATATTTGATTATCAAGACCATCACATAGGAGACTGTCACACCAGAAATTCGATTATACGTCGACTTGACAACATGACTAGGGGATACTGAAACCCGAAACATGAGCATAGACCTCAATACAATGTGAATGAGAGATCCTCTAACCCCTAAAATTTATTGGTCTAGATACCATGTCCTAGGACTCATATGATTCCCAAGGTATGGGTCCAGAGTTGAGGTAATTCAAAGACCTTTCTACCCAAAAAAATTTCAAATTACTTAGCAATCAAAACAATTAACTATTCTACAAGCTAATAATTTGCAACACAAGAATTTTTATCTAAAGCATATATGATACTATCATATAAAGATGTTTAATGACATAACACATCATAACGATAACAATAGACGAGTACATAGGGTATAACAAAAGTAAGAAACAAAGCACGCCCCGAAGGATAATATACATAAATAAACAAAAGACATCCCGACATCTAACAAAAGACCTACTATTGGGAAAAGCAAATCGTAGCTGCGACATAAAGATGGCTCCTCAAGGTATGACCTCTAAATTAGGGTCTAACTCGTTATACGACTCTGGCTCATACTCCCAATACGGCTCATCTTCAATGTATTCCTCCACCAAGAAGGTTTCCTTTATAGGGAAACTTGAAAGGTAAAAAAATGGTATAAATGACAAAGTCGTGGAACATATACCGACTAACCCATATTTCGATTTGTTAAAAAAAAATCAAAACTCGAAAACAAAACATTACAACTTGTTTCATAGATACCCAAAAATAGCCCATCAATTCCAATGTCATGTTTTATCTCCATGTACTCATTGAATAACCCATCTATAATCATAAACAATGTATTACCCATATCACTGCTAAACTACACCACCATGTATCTATGTGATGAGTACAAATCACAACAGTCATCTATAAATACTTAGTAAATGCACATACTTATATCATGGATAAATTTTAAAATAGAAGAGATTTTTTGGTTCCCAAAATAAAAATACTTGATAAGAAAATGAGATATTTTTAAGTTACTAAACATGATATCCCATAATAAGCATAAGAGCTTTTCAGGTTATAAATTATAAATTTGTTATGGTAATAGGAAACATTACTACGATTTACAAAACAAAATTTTTCATAGGTGAGATGAATAGTTCTAGATTATAAATCAATGTTACAAAATAAAAAAATTATTGATAAAAAGGAGGTATTTGTATGATGTAAAATAGAAATATTGGAGAGCTTTCTAGGTAATAAAACGTAAGCATTTCATGGTAAAATGAAATATTGATAACTTTGTATATAATAAAACATACATACTTCATATTAACATTTCATTGTAATAATGATGTATTGCCATATTATAAAACAAAAATATTACATGAATGACATAAGAATTTTTCGATGTTATAAAATAGAAATATTACATAATATTTATGAGAGGTAGGTTGTAAGATTTCTAGTTATGCTCTTTTTCGAATAATTATGTTTTATTGTCTAATAAGATGGTGAAAACAGTTCATAATTTAGAAGTATATAAACTTTAAAGGATGAAACTTTCTTTTCGAGTGATTCATATCAAATAATCAAGTCATATATAATTAAGCCAATAAAATCTATAATACCTTGAGTTTTTGACTCGTATCTTGAAGAAACCAAATGGTAATATTTTGAGAAAAATTCAAAAATAAAAACTTAGAGTAAAACACTCGAATATTTTTATATTTATTTTCAAGGAAAATTGACTTCGCCAATAAATTCAAAAAGGTCGAAATGTATATTTTAGCCTATAAGCAAGTTTGAATTTGAGTTCGGCTGTAAAAATTCTAAAATCCTCAAATTTCGTGTTGAGTGGGACCTAAAATAGTGAAATTTTGTTAGAGTAAAAATCAGAATAATTAGACTACACCATTAGGTCCGCAACTAAAAAATACTCACTCGTCATTTTTTGAGTCCGAATAGTTAAGTTATTGTCAAAACTAGAAATAATGGAAAAATTACAAAGATGCCCTCAGTCCTTTTCTATTTAAAAGAAAGTTGGTTTTCTTTTAATTCTTTCTCCTCTTCTCCAAAGAACCAAACATCAGTCCATTCTCAACCCAAGGGTTTCAATCCATTCCCATCAAGTTCTAACATAAATGAGGCCAAGTTGAACCTTAACGAAGAAGGCAAAGTTGTCGACTACGACGAGAGCTACAACCTCACCATCTTTGTTTGCCCATTCTTATTTATCTTCTTCATCCTCCATAAAAAACCAGTCGTGTAATTCGAGTGAACTTCAACACACTAAATACGAAGGCTTTATCGAGTTAAGAGTTAGGTCTATCTTCATTATAGAAGAGAAGGAGAGCGTCGTCATCGGATACTTTGCAAACCCTCGCTTATTTTGCATCCAAGTCAGTCCAACCTTGACTTTCATGCTATCCAACCTTGATTTGTAGTGCTAGCTCATCACCCTTGGAGTCCACGAACTTCAATAAGGGACTCTCACTTCCTATTGATAACCGTAGTTTTCAAAATATGCCTTTAGGAAAATTTATCGATCATGTGTCGAGTTTATAAATCGAAAAATTCTTTATTTGATTTGTAATTCATGTTAGAAATAGAGATTTGATATATTTCTTTTAAGTTTTGTCATTAAATTCGTGGGTGGGTCGAAGGATTCGAAGAATGGAAGAGAAACGCGAACTTTTTGCAATTCATGTTACACCTAATGGCGCTACCGTCAGAATTGACGATGTCGCCATCAAAAAAAAATTTAGCCAAAAATGAATTTTATTTTTTGGCTTGCTCTCCCCACAACTTATATAGGAATTCTCACCCTTTATTTCATTAAAAACATTTAAGTAAATGTCTATTTACTTTAAGTTCTTCAATGAAATTAATGTTTAACCCCTCATTTCGGAACAATGGGAGTGGTTCAAGATCCAAATCTCAAAGCATCAAAATCTAAATTTTGGTTTCAAGAGCAAAACGTAAATTTTGACGTTTTCGACAAATTTTCAAAAGTAAATATATTTCGTGTTACTTTGAATTAAGTTATAAAAATTACATGGTGTCAAATCTCGTATTTAAGGCTACCATTTTCAAAAATCCGTTTTTGATTTCAAGAACTTTGAAAAATTGAATTTCTGTCACTTAGCCAAATTTTTACCAACTTTTTCAGTTTTGATAATTTGACTTCAAGTACTTATTGGGATCCTGTTTTAATTAAATTTTGATAATTTTTCGATTGAATGATCAAAATGAAATTGAGAGCTTGAAAATAGAAATGTTGGATTTGAAAAGTTGATAAGTGAAAACATCGAGCAAATAGGAAAAAAGGGATGAAACCATAAAATGCTAGAATCATACCCAAGGGGTGAGGTCTGCATTTTACATTGATGTGTTATGTGTAAGATGGTGAAGAGATATCCAGGGATAATGATTGGTTGCATATTTATTTAAATTTTGTCAGCGCAGAGGCCCTAAGTTATGTTATTTATTTTAGGCTGGGTGGCCATAGTTGCATGGTAGGAAACTTAGATATCCATTCTCAATCTTGTATTGTTAATTTCTCTTTTGTTTTCAAATAAAAATGATATATATATATATATATATATATATATATATATATATATATGTAGTTATTTGGTGAGCTGTTAAAGAGCTTATGAATGCCTGAAGGGATAGTGCGTCGTATCATCCGGAGCACTGTACTATCCTAAGATATACAGTAGAGACCACCAAGCTCATACGTGGTATGGGACGCATATGAAAGTGGAGTCACAACTGAAATCCGAGTCCATTCCTTTCTATCTTTATCAGTGAACTTGTATTGTAAAGATGGTCGTATCTGAATGGAGTTATTTATTTTGGGAATCACATGCACGCCTGATAGGCATAAACGAAGATAATTAGTCAATGATCACTAATAATCTAGAAGTAGTCAAATATTTTGACACATCGAAAAGAGACCTATTACTTATGGTCACGTCAAACAGCTAGCTTGAGTCGGATAAATTGTCCCGCAAGAATGGTAAATAGTAACCAGCCACAAAATCAGGAACTACAACTATATTATGGAATATCATATCTTGATTGGGAGTGATCTAGTCGTGAATCCCAACTCTCTAATTTCACTACTTCACCATTCTGTAATATCTACCTATTGTTCTATTTTGAATTATAAACTGCAAATCATGTTTACTACTTTAATATTGTTAGTTATATTTGTATAAGAATGGAAATGTATAGTAAGTATTGATGACAGATGTTATGTAAACTTTTAAACTGTTTAGTTGCTCATCCCTGGCTATATGTACCAGTTAATCGTAGTTTAATTTGTAAAAGCTTTGCATGTTTTGAAATGACTCAGTATGATTACTCGATCACGTTAAGTGAAGTTATTAATAGGAATTGTTTGTAGACCTACTGGGTAATCATTGTTACTCATCCTTTCCTTCTTATTTTTTTAATTTCAGAACTTGCAGTTACCGAAACAGGCGCAGAGTCGACAAGTGATGAGTATCTAGTTGGTCAGATCGACAACTAGAGTTTATTGCATGGTGAGCACTAGGGTCACACCCTCTAATGGGGTCAGTTTCGTCTAGGATGTATATAGATTTTGGGGATTGAGTGTTAGGTTCATGTTAAAGTGATAATATTTTTGTAATCTTGTACATTGTTGAACTTCCACACTCTAATCTACTTGTGTGTTAGATGTATTTAATCTTCTAATATTATTTCATGTTTGCATTTGTATATACATGATTTGTTGTATATTGGATTATCAGGTTTTCAAGTTCCATGGAACGCTAACATAAACAGAGAGAGCCATAATTTAGAAAATTTAGTTTTATCCCTATATAAAATTGGTGAACTTAGTGACAGCCCTTCGCGAAATGCAAGTTCCCATATGCTCCAAGCCTTGCCAAAAATTATATCGCTCTATTTGTTTCCCTCCAATGGAAATAAAAACAACTATCTAAAAACAATTGTACCGAAATCTGGATTTCTATGACCACTTCCTCATACCTCAAAGATGGGATCATCACCTTATTCAAATAAGTAATGGAGTAATGGAGTCTAAACATATCACTTTCATTCAAAGATGACCTTTCTGAATTAAAGTGACAATGATATCACTTTCATTCAAAGATAACCATTCTACAAAGAAAATCATTCGTTCATAGTTTTTATCAATGAATCCCATACCCGCCCCTATAGCCGACATCAAACCTTCTGTGTTAATCTTCACAACACCTTCTTATGGACAAAACATTTTCCATAAATTTTCACAACATACTCTACGAAACATTTTCCATAAATTTCCCTAAGTAAGTCTAACTATTCAAGAAATGGCCAACTCCCTTCATTAGGATCATTTTTAATTTCCACTCCTTCAAATATGCCTCTAACATCTTCTCTAACTCTTTAAAGGATATGAAGTTATCATTTTCTATGCCCAAAATAATACCCCTATGTCTCTCTCTCCACTAGTGATAAAGTAGAGCACAAAAACTCAAATTCAACATATTGTGCACCTCTTTGCTTGAAAACTGAACACTCGCCATTACCAAAAGTTCTTCTCAAGATGTACTCCCATACTACAAATTCCAAACTTCAAAAGAGTGCCTCTTCATAGTTGGCTAAACTCACTGTGCGGTCAGAATCCGATGGACGGCTCTGATAGTCCCAACACACACTGATCCAAAGTCGCTCCATGTGCTCCCCGTCCCCTCGCGGCAGCCTGGTATCTGCCATATACACTCCGACGCTCAAGTTAAAGAGACAAAGGAACAGTAATCGATACTGGCTAGCTCTCGATCCTTCCTCTCCCTTACAATAATGTTTACTATGCTATTTAACCCCCCTCACCTTCCATAGGATTTTCCTCTTTAGGCTGCAATATAGGCAGTAATCATAGGATTTCTGCTAATCCTCAGGGTTTGTTTACCTAATCGAGGTATCTTTGAATGATCGAGTTTATCTGTTATGATTGCATCCGGGATTTCCAAAACTAACGTGCAGTCAACAGTATTGCAATTTTTTCGAGGTCTACCCTGCCCTGCCTGGCTGGGCTGACTTCGCTTAGTGTTGTGTTTTCCTGCAAGCCAAGTTAGGGAGGCCTTTGCTCTAGCTTGCCCTGCTTGCTGGGTAGCGCTTCATCAACTGATCTGTGATAGGTACCCCTGGCCGACTTGGACACGTGTACAACCAATATTAAGGTGCAATTATTTCCCTTTACAACTACCCCCTCTCGAGGAGGCGTAAGGTCTTTTCGTCTCCTTGAGACATAACGTTGCTTGCCTACTGACTATTTAGGCTCTTCATAATTGCACCAGCCATTTCTGAATCAACGCATTAAATGCAACGTCGTTCTGTATCTCTTTTGACGGCTCAAATGGATTCTTCTTCATCTGTGTCCGTCCACGTGTCCCTTTGCCTCCTCGCATTTTCCCTATCTGCGTATGTGCTCTTACGCCATTTTCTTATAAATAAAGGACTTCATGCGTTTTTTGTCTGCTATTATGTTGAAACTCTACGAATCTATTTTAATGTTTCTCTTATAAAGGCTATTTCTCTCTCTCTCTCTCTCAGTCTCCTTTGCTGCAATATTTACCTCTTCGCCTCGAGGTAATCTCTTTCTTTCTCTATCTGCTTGCTTCTTCTTCTATACCTGGCTTCCCATGGCTGTCACTACATCCCAACTTAAATGAAGCCTGTACATTCCCGTTTCGGTGCACCTTCGGATTGTAGTGACTCTGATACCCGCGGTGACTGTCGCCTGGGAAAAATCTTTGTTTATGGTCAAATCAAGGCCTGCCTTAGTTTTCCTCTCTCTGCCTTCCTGAGAGAGGTACTGAATAAGATAAATTAGTCCCCTGGACATATGTCTGGGAACTTTTACCGTCTGGTGGAGGCTATGGAGAATATGAAGGTTACCCCGAATGACTTCTTATCCTGGTACAACCTGAAGGTGATTCCCCATCTGTCAGGATTCTTTTCACTGTCCTCTAAAAGTGTAGATGTGGATCTGATCCCTTCTCTCCCAAGTTCTGATAAAGGGTGACATCCCCTTTTATATTTCCAAAGACTGAGAATTTGCCCCTGGCACTCCTCACGAGGGATTCAAAGTCCCCCATGTCTTCCAGGGTAATATCGTCTTGGAACTGTTAATCTTGTATTATGTTATAGGCCTTACTTATATGTTTCTTGCTTCTCTTAACGGCTCTCCTATTAATTCTGCAAATTCTTTTGCTTTGGCAGCTATAAAGGCTAGGAAGTTACAGCGCAGGATATCTGAAGGTTGAAGGCTAAAGCTAATGGAACTCCAAACCATGCCTACTGAGAAAGTGGTGGTAGACAATCTACTAGGCATCATTCTTCATCCACCTTCACGACAAGTTTCACCTGGTCAGGCTGGCCATACCACAGGGGGTTGTGAGTCGTTTTCGTCTACTCCACCACAATAGGATCCCAGTAATCCGACTATTCCCTCCAGCATGCCAGGCCCAGCTCATACTTCTAAGGTTCTGGCCGTGTTCTCCAACGTCATGGACATCGACCTCTCGGAGTTCCCTCTTTACACTGCCACCAGGGCTGCTCCACCACCCGTCCCAACAAAGAAGTAAAGGAAACAGAGAAGCCATTCTTCCCATGGCACCGACCATTCTGGAGAAGCTGGTCAACTAATTGCGGTGCCTGGGGGATCTTTTACCTTTGCTCCGTCATCTACTTCTGCCTCTACTTTAGTTATTGTCGAGGCTACTGCTAGTGTCGTTGTTGTTTCTGCAAGCATTTCCGAGGAAATTTGGATAGAAGTCGGGCAGGGTTCTGTTACCTCCCGAGAGAACAACCCTGCTCCTGTTCTCCAACCATGAAAAGACGTCGGCTGGTCAGGAGAAGTATGAGGAGCCCTTCCCACTCTGAGAGGTCTGAGGGTGAGGGCCCCCTACTGCACAAGACCCCTCTAGAAGAGGCTGCCTTTGCTTGGATGGGCCATAGAGCCTATCTTCGGGACGGGAATAAAGGCAATCTCTTCCGCCCTCCTTGTTACGTCCACAATAATAGTTGTGGGATTAAGGACCCCATAACAACTGCTTTCCTGCTCTCCCAGTCCATTTCTCCTATGAACTGGGATGTTGCTGACCGGACTAATGCTGACTTGGGCTTCGTTCGTTTCGTCTACGGCCTTCATCAAGTAATTTCTATTCTTTCTGCCCTACTCAATTGCTTTTGACATCTGCATACTAACACTCTGTTCTTTCTTCGTAGGCTCACTTGTATGGATCCGTGGCCTTCTTGAACATGAGGCTAAGAACCGGGTTACTATCCTGGCTAGAGAGCAGGATAAGAAAATAACTATGCTTCAGGTTGAGCTGGTCTTCCTGAGAACAAGTGATGATTCAATCAGGACTGCTCAACCCAAAGAGGGTGAGGCTGAAACAAGGAAGCTACTGGGGCAATTGTAGGCCCAATATTCTCAACTGATGGAGGAGTTTTTATGAAGGCTTATCATAAAGGCTTCGAGGCTGCTCAGTTCCAATACAAGGACAAAAAAGAGGATATGGACAGTGAGGTAGACCTGGATAATGCTCCCGTAGTATCCCTTATCGGGGATGTTCCTTAGACCGAGCGCTTTGGGCGCGCTCCCCCTTTTAACTGGACGAGGAAGGGAATCTCATTGCTATCCTTACTCGAGCCCCTGGGGACCTCATGGAAGTTGGCACTACCTTAGAATTGAACCTCACTTAGGTAGTGGGTTCCTCAACTCAGCTTGTTGATCCACCCCCTGTCTAACCGTCCATCCCTATTATCATCGAGGATCAAGATGGAGCCGTTGATCCCCCTAGCACTGCTAATGAAGTAGACCCTTCTGTTGTTCTTGTTTCCACTACTCAACCTTCCTCTGACGGATCATTTGTTTTCTGTTGTTGTACTTGTGCTTTCTATACTTATCCCTTCTTCTAGGATTTTTTGTACTTTTTTGTTAACTACTAATGAAAAGTTTTTGTTACACGTATTGCTGCCTCTACATTCTCTTTCTGCTGATTATACTGCTTGTATATGTGCTGGCTGAAACAACCCCTGCACATATTGAAAATTATGCTTAAACACTTACACTGCTAACTATTCAAAAATACTTTCTGCTCAAATACTCATGTTGCTAACTGTTCAAACATACTTTCTGCTCAAACACTTACGCTACTAACTGTTCAAACATATTTTCTGCTCAAACACTCGCGTTGCTAACTGTTCAAATATACTTTCTGCTCAAACACTCGTGCTGCTAACTGTTCAGATATACTTTCTGCTCAAACACTTACGTTGATAACTGTTCAAACATACTTTCTGCTCAAACACTCACGCTGCTAACAATTCAGATATACTTTCTTTCTACTTTACTTCCCCCCAGGTTCTACCTAAAGTAGGTGTAACTTTTGGTAGAGCCTTTCCAGGTTCTAGAGCCACTGTCCTTAAAGAAGGTTCTGATTCTGCCAAAGATTGTAACATAATCTGCACTGAACTGTTCTTATTATCGGTTGTCTGAGTCATTGTCTTTGAAGAAGGCTCTGACTTTAGCTATACTCTGAACATAATTTGAACTGTACCAACTGTGTCACTGGCAGCCTGAGTCACTATCCTTGAAGAAGGCTCTGATTCTGCCCAATCTCGACTATAATCATTTGGCTAGTGAACTCATGGTAGAGTAAGACCCCGACCAACTTTTGTCTGCCCATGAGGGCAAAACAGACCCACATAGGTCCAGACCTCGACTGGATCCACACGACTATTATTACTCATACTAAAGCTAAGCCCCGACCAGCAATCTCACTCGGCCAATGAAGGCAAAGGAGACCCACGTAGGCTCGAATCCCAACTGGATTCTACTAAAACATGTTTCTAACTCAAGACAGAACAGGACCATAACCAGCCATCATACTCTACCAACAAAGACAGAAAAGACCCACGTAGGTCCGGATCCCGGCTGGATCCACACGGCTATTGTTACTCGTGTCAGAGTTGGGTCCCGACTATACATCTCATTCCGTCAATGAAGGCAGAGGAGACCCACGTAGGCTCGAATCCTAGTTGGATTCTTCCCTTCGGCTTATCCTTGTAAACACAGCTAAGAGACAATAATAGTAGAACATTTATTGATAATATCTATTTAAATTACACGCATTCCAAGGTCTGGATAACCTCTGACCAGTCATAGTGAGTAAGTAATATACTCCCTTCTGACCCACCTTTGCCACTCTATAGGGACCTTCTCAATTTGTTCCTAATTTACTATTGTTTGGCTCTTCCGTGTTCTAGAATACTCGCCTCAGCACTAAGTCACCTTCCTGAAACTGGCGAGGACGGACTTTCTTATTGAAGTAGTTCTGCAACTTCTTGTGGTAATGCTCCAGTCTGACTAGTGCTACATCTCACTTTTCTTCTAACAAGTCCAACACTACAACTAGTTGGGGACTATTTCTTTCAAACTGCATAATCTTGGTTCTTACCACGGGGAAGCTATTCTCTGTGGGGATTACTGCTTCAACTCCATAAGCCATGGCAAATGGGGACATTCCTGTGGATGTTCTAACAGTTGTTCTGTAAGCCTACAAGACCCCATGCAATACTGACGTCCACCTGCCCTTGGCTTCCTCTAATCTCTTCTTCAAAATATCTAGCAGCACCTTATTTATAGCTTCAGCTTGCCCATTGCCCTGAGGGTACTGGGGTGTAGAAAACGCTTGCTTTATCCCGTATCCTTTGCAAAATTCTCTTACCTACTCTCATGTAAACTGCCTTCCGTTATCAGAAACTATGGTGTTGGACAAATCGAATCTGCGAAGAATATTTTCCTAGAAGAACTTCTGGACTTCTTGTTGTCGAATCTTGGCGAGTGGGAGTGCTTTCGCCCACTTAGTGAAGTAATCGGTTGCCACTAGTAGGAAAGTAAGATTTCTTAGGGCCCTGGGCATCAGGCCTACTAAGTCAATCCCCTACTGTGCAAATAGCCAATGATTGATGAGGGAGTGGAGTTGTATTACTGGTTTCCTGATTATCTTCCTGTGCCTTTCGCAGCTATCACAATCTTGACATACAAAGCTACATCTTTATGCAGGTAGGTCCAAAAATACCCTTAAGAGAGCACCTTATGCGCTAAAGTTTTTTCCCTTGAATGGTTTACATAGTCGCCCCCATGGATCTCCCTTAGTACTTATTTAGATTCTTCTGGAGTCAGGCAGCGCAGGAGTGGCCCCCCTACGGATTTCCTATACAAAGTCCTATCTAGAATTGTGTATCTCTCTACTCTATTTTTTATTCACCTGGCCTCCTTTGGGTCACTGGGCAGCTCTTCATGTTGTAAATACACTAGAATTGGTGTTAACCATCCTTGGTCTGCTTCAACTGCAACAAAGCTGGGCAACCCGAATTCATTTATAAACGGGTTCTCCTGGTAACTCAACGATAATTCCCTCTTGTTCTGCCCGACCAACATCAACGTGATGTAGGTCAAGGCGTCCGGATGCATGTTATATGTTCTGGGCACGTGTTTAATCTTGATATCTCCAGCTCAACGCACAACTGCCCTGATCTTCTCAAGGTAGAGCTACATTCGAAGATCCCGGGCCTCAAACATCCCATTGACATGGTTAACTACCAAATGCGAGTCACTGTATACCGTAGCCTTCGTTACCACCAGTCTTGCTAAGGATTCTAGGCCGAGTAGCATTGCCTCATACTCTGTCTCGTTATTTGAAGCCTTAAATCCTAGGGTCACCACTTTCTCTATTCTTGTTTTATCAGGGGTGATTAGTACTGCTTTGATGCCTGACCGGTCAAAGTTGGACGATCCATCCACATAGGCTCTCCAACCTAATCAGTTTGGCAGCTTCGGCTCGTCCTCCGCCTTCTGTAATTCTTCTATTAACAGATTTGCTTTGTCTTCCAATGGGAAGTCTGCCAAGAAGTCAACTACTGCCTGGCCTTTCGTCGAAACTCTTGGTTGGTACTCGAGGCCAAACTCTGCTAACTAAACTGCCCACTTGGCCATCATGCCTAATCCCTCTACTTTTCCCAACAATGACTTCAAAGGGAATTCTGTGATGACTCGCACCAGATATGCCTGGAAGTATGGTTGCAAGCACATTGCCATATAGACTAACGCTAACCTCACCTTCTCAAGTTTTGTGTAACCTATCTCTACATATGAAAAGGTTTTACTCAGGAAATAAATGAGCTGCTCCCCTACTATCCCAGTTCTGACCAAGACCAAGCAGAGTGCGTGTTCGAAAGTGCAAAATACACCCCTAACTCCTCTTCTACTTCTGGCTTGGAGAGTATGAGTAGTTTGTCGAGGTAACTTTTCAACTCCGAGAACGCTCGCTCACACTCTTCTATCCACTCAAACTAGGAGTTCTTCTGTAACAACTGGTACAAAGGCATGCACTTATCGTAAATTTTGGCGATGAAGTGATTTAGAGCCGTCACTCTCCCTCCAAGTTTTTGGACTTATTTCTAGGTCTTTGGGGATGGCATCTATAATAGTGTTCTGATCTGATCTGGGTTGGCCTCAATTCCTCTCTTTGTGACTAGATAACCCAAGAATTTCCCTGAAGTTAACGCAAAGGTACATTTCTCTGGGTAAAGCTTCATTCCCACTGTTCTTTTCTTGGAAAAAACCTCCTCTAAATTGCTAACATGGTCTTCTTTCTTTCTGCTATTAACTAATAGGTCTTCTATATACACTTCTGCTGTTCTACCTAGTAGATCCCTGAACAATTCTATCACGAGCCTCTGATAGGTGGCCTTGCATTCTTCAATCCGAAGGGCATCACCTTATAGCAATAGAGCCCCTGCTCTGTAATGAACGTTGTTTTCTCCTGATTACATGGGCTGAGTTGTATCTGGTTATAGCCTGAGTAACCATCCATAAAGGATAACCTCTCGAGGTAAGAACTTGCATCAACAAGCTGGTCTATCCTCAACATTAGAAAGCTATCCATAGGACAGGCCTTGTTCAGATTTGTAAAATCTATACAGACCTTGACTTTCTCATTCTTCTTGGGCACTGCCACAATGTTTGCTATCCACTCTAGGAACTATACATCCCTAATAAATCCAACCCTAATCGACTTGTTCACCTCATCGTTCATCGCCTCTATAAGCCATGGCGCTAGTCTCCTTCATTTCTGTTTAACAGGTCTGAAGTCAAGCTCGACGTTCAAATGGTGACAAACCACCTCAGGACTAATTCCTAGCATCTCTTCGATAGACCAAGCAAAAACGTCTCTATTTCTTCTTAAGTATTCTGTTATCTCTTCTAACTCATCCAATTCCAGCTCGGTTGCTATTCCTATCTGTTTTCCCTCTTCTACGTCTACTATTTGTATACCTTCCAAGTATGGGGGTCCACCAAGCTTGGTCTCCCCCTACTGTAATTGCTATTATTGAACTATGTCGTCAGCCAATTATTCCCTTCTCAACACGCACACTTGCGCTGCTACTTGGTCACCTTTGACATCCCATATCCCCAGCGACGTGGGCAACCTAAGAACTTGATAATAAGTAGACGAGACTGCCCTCATCTCATGCGTCCACCATCTGCCCAGGATGGCGTTGTATGGAAAACTTGCTTCAACGACCACAAATTTGATGATCAAAGTCACCGGCCCTGCTTTGACTGGTAGCACTATTTCTTCCCAAGGCTGACTAGATCTCCCGTCAAAATCGACCAAAGCTACTCCTACTGGTCCAAGTACGCTTCTGTTGAGACCCATCTTTAAAAAAGCCGACGGATACAAAATGTCTACCGAGCTACCGCTATCTACTAACACATTTTTAAGCATGAAAATGCCTACTTGCAGAGTTATTACTAATGCATCATAATGGGGCCTGGCCACCCCCTCTAAATCTCTTTCAGTGAATGCCGCCGTCTACTCCCCAAAAGATCCCAGATCGGTAGGTCCACTCCTTGTCATAAAGATATGTGCTAGGTGTTTATCTCCTTTTCACTCTTTCAATAATTCTGGTCCACCCAATCCTGTTGTTTTCCTCCCTTAGGATAATGTGTATCACGGTTGCCCTTCCATCTTGCCTTCTTCCTGAAACAAGCCTTCCATCCATCTTCTGGGAAAATCTCTCAGCCTGCCCTACTCTACCAGCTTCTGTAAGAATCTCCTCAAGGCTTGACATCTGTTGGTGGTGTGGGCCCGCACTTTGTAGTACTCGTAGTATCTTTCGCCTTGATTAACCTAGTCTCAAGGAAGTGGAGTAGGCACTCGAAAAATGGCTCATGAACAATAAGGGGCAATATTTCACTTAAAAGCATAGCGAAACACGTCCTAGACTTTCTTCTCTTCCCCTCTTGCTCTCGCGGTCGCTTCTTATCCTGCTGCTGCGATTGGGGTTGCTTGCTAAGCTTTTCCACAGTGTGGATGACCTTACTCTTTCCTGCTAAACTCCAGGGATCATCCTTTAAGTAGATATACTTTTCCGTTCTCTTGAACAACTCGCTCAAAGTTTATGGCCTCTTCTTCACGAGGGATCTATACAGCTCCAAATTGAAGGGTAAGGCGTTTCTGAATGCCACTACTACCATTAGTTTGTCACAGCTTTCTAACGACATCGCCTCCTCTCTGAACTTCCTAGTGAATTCCTTGAGGCTCTCCCCGGCCCCTAGCCTCATACTAAGAAACGCGTCAATGTTTCCCCCACTCTTTCGGTTGCCAATGTACCACGCAATGAAAATAGTACAAAGTTCCTCGAACAAGCTAATTGATCCACATGGCAATTTGTGGAACCAAGTCAGAGCATTCCCCTGCAAATTCAAAGGGAATAGTCTACACATTAGCCTTTTTTCTCTTCCCACAATGCCAGCATCTGTCGAAAATGAAACAAATGCTCCACCGGGTCCTTCGTCCCGGAATAGGGGTAAATCTCGATGGTACGAACTTCCTAGGGATCTCTTTGGCTAGAATCCTCGCTGAGAAGGGAGTTCTTTGTATTCCCCGTACAGCCTGCACTGCTGCGGTGCCCACATTGACACCTTTTATCATTTCCTTCTCCTTCAAAATCATTTTTCTAACCTCTTCTTGGGTCAAACCTACTGTCAGTTCAGCCCGAGTAGTTGCTGGAGCAACCTCAGTCTCATCTCCTCCTATGGGGACAATGACAACGTGCATCCTTCCATACTAGAGGCATGGTCATCTTTACTTGTCACCTGAGGATCCTTCGGCCTGTCATCTCGTTCCACCTACTGGCAATCATCGAGATGCTAGCTCAAGTTCTGGTTTTGCTTTACCAAATCATTCATCCTCTCCTGCATCTCCTCTTACTACTTTCTCATGGCCTCCAACATCGTCAAAAGCTGCTCGTCTACGATTAGACTTGCCGACGGAGGCGCATTGACTTCATTCATTCTTGTGGATCTCACCATTGTTTCAACTGAAATCAATTTGTTATTGGTATTCCCACGGACAGTGCCAATTATGTGCATTTGGAATCCGATGGACGGTTCTAATGGTCCTAACACGTACTGATCCAAAGTCGCTCCGTGCGCTCCCTGTCCCCTCGCTACAGCCTGGTTCCTGGCATAGATACTCTGACGCTCAAGTTGGAGAGATAGAGGAACAGTAATCAATACTGGTTAGCTTTCGATCCTTCATCCCCCTTACAATGGTATTTACTGTGCTATTTAACCCCCCTTACCTTCCCTAGTTCCCCTCTATAAGCTACAGTATAGGTTGTAATCATGGGATTTATACTGATTCTTGGGGGTTACTTACCCAATCGGGGTATCTTGGAATGATCGAGTTTATCTATTATGATTGCATCCTAGATTTCTAGAACTGACGTGCACGCAACAGTATTATAATTTTCTCAAGGTCTACCCTGCCTGCCTGGCTAGGCTGACCTCTCTTAGTGTTGTGTTGTCTCGCAAGCTAGGCTAGGGATGCCTCTACTCTGGCCTACTTGCTGGGCAACACTTCATTAGCTGGTCTGTGATAGGTACCCCCTGGCCGACTTGGACACGTGCACCAAGATTAAGGCGCAATTATTTCCCCTTACACTCACATTAAAAGAAAACGTGATCACAAGATTGCAAAGCTTTAAAACATAAGGAACACCGTGACACAAAAAGAAATCCTCTCTTGTTTAGATTGTCCACCATTGAAAGCTTCTTATGTAAAGCAAGCCAAGTTTTGATGGAATATCTCATAATTTTCCATTTATCCCATAAAGCATTTTTCCAAGCCAATTTCGATCTCTTCCCATTAATAGACAAGAAGGCACTTTTAGAGGAAAAGAAGCTATTGTTTGTGGGTTTTCATATCACTTTATCCTCAATAAGACATTTAGGTAAAGGAGATTCATTTAGGATATCTAAAGCCTCTTTCATTCTATTAGAAGCCGACTCACACACAAACCAACTTCTTTTTTGCATAAATTCCCTCACCGGCTCCCAAATAAGTAAAGTAGTGCTGTTTTGGGGCTCATTGGTTAAGAAAGCAATACCTCACAGTTGAGAGTCGAAAGAGGGATCAAGTGAGGGAGACCACCCTTCTCCAAAGGTTACAGTCCAACTTATTTGGTAAATTATTTTTAATGTTTTAGGTTTTTTTTTTTATTTTTTATTTCAAATATTTTTTAGAAGATCATTTTTAAGTGTTATAGTTTTAGAGAAGTCTTATGATATTAAAACTTTTACCATTTTTAGAAAGTTTCAATAGTTTGAATAATTTTTTTTTTTTCAATAAGTGCATTAATAGTACAAAGTGGAGTCATTATAAGTTTGAAGATCGAAGTTAAAGATGTAATTTATATTATTGATGCTATTACTTAAATTTTGTTTCTTTTATAGAATTATATCTTATTTTTCTTGTTTGGTATTAGAGGTTCAATAGTGGTGGTGATGTTTATTTGAATATGATAAAAATGGGATGGTGACAATAGTATCAAAGATAATGATAATGATGATGGTGGTAGCTAGTTGCTATGGTTGCACCATGAAGATGATGGTAGTTGGTATAGGAAGATTTGACAGGGAAAGGCCTTAGGGGAAAGGATAAAACAATAGACATACTATAATTTTTTAATTTGTCAATTATTTGAGAATGGATCCCTGGAGAATGTTCTTTACCTGAACGAGCAAGGCTTATAAGCACGTATGCATCCAAACACTTTTATTGGAAGAAAAAAATATATCTTATTTTTTTGCATAATTTGACAACTTTCAAAAGTTTAAACATGTTTTGGCGAATACTTGCGACAACCCTGTGTTTTCAAATTAAATGTTAATTTCCCAAATCGTCGAAGATGGTCTATAGAATGAGTTTTTGGCTTAAGGTTGAAAAAGATGGCACATAGGTCATTTTGAGTTAGTCTTTCAATAAAGATAAATGTCAAGAGGTATCTCATCAATTAGAAAACATATGTGAGATGTTTATGTCTCTAATCAAGTTCAATGTTCATATATATATATATAAAAGATCTTTTAGACATTAATTCATCAGGCTTTTTTATGCCGAGGAATAAAGAAAATTTATTATTCTAATAGAGTGTCATTCTCTTTATCTTTCATCAAGCTTCTTTATCTAGATGAATTTACAAATAATTATCTTGATAATGTTGTACATCTTTTTTACCATTACATTTAGAGAATCCAATATTGTTGATGTCAATTCACATTTATTAGTTTTTTTAAATTATAAGCGTCTTTGCAGTACATTAAACAGCAGGACAATTTATAAAATTAGTTTTTTTTTTTTTTTTTTAAATGATGTGTGGATACAAAGTAGTTCACATTCTAAAATTTAATGTTCCATAGATTTAACCTATAAACCCTCACAATCACAAGAATATAAACCCAGACTTCAAACCACAAAAGGGTTCAAAGAAGGGAATATTCCGCCTTGTGTAACACCCAATTTTTGTATTCACCTGATTAATCAACTCGTCAACCCGATTGCGATGATTCTTAATGATAGATGATTATTCCAATGTTTTATTTGTTATTAGATATGTTTCAGAAATTTAGATAAAGTATCTCAAACTAATAAAAATATAGAAACCATGCTACGCTAGGAAAATATAACCCCCAAAAATATAAGAATCATCATTTCTTAGACAAAAAGAAGCTTTACGATAAAAATCACTAAAAAACTATCAAATTATCAAAATACCCATAACATCAAAATATCCTTGGAGCCTACCTTATACTTAGGAAAACTCTTTCGAACGCATAAAATAACAAATTGAAACCAAATAAACTATTTCGCCATTTTCACCATATTTGACAAAATTACAAAAATACCTCTCATAAGATTCGCGATCATTTCATCCCAAAAAATTTCATAAACACAAACCAATAATCCCATTGAATTCCTTATGAAAAATTGATTCCAAAACATCCCGGAACATCGAAAACCGACTTGAAATGCAAAAGTTATCTTCGAGGGGCAAAACGACAATTTTTCAATTTTTAAAATTTTTAATTTCAAAATTAATAAATAAAATATTAATTCATGTAAAGTAAAACCCGAACCAAGTCAATCTCATAAGACTTAAGTCAAAACCTTAATTAAAATCCTAATCTAAAAAGACTAAGTCAATCTCATAAGACTAAAGTCAAAACCCTAATTAAAACTCTAAAGGAAACCTAATCAAACACTAACTCTACCCAAAAAATCTATAAATAGAGAATTTCCACAACCTAATTTCGCAGGTCAAAGAAAATCCTAGAAAAAGTAGGTCAAAAAACTTTCCCAACCTTCTCAAAACCTTGATTTTGAAGTCCTAACCCCTAACCCATCATCCAAATTCCAACTTTTGTTGGAAAACCCTAGAAACTCTCTAGAAAACACTCAGAAACCCATCACAAAACTCAAATTTAAGGAAAAGATACTTCATTTTGAAGATTCGAAACAGATCCGATAACAGAACAAAACAAAGAGTACTTATACGAGAAGTTGTTCTACTAGATCTAAGGGAATAAGTCGTTGTGATCGTCATAGAAGTATATTTCCTTTTCACTTTATTTTTTTTATTTATTTAGGCCTTTTAGCAATGTAGTCGTCTTGAAAATTAATAGAGACCGATATTTGCCGGACGGGATTGATGTCTAACACCTTCCAACCCCATAACGTGATCTCCGAACTTAATATCTTTTGTAAATTAATTGTTTTATCCGTTTTAAGTCAATGTTCGATTTCTAGGCCATAATAACTAAGTGACAACTTTTAAACCTTCAAAATAAAAAACGGTTCCGCACACCTCATAAATCAAGGGCGCTTTCACCTTGAAATTCACAATGTGATGTAACGAACACACACCCCACACACACACATATATATATATATAAAAGGTGGCGTTGTTTTGACAAAATCCTAATCAATGTTATAGAAAAAGCATTTTATCTTATATGAGTTAAAAAATTTAGATTAAACTGATATTTTGTGAGGATAATCTCTATGATGAGAAAATCATCCACACAAAAAAATCAGTAAATTCTGAAATTTATAACCTTGATTTATAAGATGAAGAATCGTGAACTATTAATTTTTATCATTAATTTGTAATCACTTTTCATGGGGTTAGAAGTCTTAGAATTAACTGATTTTTTGTGAGGATACCATTTCGAAACTTTTTAACCATACAAAACAAAACTTTATCTAGAATGTTAGCTAGTATCTATATATATAATTAATAAAGATATATATATATATATATATATAGGTAGCGTTCAAGGGCAAACTTTTTAGTAAACTTTTTGGCAAAACATTTTTCAAAACATGGGTTAGAGGTTTTGGAATGGGCTGATTTTTGGTGAGGATAATCTCTACGGTGAGTAGATCATCCTCACCAAAAATCAACCCATTCCAAAACTTCTAACCCATGTTTACCAGCTGAAAAATCGTGGACCGCCATTTTTTGTAAACTGTTTTTGATGGGGTTAGAAGTTTTGGAATGGGCTGATTTTTGGTGATGATGATCTCCTCACCATAGAGATCATCCTCACCAAAAATCAGCTCATTCCAAAACCTCTAACTCATGTTTTGAAAAATGTTTTGCCAAAAAGTTTGCTAAAAAGTTGGCCATTGAACGCCCCCCCTATATATATATATATATATCTTTCATCTGCATCCTGTGTTCAACTTAAAATTCCATTCATTAATATAAGCAAACTTACTACAACTCACGCACGCACGCACGCGCGCACACACACAACTCAGAATTTTATAAACTATTTTAAGAAACGAAGAAATAATCTTCTGGCTGTGTTAGTCCATCAATCTCATCCGAATATATCACTATCTTTTACTTATCCTGGCCACGTGCTGAGTGCATCCATTAGCCTGCTTGGAATTACTATCTTCCCTTCGCATATCATCATCATTGAAGCCTTATTATATACATAATTGCAGGTAAAACATCAAACATAATAAAATTAACCTTTTTATGATCTACAGGGTTAGTTATTGGCCATTAAAAAATGAATCTGACCTCAGTGACCCTAACATTAGGCCTCCGTTGTTATGGATTTCTTTGTATTTTTAGCAAATGTTTCCGCAACCAGTAAGGGGAAAGCAATTGTTGCATCACAATGAACCTGCACAATACCAAAGTCAAATAAATGAAAATAAAATTACAATCAGAATATAGCGTTTAATCAACCTCTTACCCAACCCCCACGTAGAGGTGACAACGAGTCATGTTCATCTCATGGAAGTAAAGGCATTATGAAAATTTATTAAATAGGTAACTTGACCCCACCCATGTAAGCTGTTTAATAAAATTATACTCTTAATTGCAAAAAAAATAAGTTCCATTTCTACCATTAAAAATAAAATATCATCACTATTAATAAAGTCACACAACCATAAAACCAATATCTACAACATAAATTATCACAAAATATAAATTAAGTTTCATCACCAAAATTGTATCATAACCAATTAAAGGGACAAGAAAAGAAGGGGGGAAATGGGTTATTATTTGAAAAAATTATCTTAAAACACCCTCCATATTTTATAAATTTTGAAAAATATATGAAAAAAATTCTACAAAAGACAGCATAAGCTATACCATTACACATCATAATCTTAAAATACCCACACCCACACCACCCACAAAAAGATCTTAGCAGAGATGAAAGCAACTACATATATTTATTTGGGTGAAAGGCCTGAATCTTCGTAGGCCAAGGACCCAATGTATCACCAATTATAGCTATTAATGAAAAGATGAGCGTAAAAGAAGTATACTTTAACAGTCTTTGCTGATCCTCGTATTTTACCCCAAGACACAGCCTCATCAGGACGAGCTCCAGAATCACTCCCATCAAACTCTTGTGCTGTATTGATGAAAACAGCATAATCTGCACCATTACGCATCATATTGGCATTGCAAATGTGATGCTTAGGCAGCCCCCCTCCGAGAATTATCATGCCTGTCTTCCTAGGACTCGCATGGACAGCTTCCCCATTAATTGCCCTTATATCTGCACAAAGAAGGGCTAACAAGTGTAGGATTCATTTAAATATTAACATTAGGCAATATCCAAAAAAATCAGAAAAGCTTACCTTGCACGACGTCAATAACTAAACCGGGTTTGCGGAAGGAATGGAAGTATAACATGTCCCCCAATGAACCATCTGTTAAGCCTGGGCAGAAGACTGGAATACTGTTCTGGAACAAGAGACCAAATGAATATTAATACTATGGTGTAATACATGTAAAGCATAACTAAAAAACCATGCTTAGGAATGAACTTTCTGACAAGATGCATAGATCTTAGTTGTCAACTATTGCATTGCAGATTTTACTTAAAGATACACACATTCATTTTAAATGAGATTCCTCGACTCATAAATATAGAATGGGAGTTTTAGATGCAAACTGCTCAATTAATTGCTTCAAAACAACTCCATGGCTTCATTTTTACAATATAAAAAAAATGTAGCATTGATGAGGAAAACCTCCATTGTGCAAAATTCCCATCCACCAATACTCCAATTTTAACCAGTATATATAACAAAGTATTTGGTGACTTCACGGCTCCAACTGGAAGCATTCAGTATTTGAATCATGTACTTAGTATGTTAGATACATTTGAAGATTTTCTAGCTTCCACAGTTCGATTCCCAAAATGCCTCCACCGACCAGATTACCACTAGTACCCCTTCACTTTAGGGTGGTGAAAGGAGAAGAAGAGAGAGAAATAAAGTTGGAGGTGTATTAATGCAAAAGGGAGAGGGAAGATAATATATATAGTATTTGGAAAGGGGATGTCAGAGATGTGAAATAAAGGTTAAAGGGTCTTCTTGGAAAAGATGAGAAGAGGAATGACAATAAAGTCAAAAATAGTTCTCGAGATTCATAAGGAGATTAAATCCCAACCCCTCTTTATGTAGGGGATGAAGAAAGTGGGGTCCAACTTGTGTTTTATTTTATATATATATATATATACACCCAGGTTCAAGAGTTTCAATGAATAAATCATTTTTACTTAGCTAAAAGTAAAAACAAAAAGCTCAGGTTCAAGAGCCAATAACATAGCCCATGTGTTTTGTCCTATATGGGCTAGAAGTTTCAGAATGGGCTGATTTTGTGAGGTTGATCGGCCCATTCCGAAACTTCTAGCCCCATCAAAAGTGGCCTACAAATTAAAGGTAAAAATTTACAGTCCATGATTCTTCAACTAGCAAACTGGGGTTAGGATTCAGAATGGGCTGATTTTTTGTGAGGATAATCTCCTCACCATAGAGATCATCCTCACAAAATCAGCCCATTCCAAAGATTTTAACCCATATAAGACAAAACACGTTGGTTATGTTATTGGCCACGTTATTGGCTCTTGAACTCAACCCATATATATTCAAAAGTTTTTCAACCACCAGCATATCTGATGCATTTACACCATCTTTTTTAGAATTGCCTCCACCAATTAGATTTCAAATTACGTGATAGAATTTATACTAGTACATCAGATATTGCAATTTTCCTAGATATAAGTATTTATCCATTTAGTTGAAGATACCCGCAGCCATTACATTTAAAAAAAAAAATTTCCTCTTTGATCTGTACTCATTTATATCAAGTATCCAAATCTACTTCCAAGAACATCAATATAACATGTTAAATAAATGTGAACCATAAAGAAAAAGAGCATAGCTGAAATCGCTGGTACAAAGGAAGGAAAAACAACAAACTAAAAACAATAGTGACGATGATATTAATCATGATAGATCACTTGAAATGCTATAACTGCAATAATGTAAGCTTGTGCTCTGAATACATTTAAGCTAGCATATTCCTTCGTTGAACATTTTACCTTGTATGCCCAGTAAAGATATGAACTTGGATCATTAATTTCTTTCCCTAGGCGGGCAATTACCTTCGATGGTGTCCAAAGTACATTCTGTAGAAAGAATAAAAACCCCAAGTTATTCTAAAACACCATAAGATTAGTAAGATGAGGCACGGTGGGGAACTCATTCCTTTTCATGGTTTATCGAGGCATTCTTTTTATTTTCTTTTTTTTGATAAGTTAATTTCATTAAAAATCGAAACAGGAGGACGAGACAGCCCCCTTACAAGGAACGAAGAGAAGAAAAGAAAAGACTACAATGACAACAAAGACAAAAAAATAAGTGTAAGTAAAGATATTTTATTAGAAAGGGGGGTCTAGATGACCAACCCGAAGGAGAAAAAACAGCCTAACAGAAACAGCAGCCCTACAGAGGGTGCCCTACCACAGCAAACTACCCCAAGTCAAGATTACACACCCTATCCCATCTTACAAGAAAGTTTTCAAAAACCAGAGGAGTTTGTATAAGAGTTGTTCTCTTTCTTTTAAAAGAGATCTATAGAAAGCATTATAGATTATAATACTTATGATATATGTAAAAGACTAGGACTAGAAAATTGTTTAAGGTTATATATCAGGTATTGGCTGGTCTACACATTCCAGAGTAGGTCCACATGCATTTCAATCATAACTAAGATTTCATAGGGTCCAAAAAGCAGAGTCAAGCATCCAGTGAGGGTTTATCAAAAAACATTAATGTTCAAAATATAGTTCAAGTCTTGGATAATCCCAAGTTGACTCACCCGAGATAACTCGAGGCCACTTGGAGCCAGGTAAAAGATCCCATGTGACTCAAACTACTCAACCTGACTCAAGACTTGACTCAGCATTTGACTAGCTATACAATCCAAGTACATCTCATTCAGAATTGACTAGCCCTTTTCCCTCTTTTGACTCGCATTGACTTGGGTCTGGGTTGTGTGAGTGTTGGAATTGCCTCAATCTTGGCACCAGACTCCAAGTCCAATGCTTGGAAATGGCCAACTACAATGTGAAAGAAGAAAGATGTTCTTGATAGACCAACTACTGTTATTTATGAATTAGAACAATGTTAGAAGGATATAAAAGTGTAATACCTCTGCAGACTGCTCTTCCAGCATTTGGTCAAAAATTGGAACAATCCAATCCTCAAATTTGCAGTAGTTGTCATTAGGCACTAATAAGTTACCAATGCGATTCAATCCTTTTGAGCGCAAATAAGCTCCAGGTAGGGAAAAATCACCTTTATAAGTGGGTGCAAGGCATTTTATAAGGTCCTCTTCTATACCGCCAGTTGTAGTGACAACTACATCTACCTGCAATCACATTACATGTAGCACTTGTCATATATCTTGATTCAAAATTGTAAGCAAGTCAAGAATAAAGTAACGAAGTCCAGCCTGTTAGGATCTTATTTTTCAAATAAAGAAAAATGGTATTTTGATACAAGAACTTTCTTTAGATATATTTTTTTGAGAATGCAAAGGCCACTTGGATTGTCATTAGGGAAAACACCAAGTTCCTTCCATTGGTTAGCCCATGATGAGAGTGATAGATGAGGCGAGCTGGATTGGAGATTTGTAGTCCATTTTGTCAATTGAACTAGTGAAATGGAAATTGCAAGACAATGAGGAAAGAAGAGGAAACTTGGGAGGGTTAGGGAATTTGGTTTAAGATTTTGGGTAAGGATTAAGGGTTGAAGAAAAGATTTTTCAAATAAAGGGGTTTTAGTTAAAGATTTGGAATTGGCTTAAGGATCTAGGTTGTGGGAAAGGGATTTCAAGAAGTCAAAATTCAAGAATTCTAACAAGATCCAAGAATTGAAGAATTTGAGAAAAGAAGAATTCTAGATTTTTTGAAAAATTAAAAGAAAATCAAGAAAAGAAAAAATAAGATTAAAAGGAAAAAAGATGGGGTAGAATGAAAGAACCTTAGAATCACACCTAGACTGATGGAGAATTCACTTCAAGAAACTCATTATTTATTCATCAAATTCTTCATTCAAAAAAATTCTAATACAATCAATATATAAAAAAATAAATTTAAGAATCGTAATAAACTAAAATACCAAATAAATAACCTAATTTTCGTAACTTTTCTCTCCCCTGAATTTCCAACCCTTATAAACTTAAATAAAAGACAAACTAAATTTACCAAACTACTCGTTAACATTATACTAAGACCATGGGACCAATATGGTCTATCTCAAGGAGAAATATTTACCTACTTATTTTCAAGATGATCTTTATGAGGAAATGATCTCACTCCGACAAGGCAGCCTATCTGTAGTGGAGGACATGCGGCGCTTTGATGAGTTAGCTATTCGTTGTGAGACTACTGAAGATGGACAGCAAAAACTTGTTTGTTTTAAAAACAGGTTGAAGGTTGAAATCAAAAAAGATATGGCTACTTTAAGGGTTTATGATTTGGAAGATGCATTCCAAATGACGTTGTGGGTTGAGAAGAACTTAAGTCAATCTATGACAAGGCGGTTTGGAAACCAAACCGGAGTACCACTAATTCGTAGACTTTTGATGGGGAAAAGACATCTAGGCCAACATTGCCTAATGCTAACAAATCCAAACCTAATGGGTCTCGACCTTATATGCAAGGGCTGATGTAAAAGGAGAAGGTGTAGCTACAAATGTAAACAAGAAGGGTTACACTGAAGTTGGTTGTTTTCGGTGTGGAGGCAAAGGTCATCACGCATTCCAATGTCCTTCCCAAGAGTCTACACATGGGAGTTGAGGAAGAAAAAGAACCAGTTGCAGATGCAGAGGGGTCAGCCCTTTTGATAATTGAATATATTAAGTCAGAAGAAGATGACGAGGGGACAACCCTTATGCTTGTATCGTTCAACGAATCCTTGTAGCCCCGAAAGATGAGATAAAGATTGGCTTCGTAGAGCTATTTTCACATTCTAGTTAAGAGTGGTGAGAAGTATTGCAAACTTATTATTGATGGAGGGAACAACGTGAACGTGGTTTCACAATCTACAATTGAAAGACTTCAACTCACAGTCTAGCCCCACCCTCAGCCTTACAGGATTGCATGGGTAGATAAGTTGTCAATACTAGTAACTCAAAAAGCACTAGTTACCATTTCTTACGGTGCTTATGTTGACTATATTTGACGTGACAACGTACCCATGAATGTTACATATATTCTTCTTGGTAGCCCATGGCTTTATGACAGATGTGCATCATTGTGGCAAGGAAAATACTAATTACTTTATGTTTAATGGGAAACGAGTTATGAAGCTCATGTCAACTAAAAAGCTTAAAATTCATAGCAAGAGTCCTAAAAAGCCAACTAATCTGAAGAGGAAAGCTCTCCATTTGCTTACTAAACAGCAATTTGAAGCCGAAAGCAAGGAATCTGGAGTTGTATATGCTATAGTATCCAAACAAGTAAAAGAACTACTTGCAACCCCACTTCTAGAAATACCTCTAGAGGTCACCCAATTGTTGGTTGACTTCTCTGATGTTGCCCCAGAGGAGTTACCAAACGAGTTGCCTCCTATGTGGGATGTACAACATGCTATTGATCTTATTCCAGATTCCCAGTTGTTGAACTTACCAACTTATTGCATGAACCCAAGAGAACATGCCGAGTTGAAATGTCAAGTTGATGAACTACTTAAAAAAGGATTCATCAAGGAAAGCATGAGTCCTTGCGTAGTGCCTACTCTACTAACCCAAAAGAAGGATGTAAGGTAGAGAATGTTTGTTGACAGTAGGGCCGTCAACAAGATCACAATCAAGTATCGTTTTCGATTCCAAGATTGAAGGACATGCTTGATATGATGGCAGGTTTTATTTTCTCCAAAATTGATCTCAGAAGCGGTTACCATCAGGTTAGTGTCAAACTAGGAGACGAATGATGGTCTATATGAGTGGCTTGTCATGCCTTTTGGCCTCACTAATGCCCCTGTACTTTCATGTGATGACTCAAGTACTTTGACCTTTTATTGAGAAATTCCTTGTTTATTTGATAATATACTTATATATAGCCAATCCTCTGATGAGCACATCACCCACTTTCGCCAAGTTATGAGAGTTCTACAACATGAAAAAAAAAATCTTCATCAACTTGAAGAAGTGTGTTTTTATGATGCCCAGTGTTATATTTCTTAGATTTCTGTATCAACCAAGGGTGTAGAAGTTGATCTTGAAAAGGTAAAAGTTATTCAAGAATGGCCAATTCCTACTAACCTCCATGAAATACACAATTTCCATGGCCTAACTACTTTCTACAAGTTCATTAGAAATTTCAGTAGTATCATGACTCCTATCACTGGTTCAATGAGGAAAGAACAGCTTAATTGGTCAAAGTCAACAACTAGAGCTTTTGAACTTACTAAAAAGAAGATGACAAAAACACCAGATTTGCAATTACCAAACTTCTCCAAGGTCTTTGAAGTGGCTTGCAATGCTTATAATGTCCGCATTGGAGGTGTACTTATGGAAGATGGTCATTGTATTGCTTACCACAATGAAAAGTTAAATTAGGCAAAACAGTAGTTTTCCACTTATGATAAAGAACTCTATGCAATCGTTCAAGTCCTTCGACATTGGAGACACCATTTGGAGTCTAGGGAGTTTGTTTTATATTCAAATCATCAAGCACTTAGATATTTGAATTCACTGAAGAAGCTAAGCCATCGCCATGGGAAGTGGGTAACATTCCTTTGGGAATACAATTTTTTTCTCAAGCAGGATGCTGGTGTTGAGAACAAGGTAGCTGATGCACTTAGTCAAATTGTTTATATTTTGCACTCTCTGGCTATATGGGTGATTGGGTTTGAAAAGTTGAAGCAAGATCATCCTTCTTGCAAGGATTTTGGCATTATCTATGTTGCTTTAGTGGTAGGGCAACAAGCTGATCATCCTTCTTTTTCATTACACAAGTACTATCTTTTTAGGGATACATGCATTTGTCTTCCAGATACTTCTCTGAGAGATCATGTAGTCTAGGAGTTATATGTAGGAGGTGTAGTAGGTCATTTTGGACGTGATAAAACTATTGATATGGTGGAAGATAGCTTTATTGGCCTAGCCTTAAGGCAAATGTCACCAGGATCATCAAGCAATGTCATATATGGCAACTTACAAAGGGGTGAAAGCAGAATGCAGGACTTTACATTCTACTAACTATCCCACATGAACCTTGGACCTTGGCAAGATCTCTCTGTACCAAAAGCATAGGCCCTTTCAAAATTCTTAAGAGACTAGCTCTAATGCTTATCTTCTAAAGCTTCCAGAGGACATGGGTATCATCCTTATCTTTAATGTGGAGGATCTCATTACTTACCATGGTCATCATAATAGTACTTCGATGTCCGGTCCTACTACTACAACTTATGATGTTATAGAAGTTCCTTGTGAAGTGGAAAGGTCGTTCATGGTCAAAGTGTACTTGGATTAGAGCTAAAGAATTTCAACAACTTAACCTAGATATGTATGAAGGATATCATGCCTTTAACTTGATGGGGTTGAGTTCTTTTAAGCCAGGGGCAAATGATGGGAATCTTAAAGAACCTTGGAAGACCTATTATTGGAAGAAGAAGACTAATAAGCAAGAGCATTGATGGGGCATCAAGTTGGGTCTTGTGATGTTTATTGAGTTTTTACAAGTTTGTTTCTTATTTATAGCAACCAAAGGTATTTTGGTTTTTTTACATTTTAGTTTTTTGCAGGTCCAACGATTATTTTATGTTTTCTTAGTCTTATTTTATGTTCTTCTAAAGTTTCAAGGCATTTAGTCAAGTCGTTAGGGATTTATGGGTCTTTTTTGTCGTTTTTGATCATTTTAGGGGTCAAGGGAAAATTTGTAATTTTTCCCCGTACGTATTGATGTCCTAGCTATATGTCCTTATAAACAATCTTTTTTGTTCAAAAAATAATAATAAATAAATAATAATAATTTTTCTTCTTCACCACCTATTTAGTCCTTTCCACCACCATTTCCAAAGTAGAACCACCTTAGAATCAAACAGATCTAGGTTGCCTTGAATCATCCCTTCTCTCCAGATTTTCCCAAACAACAACAAAAAAGGGATAATATACCATAAAATCCTTTATTAGTACCTCAAGGAATTGATTTTCCAATAATGAAAGAAAGACAAATGGAGCTAAGGAATCACTAGGAAACATGAAAAAGGGACATGAAATAGTATCAAATATCATTTTCAATAAGACAATATGTAAAGAGATGAAGATTCATCTCCCTGCTCTTTGTGCAAAGATAATAGAAATCTAGAGAGAGAGGGAATACTCTGAGCCATAACTTGGTCCATGGTTAGGATTTGGTTATGGCTTATGAGATCCAACCCAAACAAAGAAAGCGAACTTGGGAGAGATTTTTGGGTTCCAAATAGACTTCTCGGGATTGGAAAGAGAGAGCAGAGGAAATACTAATTCATAATAAGGCTTAACACAAAATTTTCCATTGCTTTTCGTGGATCAAACCAATTGATCTTCCTCCCCAAAAATACTAGTAATAAGAGAGATCGAGTTTATAAGAGATGCAACCACCAGACATTTCCAATCATTGAAATCTCTTCTAGCCGAGGTTCCAAGAAAACTCCCTCTTAGATCTGATCATGACATTAGAGATTAAGCACCCCTTCTAAGAGGAAAGCTCATAGAGAAAGGGATATTGGTCTTTTAAAGGTGATGATCCACACTACTTATCCTCCCAAACCGAACTTTATTCCCTCTTAATTATAAGATTTGATTAAATGATTGATTATTAACTATTTGTCAATAAAAAATAACTATAAAAATAAAAATAAAGAAACAAACAAAAAGAGGGAAAGCAGCCCAATATTACATGCATACACATTCTAGAGAGTGTATTGGGCAAAAAGCCCAACCAAGATAAAAATTATTAAAGATTTGTTGCCAACTTGTTATCTTAATTCATGAATTAAGACTTGGTTTATGACTTATTAATGTTATATGCGAATATATCTCTTTCCAACATTTGGGCCTGTGTAAGGTTATGACGAACTAAAAACATGGGTTGGGCTTCCCATCCCAAGGTTATATGTGGGAAGGGAGGCACTCTCATGTCTTGGGGAGTTAGAAAGCAATGTCCTCAATTCAATTGTTTTCAAGATATTTCTTTCGGGAAAATTCCATTGTTCCCTTTTTCTAGCAATCATCTATATTGGGCTTTCTTTTATAAATTTGCATATAGTGTTAGCTTTAGATCATCATCACCAATGGGTGCAACCCTTTGCAGTGAGCAATATAATTGTGTCTAGAGCATGTGATTTGTTTTCTTTGCACTTGACATTAATCCTCAACTTCTCCAACTATTATCTTTATCTATGAACTTGTGAATGTTTGACTACTTCTAGTTGTCTTATTTATAACAATGTATCAATGTAGTGAAGGGTGAAAAGCGCACTTAAGGCACAATGGCCTCCTAGTGCATGAGGCACAAGGCGAGGTGCACACTTGAGTAAAGTAAGGCACGGTAGAATTATAAAAATTAAATAGTGAAAGGTGGGTTCTAGATATTTTACACTTATAACATGTAAAATGTGAGTTTTTACAAACAAGTTATGGTATTCAACACTTCAAGAAAAAGAATGATCAATAGTAAAAGAAAAGGTAGTGAGAAATAAGGAGAAGAAAAATAAGGGAAGAAAAAAAAAGTAAAAGTAAAAAAGAGAAATAGAAATAAAAGTAGGCCAACAACATGTGTTGTTGCTGCTACAATGGAACAATAACTATGGCATCATTGGGTGGGTTTTGGTCAAGCTTGGTTGAGTACAAACCAGACCCTGAAAAGGCAGGCTCAACCGTAAACTAGCTCGATACCCTTTTCGAGCCGAAGTCAACTAAGTCCTTACAAGTTTGGGCCGAGTAAAAATCATCAAATGTAAAATTCAATATTTTTAATGGTAAAAAATTGAACTTTCCAAATAAAGTTTATTTTGTATGTAAAAAATATACAATCAAATATGAAATTAGTGTCTTAATTAAATAAATTCATTCATTTTTAGTGAGGCACATGTCTAAAGCACGTTGCGCCTTGACTGAGGTGCTATCAAGGCATGCGCCTTGGTGCACATCACTTAAACTACCTCGCCTCACATGTATTAAGGAGCCTTCGGTCTGCTCTACCTTGAGGCGCACTAAGGCGCTCGCCTTGACTACACTCGGTATGTATTATTCATTAACTTTCCTTATGTAGTGGAACCCTTTACATTACATTGTCAATCCTAACTCAAGATAGAGGAGGAGAGTAGTGTTAGGTTGGCAAACAGTGAAAGAATGTGCTACATCCTTACATGAATAGTCAACCCCAAATATTTGAGATAAGGCTATGTTGTTATTGATGTTGTCATCATTGTTAGCAACACAGCATAATTTTTGGAGAATGGAATAAATAGATCTTACAAACTTATTTTCTTATTTTTTTTAATTGTTAAAATTATATAATAAAACACAACAGTGGATCCCACTCCCTTTATTCTCTCATAAAGAGGGTTGTGATTTAATCTTGCTATGAATCTCGAGGACAACTTTTAACTTCATTTTTTTCCTTTTCTATTACTTTTCAAGAATACCCTTCCAACTTTAGTGCCTTTCCTCTTCTACTTCTAAATTTATTGTCTTTCCTCTCCTACTCATAAACCCCAAAGAGGATGCTCGTGTCGGTAGGCACAGATATACTCTAATAAATACATAATATTACAACTTTGTTGGAACTTTTTGAGTTAGTTTTAATTGAGGCTTATAGTCCATCTTACCTAGAGGCTATGCATCACTCCATAGAAGCTAACAGGCACACCTACAAGTGTATATATATCGAATAGGCTTGCAAAATTTTGTGCTCTTTGGAATGCCTTATAGGTTGGGAGGGTCGCTTTAAATTTGTTTTTTCTAATTCATAGTACATTGCTTAAAAACACTTGAAAACAATTAAGAATGCCAAAGAAATCCACAGGGAAACAGTAGTAACACATCAGATTATTCAAACACAAATGAGGACACAATTTGTTCAAGGCATCTTGATTCAAGTGCATTCCAGGACGCTTCGAAAACAAATCTAGGTCCCCTACTCTATTTTTCTACTTGAATCTGAAGCTAACTTTTCACACTATCTCAACTTCAGTGCCAGACATGCATCGGAAACCCAATATTTCCATGCACCCATTAATCCTCACAACCAAGTGATTAAATTTCGATTTCAATCATATTGGAAATGGAAATATTTCATGGAAATCAATACAATTTAGAAGGAAATGATAAAAAGTTAAGGAACTTTTCATTACAAGCATACGAAAATGATAAAACATATATGAAAACACACTTAAGTCATCAAACTATAATAAATTACTAAGCCGATAAACCTGGCTCCATGAGCCTCACAGAAGGTGCCCCCCCCCCCCAATTACTCAAAGTCGTTAGGTATATTACATGAGGCCTCCCAAGCGAGCGTAGTATAAGTAGTGCGACTTTGAGAACGAGTGGAGAAAATGAAGATTGGTAGCCTTTTTTTTTTTATGAATAAACAATAATTTATTAATCAAAGAAATCAACATGTCGAGATAACCAGCCACAATACAAGGGAAGCAAGATTACAAAATTACTCTAAGCACAAAGAACCCCATCTAAACACAAATTCCTCAAAAAACACCTTTAAATTTTGGAAAAATGTGCAGTTTTTTCCAGATTTTTGTAATCGAGTGGGTCTATTCGAGCTACGTTATAAGTGGGTCCCACAATTTATTTGAGGCGGGACCACTTGGAAACTTGTTCTTATTGAAGAAAATAGTTTCATGTTTTTAGTTGTCAAAAATCCATTTTGGGTGAATGACAAATCGGCTCTTAACAACCCCTATTAGCCATGGTTTGTTGTATGTGGTTTATAGAATTATTGAGTTTATAAGTGAAACTCTTTAGTCCCACATCGGATAGGAATAAGAAAATTGTCTAGTTCTTATATAGAACTTCTCATATCACTTAAGTATATATGAGAGAGAGATTTGGATAAACCCACGCATGAGCACAAGGGGCCCATGGGCTCAAGAAGGATTTGATCCATTGGTCCAAAAAATCCTTAATGCGTGTGCGGGAACACGATGCGCGCGTAGGGGGTGCAAATTTCGTCAATTTGATTTCACGTGGGTGCGCGCAACAGGCCCTTTTGCTAATTTTCATGTTGGGCTTGGGGCTGGGCTTAAATCCGATTTTTCTCTTGAAGGGGCACACCCCTTAATTCCTATCACCGTCCATTAGGACACCTCTTGATCCTTGGGTGCCTGTTCGTCCAGTAAGGACACCTCCATTGATTTCTTTGGGTTGTCTCGACATTATGTCTCTTAGATCATTCCCTTTCCTAAGAGACACCTTGTCTCTTAATTTTCAATAAATAGGTCATTACGACCTTAGTTTTTCTAACTCAAAAAATTTCTCTTCTTCTTTGCTGTTTTAACGTACTTGCATTCTATTTTTCGTCTGCATTCTTTGAGAGTACAACAGTAGCATTCGGTTCGCTAGACATGTAGATTATAGTGCTGCCTCTACACATGTGATCGTTGTATCCTGTGACACAATTGTTCATTAATCCGTGTGCACCAAGTTGCGGGAACAAAATTGTCTTAAGGAGATTGTGTTCAACACAAGCCTAGGTTAAACTTCAATTTGTTCATTCTCGAGTATCTACCGGATAACAATAAATTCCCCTTCACATTTTCTCCAATAAAAAACAGGAAGCCCAACACCTCTAAGATCAAATCTTGGAAATCCATAGCCTCCTCATGGAAAACCCTTCAATTTCTTTCTCGCCATGTTACCCAACATATGGCAAAAGGGGTAAGGGACCAAAAGTATCTTCTTCTACCCGAGACACAAGAAGTGGAACCAAAGTTTCCCCAAGATTGGTAACATTTCACTACACGTTTGCATGAGTATCGAAAAGTGTGGCACCCCTAAAACAACTATATGCTTCTTGGAAATAAGAATAATAACACCAAATAATTACAATACTTAAATGAACCATTTTCTTGAATGAACAAACCATTATGTACTAAACTATCACATTATTAAATTTTTATGAAAAATACATTCTCACATTATCATACATATTTTTTTTATCTTTTCAATCTGTACGAAAAAGTTACTAATACATCTAACTTATTAGAATAGGAACAATTATATGTGTGTACTTATATGGTTTGTTGTATGTGGTTTATAGAATTATTGAGTTTATAAGTGAAACTCTTTAGTCCCACATCGGATAGGAATAAGAAAATTGTCTAGTTCTTATATAGAACTTCTCATATCACTTAAGTGTATATGAGAGAGAGATTTGGATAAACCCACGCATGAGCACAAGGGGCCCATGGGCTCAAGAAGGATTTGATCCATTGGTCCAAAAAATCCTTAATGCGTGTGCGGGCACACGAAATGCGCGTGGGGGGGTGCAAATTTCGTCAATTTGGTTTCACGTGGGTGCGCGCGACAGGCCCTTTTGCTAATTTTCATGTTGGGCTTGGGGCTGGGCTTAAATCCGATTTTTCTCTTGAAGGGGCACACCCCTTAATTCCTATCACCGTCCATTAGGACACCTCTTGATCCTTGGGTGCCTGTTCGTCCAGTAAGGACACCTCCATTGATTTCTTTGGGTTGACTCGACATTATGTCTCTTAGATCATTCCCTTTCCTAAGAGACACCTTGTCTCTTAATTTTCAATAAATAGGTCATTGCGACCTTAGTTTTTCTAACTCAAAAAATTTCTCTTCTTCTTTGTTGTTTTAACGTACTTGCATTCTATTTTTCGTCTACATTCTTTGAGAGTACAATAATAGCGTTCGGTTCGCTAGACGTGTAGATTATAGTGCTGCCTCTACACGTTTGATCGTTGTATCCTGTGACACAATTGTTCATTAATCCATGTGCACCAAGTTGCGGGAACAAAATTATCTTAAAGGCATTGTGTTCAACACAAGCCTAGGTTAAACTTCAATTTGTTCATTCTCGAGTATCTACCGGATAACAATAAATTCCCCTTCACATTTTCTCCAATAAAAAACAGGAAGCCCAGCACCTCTAAGATCAAATCTTGGAAATCCATAGCCTCCTCATTGAAAACCCTTCAATTTCTTTCTCGCCATGTTACCCAACATATGGCAAAAGGGGTAAGGGACCAAAAGTATCTTCTTCTACCCGAGACACAAGAAGTGGAACCAAAGTTTCCCCAAGATTGGTAACATGTCACTATACGTTTGCATGAGTATCGAAAAGTGTGGCACCCCTAAAACAACTATATGCTTCTTGGAAATAAGAATAATAACACCAAATAATTACAATACTTAAATGAACCATTTTCTTGAATGAACAAACCATTATGTACTAAACTATCACATTATTAAATTTTTATGAAAAATACATTCTCACATTATCATACATATTTTTTTTATCTTTTCAATCTGTACGAATAAGTTACTAATACATCTAACTTATTAGAATAGGAACAATTATATGTGTGTACTTTTATGGTTTGTTGTATGTGATTTATAGAATTATTGAGTTTTGAAACTCTTTAGTCCCACATCGGATAGGAATAAGAAAATTGTCTAGTTCTTATATAGAACTTCTCATATCACTTAAGTGTATATGAGAGAGAGATTTGGATAAACCCACGCATGAGCACAAGGGGCCCATGGGCTCAAGAAGGATTTGATCCATTGGTCCAAAAAATCCTTAATGCGTGTGCGGGCACACGAAATGCGCGTGGGGGGGTGCAAATTTCGTCAATTTGGTTTCACGTGGGTGCGCGCGACAGGCCCTTTTGCTAATTTTCATGTTGGGCTTGGGGTTGGGCTTAAATCCGATTTTTCTCTTGAAGGGGCACACCCCTTAATTCCTATCACCGTCCATTAGGACACCTCTTGATCCTTGGGTGCCTGTTTGTCCAGTAAGGACACCTCCATTGATTTCTTTGGGTTGTCTCGACATTATGTCTCTTAGATCATTCCCTTTCCTAAGAGACACCTTGTCTCTTAATTTTCAATAAATAGGTCATTGCGACCTTAGTTTTTCTAACTCAAAAAATTTCTCTTCTTCTTTACTGTTTTAACGTACTTGCATTCTATTTTTCATCTGCATTCTTTGAGAGTACAACAGTAGAGTTCGGTTCGCTAGACGTGTAGATTATAGTGCTGCCTCTACACGTGTGATCGTTGTATCCTGTGACACAATTGTTCATTAATCCGTGTGCACCAAGTTGCGGGAACAAAATTGTCTTAAGGACATTGTGTTCAACACAAGCCTCGGTTAAATTTCAATTTGTTCATTCTCGAATATCTACCGGATAACAATAAATTCCCCTTCACATTTTCTCCAATAAAAAATAGGAAGTCCAACACCTCTAAGATCAAATCTTGGAAATCCATAGCCTCCTCATTGAAAACCCTTCAATTTCTTTCTCGCCATGTTACCCAGCATATGGCAAAAGGGGTAAGGGACCAAAAGTATCTTCTTCTACCCGAGACACAAAAAGTGGAACCAAAGTTTCCCCAAGATTGGTAACATTTCACTACACGTTTGCATGAGTATGGAAAAGTGTGGCACCCCTAAAACAACTATATGCTTCTTGGAAATAAGAATGATAACACCAAATAATTACAATACTTAAATGAACCATTTTCTTTAATGAACAAACCATTATGTACTAAACTATCACATTATTATAATTTATGAAAAATACATTCTCACATTATCATACATATTTTTTTTATCTTTTCAATCTGTACAAATAAGTTACTAATACATCTAACTTATTAGAATAGGAACAATTATATGTGTGTACTTATATGAATATTTCGGTCAAACTTTATTATTCATCAAATATTCACACCGAAATCTTACATTTTTATACCTAAAATTTGATTATTAAGTTCATATTTACTATTCACCGAACTATTTCACGAAATAAACAATGATGTCTACCAAAATATATAGATAAAGAAATTAGAATTTAAATTTCATGTCAGACCTTCTGGAAATAGAAATATTCTGGTAAATTTCGTGGAAATATGTTGAAATTTCATAGTATGCTTATGATAATAATTTTTCCTCGATGTGATAATCCTGTCAATTATATAAAATAATCTTAAATTTTAGTTACTTAATCCAAATATCTAACTCATTAAACGTTTTTGTATCCATATAAAAATGCTAACGGAGACAAAAATATTAAACAAGAAAAATATTTTTTAAGTATAATTCAATTAAAGAGAAATGCAGATCAATTATCAATGCTTTCTCTACTTAAGCTGATCTATTGAAAGTTAGAAACTTGAATCACTCACCATATGATGCTCAACGAGATATCTAACCGTCTCTCGAACACCTGACGAAATGAGATTCGAAGTAAAGCCCAGGAACACTTTACATCTCACGGATTCTCTAAAGTCTGGGTTCCTCTCCTCCTCACTGCAATCTTCGGAAGGGGTCTCATCAGATAACCTCCAATCTAGCTTCAACCCAAATAAAATAAATTTAGAAGAGAAAAAACCCAAATATAGGAAGAAATAACAACACCCAACAATATAAAAAAAAAATTCCTTAAAAATCTATAATAATAAAAATTGAGGGGAAAAAAAGTCGACTTTGGATTCTATGGAGCTGAAATTCACCATCTGATTAACGACTTCTATGGCGTCTCCGAGATTAGAGGCCTGAAACCCAGTTGAAACCATGGATTTAAGGAGTTCGGAATAGTTGACACCTCGATTGAAATCGTAACCCTCGATCTTCCCACATGTTCCTTCTAGGGTTTCTGATTCTTTGAACACTGTGGACCGTACAGACTCCAAAAGTTGTTCTTCCGCAGCTTCCCCCATTTCTTCGGCAAAGCAGACAGACAGATGTTTTGGCTTACTGCATTTGAGAAATTGCTGTAGTCGCAGAAGTTTGCATTACACAGATTATTTAAAAAAAAAAAAATATATATATATATATATGGGAAGGGATCAGCAGACAAATTTTGGGACAAAGATCTAAACAAATCATCCCAACCGTTAGATGATTTGAGATCTAACGACGCAGATAAGTTATAAATCCACGTATTTTATAAAATTAATTCACTTAAAATTTTATAAAATTGCAACCTCCTCCCTATATCTTCAAAACCAATTGATTCACTTAACCTTTTCTAAAAATTATATCTACCTCCCCGCATCTTCAAACCCCCAAATCACATTCGTATTCTTCCTCCAACAGAAACCTCCTCATATGAAACTAAAACATAAAAAATTCAAGTACCCAAATAGATCTGAGCCTACAGAATTGATTATGTCAAAATCCAATCATTCTAAAAGATCATGAAGAACACGGGTAATTTGTTAAAATTACAACTACTGATTTTAATTGAATCGTTTAACTTGGATATATATGTCCGCCATTAATGGTGGATTGAAGATCCCACTCCCTCTTTCGATTCCTTCTCTTCTTTAGATTCAACTAGTGCTTCAAATCTTCTAGTTTAGAGGTTTGACGGAGTCCACCATTAATGGTGGACTGAACCAATATATTTTATTTACGAAGTGAGATGAAGAAGACGAAGTGAGATGAGGGTTTTTGTTTGTCGATTAAGGTTAAATTGCCACAAAGATGGAGGGGTAAAGGTCGCCTGAGCCTTGCCGTCGTAACCCACGTTGCAAGAGCTGAAATTAGCCGTGCTTGGAGAGGAGAAAAAGATGGAGAGGTTGAAGGTTAGGGTTAGAAGAGATACAAAAGTCTGAAATCTGGTTTTGGGGTTTTTTTTACACTCGTGGACATCGAGGAGGTAATTGTAATTGTTAGAAAGTCATTCGTAAATTAAAGAGCACGTGCTTTTGAATCGATTTCTATCATTGGATCTCATTAAAATTTGTTATATCCAATGGCTGAAAGTATTTGTATATATATTGGTTTCAGATTTTGGCTACGGATCGCGACCCTATATATATATATATATATATATATATATATATAGGGTGGCGTTCCGTTGACAAAATCCTGGACAACATCCTGTACAAAGGATCCCAACCATTGGATTCTAATAGATCGGATGGCTACAAGCTTTCTCTACAGTTGTAAAGCACGAGTCACATGTTGTGAATTAAATTTATCTTATTTATAAATAAATTTATCAAAACTACAATGACCTCCCTCCCCAAATAGAATTTTACTTTCAAAATAAATAAAAGAGTCTCTCTCTCTCTTACTCTGCTCTATCTTCTTCCTTCTCCATCGAACCAGCACCCCCTCCATTACCGAAACAGCAAACCTCCACAGTCACGAATCAAAACACCCATGAAACTCTCTCCCTCTCTCTCATATTCCTCTCTTCAAATCGAACAAATCCTAACTCTTCTTCACCCTCTCTTTTCACGAACTCGTACTCTTCTCTGCGATTTCAATATCACAGGATGAGTTCTTCGACGAATCTCTCTCTCTTGGTCGATTATCTCTCTCATTCTTAGGTCTTAATAATTTTCCCTCTCTCAGTCGACCATAGGTGAATCCTAACTCATCTCATCTGCAACGACAACCACAGAGATCTTCACTGAACCCTATTCAACATTGAAAGTTCCATCGAAAGGCTTCATTGAAGCTTGAAGCTTGAAGCTTGAACGAACCAGCATTCCTTACTGGGTTTAGTATGTAGTTTCCAAACAAATTTTATCAAAGTAAAGTAAAACAATTACACATCACAGGAATTACACAGTAATAAGGGTGATTAATTTTAAGAAGGGTGATTCTTCAACAATGGCCTATTTTGAAAAAAATAAAACAAAAAACAATCCATCATCCAAACCAATATTGGTTTTGAAACCATCAACCAAACCAATATTGATAGTAGAATTTAGTTTACTAGTTAAAGTACTCTTAAAGCAAATCTTTTGTCTTGGTTAGCAAGCACCACAGATGCTACTTAATAACCTAAAGATGCAAATGGCATGTAGTCTGTATCACTTAAGCCACACCACTTTAAAATATTTAAGTGGGTTATTAAATAGAAAAATCACAAATAAAAATCCAAAAAAGTAATCTTGGCGAGAAGTTGTTGGCAGAATGATTTTTTTTTTCTGTGTTTATGCTATGGGTTAGGGGAAAAATTGCTACCTTTAGAGGAGTATGAGAGAGAAGGAGAAAGTTTCATGGGTGTTTTGATTCGTGGTTGATTCATCAGTGGAGGCTTCTTGTTTCGATAATGGAGGGTTGTTGGTTCGGTGGAGAAGGAAGAAGATAGAGCAGAGTAAGAGAGAGAGAGAGAAAGGGTCTCTTTTATTTATTTTGAAAGTAAAAATTCTATTTGGGGAGGGAGGTTATTGTAATTTCAATAAACTCATTTATAAATAAGATAAATTTTATGTAAAACATGTGACTCATGCTTTACAACTGTAGAGAAAGGTTGTAGCCATTCGATCTACTAGAATCCAATGGTTGGGATCCTTTGTACAGGATGTTGTCGAGGATTTTGTCAACGGAACGCCACCCATATATATATATATATATATATATATATATATATATAGATATGGGTCAGGTTCAAACGACAACCATTTCAACACACATATAGACAACGTGTTTTGTCTTATATGGCAAAAATATTTGGAATGGGCTGATTTTTTGTGAGGATGATCTTTGTGGTGAGGAGATCATCATTGCCAAAAATCAGCTCATTATGAAACTTCTATACCGTCTAATTTTTGTTGAAAAATTATAGACCGTCCAATTTTTGTAAATCAATTTTGATGGGGTTACAAGTTTTGGAATGGGATGATTTTTTGCCAGAATGATCCCCTCATCACAGAGATCATCCTCACAAAAAATCAACCCATTCCAAACATTTTTGCCCATATAAGACAAACACGTTGTCTATATGTGTGTCGCAATGTGTGTTGCAGGAACCCGATCCTATATATATATATGGGTCGCGTTCCTGCGACCCCCATTACGACCCCCATCGCGACACACGAATTAAACCGTCCAATTAGCGACAGATCTACGGTTCAGATTGTTTTAACTTTACAAACGATTGTTTACAAATGAAATTTCGTTATTTGCAACTAACTCCCCGTAAACAAACAATTCGAGTTCAGCTCCTCATCTCAACTTTGTCTTCTTCGCTCTAACCTCTGCGTTCGAAGCCCGCTCTAACCTCTGCGTTCGAAGCCATTTTCTACAGATTCCTCATCTCATCTTCCTCGATCTCTCTCTGTTTCTTTTTCGGGTCTTCCTCTTCGACAGAGATCAGAGATCAGATCTGACTTCATCTTCTTTCCTTCCTCGTCTTCTTCCTTTGTTTCTTTACTATAAACGAAGGTCACGGTCTTCCTCATCTCTCTCTCTCTCTTTGCAAAGAAACGGAGAGCTCGATAAAAGAAATCCTAAGGTAAGAAATCACAAACCCTTAATTAGCTTTTTTTTTTTTTTTTAATTTCATGTTCTGCTGAGTTTTATGTATGGATTTTGACGAATCATCGAAAACAAAGATTCGTAAGGAAATTTTATGATTGCTGTATTTTTTATGTATGGATATGTACATAGTTGCATTTTTTAACTGTTCAAAAACCCTCAGCATTCGAAGATTGGCGTCTCTAACGACCCCCAGTTGAATTGGCTCCTATCTTTTAGATTTAGATAAATATAGCCAAATTGGTAGAAGACCACTGCTGCACCATTACTCACAGTATTGCTTGTCCAATAAGCTTTGTAATTGTTTTCCTTAGGCCGAGCTAAGGGATACATAACAAGATTACCATCACCTTGTAGAATAAACTCGAATCTTCCTGTTGAGTAGTCGTTTTTGGTTCATCAAGAAACGAGTTTACTACCAAGGCCTAGTGTCTGGTTAAATAAGATTGTGTTTGTTGGTGCATCAAAGCTTTGCCAATTGTTAACGGATTGTGCGTTCCTTAGCACGAAGTTTCCTGTGTCAAGCATGGCAGCGGAGGTGGCTTGGGTACTGTCTAAGGGTTCGGCCTTCCAAAGTTCTGTACCATTTGGAGCATTGAGGACAAAAACACCATTGGATGTTAATTCAATTTTGGAACCTTTCTGCACTGGGTTACCTCCATTTGCTGTCCAAACAATGTTTTCTACTTGTATTTTAGCAAACCAGATTGCTAACAAGAATTGATCTCCTCCTTGAATGGGATGGAGATCAATTCCTGCTTACAAATAGTTCATAATGAGTTCTATTGGTTACACCTTGGCCTAAAAAATGGTTGTGTGTCCCATGTAACTTTTTTCCAAACCTTGGCCTAAAAAATTTAAGGTTCTAAAAAATTTCTTTTTCTAAGCCATATTCATTGAATCATTTCTATATGTGTCTGTTTTAATCTTTTGTTTATAGTTCGTCGAACCTTATAGTTAGCTTCAAACTGGATATCATTTTTTGTAGGTGATGCTAGTTGAAAGTTGCATTTGACAACAACATAAACAAAAAAGAAAAAAATTAAGAAAATGTGACCACATTTCTTTTAGAACATCTAATTTTTGTGCGTTGTCGATCTGCCGATGAACAATACAGCCATTGTTCGTTACTAACTGTATATAATAAGTTACATTATTTCTTTGTAGGTGGTGCCGAGGAGCTCCATTTAGTCCAATACCGAGGGTCGAGGAGTGGTTCGAGCTGCCACTTCATGCATTTGGCTATACTTACTATTCTTGAATTTCAAATTATGAACAACATGAGGAAATGCCTGAAGTGAAAGATTTCATGGTTGGGGCTTGAAGGAGATGAAGAAGCCTGCTTCCGTTCCTTTGGACTTTCTGTTGACTTCTATTTCATATACATATCTTATGAAAAAAAGGGTTCCATGTTCTAGGAGGCAATGTTATTTAGGAAAAAATGTGGAGGACATTCAATAGGGTCATCTTGGGCCAATCAAACCACATTGTAGGGAGGACCTATAGCAACATACTCCCAATCCATTAGATCTGTGGCATTTGTAGGCATATTATGTTGTACTCAATCTCTTTTGACTTCTCTATTATATTATTGATGCTTCTTTCTTTAAGCAAAAATATAACAATGTTAACCAATTTCGCATTGGATTCAGCAACACAAATCGATTTCACAATTCAACTCTATAATGAGACATATCATTAGTTGAGGGGCATGTCTTTGGGTCTTATCACTCCCATCCAATTAAACAAATATGCCATCAAATATTTAGAAATCTACGCAGGATTATTAAAAAATCAGATTTTGGAGCGATTAGAAAATTACAAAAAATGAATCAAGTTCACCAACTAGTTTTCAAAAAAAAAGCCTTACTGCAAAAAGCACATTATATCTAACATGTTACATTCATTTACAACTTTGTGGATTAGAATCAAGCCCTTCATGAGTTAGAAATACTAAGAAGAGAAGTAGCATGTCCAGTCCAAGGCATTTCCCACAACATTGAAATATGTTTTATGAACCTCCAATCTGAACCGGACCTGTGAGTTTGAAAGGAGGAAAGTCACTCCCAAGCACCTCCCATACGCTGTTATGCAAATAATTTATGAAAAGTCGATAGTGTTGATAAACCCCACTTCTCTGCTTTGAATCAATTCTTCCTAGCTTCTTCAAAATAGCAACTATGCCAACTCCAGGAAGATGACCCCCCACGTTCTACAACAATGTCACACACTTCAGCCACCACTTCTGTCATCATTGGAGTAGAATCTACGATCTGTGATTGAAAGAATATAAGGATTATTCGGCAATCCATATCCATTAGGTACTGAATTTTACACAATCTAGTGTCATACCCCAAAAATTTCATTCAGTTTCTCACCAACCACTTCACAATCCTCTGATGTATCTTGATGCATGGCAGCCATATCAGGAGACCTGCATAAATCAAAACTTCAGATATTTATTTCCCATGCAATATGTTTCTTAATTCTTATACTTACTATGACCTTGTAATTCAAATATTTTCCACCACTAACATCTTTCTGGATAGAGAAATTCTACTTGCAACATTTCTAAGACTATAAAACATATATGACAATATAGACTTTGTATATTGCAATTTAGTTTTCAATATAACACATTTCAATATATGGCAATCTCACTGTGGGTAACAAAAAATGGCAAAGTGCATGAATTGAGCCAAAAGGAAAGAGGCCAGCATTTAAATCCCATGAATTCTACCACCTGGGCATCAATCCATATAGAAACTAGAAAGTTCCTGTCCAATAACAGTCCACCATGCAGCAACAAGAGGTATCAATTCACCACACAGACTCTATGCCATTCTCAACCATTAATGAGTTTTCTTTTTATTCTTCCCTTTCCAGCTATGTATTTACTATTACTATCAATATGTGAAAAAACAAAGACTACTTAAAAGCGCATTACAACAAAATGGTTTCATTTTGTGCTTGAGAAGTAGTTCCTTAAAAATATTTGTTCGGTGAAGTTGTTATAATCTTACTCACATCAACAAATTCTATGATCAACATTCCAAACAGCAAGTAATTTACTTTTCTAAAAGGTTAATGAAAATAATAATATCCCCTTTATTAGATAAGGAAAGTAGACAATGGATATTTGGGACACTTTGATGTCCTAGCTTGATCCTAGACAATGCCAATCGCAGGTATCACCTTCTACACTTATCCATGTTTGTCAGTGGTGCACTAGAATTGCATATGAACAAGCCAACAAAATTCCAAGCCACAAACAAACCACAATCTTGAACATGATGATTAACTATTGCCAAGCATCCTATGGCACACTTCCTAAGATAATTCTTTAATAGCAGAGGCCTAATAGCATTGAAGCAAATTACCAATACTATCAAGACTTGAACTACTTAACACTGGTATGTTCATGAGAAAGCCTTATCTACATGATTTACTCTCTCCAATTTTTTTAAGTAATTGATAATTTTTTTTCTCTCTTTAATTTCCATTAAAAAATGAGGAAGATAAATACAACAACTAATTAGTTAGTTATATTACAGAGAAGTTGGAGCAGTGGCCATTCTCAACTTGAACAGGTTCCCAAGATAAAATTTTAAGTACATTGGATGCAAGTGTAAGTAATCCACAAAATACACAGAGTAGAGTTGTCTTTCATTCTTAAATAAGTGGCATCAAATCCTGAACTAGTTTGCTACACTGACATTTATGATTCATACCCATATTTGGCATTTATACAGGGAAAATGGAAATCTGAAAATAGAATAATTTACACCCAACATTCGAGAATAATTTGAGTCTACAGCTTTCAAAATCTAAACAGTTTCTGTTAGGCGCCAACTACCCTGCTATATCACCCAATTCAACCTCAGCATTTCAAAATGTGAACTCTAAAAGCAAGAATCTTTGTTTTCGATGATTCGTCAAAATCCATACATAAAACTCAGCAGAACATGAAATTAAAAAAAAAAAAAAAAAACTAATTAAGGGTTTGTGATTTCTTATCTTAGGATTTCTTCTATCGAGCTCTCCGTTTCTTTGCAAAGAGAGAGAGAGAGATGAGGAAGACCGTGACCTTCGTTTACAGTAAAGAAACGAAGTAAGATCTGATCCTTCCTTGAAGAAGGAAGAAGACGAGGAAGGAAAGAAGATGAAGTCAGATTTGATCTTTGATCTCTATCGAAGAGGAAGACCCGAAAAAGAAACAGAGAGAGATCGAGGAAGATGAGATGAGGAATCTGTAGAAAATGGCTTCGAACGCAGAGGTTAGAGCGAAGAAGACAAAGTTGAGATGAGGAGCTGAACTCGAATTATTTGTTTACGGGGAGTTAGTTGCAAATAACGAAATTTCATTTGTAAACAATCGTTTGTAAAGTTAAAACAATCTGAACAGTAGATCTGTCGTTAATCGGACGGTTTAATTCGTGTGTCGCGATGAGGGTCGTAATGGGGGTCGTAGGAACGCGACCCATATATATATACCCTACATGGGTCGCGTTCCCCTGCCAAAATCCTAGACAACATTCTGTACAAAAGATCTCAACCGTCGGATTCTAGTAAATCGGACGGCTACAAGCTTTCTCTACAGTTGTAAAGCACAAGTTACATGTTTTGCAAAAAAATTTGTACTATTTATAAAAAAATTTATCGAAATTACAATGACCCCCTCCCCAGATAGAATTTTACTTTCAAAATAAATAAAAGACTCTCTCTCTCTTACTTTGATCAATCTTCTTCCTTCCCCACCAAACCAGCACCCCTCCATTACCGAAACAGCAAACCTCCACTGATGAATCAGTCACGAATCAAAACACCCATAAACTTTGTCCCTCTCTCTCGTACTCCTCTCTTCAAATCGAACAAATCCTAACTCTTCTTCACCCTATCTTTTCACGAACTCGTCCTCTTCTCTGTGATTTCAATCTCAAAGGATGAGTTCTCCGACGAATATCTCTCTCGGTCAATTATCTATCTCATTCTTAGGTCCTAATCATTTTCCCTCTCTCAGTCGACCACAAGTGAACCCTAACTCATCCCATATGCAACTACAACCACAGAGATCTTCACCGAACCCTATTCATCATTGAAAGTTCCATCGAAAGGCTTCATTGAAATTTGAAGCTTGAACGAACCAGCATTCTTTACTGGGTTTAGTATGTAGTTTCCAAACCAATTTTATCTAAGTAAAACAATTACACATCACAGGAATTACACAGTAATAAGGGCGATTAATTTTAAGAAAGGTGATTCTTCAACAATGGCCTATTTTGAAAAAAAAACAAAAAACAATTCATCATCCAAACCAATATTGGTTTTGAAACCATCAACCAAACCAATATTGATAGTAGAATTTAGTTTACTAGTTAAAGTACTCTTAAAGCAAATCTTTTGTCTTGGTTAGCAAGCACCGCATATGCTACTTAATAACCTAAAGATGCAAATGGCATGTAGTCTATATCACTTAAGCCACACCACTTTAAAAAATTTAAGTGGGTTATTAAATAGAAAAATCACAAATAAAAATTCAAAAAAGTAATCTTGGCGAGAAGTTGTTGGCGAAAGGATATTTTTTCTGACTACTTTATATTATGGGTTAGGGGAAAACTTGCTACCTTTAGAGGAGTATGAGAGAGAGGGAGAGAGTTTCATGGGTATTTTGATTCATGACTAATTCATCAAGGGAGACTTGCTGTTTCGATAACGGAAGGGTGTTGGTTCGGTGGAGAAGGAAGAAGATAGAGCAGAGTAAGAGAGAGAGACTCTCTCTTATTTATTTTGAAAGTAAAATTCTATTGGAGGAGGGAGGTTATTGTAATTTCGATAAACTTATTTATAAATAAGATAAATTGTATGCACAACATGTGACTCATGCTTTACAACTGTAAAGAAAGGTTGTAGCCGTCTGATCTACTAGAATCCAATGGTTGGGATCCTTTGTATAAGATGTTGTCTAGGATTTTGTCAACAGAACGCTACCCATACATGTTATTTGTTCCTTGAAAAAAAAAAAAAATTTTATAAATGTTCCTCGAAATATTTATACTTGATTTTTTTCTTAAATTATTAAAATAATGGAACTATAGGTCCTTTCTTTCTTTCTTTCTTTTTATTATAAAGGATTATTATTTCTTGCCCAATATCTATATCTTAGTATATCTAAAAATTAAGAAAAATAAAATAAAAATTCAATTAAATAATAATCAATGGGATCTAGTATTTCTATATTTCCATATAGTATCTTTTAGAATATTGATTATAATACGAATAATTAGAATATTTTCTTCTAATATGCCCAAACTATTCGTCTTCCATTGATTCGATCGTTTCGACAGAGCTTGGGATCCATATTGGAAATAATCAGAAAGGCAAAATTATTAAAAAAATAATATATAATTTTAAAATGATTAAAATAAAATATTATTTTATAATTATTAAAATAATTATTATTATTGAGAAATTATCAAAAAAAAAAGTAATAAATGGGCATCCAATTGTCGATTTTCAAGTGGAACGAACATGAAAATCGATTGTCCAACCATTGATTTTCAAGTGCCATTAAAAACCTACAATCCAACCACCAATTTTCAACTGAGCCTTGAAAACCAACAGTTGGATTGTCGATTTTTACTATAACGGTCACATTTAAAAAAAAAAAATCTTTGAAGATACCCCATTTTTGCACTCGCCTGATTAATCAACTCGTCAACCAGATTGCGACAGTTCCCAACGTTGGACGATATTCCAATGCTTTATTTTGTTGCTATATATGTTTTAGAAATTCAGATGAGATATCTCAAATAAATAAAATTATAGAAATCACATTACGATAGGAAAATATGACCCCCAAAACATAAAAATCATCATTTTCAGACAAAAAGAAGCTTTACGATAAAAATCACCAAAAATGATCAAATTACCAAAACACCCCTAACATCAAAACATTCCTAGATCCCACATTATGCTTAGGAAAACCCTTTCGAACACATAAAATAATAAATTGAAATCAAATAAACCATTCCACCAATTTTTACCAAGTTTGACAAAATTACGAAAATGCCCCTTATAAGGTTCACAATCATTTTTTACCAAAAAATTCATAAGTGATACAAATCGATATTCCCATCGAATTCCTTACGAAAAATCGATTTCAAAACATACCAGAACATCAAAAAATGACTTGAAATACAAAAGTTCTCTTCAAGGGCAAAACGATAATGTTCAATTTTAAAAATTTTAATTTCAAAATTAATAATTAAAATATTAATTAATGTAAAGTGAAACCTAATAAAATTAAATTAAAATTTTGAACGAAGAAAATCAATCAATCAAGCCCTCAGGCAAAATTTGAGGTGGTTGCCCACTTATTTAAGTTGTGCCCCCTTGATATTTATTAAAAGACCCTTCCATCTAGGGGTCCAAATAATTAAAGATATAATTAGGGGGGTTTTCCAAAAAACTTAAAAATATATTCTTTCATTGTATTTAATATTCAAAATCCTAATTCAAAAATCCTAATAAAACCCTAATTCATTTTATTCTAAAAGACATAATCCAACACCAACTCTACCAAAAAAAACTCTATAAATATAGAGCCTCCACAACCTAATTTCGTAGGATAAAAGAAAACCCTAAGAAAAGTAGGTCAAAAAGTCCCCTAGCCTTCCTCAAACCCTAATTTTGAAGTCCTAACCTTTTACCTATCATCCAAACCCTAGTTTCTGTTAAAAAACTCTCAGAAATCCTCCAAAAAATACCCAGAAACCCTTCAAAAATACCTAGAAATCTATCAAAAAAATTAGGAAACACTCAGATCTAAGAAGAAGTTACTTCATCTTGGAGATCCGAAACGGATCCATTGAAGGAGACAAAGCAAGAAATCTCATACGAAGAGTCTTCCGCCAGCTCTGAGGGAACAAATCGTTGCGATCATCTAGGTATACATTTTATTTTTTATTTTATTTTATTTATTTATTTTAGGTATTTTAGCAATGTAATCTTTTTTGGGGAAATAGTAGAGACCGGCGTTTGTCGAGGGGGGGGTTGGTGCCTGACACTTTCTAACCCCGTAACGTGATCCCCTGACCATAGTTTCTTTTTATTCGTAGATTAATTATTTTTATCTATTTAAAGTCAATGCTCGGTTCCTAGACCATAATAACTAGGTGGTGACTCCCAAACCTCAAAAGTCAAAAATGGATCCACATACCTTGCGGATCGAAGGCGCTTTCAGTGGCGACTCCACTGGGGATAATTGAGGATCAGACTTGAAAAGCCCCAAGTATGGGAAGCATTGCCAGAACAACCTAATTTTTTTATTTTATTTTTAGTTGTTTGTTTCTTTATTTATTTTTATTTTTTTATCATTCTTTTTGCTCGATTATTGATTACTTGTTTAAAATATTTTGTTTTGGCACATTCTTTCTATGATTCAATCTAGGGTCATTTTAGGATGACTCTAAACAATGAAATATTCAAATTGACATATGAATTGAGGATGGAATAATGATGGTTGGGATGAGGAGCCATAGGCTTTTAAAAGATTTTTTTTTTTTGATGAAATTTTTTTTTAGCACGTTAATATGCATGAGTGATAAGTTGTAAAAATAAATTATTTGAGTGATGCACTAAGAAATAAAAAAAATCGTATTTTTTAATGTTGTTCGTGATAAGGAAAGAACTCCAAATATATATATCTATATATATATATATATATATATATATATATATATATATATATATATATATATATATATATATATATATATATATATATACATACGTGATGTGCCATTAGTAGAAAACGTTTTTTTACTATTTCTATCTTCTTCTCCAATGGAAGAAAGAAGGAACAGCCAGAGAGGGATGCCTCATCCCTCTCTCTCCTTTCTCTCCATTTCTCTCTCACTCTCACTCTTTCTCTCGATCTATTAATCTTGAATTATTCTTTAGAAAAAAAACTTGGTTGAATGATTTAAACACCTAATATCACAATTTTATTTCGGTCTCGACGATTTTCTTGAATCAAGTTCTCGAGATAATCATCAAGCAATCGTTCGGATGTGATTTGAAGAAGCTTTCCAATACAAAGATCTCTTTTTGACGAAAGGATAGCGCAAGAGAAATCCAAGTCATAAAGATTCGAACTTTGCATTAATTCTTGAGCTTTTGTTGAAAATTGCTATAAACACCTCATTTTTGCACTTGCCTGATTAATCAACTCGTCAACCCGATTACGACGGTTCCCAATGATGGATGGTTATTCCAAAGCTGTGTTTGTTACCAGATATGTTTCAAAAATTCGGATGAGGTATCTCAAACTAACAAAACTGTAGAAACCACTGTAGACACCCCATTTTTGCACTCTCCTAATTTATCAACTCGTCAACCCGATCGTAACGGTTCCCAATGATGGATGTTCATTTCAATGCTTTATTTTGTTACCAGATATGTTTCAGAAATCCGGATGAGGAATCTCGAATTGACAAAACTTAGAAATCACACTACGCTAGAAAAATACGATCCCAGAAACATAAAAATCATCATCTTGCAAACCAAAAAGAAGCTTCACGATAAAAATCACTAAAAATGACCAAATTATCAAAATAACCCTAGAACCCACGTTACGCTTAGGAAAACTCATTCAAACACATAAAACAATAAATCAAAACTAAATAAATAACTTCGCCAATTTTACAAAATTTGACAAAATTACGAAAATACCCCTCATAAAATTATCAACCATTTTACACAAAAAATTTTATAAATGACAAAAACCAACATTCCCATTGAATTTCCTACGAAAAATTGATTCCAAAACATCCTAGAACATTGAAAAATGACTTAAAACGTAAAAAATCCTCTCCGAGGGTAAAACGGTAATTTTACAACTTTAATAATTAAAATTTTCAAAATTAATAAATAAATCATTAAAAAATGTAAAGTGAAATATTAAAATCAATCAACTAAGACCAAAGTCAAGTAAGGCTAAAGTCAAAACATTAAAGTCAACCAAGAAAGAATAAAGTCAAAGTATTAAAGTCAATCACATAAAACTAAAGTCAAAACCCTAAATAAAAACACTAATCAAGTCAATCTCATATGACTAAAATTCAAAACCCTAAATCAAAATCCTAATCTAAACTAATCAAGTCAATCTCATAAGACTAAAAGTCAAAATCCTAAATTAAAACCCTAAAGACTAAGTCCATCTCATGAGACCAAAGTCTAAACCCTAATTGAAACCCTAATCAAACCCTAATCCTCCTAAAAAACTTTATAAATAGGAGCCTCCACACCCTATTTTCGTATTAAAGAAAAAGTCCTATTAAAAGTAGGTGAAGAAGCCTCAACAACCTTTCCAAAACCCTAATTTTGGAGTCCCAACTCCTTACCTAACACCCCTACTTCGATTTCAGCCTGAAAAACACCTAGGAACCTCTCAAAAACACCCCAAAAATCCACAATAAATTCGAAGCACTCAGATCCAAGAAGGAGATACCTTACCTCGGAGATCAGAAATCATATCCGGAGATATAACGAAGTAAGGAGTACGGTACAAGGAGCCGTTTTCACCAGATCTGAGGGAATAGCACCTTTGCAGATCGAAGGTAAGATTTTTCGTTATTTTTTTAATCTAGGTTTGTCATTAACGATGTAGTTTTATTTGGGATAAGTAGAGACCGGCATTGGCCGGGCGGGGTTGGTGCCTAACACCTTCCAACCCCGTAACATGATCCCCGAATTCAGATTTTCTGTAGTATATTAGTTTATTATCCGTTTTAGAGTCAATTTGGTTCCTAGACCATAATAACTAGGTGGTAACTCCCAAACCTCAAGGGTCAAAAGCGGATCTGCGCACCTCGCGGATTAAGGGCGCTTTCAGTGGCGACTCCACTAGGGACATTGAGGATCAAACTTGAAAAATCCCAAGTATGGGAGCATCGCTAAAATAACCTAGATTTTTTATTATTATTTATTCTTTTTTTATTTGTTTATTCATTGTTTACATCTTTGTTTTTTGTTATTATTTTTTTTTTCGATTATTGAGCATGTGTTTTGATTTTAAATATTTGGCTTCGACATACTATTCTTGTAAGTTAATCAAGGGTCATCTAACGTGATCCTAAATAATGAAGGGTTTCGGAATGGTTGGTTGTATTGAAGATACTATGATGATTGGTGGATCATGTCGCTTGATTTTTTTTACGTGTATAGATTTTCTTTACTTTATTTATTTATTTATTATTTTTTTTAGGGTGTGTGTTTGATCATTGGATAACGTTTTATTTTCTTAGTTTTTTTAATTTTAAAGAAAAAAGGGTGTGTAATTAGTTTTTTTAAATAAAATAATTTTTTTAGTAGTGCTGTCCATTGATAGCAAGAAGAAGAAAAAAAAATTTGACATTTTTTTAAGAGCTTCTGTCAATAGGTGCTGGTGCGTTGGGTGTGCCACAAATAAGTTGTTATTTTCTTGGTTTACACCACTAATACAAGATGATGTGTTTGGTGTGCCATAAACAAAACGGTTTTTAAATCTACACATCGTCTTCTTCATTACTTTTATACCCATTTCCATCGATCTCAACAGAGAGTTGAGAGATTTCTCTTCATCTCTTTGTTTTTTCTTTCCTTCTCTTTGGGTTTCCTCCATCGATTAACCCCAGCCAAACTCCATTCTAAAGATTTGTTTTTTGGGTTTCCCGATTAAGGAACCGGTTACATGGAGAACAAACCGTTTCCTTCGATTGATCTGATTCATCTCGGAGTAGAAAAATCAGAAAGAAAGAGAGAGAGAGATCCGATTGAAATCTCCAAATCTCTCTGCAAAGCAAGAATTCGTGGGCTGCTGGTTTTGATCGGCAATAGACGTGTAAAAGAGTAGGATTTCAATTTTTTTTTTGTTTTAAAAAAAAAAAAAAACAGAGAAAAAAAAATAGTGACCCTACCTGCTATACTCTTTCTTTTACGATCTTGAAACCTCTTGTGAAATTCTAAAGGATTTGACGATCCCTTTTCGGTTAATCGACTGAGTCCCCAATAGTCCCTATTCTTTGATTCTCAAACGAAGAAGGCCAATATCACAATGAGAATGCATTTCGTATGATCACAATCAAGAGATGATTTTTAAAAAAAAAAAAATAAATAAAGAATACGTGATTGAGGGAAAGGTCAAGAATTAAAAAAAAAAAAGGTTTTGTTAGAACAAGAACGATTGTTCTGAGGTCGTCCATAGTGCCTAAAAGAATGAAATAGATAGAGTCTGATTTAACAGAAATGCCCTCGATTTCAAAAAAAAAAAATTCCTTTTTGTTTCATTTTTTTTTCGGATATAATTGGTTACAGAAGAATGACATCAGCGAGTTTGTAAAAGGTTTTGGTGCTCGGTTTTTTGCTGTCATTAACAAATTGAGTTTTTTTTTTAGAACTTCAATAGTGCTGATAATTTTCTTTTGTTGGTACTAAAACATTGATGTAGCAAGGCTTCAAAACGGTGAACAAAATCTATATGCACAAATTTTTATTTTTTTTTTAAAAAGGGGTTATGTGATTTTAGATCTCCATGCTAGCGATTATTCATTTATCCTCGATCCAATGTGCTTTAAAATTCTGAATTATTTTGGACCGTCTAAAATGACCCTTGATTGAAACACATAAAGAAATATGTCGGATTAAATGTTTGTTTCTAACATGGATATATGCTTGATATGCTTATCTTTAATCATGTGATTTGAAAGGTGTTGATCTTGTGATTCGAATAGTGTTGATCTTGATTAAATATTCATGTGATTGAGATAGTGTTTGATTTCGATTAAATATTCATGTAACTCATGTTATAATGATTGGATTGATTGAGTCCATGAGCCCATTTTGTTTGAAAAAGGACCCAGGCACACACCACGTGCACGTTTACTATTTTGCGCACTTACACGTCCCATTTAGCCAACGTGGCACTAGTGCTTGGCCTAATCTCCTTGGAGATGCGACGTCATTCATGAAAACCACAACTCCAGTCACGTACCTTAGGGTATATCAAACTGGGGCATCAATACCGTCTGATCAGGTGATTCTGATAGGTATATTGATGCACCCAGGCTGGAGCGACTTGAGCCTTTGACCTATTGTGAGCCACACAGTCACATGTCCCGATTGCCAACGTAGTACTAGTACGTGGTCGGTCCCCTCGTGGGATGCCAAACAATTTATGAAAACTACAACCCTCAACTCGTACCCGTAGGTATAAAAGATAATCTAAGTATATCAATTGTACTTCTTGGTCAAAACCGGTGCCTAAGCAAGATCTTGCCCCGCTGTACCCTACTGTACGAGGGGGATAGACTACGTCTATTCTAGACGAGAGGTATTTAAGTGTTCTTGCTCTGTATTGTGCGCCACCTCTCAACTGGATATCAAACTGACTGTTTTTGGCTTCAAATAAGTGAGTTGAGGTTTTAGATTATCACCTATACGGTATATCAAACCAAATGTGGCTAGATAAAAATGCCAGGGTGGCCAGATAAAAATGCATTGCACGTAGTAAGCTTAAAGTCTAGAAACCTTTCTTGTAGGTCACGACTCGAACTTATCATGGGTGTTCCCGGGTTGTTCATTGAATGGAATCTTATGAGACTTTGTGATTGATGTGAATGATGTGGATGATGAGATCAGAGTGTGTGATTGTCCTCAAGAATCAGAAATTTTGTTTTTTTTGAAAATTAAATTGGGTGCACCAACCCGATAAGGAATCAATTTCTTGCAAAAATTCAATAATGACCCAGTCCATCTCGATCTAACAATCATGATGGACCGGGCCATTTAAATAGAAATCAAATTTTCAGAGAAGAAAAATGATTTACAAAAGGAAAGTATTTTCCAGAAAAAATGTTTTCCAAAATAAGTGTTTTCCAAGAAAAAAATATTTTCCAAAAAATGTTTCCCATAAGAATAAGACTTTGCAGAAGAAAATTGATATTTTACATGGACCTTGGAAAAGTACTAAAATACCTTTTTGTGTCAAACCAGGATGCTAATCGCAGGCGATAACCCAATCGATCAGTAAGTCAAAACAACCGTCGTAGGGATGCACCCTGTTGAGAAAATCAATTTTGGGAGATTCATGTTGAGGAGTGCTCTTTACTTCCACGAGTTTGAGATAGACTGGAACCTCTTACATGCTATGGCTAAGCGATGGAACCCCCATCTTCATATATTCCATATAGGGTATATGCATTTGTGCCCCACTCACGAGGATTTTTGTGGCATCATGGGGATATCGACTTCAGGACCTCTAGTCAGGCCCTCATTGAAGACCGGATATTCTGGTGACCTCGCCACAAGACTGAACATTTCCAAGGAAGAAGCCAAGGCCTTAGTCCATAACGGGATATTGGACTTAGTACCTTTATTGGGCCCATATCGCTCCCGCAGTCACCCTATCAATGTAAAACCCAAAGCCTGGTGAGCTACTAGAGATTACAGATTATGCTTAAGAATCCTAGCCCAATACATACTGACCTCTAATAGTGATGGCCAAACTATCCCTGAGTCCTTCATAGATATAGCCTCTCAACTCTCACGGAAAACCAATCCAGTACCTCTCTTCCTAGCAGAAAATTTCTCAGGTTTAGATGTCATAAAGAATGGTGAGCGGGAGAATTTCAAAGGAAGCCCCTACTTACTCTATATATGGCTTTGTGATCGCCTCAAAATTGTAGATGTTCCCTCAAACCTCGAATATGGACCAGAACACTTTTCTAAGAGAAACCTGTTAGTACGTCACAACTCTGTCAACGCTTTGAACAAATGGTTAGACTCTCGCCTTGCCTGTCATATCGATTTTAGGTGCCATTGGTGGATGACTGACCCCCTTGTTCTAGGAACCAAAGGATCTTACTATGTCCGTCTGATCGGTTTAGAAGAAACATTATTTTACCATCCTAATCTTATCCCAGAACAGTATAAAGCCTTTACCTCAGCATAAGGCCTTCTTTCCCCCCGAGCCTTTGACTGAAAAGTAAGTACACCTAATTGAGAAAGCTTGGAACAAGCGCACCTTAGGGTATCCAGACGGACCAACAGAATTCAAAGAGCCAGTTGTTAGAGCCAAGAGGGTCAAGCCTGACAGCAATCCTGATGACCGTCAAGACAAAGTCAAGCGTCCATGTAAAAATAGTTCAAGTCAAATTTGTTGAAAGATGTTTTTAATGAGAACGTTTATGTGTCAATCATTTTCAATAAAGCTATTTTTCTTTCAAATAAATATTGATTTCTTCTTTGAATGTTCATTATGTGAATGGATTAATTAATGGATTGGTGCACAAACCTCAATGAAATGATTCCTTAAAATGTTATCAAGAGGATAATATTGAAATTGACTAAATTTACCTTTGATGGGGTCATATATGATTATCATTGAGCCCAAACTCAAGCGTCTACCTCCTAGTTGGAGTCGTAAGTCCAGTCGATTAGAGCGAGCTACAGTACCAAGTCAACAAGCAGAGATGGCTTCAGAATCTGAACTTACAGAGATCCATAAGATCTTGGCAGCTTTTGCCAACGATATCAATAATATAAAAGGCAAAGTGGAAGTATTAGAACAGACCTCAGAATCAACGGCTAATCCCCTAAATGATCCAAAAGGAAAGAAGGTAGAAGAGAGACGTTCATGTAAAGTCTTCGAACTCGACGGAGACAAAGAATATGTTGATGAAAACCCAATGTTAGCTAACAGAATGTCTCAGTTAGAATCAGCTATGAAGAGTATAAAGGGTATCGATGAAATTGCAGCAGGCATTGAAGCTTTGAACCGCATCCCCAGAATCCATTTTCCCGAGAAGTTTGTGATGCCAGAAATGGATAAGTTTAGTGGTATAGGGTGTGCAAAAACACATCTTAAGGTTTATGTTACAAACATGCGCGCTATGGGGCTCAGCGACGAACATATGACGTTGTTGTTTTAGAGAACTTTATCAGGGTCAGCACTACGTTGGCTAATGTCTCAAGATCAAGTTACTGTGGGCACATGGGAGAACATGTCAAAGGCTTTTTGGCATCAGTATAAGTACAGTACCGAGATTGAGACCTCAAGAAGGGATTTGGAAGCAACTAAGCAAAGAAATGGGGAGACATTTACTGATTTCATTTGTCGTTGGAGGGCCAAGACTGCCCAAATGTGGGATAGACCTTCAGAAAAGGAACAAGTAGCGATCATCTTAAAGAACCTCTCACAAGGATATGCTCAGCACTTAGTAGCCCAATATCTCCCTACTTTCGAGTCTTTGTTACCAGCCGGAAGCCAACTTGAGGACGCTTTTGCCTTTGGGATCCTCTCTAACCTTTCGGATAACAAGCTTAAGAAACCCTATGTTTCTAAACCTAGCACCAACCATGTCTACATAGCCAACATGTCAGCTATCCCAGTTCAACCCTCAGTCCGAACTAATAACCAAGCTCACCCAAGTCAACCTCGAACTCCGCGTCAATTTACCAATCTAGGGATGGGTCTCACTGTAGCTTTTCACAAATTGGTGAAAAAATGGCTTCTTACTCCTATCCAACCCCGACCTCTACCTAATCCCTTGTCAGCTAGACACAATTCTAACTTGTTTTGTGAATTCCATCAAAACCCTGGCCATCACACGGATCAATGTATTACCTTACGCCATGCCATTCAAAACCTGATCGACAACAAAAAAGTCACAATCCCTAGCCCATCGAATGTCACCACTAATCCACTACCTACCTATTAACCTCCACCAACTTTGAACATGGTTTCTTACACACCATTACCATTCGACCCTATCTCTCTTATCCATCCCATCCAAGGCAAACCGCCTAGTTACCCCCTTGCCGGGATAGCTTTCACTGATGAGATTTTCATCACAAATTGTGAACCATTTGATTTAACCTCAGATGATACATATTGTTTATCCCCGCCTCGATACAGTAGTCCCGCATTCACCAGTTACTTGTTGGCTCAGATGAACTTGAAAAGTCTTGTATCTTTGACAGATGAAGATCCATACTTGCTGACTGAAGAAGATGAGCCCTACTCTCTCTCCTGTGATGAAGTTAGACATATGACTCGAGGGGGAAGAGTTTTTAAGCCACAATAACTTTGTGTTGATAATCCGGCAGCCCTGGCAAGAAAAGAAAGAGAAGATTTTATCACAGAAAATATTGAAGAAAATAACTCCGTAATCAAGCAATTGAAGAAATCAGGAGCCAACATCTCAGTCTGGGATTTACTTATGGCTTCCACTGCCCATAGGGAGGCTGTTCTCAAAGTAATAAGTACAGCCCAAGTCTCCCTTGATACTTCTCCAGATCAGCTGGCCAACATAGTAGGGGCGACCTATGTGGAGAATATCTTATCCTTCTTAGACTCCTAGCTCCCAAAGGAATGAGCAAACCACACTAAGCCATTGCACATCATAGTTGACTGTAATGGGATGATGGTACCTCTGGTATTGATTGATAATGGGAGTGCATTGAATGTTTGCCCTTTGAAGACTGCCACTTGCCTTGGGTTTAAAACTGAAGATCTCAAGCCTACTAATCAAGGGGTTAGGGCCTATGATAACACCAAAAGGAATGTATTGGGAATTCTGCACCTTCGATTGTCTACGGGCATAGCTGAATTTCTGGCAGAATTTCAGGTCATAGACATCCAGTCCTCCTTTAATCTGTTATTAGGAAGACCGTGGCTACACCAAATCAAAGCCATACCTTCTACGCAACGTCAGAAGGTCAAGTTTATCAAGGATGAGCTAGTGATTACTCTCCATGGAAATCCTGAAATTGTAGGGATTATAAACAGTACTGAAGCTAAGGATGAGCCGTTGCTTGAGATCCAGCCAGAACAATAGGGAGTAGAGCTCAATGGATTCGAGTTTGAAAATATATGTTCAATCCAATGGGATCAAGCCATGAGAGAATATTTTTCAATGGAAAATACTTCTAACTGTAACATGGCCAATATATGCAAGAACATGAGATTTTTCCCTGGTATGGGCTTAGGTCACAAGCAATAAGGTATTAAAGAGGCACCAGTGATTAAAGAGGTCATCGGCACATTCGGACTAGGATATAAGCCTACTAATGAAGATTGGGCCCAATACTGGAAGACAAAGCGGGACAAGAAAATTGCGAAAAGACAAAGATGCACCACGGATCTCATCAAAATGAAGTCCTATCGTAAGACCCTTAATGGCTATTTTGTGAAGGAAGGAAAAGATTTCTGTTATTGTGGGTTTCCCGAACCATTCATTAACCACATTACAGGTACTCGTCTGCCGGGGTTTGAGATCTTCTTTGGTATGGATTGGCTTGAAAAGGAAGCAAGCACAGAAGCTGAAGAGAAGAAAATTGAAGACTAGCAGCTCGATCTGGACTCCCTCAACATTGATCAACTATTCATTGAAGATCACAGTGTCCTGGTGTTGTCAACTGAGAAGGGGATACCAAATTCTCAGTCTACAATCAAACCCGCTGTTGGGTATCTCTCTAGCTATCATGTAATTAGTCCTGTATTGCATGTCAAGACTGGGTCTGTCAGTCCCCTTAGTCCTGTTCAGTCTGACATACCAGATGAGTCATTTGTTTCTGCTGAGTCAAGTAAGTCCATTATTTCTGTTAAATTTAGTGAGTCTATCAAGTCGGCAATGAGTCCTGTTACCCCATCTCTTTTTAATGAAATGAAAGAAATTTTCGATTACCCCGAGCGCAATAATAATTTAACTAATAATCTGACTTCGGAGGGAAAATCTTCTGATGAAGAACCTCTCCCCGAGATAATCAAATTACTTGAACAAGAAAATGAACGTCGGGCTCAACCTCCAATGGAGGAAGTAGAGGTTATCAATCTCGGAACAAAAGAAAATCCTCAAGAGATTCGGATTGGGATCACATTATCCCCCGATGAACGCAAAGGGATAGTAGAGTTGCTCAGAAAGTTCAAAGACGTGTTCGCGTGGTCTTGTGAGGATATGCCAGGAATAAGCACAGACATTGTTCAACATCGGATTCCGTTATATCCAGATGCTCGACCCATTAAACAGAAACTTCGACGTATGAAGCCGGAATGGACTCTGAAAATTAAAAAAGAAGTTACGAAGCAAATTAACGCTGGATTTTTGGAAGTAGTAGAATACCCTGAGTGGATCGCCAATGTCGTCCCGGTACCGAAAAAAGATGGAAAAGTCAGAATGTGTGTAGACTTCAGAGACCTAAACAAAGCAAGCCCAAAAGAAAGTTTTCCTTTACCACATATAGATGTTCTAGTAGATAGTACAGCGGGGCATGCTTTATTATCCTTTATGGACGGCTTTTCGGGGTACAATCAGATAAAAATAGATCCTCGGGATATGCAAAAGACGTCGTACATTACACAGTGGGGAACTTTTTGCTACAAGGTTATGCTTTTTGATTTGAAGAATGCCAGAGCCACTTATCAAAGAGCAGCCGCGACTCTACTACATGACATCATACACAAGGAAGTTGAAGTCTATGTAGACGATATGATAGTCAAATCCAAAGACTGACTAGGGCACGTTGCGGCATTAGAAAAATTTCTCACAAGGATTCAAAAGTACAAACTCCGCCTCAACTCGCAGAAATGTGTGTGGAGTAACTTCTGAAAAATTATTGGGATTCGTGGTCAGTCAAAGAGGGGTCGAAGTAGACCCTATGAAGATTAAAGTTATCCAAGAGATGCCATCGCCGGTAACTGAAAAGTAAATTCGAGATTTTTTAGGAAGAATCCAGTATGTCAGCAGATTCATCGCTCAACTCACCAACATCTGCGAACCTATTTTCAAGCTTCTCAAAAAGAATGAACCAACAGTTTGGAATGAGCAATGTCAAAGGCCTTCGACCAAGTCAAGGAATATCTCTTGAATCCACCTATTTTGGTTCCACTAACACCGGGTGAACCACTTCTTCTTTATCTGTCAGTCACAGAAGAAGCTATGGAATGCATGCTTGCACAGTATGACAAAGATACTCACAAAGAAATGGCTATCTACTACATCAGTAAAAAGATGTTAGAGTATGAACGAAAGTATTCAGTCCTGAAAAAAACTTGTTTGGCACTAGTATGGACTACTTAGAGACTTCGACACTATATGCTATCTCATTCAATTATCTTGTTATTTGGGATGGATCCTCTCAAGTATCTATTCGAGAAACCGGCACTGACGGGGAGAACCGTACGATGGTTATTGTTGTTATCAGAGTTTGACATCACGTACGTTACACAGAAATCCATCAAGGGGAGAGTTGTAGCAGAATACTTGGCAGATCACCCAATAGCAGAAGGAATAAGGCCTATTGATCAGTTCCCATATGAGAACATTTTACATGTTGAAGAAGAGCCTCAGAACCAAACATGGCAGTTGTATTTCGATGGAGCCACCAATCAGAATGGGTATGGAATAGGGGCAGTCATGTTTTCTCCGGAAGGATGCCACATTCCGATCGCTATTAAGTTAGCCTTCTCTAACACCAATAACACAGCCGAATATGAAGCATGTATCGCTGGACTTGAAGTCGCTTTGAATCTTGGCATTACAGAAATTGAAGTTTTGGAGATTCAGCCTTGGTCATACACCAGTCATTGGAAGAATGGAAGACTATGGACGAAAAACTAAAACCTTATCATGAGTATTTATTAAACCTAGTGAGTAAGTTTAAAGCTATTATGTTCCAACACGTTTCAAGGGAAGATAATAGATTTGCCGACTTCTTAGCCACTCTATCTTCAATGATCCATTTGTCCCCTGGCATTGAATTGAGGCCGATCACTGTTGAAGTCAAAGACAAACCTGCATATTGCTGTCAGATCAATATTGCTACTCGACTACCTGATGGAAAGCAGTGGTACACAGATATTAAAAATGTGTTGGAAAAATAAAAATTCTCAGAAGAAGCATTGAGGAAGGAACGACAAGCCTTACTAAGATTAGCATCTCAATTCATCCTGTGCGCAGGAAGTTTATACAAAAGGTCTTATGATGGGATTCATTTGTCGTGAGTCGATGAAGATCAAGCTGAACAGATAATGGTTGAACTATATTCACGAGAATGTGGCCCTCACATGAGTGGGAAAATGTTAGCTTAGAAAATTATGAGACAAGGGTACTACTGGCCTACAATGGAAACAGATTGTCATCACATGGTCAGGACCTGCCACAAATGCCAAATACATGCAAATCTCATACATGTGCCACCTTCTCGATTAGTTGGCCTGACTTTACCATGGCCATTCTCAGTTTGGGGAATTGACATTATTGGTAAAATATCGTCTAAAGCATCAAACGGGCATGAATACATTTTGGTTGCTATTGATTATTTTACTAAGTGGGTCGAAGCTGCCTCTTATGCTGTCCTCACTGTGTCTCGAGTTGTAAAGTTTATCCAAACGAATATCATCAGCCGGTACGGGGTACTTTCGGAACTGATTTCTGATAACGGGTCACATTTCAAGGCTGAGGTTATTACTTTGTGTTCAAAGTTAAAAATCTAACACCACAAATCATCTCCTTACCGCCCTCAGACTAATGGAGCAGTCGAAGCAGCTAATAAGAATCTTAAGACTATCATAAGGAAAATGTGTTAATCACATCGAGATTGGTATGAAAAATTGTCATTTGCACTATGGGCATATCGAACTTCAATTCGATCCTCTACTGGAGCTACTCCCTATTCCTTAGTGTATGGCATGGAAGCCGTTTTGCCAGTTGAAATGGAAATTACATCTCTCAGGGACTTGTTGGAAAGTCAGTTGTCAGAAACAGATTGGGTTCGCCAGCGGTATGAAGAATTGAATTTGATCGAAGAAAAACGACTAAGAGCTTGTATCACGTGCAAGCTTATCAAAGAAGAGTCGCCCATGCATTTGACAAAAAGATCAAGGCCCGTCACTTACAAGTCGGGGATTTAGTACTCAAAGAGAATCGGGTACCTATCTTTGATCCTAGAGGGAAGTTCAAACCAAATTGGGGAGGTCCGTACATCATTAAGGAGATATTACCAGGAAAAGCTGTCAGGCTTTAAGATTATGATTGAATCGAGTTACTAGAACCAACCAACCTTAATCAAATCAAACGGTACTACATTTAAGGAGGTCATTTTTGGCCGAATCAATTTTTCTACTACCCAGTTCATTGTCTCCTTTCTCAACCCCTTTGCAGCCTGTTCAAAAAAAGAGAAAAAATATGCCTTTTACTTCTTAGCCTGATTACCTAACCCAGGGGAGGGAAAATTCGAACTACGTTTTGGTCTCATCCCAAAATTCTGGGGTACGTAGGCAACCTGAGAAGTTACTTCAGGCCCGACCACAAAAAAAATAGATTCCTCGAAAAAATCTAGAAAGAGTTCAAAAGAAAAAAAATTTCTTCAAAAAAAGAAAAGAAAATTCAAGAAAAAATGTTAAATGAAATGCCACACAAGGGCCATTTGGGTTTTTGAGCCTGAAAATTCCTTTCTTTTTATATCCAATCCTAAGCTCACCTATAAAAGTCCTCCTAAGTACTGTACGAAAAGTCAAGGAAGATAGCAAAGCATGATCAGACAATAACTCTAGAAGTTCAAAAAGATAAAAAATAATAAAGCCTGCTAAGTTGAAAATCTGAAAAGGGCGACGTAGACAAAAATTAAGGCAAACTCGCAAGGTTGAAAATCTGAAAGGATAACTTTGGCAACAATAAGAGCCAAGAATAAAGAAAGAGCTCGCTAGATCGAAAACCTGAAAAGGCGATCTAGGCAAAAGTTAGAGCAAGCTCGCTAGATTGAAAACCTGAAAAGGCAATCTGGGCAAAAGTTAGAGCAACAAAGAAAAAGAGAAGAAAATCTCAAGCTGAGAGCGGTTCAAGCTGAAACATCAGAAGTCCGAATAATCAAGTTCAATACTTAGCTTAAACCAAGCATAAATTCGGAAGCCACAAGTATCTTGTCTACGATCGATCTGAAAATTCTTACTTCCCCAAGTGTACCAATGATGAGAAGGGTGAATTCTATGATGAGTCTCAAAAGGAAATATTTTGTTCTCTTGAGCTTGACTCAAAATCTTCAATAAAATTAATCAAAATTAAAAGTTGGATCTTTATTGCGCTTGTGGTAATCAAATATTTCAAACCGTCATACAAGGGACATTTTTCTTTTTTCTCTAAATATGTAATTTCCCCCCTTATACCAGGGGCATTTTTTTTTATGATGCGTTCAATTATTTTCAATACCATGTTTATTGCCAAACTAGGGACATTTTGTTTTTGAGCAATGTTAATCTTAAAAGATAATAGGAACCCCAAAGTTAAGGTTACCCTCTTGATAACAGTTTTTCAAAAAACTCCTAAGGTTCAAACTCAGGTTTTAAATTCATAAAATTTTTGGATAAAACTTGGAGGTTCAACCAAATGCATTTTGGATCTCACATAGGAAATAGGGCATTCATTTTGCCCCAGATCTATTCATTCCCAGATTCAATCCTTTTTTCTAGGTTCATTTTTTCCAGATTTATTCTTTCATTCTCAGTTTTACTCAGTCAGATGCCACCGAGGGCTTTCTCAGAATTATGCACAGTTACCGCCGAGGGTTTTCTCCGAACTATGCTCAGATGCTGTCAAGGGTTTTTTTGAATTTTGCTCAGTTGCCGCCGAGGGTTTTCTCGGAACTATACTCAGATACCGCCGAGGGTTTTCTAGAAACTATGCTCAGATGCCGCCAAGGGTTTTCTCGGAACTATGCTCAGATGCCGCTAAGGTTTTTCTCGGAACTATGCTCAGATACCGCCGAGGGTTTTCTCGGAACTATACTCAGATGCCTCCAAGTGTTTTCTTAGAATTATGCTCAGATGCCGCCAAGGGTTTTCTTGGAATTATGCTCAGATGCCATCGAGGGTTTTCTTAGAACTATGCTCAGATAACACCAAAGGTTTTCTTGGAATTATGCTCAGATACCGCCGAGGGTTTTCTCGGAATTATGCTCAGATACTGCCGAGGGTTTTCTCGGAACTATGCTCAGATACCGTCGAGGGTTTTCTCGGAATTATGCTCAGATGCCGCCAAGGGTTTTCATGGAATTATGCTCAGATGCCGCCGAGGGTTTTCTCGGAATTATGCTCAGATGCCGCCAAGGGTTTTCTTGAAATTATGCTCAGATGCCACCAAGGATTTTCATGGAACTATACTCAGTTACTGCCGAGGATTTTCTCGGAATTATGCTCAGATGCCGCCAAGGGTTTTCTTGGAATTATGCTCAATTTATATTCACTTCATGCTCAGTTTTGACTCATTTCCAACTCAAACTCTTCGAAATCTATCTCAGATTTTGAGTCCACACACTTGCACAATTGTTACATCAGTCAAGGAGAATTTTCTAAAATTCAAGGATCTGACACTACCAGTGAGAGCTAGCGCTCAAGGACCTGACATTTTTCTAATTCGGAGAGAGTTTTATCCTCAAGGATTCGAACATCCCGACGAATTGCTAAATCAGGCTGCAAAATGAACTGTCACTAGCTTTGGCATTCAGATATCGTACTATCTACCAAAATAGATTTGCCATCTAGTTTGCTTCAACCCTCTGCCAAAGAGGGGCATCTGTAGACACCCCATTTTTGCACTCGCCTGATTAATCAACTCATCAATCCGATCGCAACTGACAAAACTTAGAAACCACGCTACGCTAAGAAAATACGACCCCAGAAACATAGAAATCATCATCTTGCAAACTAAAAAGAAGCTTCGCGATAAAAATCACTAAAAATGACCAAATTACCAAAATACCCATAACATCAAAACAACCCTAGAACCCACGTTACGCTTAGGAAAACCCATTCAAACACATAAAACAACAAATCAAAACTAAATAAAGCACTTCGCCAATTTTCACAAAATTATGAAAATACCCCTTATAAAATTCAAGACCATTTCACACAAAAAATTTCATAAATGACAAAAACCAACATTCACATTGAATTCTCTACGAAAAACTGATTCCAAAACATCCTAGAACATTGAAAAACGACTTAAAACGTAAAAAATCATCTCCGCGGGTAAAACGGTAATTTTACAACTTTAATAATTAAAAATTTTGAAATTAATAAATAAATCATTAAAAAATGTAAAGTGAAACATTAAAATCAATCAACTAAGAACAAAGTCAAGTAAGGCTAAAGTCAAAACATTAAAGTCAACCAAGAAAGAATAAAGTCAAAGTATTAAAGTCAATCTCATAAGACTAAAGTCAAAACCCTAAATCAAAACACTAGTCAAGTCAATCTCATAAGACTAAAAGTCAAAACCCTAAATCAAAATCCTAATCTAAACTAATCAAGTCAATCTCATAAGACTAAAAGTCAAAATCCTAAATTAAAACCCTAAAGACTAAGTCCATCTCATGAGACCAAAGTCTAAACCCTAATTGAAACCCTAAAAGAAACCCTAATCAAACCCTAATCCTCCTAAAAAACTTTATAAATAGGAGTCTCCACACCCTATTTTCGTATCAAAGAAAAAATCCTAGGAAAAGTAGGTGAAAAAGCCTCCACAACCTCTCCAAAATCCTAATATTGGAGCCCCAACTCCTTACCTAACACCCTTACTTCAATTTCAGCCTGAAAAACACTTAGGAACCTCTCAAAAACACCCCAAAAATCCACAACAAATTCGAAGCACTCAGATCCAATAAGGAGATACCTTACCTCGGAGATCAGAAATCAGATCCGGAGATAGAACGAAGTAAGGAGTACGATACAAGGAGCCGTTTTCACCAGATCTGAGGGAATAACACTTTTGCAGATCGAAGGTAAGATTTTTCGTTATTTTTTTAATCTAGGTTTGTCATTAGCGATGTAGTTTTATTTGGGATAAGTAGAGACCGGCATTGGCCGGGCGGGGTTGGTGCCTAACACCTTCCAACCCCGTAACATGATCCACGGATTTAGATTTTCCATAGTAGATTAGTTTATTATCCGTTTTAGAGTCAGTTTGGTTCCTAGACCATAATAACTAGGTGGCGACTCCCAAACCTCAAGGGTCAAAAGTGGATCCGCGCACCTCGCGGATTAAGGGCGCTTTCAACCACGTTACGCTAGGAAAGTATAACCCCAAAAATATAGAAATCATCATTTTTCAGACAAAAAGAAGCTTTACGATAAAAATCACTGAAAAATGATTAAATTACCAAAATACCCCTAATCTCAAAACATCCCTAAAGCTTACATTATGCTTAGAAAAATCCTTTCACATATATAAAACAACAAATCGAAACCAAATAAACCATTTCACCAATTTTCACAAAATTACGAAAATGCCCCTCATAAAGTTTACGACCATTTTGCACAAACAATTTTATAAATGACCCAAACCAATATTTTCATTGAATTTCTTATGAAAAATCGATTCCAAAACATTTTGGAACATTGAAAAATGATTTAAAACGTAAAAAGTCCTCTCCGAGGGCAAAATGGTAATTTTATAATTTTAATAATTAAAATTTTAAAAATTAATAATTAAAACATTAATTAATGTAAAATGAAATCCTAATTAAAATTAAAGTCAATCAAGTAAGACTTAAGTCCAAATCTTAAAATCTAGTTAATTAAGTAAAACTTAAGTCAGAATCCTAAAATCAAGTCAATCAAGTAAGACTTAAGTTAAAATACTAAATTCTAGTCAATCAAGTGAGACTTAAGTTAAAACCCTAATCAATCTAATAAGATCAAAGTCAAACCTTAACCCTAATAGAATTCTAATTAAACTCTAAAACCCTAATAGAATTATAATTAAACTCTCAAACTATTGAAAAGAAATATAATCTAACTCTAAAACTATATAAAAGAAATATAATATAACTCTAACTCTATCTAAAAAGCTCTTAAAAAAATCTATAAATAGGGGTCTCTACAACCTATTTTCGTAGGTCAAAATAAACTCTAAGAAAAATAGGTCAAAAAGCTTTCCTAACCTCCTCGAAACCCTAATTTTGAAATCCTAACTCCTTACCTAACATCCATACCCCAACTTTAGCTCAAAAAACATCCAGAAACCCTTCAAAAATACTCAGAAATCCATAAACAAATCAGAAAGATTCAGATCTAAGAAGGAGGTACTTCGTCTTGCAGATCTTAAGCCAACCCGGTGATAGAACGAAGCAAGGAATATTAATCAAGGGGATCTCTCTGTCAGGTCTGAGGGAACCACCATTGCAATCATTAAGGTAAATATTTTTTATTTTTTATTTAGGTCTTTTTAGCAATATAGTCTTCTTGGAAAATAGTAGAGACTGGCGTTTGCCGGGCGAGGTTGAGGCCTAACACCTTCCAACCCCGTAACTTAATCCTTGGACTTAGTTTTGATAGATTAATTGTTTTATCCTTTTAGAGTCGATGTTCGGTTCCTAGACCGTAATAACTAAGTGGCGACTCCCAAAACCTCAAAAGTCAAAAGCAGATCTGCGCACCCCGCGGATCGAGTGCGCTTTCAGTGGGGATTCCACTGGGGATTGTTGAGGATCAAACTTGAAAAGTCCCAAGTATGGGAACATTGCCAAATCGACCTAGTTTATTTATTTATTTATTTAGTTTGATTTATTTTATTTGTTTATTTATTTATTTTTATCTTTTATTTTTTTCGTGGCTTGATTGTGGATTATTTATTTGGATTTTGGGTATTGTATTTTTGTTTTTGATCCAATTAATAGTCACTTTTTGATAACCCTAAACGATGAAAGATTCAAACTGACATATAAATTGATGATGGAATCATGGTGATTGGGATGAGAGTCATGGATTTTACCTTCTTTTTTTTTAATTTGGATGAAAATTTTTTAGCACGTTACTATGCATAGGTGGTGAGTTGTGAAAATAAATTATTTGTGAGTGATGCATAAAGAAACAAAAACGTGCCTTTTTTTAATGTTGTTCGTGATGAGGAGAGAATTCTAAGAAAAAAATCAGAAAAAAATATTTAAAAAAAATATTTTTTTTGCGTAGTGTGTCGTTAGCAGAAATCCATTTTTGCTTTTTTTCTATCTTCTTCTCCACAAAAAAGATGACGAAAATTAGCAAACAAAGAAAGACGTTTCTCTTTCTTTCTCTCTCTCTCGTCTCTTCCTCTTCTATTATCTCGTCGTCATATTTGGTATTTTTGTCTAGATCTTTGATTTTTGTCCCCTTCTATCATCCTCAACAAGAAAAATCTGAAAATGAAAACTGTCTAAGATTTGTTCAATATCAGATTCCTATTTTGGTTCTTAATGAAGGGGCGAATCATGGTGGAAATCAGTTTGTATTAACTATGTATGTTGGAGACCTAGAATCGAATGTAACAGATTCGCGGCTCTATGATCTGTTTAGCCAACTTCGTCAGGTCATGTCAATTCGCGTTTGCAGGGACATCAACACTCACAGATCCCTTGGTGATGCTTATGTTAATTATAACAATACTCAAGATGCGGCAAAGGCATTGGATGTTTTAAAATTCACTCCTCGACACTATCTTGTATCCTCCTCCTACGCCCCTCCGATTTGCTTCACTTTTACACTTGAAGTTGTAATGGCAGTCAAGTTTGATTGATTGTTAGTTTTTTTTTTTTTAAGATATTAGAATAAACTAATGTAATGGATCACATACTTGAGATGGGTTCGATGGCTAGGGATTTTGAAGAGGCGGAGGAACATGTTCTTGATCCACTGCAAGTGGTGATTTTGTTGAACAGTTTGCTTGATTCGTGGCAATCGAGAATGTGTATGATCGTGAATATGGATGATGATGATTTGAATCTAGAGAATTCGAGTCTGTAGTTGTGAAAGGGCCCTCGATCCGCGGGGTGCGCGGATCCACTTTTGACCCTTGAGGTTTGGGAGTCGCCACCTAGTTATTACGGACTAGGAACCGATCAATGACTCTAAACGGATAAAAACTAATCTAAAACCAAAAAAACTGAATTCGGGGATCAAGTTACGGGGTTGGAAGGTGTTAGGCACCAACCCCGCCCGGCCAAAGCCGGTCTCTACTAAATTCCTAAGTAAATTACATTGCTAAAACCTAGATAAGAAAATAAATAAAAATAAAAGGTTTACCTTTCCGATGGCAAGGACTTGGTTCCCTCAGATCTGACAAAAAGAACTCCTTGTACCGTGCTCCCTTGCTTCGTTCTGCTTCCGGATTTGACTTCGGATCTCCGAGGCAAGGTATCTCCTTGTTTTTTGAATCTGAACTCTTCAAGTTCGTTGCGGATTTGGGGATGTTTTAAGAAGGCTTTTGGGTGTTTTCTAGACTAAAATTGAAGGAAAGATGTTAGCTAAGGAGTTGGGGCTCCAAAACTAGGGTTTATAGGGGGCTAGGGGAGCTTTTAGACCTAATTCTCTTAGGGTTTATAATTTGATACGAAAATAGGGTGTGAGCACCTCTATTTATAGATGTTTTTAGGGGTTGATTTGGATAGAGTTAGTGTTTAATTAGAGATCTTTTAATTAGAGTTGTGTTTTAATTTGACTTGTTTTAGGTAGAATTGCGTTTTAATTAGAATTATTTTAGGTAGAATTATTTTTAAGTTAGAACTCTATTAGATAGAGTTATTATTTAATTAGAATTCTATTATGACTTTTGGTCTTATTTGATTGACTTTTATTGTTTTGACTTCAGTCTTAATTGATTGACTTTCAATATCTTGACTTCAGTCTTGCTTAATTGACTTTAATTTTGACTGTAGTCTCACTCGATTGACTTTAATACCTTGACTTCAGTCTTGCTTGATTTACTTTTAATTTTGGAGAATCCTCTTCCATTATTTCTTTAATTCTTTGGACCCCCAAATGGAGGGGTCCTTAAAGAAATATCCCACGAACCCTCAACAATTTTGCATGAGAGCCCGATTGATCGATTTTTTAGGTTCAAAATTTTAAATTAATTTCATTAATGCTTAAATTTAATTATTTAATGTTTTATTTATTAATTTCGAATTTTTTAATTATGAAATTACCGTTTTGCCCCCGGAGAGGACTTTTCACGTTTTAAGTTGGTTTTTAATGTTCTAGGATGTTTTAGAATCGATTTTTCGTAAGGAATTCAATGAAAATATTGGTTTGTGTCATTTATGAAAATTTTTATGTGAAATGATTGTGAACTTTATGAGGGGCATTTTCGTAATTTTGTCAAATTCTGTTAAAATTGGTGAAATGATCTATTTGGTTTTAATTTGTTATTTTATGTGTTCGAGAGAGTTTTCCTAAGCGTAACGTAGGCTCTAGGGTTGTTTTGATGTCAGGGGTATTTTGATAATTTGATCAATTTTTAGTGATTTTTATCGTAAAGCTTCTTTTTGGTCTGCAAGATGATGATTTCTATGTTTCTGGGGTTGTGTTTTCCTAGCGTAGCGTGGTTTCTAAGGTTTTGTCAGTTCGAGATACCTCATCCGGATTTCTGAAACACATCTGGTAACAAAATAAAGCAACGGAATACACATCCATCATTGGGAATCCTTGCGATCGGGTTGACAAGTTGATTAATCAGGCGGATGTAAAAATGAGGTGTCTACAAGTTGAGAATCGAAGGAGATTGGCGGAAGTAAAATTCTTTTGATGAAAAAAGAGGAGAACCGATCTTGAAAAAGAAACAGGAAAAAAAGGTTTTATTTTTTTTAAAGGGAACTTGTTCATGTGGAAAGCAAGGTCGTCATCAAAATGATTGCCCTCGTAAGAATAAGGATTAATTTGGAACAAAAGAGAGAACAAGAAATGGGGATGATCTTTGAATTTCGATCAATTGTTTATGTGGGTGTCTTTCTTCTTATTAGGATTTAGGATTAAGATTATTCTACTTTATTTGCTAATTAATATGTTTTACAAGCAAGGCAATGACAATTTTTTTTTTTTTTAAGAAAAAAAAAAGAGTTTTTTGTTTGATTTAACAACATAGAATTAAAAAAAAAAATTTATTTCGTTTTGTTCATGTGCCAAAAAAATCATGACTCTTTATCTCAACAATTATCATTATGTCCTCAATTCAATATTTGTGGAAATTTCAATTTGTTTAGGGTCACCCAAAAACGACCCTTGATTGGACCGTAAATAAAAACAAAAAGAGTCCTTTTGTTTTAGTTTTTGTTTCAAATTTATTTTAAAAAGACAAAATAAATTTGTTCTTGTGATTGGCCAATGATTGATTATTCTTGTGTTATAATTTTTGCCCACTAATATGCTATATCTTGATATATATATATATATATATTTGATATACATACTTTGATTTCAATTTTGATGTTATGGATATTGTTTGTATTTCTTGATCAATAGTTGAAATCCATATTCTTGTGATCTAATCTGGCCCCCAGAGCCCATTAATTTCGAAAAATGCCCCGGGCATACCCCACTTTACTTTGCACACACAACTAGCATGTTTATTTTGTTGCATTACAACTTGCATTTTCCTTTATATCAAAAGTGGCACTAGTGCATGGCCCGGCCTCTTTGGAGATGCGATGTTATTTATGAAAACCACAACTCCAGTCACGTACCTTAGGGTATATAAAACTGGGGCATTAGTACCATTTGATCAGGTGACTCTGAAAGGTATATCGATGCACCCATGCTGGGGAGACTTGAACCTTTTGTCCTATTGTAAGCTGCACAATCACATGTCTCGATTGTCAACGTAGTACTAATACGTGGTCGGTCCCCTCGTGGGAAGTTAAACCATTTATGAAAGCTACAACCCTAGACTCATATCTATACGGTATATCAAAGATAATCCAAGTTCGTCAATTACACTTCTTGGTCAAAATCAATGCCTAAGCAAGATCCTACCCCGTTGTACCCTACTGTACGAGGGGGATAGACTACGTCATTTCTAGACTAGAGGTATTTAAGAGAGCCCTTGCTCAACATTGTGCACCACCTCTCAATTGGGGATTAAACTGACTGCTTTTGACATCAGAGATTTGGGTTGGAGTCTTAGATTATCACCTATATGATATATCAAACCAAGTTACCACGTACCGTCTAATTGAGCATGCTCGAGACGTATATATAGGTGAAACTTGGGCAATGGTGGCCAGATAAATTGCATTGCACGTAGTAAACCTAGAGTCTACGAGCCTACCTATAGGTCATGACCCGAACTAACTATAGGTATTCCCGGGTTGCTGTAATCAATCCAACCAACAGGTAAGTGGGCGGACCGATCCAGACCGTTCAAAACCAGCAATATCGGTCCAACCCAATGTGTGAAATGTAAATCAATTGGCCCAATCGACAAATGCATCAAACTAATCAATACTAAACCGGTTGGATCAATTGATTTTACTTTCAAAGATTCAGACTATTTTATACAAAAAAGATTCGATCTTAGGGTCAAATTATTTTATCTAATCAAAGGCTCAATCCTAATCAGGAGTAGACCGATTTCTAACCTTTCTCACCTTCTTGGTTACTATAGACTTATAGTGCAATTGGATTCAATGTTTCCCACCGGACTTAAGCTAATCATATGGTTAAGAATCAAACTTTCAGAATCAATAGTTAATCTTGGTGTACTTCCACTCAGGTGATAATTGGTCCCAAACGTTCTAAACCTCCATCTGTGCCACTTTGGGTCCATCAAAAGAGTCATCTAGGCAAAGTACTAATGTCAAGTCCAAGAAGTCTACCCTTGCACCATAGTATTATGTCCATCCATCCATAAGGATCTTCTCGCTTTATACATAAACATCCCTGAGTTTTCTTTTAGTTTCAGTTCAGTTTTCGTCAGTCTTTTCAGTTACTTTAGTCTTTCTTTAATTTTCGAGTTCTAGTCGAGTTTGTCAATCTATGTTTTTTTAATTCTAATAGAATAAAGAAGCTTCTGATTATCATGCGTGTAATAATTATTTGAGCATAATATCTAACATGAGGATTGACTTAGAGTTCACTAATCAAACTTAATAAATATTGGAATTAAAGAATACACTCAAGAAGTGCAAATTGGTGATACATTATCTTCAGGGGAATATGAGAGAATAATAAATTTACTTGAGAAATTCAACAATGTTCCTGCATGGTCTCATCATAATAGATTGCACCAAAATAAATCAAGACATAAAGTCGAGAGTGAACTTCAAAGTCGAAATTCATCGGTCAAGAATGATGTAGATGAAACCATCAACAAAGGTGTTAAGATCTACAAGAAGGGATCCATCATGTTTTTCACTCGAGAGAAAAAAGTTCTCATTCGTAAAAGAATATGAGATTTTCTTCGAAGTTTTGGAAAGGGTTGAACGAGTCAATGTCAAATACAAATAACTCAATCACACTCAATTTCGTAAAAGGAGACTGAAGATTTTTCCTTTTCAAAAGAAGACTTTACTTGACAGAGCAATCCAGATACCGAGTTCTTGAAACTTTGACCAATTCAAGTAGCAATACACCAAATGAGGCCTCCTTTGGTCGAACAATTTCCCTGTCTTACAAAAAAAAAGATAATTTTCTTTAGTCCCTCGCAGCCTCTAAAAAAATCAAATAGCATGTTTCTTTCTAAACCACACCAACCAACCTCGGGAAGAAAGTCTAAGTATGGACTACGTTTTGACCTAATCCCAAAAGAAAAAAGAAATATTTGGGGTACGTAGGCAACCTGAGAAGTTACTTCAGGCCCAGTCACACAAAAAAATGTATTCTCTTAAAAGAAGTGTTATCCAAAAGGAAAATCCCCTATTGAAAGGTTCAAAAGAAGAGAATGCCAAACTAGGGGCATTAGAAAAAATTGACAGAAAAGAAAAGAACGCCAAACTAGGGACATTAAAAAAAAACAGTCAAAAAAATTTACAGAAAATAATGACAAAAAAAGAGAAATTAGACTAGGGGCATTTTGGAAAGTCGAGCATTTTACCCTTTCTTTCCAAACCATGTCCTAAGCCTACCTATTAAGTCCTCCTGAATGTTAATTGACTCGATTAAGGTGTATGGAACCAAGAAGCTGTCGAATTGAATATTCAAGATCATCGAAGAAAAAAGAAAAGCCAGCTAAGTCGAAAATTCGAAAATGTGACTTAGGTAAAAATTAGGGCATAACCATAAAAAAGAAAGTCTGCTAGGTTGAAAACCTGAAAAGATAATTTAGGCAAAAATCAAGGCATCTTTAGAAAAAAGAAAAGAAAAATTCGCTAAGTTGAAAACCTGGAAAAACAACCTAAGCAAAAATTAGGGCATCATCAAATGGGAGGAAAGGTCCCATCAAAAAGAAAAATTCAGAAGTAAGCTTATACAGAAACTAGGAAGTACAGAACCATTCAAGTCACAACATTTTTCTTTTTTCAGACAAGAGCTGACATCCGACGAAGACAATATTGAATTAAAAAAAATCAGAAGTCATCTAGAACATTGTAAGATCTTCAAGATTATGTTTACTTTTTCAAGATGCGCCTTTTTAAAATCATCACTACACTATTGCACACACATGCACTTGCATCAGTCAAGGAGAATTTCCAAAATTCAAGGATTTGACATTTTTAGTTTAAGGAAAGGTTACTCTTAAGGATCTGGACGCATTGACAAATTGTCGAATCAGACTGCAAAATGAGCTGTCACTAGCTTTGACATTCGGATGTCGTACTATCTATTACAATAGATTGGCCATCTAGTTTACTTCCACCCTCTGCCAAAGAGGGGCATATGTAGACACCCTATTTTGCATCTGCATAATTTAACAATTCATCACTTAGTTATCGTGAATTCCTAATGATGATCACAAATAACTCGAAGGCTTGTGAGTACTATCCCTGATTCCCTACATTTTCAATATTTTCATCTCTCCTACTCATTACGACTTGATATAGAAATTTACGCACGCTTAGGATCGCTGCACGTTACACCCGATTTAGCAAGCACGTACGCTTAGGTTCGCTACACAGTTCGACAATCTAAAGACCTCACTACGCAAGAAAAATACGACTTTGAAACATAGAAATAATCATGTTGTAACTGAAAGAAACTTCACGTTAAAATTCGTAAAAACTTATAAAAATCAACAAAATCACGAAAATACCCTTTATAAATTTCGGACCTCCGAAAGACCTCAAAAGTACCTCTATTGCACTCAGAACATGATTTCAAGTCTAACGAGACCCAAATCGACGAAAACAGAAAATTTTAAAAAAAATCATAAAAATGACCGAAATGCCCCTCAACCTTCAAATTCAACATAGAGATCCCAATCATTAGGAAAATGTAATAAAAATTGAAATTCAGTTAAAAATCCAATCTAACTAAAAATAAAACTCAAATTAAAAATTCAATAATTCAAATTCAAACGATTAAATAATTATAATTAAAATTAAGCAACAATTAAACAATTAAAATTAAAATCAAACAACAATTAAACAATTAAAATTAAAATCAAGCAATAATTAAACATTTAAAATTAAAATCAAACAACCGATAAAATTAAAATAAAAAACGCAATCAAGAAATTAAATCCAATCAAAACTTTTCAAATTAAATAAAAAATTCTAAAATCGATCAACCAAAATTCCAATTAACCAACCATTAAAATTAAACTAAAAATCTAATCAACAAATTTAAAAATTAAAATATAAATCAAATAACCGACTAAAGCTCAAAATAAAAATTAAATTTAAATTTAAACCAATAAAATTTAAAACAAAATTAATCAATCCATAAAAATCCAAAACGAAAATAATTAATCAAAACTTAGTTAGAATCGACCAAACAACTCGCTAATGAAAGATTACCAACAAAGTGAGGAGTATGGGATCGCTACTCTCATATTCTCAAAACAAGGAAATAGAAACGTGTGAAAGGGAAATACAAATAAGTTTTTTTTTTTTTAAATAGAAACATAATTTCTATTTAAGAAAACGTTAGAAAGAAACGTGGGGGGCTGGTCTCCTTGATCTCTTCTTCTCCATTAGGCTGAACGACTGCTTCTTCTTCCTTCACATTGCTCTCTCTAACGTCCTTGGACAGACATCTTCATCTCTCTGATCTCCCTCTTCTCTCCCTCACGTCTTCTTGGACAGCAACAAAGAAAGGAAGAAGGAAGGAACAGTGAGGAAGAAGAAGAAAAAGAAACGTACTGGGGGTTGTTCTTCTCTCCTTCAACGCTCTCTCTCTGCGCTCTATCTGCTATCTCTCTCTCACGTTCTACTTGCTGCAACAATCCTGAACCAACCCCCATCTTCATTCCCTCTCTTCTTCTCCTCAGCCTAATCTTATTCTTCTTCATTTGTTCTTCTCTGTTTTGCCCAACCAAAAACAGTCCCTCTCCTCTCCCAAAAAATGCCCCAGCCAGCATCTTTAATGCCCTCCCTTCTCTCACATTTTCAGCCCTCTTCTCTAACATCCTAGCTGTCTTCATCACCTTCAACAACCCCCTCTGCAAAACGTGGCTGTTGCAGCCATCTGCCCAGCCACCCCTCGATCAACCTTCACCTCACGTGTTAGCACATCTCCAACGTCCCCATTGCACCTTGTTGTCCAGCCTCTTCACATCACTGCAACACAGCACATTGCTGTCTATTTTATTATTACCATATCACATTCTGCATAAGAAGGTCTTCTCTCTCTCTCTCTCTGCCTTTATCCCTCGCACTCCCTTAACAGCCAACATTCACAAGTTTTGGGGATCGTACCTGAAGGAATCAATTTCTGTCATCTCTCTATAGGTAAATTTATTTTCGTTCATGGCTTATTTTTACTATCTACTTTCTCCTCTCGTTCTTCATGGTTTCTTTTTAGGGAAAAATGTTCTATATGTTTTTTATTTTATTTGCATATTTATGGTTGCATGTCAATAGGGTTAGGAAGATATTTATTAGGTTTTTTATTTATTCTTGCATATTAAATAGGATTTGATAGTTTTATTATGTATGTGTCTTTATATTTTTATCGTGGTAGGACAAGGGGGGTATTTCTTATTTATGTAATTTTTATGTTTTTTTTTATCGATACGGTTAGGCTAATATTTTTAGGAATTATTTTTATGTTTTGTTCAATTTTTTTATTTTTTTGCATGCTGATAGGTTAGGAAAATATTTTTATTTCTCCAACTTGTTTATTTATTTATTTATTTGCTATTTTATTTTATTATTTTTGCATGTTACAAGGATTAAAGGATTTTTTTTTATCATGATCATTACGCTCAATTTGGATTTACATGATTCATGATGATGTTTGAGCTCTCCGTATTACTTTGGGATTTTTCCATGTGATCAGTGTACCCTTTGACTTGACAGATATGCATGTTATTGAATGGTAGTGATTTTGACAAAATCGGAAATCATGTGTGCATGCTCGTTTGGTTATTTTATGGATTCGATAAATATGAAATTTTTCTTAAGGATTTTTCTTTCTAATTCGAAAATTTCATGCAATGATATTTTTCAATTTTCAATTTGGTGATTTTTCTTCCTTTTGGAAATTATTTGTGGACTATTGGAAAATTCATACTTGAAAACTTTCTATTATGGGATTGCGTAGTTTCTATTCTGGGAGAATATATGTTCATAGATTTCTATTTTAGAAATTTCATATTTTTAGCAATTTTTCAATCTATAAGATCTTGCACTTTCATATTTAAAAGGTTCATGTTCATGAAAATTTGAGAGTCTCGAATTTAGAATGCAGACAAAAAGAAGCTTCATAATAAAAATCACTAAAAAATTATCAAATTATCAAAATACCTATAACCTTAAAACATCCCTAGAGCCTACGTTACGCTTAGAAAAACCCATTCAAACACATAAAATAACAAATCGAAATCAAATAAATCATTTCGCCAATTTTCATAGAATTCAACAAAATTACGAAAATACCCCTCATAAAGTTCACGACCATTCCACACAAAAAATTTCATAAATGACACAAACCAATATTTTCATTGAATTCCTTATGAAAAATCGATTCTAAAACATCCTAGAACATCAAAAACTGACTTTAAACACAAAAAGTCATCTCCGAGGGTAAAACGGTAATTTTATAATTTTTATAATTAAAATTTTCAAAATTAATAAATAAAAAATTAAATAATTAAAGTGAAACATTAATAAAATTAATTTAAAATTTTGAACCAAAAAAATCGATTAATTAGGCTCTCAGGCAAAATTGTTGATGGTTGCTAAGATATTTATTCAATGACCCCTCCATTTGGGGCCCAAAGAATTAAAGATATAATAGAGGGGGGTTCTCCAAAAAATTAAAGTCAATCAAGTAAGACTAAAGTCAAGATATTAAAGTCAATCAAATAAGACTAAAGTCAAAATTAAAGTCAATTAAGTAAAACTAAAGTCAAGATATTAAAGTCAATCAAGTAATACTAAAGTCAAAATCTTAAAGTCAATCAAATAAGACCAAAAGTTAAAATCCTAATAGAGTTCTAATTAAATAATAATTTTATTTAACAATCCTAATTAAATAATAACTCTATTTAATAGAATTCTAACTAAAATATAATTCTACCTAAAACAATTATAATTAAAATATAACTCTACCTAAAACAATTCTAATTAAAATACAATTCTAACTAAAAGAATTATAATCAAACACTAATTCTATCTAAACAAACCTTTAAAAAAAATTATAAATAGGGATCTCCACACCCTATTTTCGTATCAAAATATAAATCCTAAGAGAAGTAGGTCAAAAAGCTTTCCAAGCCTCCCATAAATCCTAATTTCGAAGTCTCAATTCCTTACCTAACACCTATACTTCAATTTTAGCTTAAAAAATACCTAGAAGCCTTTCAAAAACACTCAAAAATCCATAACAAATTTGAAGAATCCAGATCCAAGAAAGAGATACCTTGCCTCGGAGATCAGAAATTAAGTCCAAAGACAAAACGATGCAAGGAATACGGTACAAGGAGCACTTTTATCAGATCTGAGAGAATAGAATCTTTGCGTATCGAAGATAAAATTTCTTTTATTTTTTTATCTAGATTTTTTTGTTAGCAATGTAGTCTTATTCGGAATAAGTAGAAACTGGTCTTGACCAAGCGTGATTGGTGCCTAACACCTTACAACCCCGTAATGTGATCTCCGGATTCAGTTTTTCTTCAGTAAATTAGTTTCTTTATCCGTTTAGACTCCGTATCTGGTTCCTAAACCGTAATAACTAGGTGGCGACTCCCAAACCTCAAAGGTCAAAAGCGGATCCGCACACCCCACGGATCGAGGGCGCTTTCAGTGGCGACTCCACTGGGGACTATTGAGGATCAGACTTGAAAAACCCCAAGTATGAGAGTATTGCCAGGATGACAGTTTTTTTTTATTTAGTTCAATTTATTTTATTTATTTATTTATTTATTTTTGTGAATTGATTGTGGATGATTTTGGGTATTGTAATTTTGTCCAATTAAGGGTCACTTTTTGATGACCCCTAAATAATGAAAGATTCAAATTGACATATGAAAAAGAATGAATGATGAAGGTTGGGACAACAATGTTAAAACGTTTTTACAAAATATTCTAGTGAGAATTAAGTCTGGGCACCTCTAAATAAAGCATAGATCCCATCGAGTAAATTAATTTAGAACCTAAATTCACTCGATTTCGTTATCGGGAGCCTTGGATATCATCGATGCAAGTTCAATATGTAAATCTGGAATTGTTGCTGAATGAAGCCTGGGACAGCAATATTAAACTCATTTTTATGGAACATTTTAGTCAGAATTAGGTCTGGGCACCTTCAATAAAATGTAAATCTCATCGAATAGATTAATTTAGAACATGAATATACTCAATTTCGTTATCGGGAGCCTTAGATATCATCGATGCAAGTTCAATCTGTAAATCTGGAATTGTTGCTGAATGAAAATTGGGACAGTAATGTTAAAACATTTTTATAGAACATTCTAATAAGAATTAAGTCTAAGAACCTTTAATAAAATGTAGATCTCATCGATTAGATTAATTTAAAACCTGAATTCACTCAATTTCATTATCAGGAGCCTTGGATATCATCGATACAAGTTCAATATGTAAATCTGAAATTGTTGCTGAATGAAGGTTGAGACAGCAATGTTAAAACGTTTTTACAGAACATTCTAGTCAGAATTAGGTCTAGGCACCTATCAATAAAACATAGATCTCATCGAGTAGATTAATTTAGAATCTGAATTCACTCGATTTCGTTATCGGGAGCCTTAGATATCATCGATGCAAGTTCAGCTTGTATTTTTCTAATTCACAGAAAATTCGAATTTATCTAGTGATAACACAATTAATGTTCCTAAGAACGAGCTCATTTGGCTCTAGGATCTTTCTGTTTAATTTTCTTTTGGGATCTGTTTCTAGTCTTTTTTATAATTAAAAAAAAAAAGGGTTCAACGCTCCTCATCTCAACAATTATCATTCTATCATCAATGTAACATCTATTGGAATCTCGATTTATTTTGGATCACCCAAAAGTGATCATTGATTGGACCTTAAAAATTATAAAAATTATGCCTATTTGAAATGTTTGGCTTTGATCAATTATTCTATGTCATGATCATTAATTGATTTGCCATTGATCTTGATCAGGTATATAGTTGATGTGCTTATTGGTGATCATAAAGATGTTATTGGATTGGTTTTTATTTTAGCTAATATTCATATGGTATCAATGTGTGATGGTATGATCAGAACCATGGGCCCATTTGTTTGAAAAGGCCCCGGGCACACCCCACCCTGTTTGGCATACACCACATGCACGTTTACTGTTTTGCACGCTTGCATGTCCCATATAGCCAACGTGGTACTAATGCGTAGCCCGGTCTCTTCGGAGATGCGACGTCATTCATGAAAACCACAACTCCAGTCACGTACCTTAAGGTATATCAGTACCATCTGAAAGGTATATCAATGCACCCAGGCTGAAGCGACCTGAGCCTTTGACCTATTGTAAGCCACACAGTCACATGTCCATTTGCCAACGTAGTACTAGTACGTGGTTTGTCCCCTTGTGAGATGTCAAACCATTTATGAAAGCTACAACTCTTGACTCGTACCTGTAGGTATATCAAAGATAATCCAAGTATATCAATTGCACTTCTTAGTCAAAACCAGTAACTAAACGAGATCCTGCCCCGCTGTACCCTATTGTACGAGGGGGATAGGCTATGTCTATTCTAGATAGAGGTATTTAAGTGCATTTTCTCAGCAACGTGCGCCACCACTCAACTGGGGATTAAACTGGCTGTTTTTTACTTCAGAGAAGTGAGCTGGAGTTTTGGATTATCACCTATACGGTATATCAAACCAAGTCACCACGTACCGTCTGATTGAGTACGCTCGAGAGGTATATATGTGTACTTGGGCAAGGGTGGCACGATAAAAATCTATTGCACGTAGAAAGCTTAGAACCTAGAAACCTCCCCTATAGGTCACGACTCGAACTTATCGTGGGTGTTCTCGGGTTGTTCATTGAATGGGACTTTGTGATTGATGAATGTATGTGAATGATGAGATCAAAATGTACGTATGAGATCAAAATATTTTGTTATCCTCAATGATTAAGGTTTTGTTTTACCTGATTAAAATGGGTGCACCGACCCAATAAAAAATCTATTTTTTATAATAATTCAAAATGACCCAGTCCATCTCAATCCAATAATCATGATAGGTCGGACCATTCAAATCAAAATGGTATTCAAATTTTTTGTTGAATTCGGACTTCTATCCATGTTTTCCAAATGAAAAATGTTTTCCAAAGAAAAAATGATTTTCCAGAAGAGAATATTTTCCAAAAGAAAAGAAAATGAAGGAAAAATGACTTACAAAAGATCTATTTTTTTCAAGGAAAAATGATTTACAAAAGATCTATTTTTTTTCAAGGAAAAATGATTTACAAAAAAATCTATTTTTTTGCATGGACCTTGAAAAATTACTAAAATATGTTTTTCTAAAAAATGATTGCGAAAAATAATCAGATTTGTGCAATAAAATTATTTTCCTTCTGAATAATCATTACATGAATAATTGTTTAATGGATTGGTGCACAGAATTCGATAAAATCTTAGGGTTCATTTAAAATGTTATCAAGGGGGTAACACTGAAATTGATCATATTCACATTTGATGGGGTCTCAAGGTTATCATTGCACCTAAGCTCAATCATTCACTATTTTGTTAGGGTTACTAGTCCGGTCAGTTAGAACGAATGTCAACGCCAAATCAATCGTCAGAAATCCTTTAGAATATCTCAACATTTTCCAATTGTTCCTTGAAGATCACAGTGCCTCGGTCATGCCGGTTGTAAGCAATATCTCAGTCCTTAGTCCTAATTAAGCCCGTTGTAGGTAGTCTTGAGTTTTCATGTGTCATTTGGGTTAGCTCGAGTCCCTTTTTTTCATCAAGGTCATGACTTCTTTAGATTGAGTCTACCATTTTCTATGAGTCGATTACGTTTGCCAAGTCTAAAACGACGTCTGTCGCCCCATTTGAATAAACGAAATTTTTGAATACCTCGAGCGCATTAACGAATTAACTACTAACCAAGGATAAATTTCTTTCTTGAACAAGAAGATAAGGGTTGGGCTCAACTTTTAATCAAGAAAGCAAAGGTCATTCCTAAATAGATTCAAGTAGAAACCATCCTATCCCTAGAGGAACACGAAGGGATAATGAATTTACTCAGAAATTTCAAAAGACTTGTTCTTGTGTTCTGATAACGATATGTTAGGTGTAAACTTGGGTGTTGTTCAACATGGAATAGATACTTGCCCGATGAGATGAAAATATCGATAAAGATGTTATAAAATATATCAGTTGCAAATCACATATTATCAGTCGATATGGGAGTACCTTTTGAACTAATCTCTGATAATGGGTCGTATCTCAAAGCTTAAGTCATTACTCTCAGTTCAAAGTTCAAGATCCGACATTACAAATCATTTCGCTACCGTCCTCAGATTAATGGAGCGATTAAAGCAGCTAGTAAGAGTCTTAAGATAATCATCATGAAAATGTGTCGATCGCACCAAGATTGGTTAGAAAAACTATCATTCTTACTATGGAGGTGTTGTACTTCAAATACAATCATCCAATGAAACTATTCCCTACTCTCTAGTATATGATATGAAAGTAGTTTTCCAGTTGAAATGGAAATCCCGTATCTCAACGTCTTGATGTAAAGTCTTGTGTCATTTATGAAAAAAAATTTGTGTGAAATGGTCGTGAACTTTATGAGGGGCATTTTCGTAATTTTAACCAATTTGGTGAAAATTGGTAAAATGATTTATTTGGTTTCGATTTGTTATTTTATATGTTCAAAAGGGTTTTCCTAAGTATAATGTAGGCTCTAAGGATGTTTTAAGGTTGGGGGTATTTTGGTAATTTGGTCATTTTTTAGTGATTTTTATCGTGAAGCTTATTTTTGTCTAAAACATTATGATTTCTAGGCTTTTGGGGTTATATTTTCCTAGCGTAGCGCGATTTCTACAGTTTTGTTAGTTCGAGATACCTTATCTGAATTTCTGAAACATATCTAGTAACAAATAAAGCATTGAAATAATCATCCATCATTGGGAACCGTTGCAATCAGGTTGACAAGTTGATTAGTCAGGCGATTGCAAAAATGGGTGTCTACAGATTGGAAAAATAAAAATCACAGCTTGGGAATTAATTCAAAGATGGGCTTCCCACTAAAGAATTATTGGAATTATGTTCAGGTATTAGTTAAGCTTTTACAAACTTTTTACAAGGTTTCTAAACGCATGTCAGGCTCGTTGTATGTAACTGGTAATACGTATTTTCATGAAGTTTATAATATTGAAAACATTATTTCTAATTCGTCTAAAACCCTTAATCCTTGCTTGAGTTTTATATCAATAAAGATGAAAAAAATTTGATAACTATTGGGAGAATATTGATAACATAAATTTGATGATTTTAGTTTCAATGGTGTTAGATCCTTGTTAGAAGTTGAGGTATTAAATTTTGTTACTCAAACATTTATACACCCACAAAGGTACGGGAAGCGATGAATCAAATTTTTGAACAATATCAACTCCTGACTCAATTCCAATTACTTATTCATCTGGTTTTACTCAAAATTCAAATGAGATGGATCTTGATCAACCAAAAAATGAAGTTAGTATGCAAAGGAAGTATCTCGAATCTGAGTTTTTAAGACAAATAGAAAAAGAAGAAAGTGTAGAATGCAAATCGTAAGTGGATAAATATTTGGAAGAAATAGTGGAAAAGAAAAACTTGAACTTTGAACTTTTGAATTGATGGAAAACGAATTCTTCCAAATATCTCATATTTTCTAAGGTGGCATGAGATTTATTATCTATTCATACTTCCATTATTGCTTTAGAGAGTGTTTTTAGCACCGGGGGTCGCATACTATATCAATTTTGAAGTTCCTTAACCCCAAAACTAGTGGAATGTTTAATTTGTGGACAAGATTGGTTACGTAGTTCACCTCTTCCAATTGATGTTGAAGAGAGGTTTAAAGAACTTGAAGAAGTTGAATCAGGTAGTCTTTTATTTTTGTTATTTTGTCATTTCACTCATATGTAAAATTATGGTATTTCTATTTAATGAAAATTCATTTCATTTTATTGTTTACAATCATTACAAATGATGAAATCTTTCCATCGATAAATGATTAGTTGATTTTTAAATGCCTCTTCATTCACGATTATAGGTAAATTATTATTTTTTAATTATAAGTTATGAAGTAAATTGCTTTTTAAAAACCTATTCAATAATGATGATGTTTTTTTTTATTTTTAAGTCTTATGGATTAGAGCATGAAAAAAGATATGAAATGAGACTTACTTGATTTTAATTTTCATTTTCATTTTGAATTGACTTACATTTTATAAGACATATGTTCATGGATGTATTTATTTTTGTGTGTGAGACATTTGTTTTGCTTGATGCATGTTTCTTATTTGAATTTATTGGCATAAACTTAAATTGTGATTAAGTATTTATTCACTTATTCATTTTCTATTGTTTGTTTGCTTGATATCTATGTTCGTTCATACTATATTTGTTTTTGTTATGCCTTTTAACTAAAATCACTAATGATTGTGAATTTATTTATTCATTTAATATTTTTACTTTTTAATATTTAATATTAGTTAGCATAAAAGCACAATTGTCTCCTCTATGTTGTTGTAGATTGATATATTTTCTTAAAAGATGATGGATTCAACTTTGAAAAAGCAACATTTTAATTTGGATTCTTGATATTGATTTTAAGAATGTCTTTGATCTTCAATCATCCCTTACAAGGTAAGTGCTAAAATTAACTTTCTTGCTTTATTTTTTAATTTTCTCATGATTTTTAATGTGTTATGCGTGATGCTTTGTTTATGTTAAAATTTTAATATTTATTTTATTTAGTTTTAAGTCTTAATTATTTTAATTGTACTATTGAAAATAACAAGTATGAGAATTGTAAATCGAACCGAACCAAGGTTGGTTTGGATTGGTTCGATTCTATAGGGTAATTGGTTCAGTTTCAGTTCTAAATTTGTAAAACCAATCATGTTTTGTTTGATTTCGATTTTGCCACGAAACCAAACCATGTGCACCCCTATTACTAATTAGCCTCTTTGTTATCCTACTCTAATTTTTCATAATTATTGGTGTATTATTTTATATTTTTTGTAAGAAAAAATTATATTTCTGAGATGTCTGCTAGAAGAATGATTGTATGTCGGTATGGAAGTTATTGTCAAGATCTGACATACACTAGTAGTAATACTCAAATGTTAATGGTAACTTCAGAGATTACATTATCCAAACTACATACGATGATTTCTTCAAATTGCGAGATTAGAATAATTTTTATACTAATGTTGAAGATGCATGATCATTACGTTGTAGTCCTTGTGGTGCCATTGAACATAACATATTAACATATAGAAATCCTATTTAAAAATTATTTATCATTCTTATTTTTTTAATATACTGTAACTAAAATATTATATTACTTTATATTATAATTTAGTATATAATTACACTTTATAATAAATTATAATTTATTATATTGTTATATATAATAATATATAATTTAATATATATTTACTTTATTATATTATTATATATTACAATAGATAATTTAATATATATTTCAGATGTGGAATCGAGTTTTACCTTGAATGACCCTATCCTACTGATCCAAAGTAGCTACTCAGTCCCTCCTGTAAGTACCGGTGTGGTACCTGCCAATAATTTGCTGACACCAAAGTTAGAGTCGTAGAGATAACCCTATTAAATAAAAATAGTTTCAAGCTTTGTTCTCTCGACCAAAAAGATCCCCTTGCCTCTACCGATTCCTCTATTTATAGGTTTTCCCTTCAAATCAAGGTTTCCCCCTTAATCAAGATTTGATTACAATGAATCCCCTGATTGCAAGAATCCTAAACAGAAAAGGAATCTTTGATATTGAGTCTAAGATTCATCATAGATCTCTTCCGAGATCTCCAAACTTGATATGCGTAATCCAGAATCATGTAGGTATTCGGACTAAGCCTGCCCTGCTAAGCGAACCAAATCTTTCCTTATGCTATTCTGCTCCATCAATCAAACCAGGTGTTGCTGAACAGGACTAGTTCGCTCCATGTACCACTTACTCTGCTAGGACACATGTACAGTTTAGATAACGTACCAATATTACCATCTACATTTAACGCCTCTAGAGGAGATGCGAAGTCTTGTCGTCTTCTCGAGACGGGAAGTATTACTATCTTCTATCATTACTACTGTCGTTAACGTCTCAACGCATTAAATGTAACATCGTTTCTAGTCCTTTTAATCGGCTGAGACGAATCGTTTTTCACCTGTAGTTGTACACATGTCCCATTAACATATGTACTAAACCCAAGGGCTACGACGGTTAGGTTCGAAGTGGTTATCCTCCACAAGTATACATCCTCCTTCTTCCCCTATTATAAATAAGGGTCCCCTTATCACTTCTCCTTTTTATTATTCTTTTACCTTTGCCAATACATCTTCTGGTGCCTCTAAAATCCCCCAGACCTTCAGTCATTTTTTTTACCTTTCTCGTTCAAATGTAATTTTCTACTCACCATCATATTTTTTACTCATCTTTAATGGCTCTCAAGATTGGTCGACTTCGTAAGGATTTCTTGAACCCCACCTTTATGTTTATTAGGATTTTCCAAAATCCTAACAACCATGATGAATGTCGTCAGGGGGAAATTTTATTTTATGCAGACCAAATTAAGGTTGGCCTAAACTTTCCTCCATTTCCCTTCACCAGGGGCGTATTAAGCATAATCAATCGGACCCCAGGCCATATGTCAGGCAATTTCTACCACTTGGTAGAGAAGGTGGAGGAATTGGGGATAACCCCTAATCACTTCCTTTCCAAGTATAATCGAAAGGTTATCCCTCAGTGCCCTAGGTACTACTCATTGTATTCCAAGAATGCAACCGACGTTCTAGTGCATTCCCTTCCCAACGTTGACAAAGGTGGTACAAGGACCCCCTGGTCATCTCTGGGGACTGGGAATTTGGCCCAAGTGTCTCTTGTGAGGAATTTAGGATTCAGTAGACCTTCCAGGGTAAGCCCTGCCTTTGGCTTTTGATAATGTTTATTCTTTCTACTACACTTTGGTTATGCGAGTCAGTCTAACCTGACTTTGGCTCTTTTACAGATTTTTCTGCCTTTTCTATTGTAAAGGCTGGGAAAAAACAACGTCGAACGACCAAAAAAAAGAAAGAATAACTAAAAGAGGCCCAAATGAGAGAGATTGTAGAGGAAGAAGCACATCATTTGCCTCGTCCACTAGCATGACGCACTCATGATCATCCTTCCGAGCAAGTCACAGAGAGCACCCCCTCACCCCCTGCTCCTCTTTTCTATCAACTCCCATTTTTCCCTACACTAAACATCCCTTCTTACACCATGAACATCGACCTTTCCGACTTCCCCTGCTCCCTCCTTTATTCTGTCAGATATTACCTACCCTCTAGCAAACAAAGTAAGAAAAAGAAGAATTTAGTTCCTCATGACACTACTAGGTTGTTAGAGCTGAGTAATTGGCATTGATTAGCAAAAAAAATGCTGCAACTTCTAAGCTGCTCGAAGGGGCCCTTGTCCGGAAGGGATAGGGCTTCAACATTAGGGAGATAGTCATGCTTCTGAGCTCCAACAGAGCAAAAGGCGCAAGCTCAAGAGGAAAAGCCCTTCTTCATCCCCGAAGGAACTAGATCAGGAGGACCTTAGTGATTATAAAACCTCCCTTGAAGATCTGTTCTTCCATTGGCTAGGCACGAAAGGATACCTTGTGGATTGGCACAAGAACCTGACTTCACTATGGATATTGGCCTGGTCAGCAATAAGGACAGTAGAGTGAGGAACCCGATGGTCGCTACTCACTCATCTCCTACTCCATCCTTTTCACGGACATGGAACTTGTTGATCGGGCCAACCCTAATCTAGCCTTCTAGAGGTTGGCCCAGGCCTCTACCAAGTAACACTCTTCTTTATCTTCACTTATCTTGTTTTTTTGCTCAACACTTTTTCTAATTACTTTCTTCCTTGCAGACCAACACGGATCCTTAGCCTTCCTTAAATGGCGTGAAGCTGAAAGCCATGCAACTGCCCTAGCCAAGGAGTATGAGGACAAGTTGGCTCTACTTAACTGCTAGCTAGCCTCCTCTAATCATGCCACTAAAGAGGCCATTGGGACCTGGAGGCGAACTTGGCCCAGTTCATTAAGGCAAACAATGCCTTGAACACCAAGAATAAGAAGCTTGCGAGCTCCAAGGCATATCTCCAACTGAAGCTCGCTAACTACAAAGAGAGAATTGAGATGAGAAACGCAAAGCTGGTGGACCTCTAGGAACAAATGAAGCAACAAAAACTAGAGGTGAAGAAGTGGGACCTCGAGCTAGGCTCCCTCAAGGTTGACTTGGAATAACACTTGAAAACTGTCTTCAACTCTGTTCTGGTGACTCAACTCGAATCAGTGCGGGCAAAAGCCAGGGCAGAACAGGCTAAGGAAGACAAGGCAGATACCAAGAAGCTGTTGGTCAATTGTAGACTGGTTAATCCTAGGTCGTGGAGGAAGCAACTACCAAGGCCTACTATGAAGGTTTCAAGACTACTCGACTACAGTATGGAGATGATGATGAAGAAAGGGAGTCTGGCGATGTTCCTTATCGCTCTCCTTACATGGATCGATCAAAATGGATGGGTAGATATGAACGAGCACCCCCACTTAAATTGTACGAGGAAGGACTACCAGCCCCTAGCCAGGCCAATGCTTCTGGTCAGGTTCATGCACCTGATCAGGTCATTGATCCTGATCAGGCCAAGATGGTCGATCGATCCAACCCTACTAAAGACTTGCCTCCTTCTACTAATCAGACATATCATGTTGAAAACTAAATGCCTTCCCTCTGATCTTATTATGTTTTCCTTTTCTTATGTAATCTCCAATTTTGGGACTTCACTATGTAATCAATTTCCATTTTAATGAAAAATTTATTTTTTATCTAAATCTTTACTATATAATCAATCGTCATAGTTAATGAAAATTTTCTCATATGAAAAATCCCATCTTGTTCTATTTCACTGAACCATTGCAATACTCTCATTTTCTAACCATTGCAAATAATTAATGAAAAACAAAAAACTCCATACAAAAAATATCGCTCTTCATTCTAACTTGTTCTGATCTTGCACCCTACTTATTTCACCTAAGTGTTATCTTAGGTTTTTTATACCTTAGGTAACACCTTTCTAATATGATAAGTGCCTTAAACTATCAAATGGTGCTTGCCACACTATCACTCAAGACAGTAGAGGTCATTCGGGACCCTAAACTACTCAAGCTGAACTTATTTTACTTAGGCAAAAGGACCCAACTCTGTGCTTTGCCACTCAAAACATAGTAAGGTCACTAAGACCCTAACCCACAAAAAGGCCTAATTGCCATTCATGATAGAGCAATGTTACTAAGACCCTGACCCACAAAAAGGCCCAACTCAGTGTTTTGCCACTTAAGACAGAGAAAGGTTAGACCTACAAATGATGCCAAATTTATAGATGTTGAATCGAGTTTTACCTTGATTGAACCTGCCTTACTAATCCGAAGTAGCTCTTCGGTCCCTCCTATAACACCGATGTGGTACTTGCCAATAATTTTTCGACACCCAAGTTAGAGTTGCAAAGATAACCCTATTAAATAAAAAATAGTTCCAGTATTTGTTCTCTCGACCAACAAGATTTCTGTTGATTCCTCTATTTATAGGTTCTCCATTCAAATCAAGGTTTCCCCCCTTTAATTGGGATTTGATTACGGTGAATCCCCTAATTGTAAGGATCCTAAATAGAATTGGGATCTCTGAGATTGAGTCTAAGATTCCTATGAGATCTATTCTGAGATCTTCAAACTTGATATGCGTAATCTAGAATCACGTAGATATTCAGACTAAGCCTGCCCTACTAAGCAGATCAGATCTCTCCTTATGTTGTCCTGCCCCATTAGTCTGACCAGGCATTACTAACTTGGTTTACACTACTGTTGGGCAGGACTAGCTCGTTCCAGGTACCACTTACTCTACTAAGACACGTGTACGGTCTAGATAACATACCAATATTACCCGCTACATATATTTATAATTATTATGTTATTCTATATAATAATATATAATTTATTATATTATTACATATAATAACAGTCCCGGTTACCTAGACCGAGGGATCAGGCGGCTTTGTGGACCGCACCATTGAAAATGTGTTACGTGGATAGTTGAGTTAACTTGAGTTAGAACCAGATTTCAATAAATTACAGAATATATAGGATTTGATTCATGAATTTTTTCTAAAGGTAATTCACGTTACATTATTCTTAGCGTGTGCCACATCAAGTCTAATGACGGTAATATTGTAAATTGGGGATGTCGTTCAATACATGAGGGCATGTGTGATTGGTAGATCCCGAATTTCATCAAAAAAAAATATAAGGGCCCGACTAGCCTTACTAAGGGTCCTTTGTCTCATCTTGTGCCATCCAAACACATGATCTAATGCTTCCAGTTGTAGAGGAAAAAACTCTATGAACTTTGAAAACTAAAATTATTTTTCACATTTGAATTTTAACTTTAAGATTGGGAGTTAAGTGGGACGTTGATAGCCATTCATTTTCAAAATCATGGATGAAGCTCCAAACAAATTTTTATTGAATTATTTTTTTTTTATCAAAGCTTTTCAATGAAATTTAGAGGACTATCATGTTGAATTGCTGATGTTGAAATCCATTTGAGCAAATAGATCCTTAGTAAGGTTTAAAATCTTACTATGTTAGTAAGAAAAGTTTTTTCAAAATATAATATATTACCTTTCGTATTTCTGTACATTCCACATAGTTTTGATTTTTAAGAACACTTTCCTTAGTAAGATTTCAAATCTTCCTGACGGTCATCTAGCTCAAATGGATCAGCAAATTAGAAATCCAACACCATGGCCCTTTAGATTTCATGAAAAACTTAAATCCAAAATAATAATAATTAAAAAATATTTTTGGGGGGGATTGATTCAAAGTTTTGAGCTACTAACTTCTAAAATTTAAATGTTGAAAAGTAAATTTTTTATGTATTTTTTTAAGTTCATAGAATTTTAACTTCTACATCCCTATTGCATCTAATCATGTTTTTGAATTCTATAAGGTGATCTCAACGAAATTAGTAAGATTTAAAATCTTATTAAATTAGTAAGCCTAAACTTACACTTTGTTTCTCAGGGGAGTGGGGGGGAGTAAAATCATGGAGAAAACTACCTCTTTCTCTCTTCCTATTGTTCGGGAATTAGTTACAATGAGGTAGAATAATAACACGATTAACTCTCACAATTTATATTGTTAACCACGATTTCAATATATATTTATTTTATATGATAATTTATTATATTATTATATATAGTAATGTATAATTTAATATTAGAGTTATGCTAAATTAACATTGAAATATACATTGATTCTGAAATTTTGATGTGGTAGTGCATACATAACCATATATGCTTTTCACTCGTATCTTGATGAAAAATATTTATGATTATGTGTAAACCATCACATCTAAATGTACTGTCAATATAGATTTATACATATAATTTAAGGAAACTTAGTCTTACTCCCTATAAAATTGGCGAAATTGGTGATAACTCCCCCCTCTTGTACAAGATGAGGTCTACCCTTTGACTTTCCTTGGCTTGGTCAAATTGTTATTAAAAACAGTTCGTTATTAACTAAGATTGTAAGATGACTCAAATGCCCTTAGATTCATGCAATTACCAAAGCACCCTTCATTTTTATCTCTCTTTCTACTGAGAAAAAAATGAGAGTTGTTGCAAGTGGCTCTACAATCATGGCAACACCTCCATCTTTGGCTGGTGGGGAGAAGAATGATGAGAAATTGCTAACTTAATAATATTGTAAGCCTTACTAAGAGTCATTTTTCTCAAATGGATTTCCACATCACCTATCCAACACCACAGCCCTCTAAGTTTCTTTAAAAAAAAACTTAACTCAAAATAATAAAAAATAAAATCAGAAAATAATTTCTTTTAAGCTTAATCCTAGATTTTCAAAATGGATGGCTAAAGTGAAAAAATAACTTTTTCAACTATTTTTTAAAATTTGATAAACTTTTGTTCTCTACAATCTTGGTCATGTTTTTGGAAACCACAAGGTCAGCCCAAGGACCCTTAGTGAAGGTAAAACCCTTACTTAGTAAGGCTACCAATTGTCATGTCTTTTTCTTCACTTCTGATGGTATCGAAACAAATCAGAATTGTTAGAATTCTGACCTTTAAAATCAGGAATAATTCAATGAAGGAAAAAAAGAACTTCTAGGCTCGAATATGATTCGATCTCTTTTAGACAAATATTTTTCCCTACTGGTTAGAACCATAATACACAAGGGGTCAAAGAACAAGTGCCTTCAAGATATAGAGAAGTCTACACTCAAGTTTCTAAATTGGATTATATACGACCCAATTTAGTTTAGAACACTCGGAAATAATAAGAAACTGATGATGCCTAGAGCTTAAGCTTAGAAAAAGGAAAACACATAAATTTTCAATGAAGAAATCTGATTTCTAGTTGGTTTTTTATAGTTTTTTTTTGTGTCTGTTGACCAAGAGTTATGATTTAATTTCTCTTAGTTTAATAGTCGTTGGATTGTATCTGATCTCAGATCTAAAGATCCAGATCGCATCCTATCGAAGGTATATGTCTCATATCTTTTAATCAACACCTTTTAATTGAATATGTATAATCTAATAGCTCTGATCACGTCTGATTAGTTGCCATTTGATCTAATGGATCTGATCGTCCCTGATCGGATACCAATGTGATCATGCGGTGCAGATCACACCCAATCCATCACACGTGACGGATTAACCATAACTATTGGATGATTTCGTATCTCGAAAACTTTAAGGCTCTCCGATTCCTCGTGATGATGCGAAGTGCAAAGTGCACCTCAAAGCGCCCAATGCCCCCTAAATGCCCAATCGCTTTTTTGCACGACGCACGTGCGCGTGCATGGGTGGTGTTTTGTTCTACCTCGAAGTACTGGATCAAAATCTTAAAAGTATGACACAAATATAATTAACTATGTTGACTACTACTTATAAGGTACACCACTATCTCACTTGTAAGCAATGTAGGACTAAACCTTATATACACAAAAATCTCAAAATCTAACTTAAAAAAAATCAAACAAATAAACCACAAAACTGATTTTATTTTGAAAATATTCAACAAGAATTACTCCAATTGTGTTTGAAGCCATTAATGGCCTCAATGAAGCTCATTCCTATGGTAATTAGATATTACTGTAGATGATGTTGATGCTGGAACCATGAACCTTTGATTCAACTAAGATCTGGAAATGGCCACATCTGGTAGTGAATTATTTTTTTAGGTTTTTTTAATTGTTCTTGTTATTAGGGCCTAGAAGAGAAATTTGAAATATCGCGACTAAAACTGAAAATGAAGAGAAAGTAGGGTAATTTGGTAATTGTACTTATCAATGAAATAGAGAATTATATATATATATATATATGGGTCCCGTTCGGCACCCTAAGTCTTACCACACACTTTAACAAATGCGTTTTGTCCTACATGGGTTAAAAGTTTCGGAATGGGCTTATTTTTGGTGAGGATGATCTCTATGGTGAGGAGATCATCCTCACCAAAAATCAGCTCATTCCAAAACTTCTAACCCCATCAAAAATGATTTACAAAAAATGGACGATCCATGATTTTTCAACTTGTAAACATGGGGCTAAACATTTCGGAATGGGCTGATTTTTGGGGAGGATGATCTTCTAATCATAGAGATCATCCTCACCAAAAATCAGCCCATTCCAAAACTTCTAACCCATGTAGGACAAAAAACGTTTGTTAAAGTGTGTGGTAAAACTTAGGGTGCTGAACATTTCCCTATATATATATATGGTCCCGTTCGGCACCCAACAATTTGCCCAACATGTTTTGTCCTACATGGGTTAGAAGTTTTGGAATAGGCTGATTTTTGATGAGGATGGTCTCTATGGTGAGGAGATCATCCTCACCAAAAATCAGCCCATCACAAATGGTTTACAAAAAATGGGCGGTCCACGATTTTTCAACTTGTAAACATGGGGTTAGAAGTTTTGGAATGGGCTGATTTTTAGTGAGGATGATCTCCTCACCATAGAAATCATCCTCACCAAAAATTAGCCCATTCCAAAAGTTCTAACCCGTGTAGGACAAAACATGTTAGGCAAATTGTTGGGCAAAATGTTGGGTGCTGAACATGTTAGGCGTTCAATGGCTAACTTTTGGCAAAACATGAGTTAGAAGTTTTGGAATGGGCTGATTTTTGGTGAGAATGATCTCTACGGTGAGGAGATCATCCTCACCAAAAATCAGCCCATTCCAAAACTTTAACCCATGTTTACAAGTTGAAAAAGCGTGGACCATCCATTTTTTGTAAACTATTTTTAATGGGGTTAGGAGATCATCCTCACCAAAAATCAGCCCATTCCAAAACTTCTAACTAATGTTTTGAAAAATGTTTTGCCAAAAAGTTAGCCATTGAACGGGACCCATATGTATATATATATATGACTTATTATATTACCATATATAATTTATACTTTTCATTATAATTTAATATATATTTATTTAGGAAAATCAACGGTTTAACTGTCAGATTTCAATGAAGGGTATTTTGGGTACGTGGTTAAATTTAGGCTGTAGACCAACGGTCCTACCTATGATTTATTAATTTTTTGATAATTTCTCAAAAAACAAAAAATAAATAAATAATTTTCCCTAAAAAAAATGGGATATGTTTCAACATCAAAAATATTTGTTTGATCTCAACCATCAAATGTCTATTTGGAAGAATGTTTGTCAATGGATCAAACGGTTGTAAGCGTTTTAATCATTTGAGTAAGTTAGATGTGAGCTGTGCTAAAATGACTGAAAAACAAGACATGGAATGTGCACAAAATCATAGATTTTTTTTCCTTGTCTCGAGATACACAAGAAAAAATATATATGGCTCTGTGTACATTCCACGCCAGTTGAGTGTATTTGAGGCCATGTTTAGTACACTACAAACGATTTGTACCGCAAATGTTTTGCAATGAAAATTACGTTAGTTTTTGTGGCCATCAAAAAAAGCTTTTGTAAAATCATTTTTGTGTTTGGCTGATGTTTGCAATGAAAAAAAGAAAAGTTGTAGTGATTTGTTGTTAAAATAAATATGGAAACAGTTTTTACTTACTCGATCTCGTCAAAGAAACTATTAAAATTACAAAAAAAGGACTTCCACTGCTTATTACAGTAATGTGCATATGAATTTACAAAAATACCATCATCATGAGGGATATTTTGTAATGACATAAATGAAGGGTATTTTTGTAATTCCAATATACAAGTAAGTGTATCTTTGTTGATATGTATTTTTGTGAATTCATACTGTAACATATGCTAGAGGGCCACTTTTGTAATTTAAAATTTTATATTTGCCAAGGGTTATTTTTGTAATTTCAATATTCAATCTAATGTATATTCAATCATGGGTATTTTCATATATTGGAGTTCCTAATATTGCAAAAAACACCAAGAGTATGTTTGCAATTTGATTAATTTCTTTGAAAAGGGGTATTTTAGTAAATTTGTTATGCATAGATTGGATTGGAATAATTTTGCCAATGATTTGAAGTACTTTTTGTGCCGTAAATCATTTGCTGAAATTTCTTAAGAATATAGTTAATTAATCTATACAAATTTTTCGCAATGGAAATCATTTGCATTGTGTAACCAAGCACTCACAAAATTGATTTCAAAAACTTATTTGCACAATGCAAATGATTTGCAGAATACCAAGCAAGGTCGTAGTACTAAAAGAATCAAATGAAAACACTTCTGATTACATCATTTTCTTATAATACGTTTGCTTGCAAGGAGTATTCTAAGGAAGAAAAACATTACCAAAGGAGAACCTCACATTAGAAGAAAAAACAAATCATTTCGAGCATAAGAAAAATATATAATTGGTAAAGAACTAGAAATTGTGGTAGGGATAATTATATTTCGAGGATCAATCAAATAAAATAAAATAAAAAATTTAATGGATTTTATCCATATAAAATTTACTGAGTAGACAAAAAATGTGTATAATGATGATGTAATTAGGATAATTGAAGTCAAAAATCTTTACTAGTGTTATTAGATTATGTACATTTTGATTGCTAAGGAAAGCTACTCTTAATGCAAATCACACCTTCAAAGTGCCCAAGGGAACCACACGTGTGAGTGTGCATGCTTGACTGTGATCAAAGTAACTTTGTTGCCCTAGAACAATTTTTGATCTCACCTTTTGATCAAAAAATAAAAAATGAATGAGATTTGGTCTCACTTTATGACATTGTTTGGTACATCAGGATGGTTTCCTATTTCTATTCTTGCTTTGTTTGATTCTTGGTTGTCAATCGTGTATACTTTCTTAGCTTCTAAGAGGATTTTACAGAGCCCTTCTCCATTTGCTATATGTTGAGAGGATTTGGAAGAAAAGAAATCACCTTGCATTGGAAAGTAGGGTATCGGACGCAAGAGTTTAGAGGGATTTTCTTTAAGGACTTGATAAGTATGTGGGACTAGGTTTGCTGGTTGTATTTTTTGCAGTGTTGAATATTAAGCCGTCTCTTAATGTCATAACAAATTCTCAAGGGTATATGCCACAATCCTTTCTAGCGAACAAATTTACCCTGTTACATAGTAACGATAACAGGATGAAACAAGACATTTTGTACTGTACGGTAAAAGACTTCGATCACAAAGTTTACAAGAAGATGACATGTTATAAGGATAATCCTAGTACCAGATATATTTCTATACAATCTAGGCGATCGAGTGCATCGATGATTGGAATTAAGCACATTTTACTAGTTTTAGGATTCAGCTACTTTACTGATAATTAGAGAAGCATAATTGGCAATTGCTGCATCTGGAGATTGTCGAAGGCGTCCAACAACTGGGAACAGCTCTGATGAGTGAAGGAATTGTCTGCATGGAGGGTGTGCACACATTTTCGCTAATGAGAAGAGAGCGATCTTTAGAGGTGACTCATTTACCGCATCCCTTCTACTCGGGCTCAAAGCTACAGTGGAACAGTCCGAGACAAGCTTTAACAAAGCCTGCAGAGAGCAAACAATGCAGTTAAAATGTCAAGGAATCTAGTGTCATGGATGATACCCAAGGCTTTAGGCTCAATCGAAAGCCTCAACTGGTTAACCACAAACATGCCCCCTCCCCAAACAAAAAAAACAATAGTAATAAATAAAATCTTCCTTCCGTTTAACGTTTATAGCTAAAACGAAAGTTACTAAGATCATTTAACCCCTTCCTCACTTAAACTAGTAAATTTGAAATACATGATGGTCTGTGTAGCGTCAACTAGAAATGTTTTTAGGTAACAGATTTATAATGGTGGACAAAGAAAAAATGATTGAGACCTTTTAAAAACTTGAGCTTTATGTGAGAAGCATAAGGACTGGTGAGACTCAAGTCAATGGACTTTAGACAAGCCATCAAATCGCCATGTTTGTTAATAACATTTGAGGCTAACAGCCCACCACACTAAGGCCAAAAAGCAACCCCATGCACATTTAAAACATAGATTAAACTGACAGATTTAAGATGTGAAAGCAGAATGTACATAACTGACAGACCTGTATCGCTCCTTTAGAAACAACATCTCCACAGAGCTTGCTGGAGTTACGGACAAGATTACTGAGGGCACCCGCTGCATTTGCTTTGGTCTTGTCTTCTTCCACTGAAAGCAAAAGATTAGTGAGTAGCGGAATGGATCTCCTGAGTTCCTCGTACAACAGGTCATTGTGGTACGCAGCGTTGCCAATCTGGAGAGACAAGAATGTTAGATCAACAGCATTTGTTAAAGGTCAATGTATCACATAAATTTATGTTTTCTTCAGATATAATATCATTGGCTTTCAAACAAAGCGGTAAATAGAATTAGGACAACGAAGTCATGGTCGATGTTATGGTAATACATCGTCATCTCAAACAGCAATTATTGGATATGAAGATAATGATAATTATACACCTTTTTATGGCATTCATTATTCTTGAATAAAAAGGTAGGTTAAAGTTTCACTGTACCACCATCACATCAAGGATAGAAGAAATTTTTCCATAAATTACATTGATTGGGGGAGGATCTTACAGCAAAACAAGCAAATTTTCTAGTACGTTTGTCTGGATCAGCACATCGATCAATGAGGAGACTGATGATATGGTGCCTCGCCTGAGAAATTAAATTAAAAAATATATATATAATGAGAACAAAACCACAACAACGCCAAACATTCAGCTTAACAAATCCTAGTGCAGTAATATGAGTCCATTACTTACGAGTGAACTATAAAAATAGGGACTATGTCGACACATGTTGCCTACAGCACTGCAAGCCTTGGCACGTACATTCGCGTCGTCATGGCTAAGGAAGCCCTTCAAGAACTCCAACAAATCTGCTTTATTAAGGATCTCATAGAAAACCTGCAAACAAGCATATTTTAAATTTGGCAAAAGACCTTTTTAAGCATATAGAAAAAGAAAGAGAACTGCTATTGGCACCCCCACCTTTTACTTATTACACCTCATTACAAATAAAGAAAACAACTGAATGGCTGAGAAATAGTAAAAGTTGGGGTGTTTTTTTTTTTTTTTTTGTCTTGGGTTTAGGAATTTATATGAGCCTAATCATAATTGTAAACTACTGAGATTGTTTGAACGTGTTATAAAATTTTGTAATGTTGAGATTATAATTTGAGCCAAACCTTTGTAATGTTTGAAGAGTGTGTTTTAATCTTTAAGTGAGGTGTGATAAATAATTTAAGAAACTGTGGTGTAATAAGTAAAAGTTGGGGTGCCAATAGCAGCTCTCAAATGAAATGGATATGGTGTAGGTTCCTGACCTTATCCATTCGAGCTAAGTCGGAAACTATCATCAGTATGTCAAGCACAACCTCTCTTGGGCTTGAACTATCAAGCAGCTTTCTCACTCTGCATGGATCCAACAGACCTTTTTCTAGAAGCTGAGCTACAAGGGGTCGATGGCCGACCATTTTTGCAAGAAAGGCTACAGGCCTTCCTAAATCTTTCGACTCCACGTGCTCCAAACACCTAAGAATACAACCAGGCACTCCCACCTGATGAAGCTAATTAATTGTATTAGAAACCACCAACAAGAAGCAACTAACTGGAAAAAAAAATCATTAGGAATATATATATTCCCACTCTTCAGGTGAGACTAATCCCACGGGCACAATCACGACCCCCTCGGAAATTCCTATATGCAAGGTTGAGTCGATGGTCAACCAGACCCTGGAGGGTGGCCCCAGGGAATGCATTGCTTCGTGGGATTTAGATTACTTGACCTACCCTTCCTGAGGAGCTTATCAAGGCTCAGCTTGCCACTAGGCCAACCCCTTGGAATTAATAATAATAATAATAAAAACTATAGGATTGAAATCCAACCTCCATAAGGATTTGAATGTATTTAGGCATGTATGATGCAATTGCTTTCACCGTGTCCCTGTCCTCTATGCCTACTCTTCCACCGGGTGAACCCATGTTAAGAAGGAAACCACTATTTACGGAAGCAGTAGCGGATGGCAAGCCAGGAATATTCTGCACCGCGACAAAAGGAAATGCTAAGAGATCAATTACTGCATTAATTAGATCTTTGATTCCAGTATTCCCACCCCCGGGCCCACTCCAGCACTTCAAGATCTTGAGGTGTGCTTCAGATAACAAGCCATAGATGAGCTTAACATGTTCGTTCCTAACCAAGATCTCACGGAAAGCGGTAACTCCACTAGAAAGACAATGGCATATTGAAGAAACAGTCCATACAACACCTTTAGGTGATAACCCAACTTGATCCTTTGAGCCATCTAATTCTTGAAGATTGTCAGCTAATAAACAAATAAGGAGATGAGGTATACCATTTGCACAAGCCTGTTGAACGGCTAATGGCCCTCCCCACTTAAGTCTGGTTTCCAACAAACCAACGCACCCATCTCTAAGGCCATGCCAGTATGAGAGCATACCATTCTGATTGGCAATTACTTCATTTGAGGATTGGATACTTAGGAGGCCACATAGTGTGGAAGTCGGAGGGATCAAAGGAACAGCAGTTTCAGAGATGGGGGATTCAGAAGGAACTCCACTTTCAAGGGATAGAACAGATGCAAGAGCTAGCATGGCCGCTGCACAATGTGGTTGTAAGGATGTCGTCGCCGTAGTATCATTAGAAGAAGAGTGATGGGCAAGGACCGAAAGTCGAGAAAGCTGTTTCTTTGCAGAAGTCGTAAGCATGAACGATGAAGAAACTCTTCCAGACACCTTCAGACATTGTGCTATAGTGGCAAGGGTGAGACAAGAATACAGAACCACGACACGTGGACTGGATATTTTGAACTTTTGATTTGTTGTTTCTCCTGTTAGAAGCTCTTTATTTGAAGATGAAGCGCACAGAGATAATATAGAGAATAGCTCTGAAACTATTGTAGCATCCCCTCCTCCACTGATGACAGTTGTAACAGGTAAGGAATTTGGAAGGCCACAAAGTAGACCAGAAATGAATCCGTTATGTAGGCAGCACCTTAACAAGAGCTGAAACAGTGAAGGATAGTAAAACTTCCATTAAAACATATGAAGCAGAGCAATCATGCAATCAAGATGAGAATTAAATGCTACAGACTACATGAACATTTCTTGGGAGCCATGAATCTTCTGTTGCTCATGGCATATTACAATAAAAAAATGTAAAATAGTTAACCAAGATACACAAATACTCCACAATATATAGATAGGAAGGGACGTAAGTTATTAATGTTTTGGTTTTGGATTTATTAAAATGAAAGTTCAAATACACATGATGTTACAAAAAAAAGCATCACATGCATTAAAACATAATCTTTTTTGAATATGTATTTTCTAAATAAATTTGTACATGCATAAATGTGAATATTCTAAGCATCTCGAACAATTTCCACTCAATAAAACATAAAATTTATAAACACAACAAACATAAGAGCCAATAACTGAATAGCCCATTATTGGAATATTCATGATTCCATGACAGAGAGAAAATAACACCTGAAGGGCAGAAGACAAGGCAGACTCCAGACGTTGGTGAAAGCAATAGTAAATGGCGACCTGAATGGATTTTGACTTAAAGAAAGCTCTTGTCAATGCATCAATATTTTTTGCCGATTCTGTTCCAAGCATCATGCCTTGTACATCCTTGATGTCAAGTTGAAATAAAGAGTGTCTCCGCAAAGAATTTAATGGAAACATATAAGCATGCTCTATTGTGGACAGAATTTCCAATGCATTTACCAATGCCCACATAGCCCTACATGCTTCGCAAGCAGCACGCAACATATTTGAAGAACCTGACATGAGACTTGAACCTGAAGTCGACAAGCACACACACAATAGATCCACCATTCCAGATGTTTGAGCGTGATCCAATATCTGTTTTGAAGCTTCGTCAACCGATGTTTTGAGTCCCTGAGCAACCCGGGATAAAATGACCGCAATACATGCAGTTGATTCATACAGAACTTTTCCAGATGCATCTTCAGTATAACTCACAACCTACATATTCAATTGTATGAAAAACTTGAGAAAGACGGAAACAACGAAGCAATAAAGATCACCCAATGCTTTTGAAAGAAACTAACCTTTGAATACAGTTCCACTAATGCAGCCCAATGCCGGATATATGAAACCCTAATACTACTTCCACTATTATCCACTAATTTCTTTAAAATTGCGAGACTCTGCATATCCCAAGATTCACAATTGTATCAACTACATGAAGAATCAAATATGAATACAAGCATGACTAGGAGTGACATTTTGCAGTAAAATGGCCTCAGAAAATTATGTTCATTGAAACTTCAAACACTAACAAAAGAAAAGTTAAGACATCAAGATATTGTAAAGTAACCCGAAAGTTGTAGAGAAGAGTGGAACCAAATACCACAAACTGCAATGTGAAGGCCTTGTGTGTAATACCTTTGCTGTTAAATCATTACCATCCTTTGATTTCGTGTTAACTACAACAGCGGAGAATCCAAGGAGTTCATGTATCATGTCATCAAGTACCACATCAGAATGAAGAGCACCAGCCGCAACCAAGTTTGAAAGAATTCTAAGTGATTGATTTACACGAAGAATGTCCTGATCCCTGTACAAGTTTAATAAACAATTAGTTCATATGGCATAAAAAAATAGTGTAAATTCCACTTGAATATTGTAGGTATTCCAATTAAAAATTGTAGTTTGAGTTAACCATCAGAGTTTCTTTGGCAAATACCACACTGATGCCACGAACGGAGGATTGGGTTGATTTTGCTGAAGATTTTGAGGTGTCAAATTGTTGAAATAATCCACAATTTGTAATACAAATATCGGTACTGAAAATATTTCATGGAACCTATGTATTAAAATTTACTTGTTTCATGTTAAACTACTGGTTATTTTTTTAGGTCCTAATAGTTTCCATGTGTGGTTTGTCAACAAAATGGATAAACAATGTCTTAACAAATCATAGTGTAAAAAACTTTGCAATAGACACTAAAAAAAAAAAGTAGATGGCTTAATTATAAGCTTGGTGTCAAACATATTGGATATAATACCCACATGAGTATCCATGTATTCAGCGAATGAAGAGGCATATCCCCATTTACCGTATATATACATATATATATATAGAGAGAGAGAGAGAGAGAGAGAGAGAGAGAGAGAAACATACTGTACACAAATGCTTAGCAAGAGACAAAAAATTTGTCTTACCTGCAAGTGCTCGATGATCCCTTGGACAGGGTTTTTAAGGGCATCAGAACACATGCTAACGCTTCATTATCTTGACCAATATTATTTGCCCCTTTCACAGTGCGAGAATTATTCTCTAACCTATCCAATGTCTGGCAGCCTGAAACATGGACAGCATTTACCCATTAAAAGTACGAAATATCAAAATTATGTAAATGGAAGGTATTGAGATTTTAAAAAAAAAAAACTGACAAATGAATTTCAGATCTTGATCATTTAAGAAATCAATGGCAAACAGGTTTGGATCATGATACATAGCATTCCAGCTACTTATTTACAAGGTTGGAAAAGGAGATCATTCATGTCCCCACAACAATGCGTGAACTGTCAAGATGTTTTGAAGGTCATTAAGTTAGATATTGTTCATTGAAGAAATCAATGATAAACAGGCTTGAATCATGATAAACTGCACTCCAGCTAATATTTTTTACGAGGTTGGAAGATATTGTTCATATTCCCAATGGGTAAAGCTGTTTTAAAGGTCTTGAACTGCTTTGTTGGGTGGCTTCAGGAGGGCCCCTTTGTGATCCCCTCTCTGCCCTGCTTTCCGTATTTGTAAACATTTTTTTCATTAAAATGTTACTAACTTTTTCTAAGAAAATAAACTTGGTCTATAAATCACCAAGTTGAAATTAGCAGAACCACCCATTTCCAAGAAACTGATTCATCACAAAAACCACCCATTGCAGACATGAACCAATTTAGGGAAATCGAAAAGGTGGAAACGGAATCAGACTCATGGAAGGTGCCAACTTCCTAAGTGGTCAAAGACTATGATTGTTGATTTCACCAATTCGTCTCAAAAGTGGTCCTCGCCTACTAACAGTAACCACTAACCACTTACCTATCAACAAAAGGATTCGTTGAAAAATTGATAACCAATCAAAGCAAAGAAAATTACTTCTATGAGGCAATGTGGCCGCCTAGAAACACAGAAATTGTGAAGAGAACAAAAAACCAAAAGAATCGGCAAAAGCACAAAACACTACTCATTATTTTTTTACTATCTACGACAAAGGAAATTTTGAATTCAATTTGATAGGAAAAAAATGATCATCTTGCACAACAGATAAGTGCTTTAGAAAACAGGCGAACTAAAAAAAAAAAGGCATGTCTGGAGTAATAATCATGGAACTATTAACTAATGGATAGGGAACTTACAATTGCCTCTAAGAAACTACCACACACAAAAAGAAAGAAACAAATGCATAGGTCCCACTACTTTGTTGAACTTAAGCCGAAAATATTTTTTTTTTTTAATAAAAACCATAAAGAGACCTAATGAAATATCCACTAATATATCAAGCTTAATAATAGTATTAAATTACCTCACAAAAACCCAAATATCAATTAACCACACATGCAACTACAATCGATAATTACTATCATCTACCCTCATCGAAACCCAAAAATCAACAGACCACTCGATGCAATAGCTATTCAATTGCACAAGCAAGTCAACACAACAGCAATCAAACCATCGCTTATGCCAATTTAAATGTGTTTTGTTTCCAGATTATTCTAAATTATACTGGCTATGAGAAAGTGCCGACCACCTTACATAGTTCTCCCAATCACAATTGAATCTGTTAAAATAAAATAAAAAAACTTACCAACAAAAAAAGTCAAAAAGAAAAAAGAGCATGAGGATTTGTTTAATTATGACATCTACCTGACTGAACAAAATCATTAGGAACTGTCAATCCGGAAGACTCCTCATGCTGTGAAGAATTACAGATGACTAAGCTAGGACTATCTGATTTATCATCACTTGGAAGATTACGAGCATTGTTGTTCTCAGGAGTAAAAGAATGAATCTTACCTGTAACGAAGTATTTTAGGATACTCAGAAACATAAAATAAAATGAAAACATTGAATATACGATCAAGGATCTCACTTTCAGGACTAGCAGCAAATGATCCGATTGCTGAAGTAAGTATTTTGGTCCCTTCACCCTTCCAAGCTGCATCAAATACCTTAGCTGCAGCAGTTGCTGCACGTAGTTCCTGGCAAGTGTTTACCAAATACAAATTACTTTCACAAACCTACAGATTAGTAAATAAGTTTGACACCAAAAATCTTTTCCGATTGGTAAGCGGCCCAATGTATGTATTGACTATTTCACACATTAAAAGGGGGAAAATGGAGAAAAAACATTACCCTGGCCTCTAGATCATCTGAGTTTTCTTTGACAAAAGGGTGTTCAAGAAGAGAAGGCCAACTAAGCCTATTTTGTGGTACCTGATTTCATAATTTTATAAATCAATTTCACTGTAGAAATAACTGCAACAAAGGGCTATAAACAACTCCCCCTTTCTTCTAAGAAAATAGGATTTTAACTTCAGCAACCACCTTATTGAGCAATCCCTTTAAAAAGCTTTTGAAATTTGGAGTCATGTTGTCTGGATATTTTACTGGGTCCTACAAAAAAGAATGGAAATATAATTGAACATGTAAACTGGAATATGAATTTATAATTTAAAAGAAAGAGTTAAGCAAATCTACCTTGATGATGTGCCGAATTAGTGCATAAACTGAATTTGTATAAAATGGAGGCTGACCAACATATAGTTCATACCTGGTTGTGTCCCATAATCAACTAATTTTCAGTTCATGCTATAGGATCTATGAAGGTGAAGAGAAATTTAAAAGGGTTATATTGTGAATAAATACTGCATAAATACTTGGTAGTGGGTCCAGCTTACCCACCAATAAAAAAAAATTGTAAAACTTAATGTGCCTACTTCTCGTCCAGAAGTTAGCCAATCGAAGATTCCGTTATAATTAATGTATGAGTAAGACAATTACTTTATTTATGGGCCTACTATTGGAACTAATGTTTTAATGGTTTTTTTATTCTATTATTTCTATATAAGGGCATTTACATCCATTCACTCTTTTGTTAATATATATACCTGCCAAGCACTCATTATGAGACTTGACATTACAATTCTACAATCCTTCTTAGTATCAGAGCTTAGAGGACCCATTGTCTCCCCCCCTCTCTTGGGTTCCCCTCTTCAGTTTTTTGAACCTTGAAGTCTCCTTTCTTTTCTTCTCTCCTCTTTTCTTCCTTCCTCAAACACCTCTGGAGTTTGAGACCTAATAATCTAGCAACAACTCCATTAGGTCTCCCCTTCGGGGATCTTTTTCTCTTGTGTTTTTTCCCTTTATCGCATGTTGCGATAGAATTTTATGTCCTTCACATGCTGCGATTTTGCACTGTCTTCTTTGCACTATGATTTTTAATGGGATTTTGCCTTATTTTCATGAGCACGTTATACTTCACCAGTTGACTTGTCCCTACACTCCTGAGCAGAATGGGGTGGCAAAACGCACCTCATGAACATTGTCTGGTGTCTTCTTCGAGGGATGCATGTTTCAAAATTATACTAGAATATAACAGTCCTCACTACGACTTTTCTCCTTAACTGCGTTCCAAGTCGAACCTTAAGGGGATAGATGCCTCTTCACCATTATACTTAGAGTCTTTAGGTGCACTTGTTTTGTTCAGGATAGGGCCCCTCATTGCACGAAATTAGATGACAAAGTCATTCGTTGTATTTTCTTGGGTTGCTCGTCTATGTTAAAGGAATATCATTGTTTTGATCCCCTTTCTCATCGTGTAATTTATTTTTTGGATGTCACATTTTTTGAAAATGTTCCCTATTTTCATGCTACATCTTTGCAGGACTCTTTTCCTTTGCAGGATCCCTTTCTTATAGTGCTACCCTCTTCAGTTTTCTCTCCATCTTCATCTTCGTCGTCTCTTAAGGTTTACTCTCGTCATCCTCGCCCCTCTCCAACCTTACTAGCCTCCTCCTTAGACTCAGGTATACCTTCTTCTACTCTTACTCATATTTCTTCTATTTCTGACTCCCACTTTCCTATTACACTTCGCAAAGGTAAGCAAGGGTGTATTAATGATCATCCTATTGTCCAGTTTGTTTCTTTTCAAAGACTCTCTCCTTCTTATCAAGCCTACCTTGTCGCCCCTGATTCTATTCGAGTTCTTTAGTCAATATCAGAGGCTTTGCGAGATCCTCAGTGGACTAGAGCCATGACTGCTGAGATAGATGTTTTGATAAAAAATCACACTTAGGAACTTATTCCCCTTCCCTCTGGGGAGTGGACTATTGGTTGTAAATAGGTTTTCACTATTAAATATCTTGCGGATGGCACTATTAATTGATACAAGGCTCGCCTCATTACTAAGGGATCTACATAGACTCCAAGAAAATATTTTGATGTTACATTTGCTCCTGTAGCCAAACTCTCCATTGTTCGCCTCCTAATCTTTTTAATTGCATGTCACTCATGCCCCTTCACCAACTCGATATGAAAAATGCATTTTTGAATGGTGATCTAACTGATGTTATTTACATGGACTCCCTCCTAGATTTCGTCTTCAGTGAGAGTATCCGGGGAAGGTTTGTTGCTTTATCAAATCTCTGTATAACCTGAAACAATCCCAGCGAGCTTGGTTTCAGCGTTTTTCTGAAGTTATTTTATCTATGGAGTTTTCCAGATGCCACTCCGATCATACTTGTTTTGTTTGTCAAGGTTTGGATGGTCGTTGCACCATTGTTTTGATTTATGTAGATGATATTATTATGACTGGAAATGATGCATAATGAATTGACAGTGTAACAATACCATTAGGTCGTATTTTTTAGGTTAAGAACTTTGGTCCTCTCAAGTACTTATTGGGAATAGAAATGACTCGCTTTCTTCGTGGTATTTCGTTATCTTAGCGCAAATACACATTGAATCTTCTTCAGGATACTGAGATGCTTAGTTGTCGCCCTGTCTCATCTCCTATAGATCAGAATCATCGTTTTCATGCCGAATCTACTTATTTTTTATCTAATCCCTCTTCTTATTAGAGACTCGTAGGCTGTCTGATTTATCTGAATAACACTAGACCGGATTTGACATTTGCGGTTAGTGTGGTCATTCAGTTCATACATGCTCTGCTCACCTCATTTTAATGTTATTTATTGTATTCTTCACTACATCTTGATCTTGGGCTTTTCTACTCATCCACTGCTCTACCACATTTGTCCTACTTCATTGATGTTGATTATACTGATTCTCTTACAGATAAGAAATCTACCTTTAATTTCTGTACTTTCTATGGTGGTAACCTGATCTCATGGAAAAGCAAGAAATAGAGTGTGGTTTCCCGTACTTCTGTTGAACCTGAGTACCGTGATATGGCCATTGACACTTGTAAGCTTATTTGGCTTAGATCTTTGCTGACGGAACTAGGATTTCTTGTCTATGGTCCTTCTACTTTATTTTGTGACAAGTCTGTCATCATGCTTACTTTTGACTTAATTCTCCACGAAAAAACCAAACATATAGAGGTTGAAGTTCACTTTCTCAGGGAGAAAGTTCGATCTTGTGCTTTTTTGACAATCTTTGTATCTTCTTCAGATCAACTTGCCGATATACTTACGAAGGTTGTTGGTCCTTCTATCACTAACTCTCATCTTGTCTAGCTTTGCTTAGTTGATATATTGCCCCAACTTGAGGAAGAGTATTAAAAACAATGTTTTAATGTTTTTTCTAAAGAATTACTATTGTTACACCAACTTTTACTAACGTCACACCAACTATGTGCAATTCTTTGGTGATTTACATAGGAATTGGTGTGGCATCAGTAAAAGTTGGTGAGGCAATAGCAACTCTCTTTTTCTATTCTATTATTTCCATGTAAGGGCGTTTATGTCCATTCACCCTTTTGTTAATATATATATGCCAAGCTCTCATTATGAGACTTGACATTACAATTCTAGAATTGTTCTCCTACCTCGTGTCCTCTTTCTTTCTCAAAAGGTAGCTTTTGATCAAAACAAAGAAATGAAGGTACAACAAATTGAATGCTAAGGCACCAAAAATATATATCAGAGAACTCTGAGTTGTAACTAAAATGATCAAAATTAAGTTTGCATGGTACCGCACTCAATTTCTTATCCATTGGATAGACGACACAATGGTTTCAATGCCAACAGGAAATCCATATGGAGACCCAACAATCAGTCCCACCCAAGTTATGATGCCAGGAAAATTAAAAGGAAGAGAAAGGGATTCAAATGAAAAAATAAATGGAGAAACAGTTACCAAATCGAATGAACATGAAATAGATTTAAGAACCTTTTTTAACTAAACTAGACTAGAGACCAGACCCAATCATTTATATATTGATGTATAATCTAATTATGGTAGAGAAAAGGCAAAATAAATTGGGAAAAAGTTGAAACATACAAAATGACCCCAAGAGACCATAAGTCTGCAGTATGGTTGTAGGGTTGTTCACGCACCAGTTCGGGAGCCATGTACAAAGGAGTACCTGAAAAATGCACCAGGTTCAATGCTAGCTAGCATAAAAACATCGAGAATTGCAAACCAGTGAACTATCTATCCATGGAGTGATAGTTCTGGGCAGTTCGGAGACACTCACAAAGAGTGCCTAGGTAAATACGGATTTTACCTATTAAAAGGCTTCAACACTGAAATATGTACTGGTCTTTGAACTCTAAAGAGCATAATGCAAATATATACTAAATTTAAATAGGTATGCCTCGTGAACTTATGCACGCAATCGGTTGGAGATGACTATGAAAGGCAGATTTCTCCAAGGAAGTAATCATGCATAATAAGATGAAGTAAAAGAAAATTGCACATGATTAGGGTGACCTTTTATAGAGCGCAAGACAACGGTGTTTGTTGACATTGCACGTGCAAATCCAAAATCGCAAAGCTGTACCATAGACAAAAACAGAAAAATGAGCAACTAGCGAGATAGTTTTATATGGGTAACTCAACAATAATTCTAATTAAAGAAGTGAGGTATATAAGCATGATGATCATAAGTGGACTCCCTATAAAATTTATTAAAGCTATAGTTTATAATTAAAGTTGTTACATTAGTAGCAAAATTGGTGGTCAAACTCTATAAAAACTTGTATGTTGATAATAGGAAAGTGAAATATAGTGATATATATTTTAGAAAAGAGGGAATGGACAAAGAAAGAACCACATATCATAGTAAATCATGAGAACATAACCTCCTTATCATTGTAGTTAATAAAAGAATTTGATTTTTCTATTAGAAGTTTAATACGTTAAAAACGTAACAAATCAATATAATACATTATCCAAGCCAAAGATGATGACCAAGGAAGTCCCTAGATATGTCCATGCAAAGGCTTAAGCAAATGTGTTGGCATGTGAAGTGAAGGACCAAAAGTCAAGTGCAAAGTGCACCTCCAACATTTTGGAGAATGAAAATAAATGAAGAAAATCCAAGCTAAGAATAAGAAGCCGATGGAATAAAAATAACTGAAACATTTTTTCCATCCTAGGATTTCATAACTCATGCATGTTTTAAAAGGCATTTGAGACTTCCTTGAGGCTTACCATGGAGGGCTTCCCAAAAATGCACTACGCCTAATTAAAAAAAATCAAGCAGAAAGAGATCTGATGATGCATATAACTCATTAATGTTCCAAAGGCAAAGGCCTCATGCTTTCTATACCTTTAATGCCCCATGCTCAACATGTGTGCCTTGGGTGCATATGATGGAGGTGGCAGATTTTTAGTTCCATTTATTTTCCGTCCCCAAAGGAAAAGAAAAATTGAACTTTAGGAGAAATGGACATCCCCAACTTTATGGAAATTTTACATGTAATAGTTTGTGTAAATGTAAGTAAAAACTTGCATAACACGATAGCAACAAACCCATGCCCCTATGCACACTCATTTTCGTCAGCGCCTTCCTAACAACATGCCAATTCTCCAACATATGGCCATTTATCATTGGAGACATTACATTTCAGTCCACTACTTCTAACTTTTGCTTCACATTTTACTTCACTCTAGTTATCTCACAATTCATGATGGCTCTAGTAGAATTTTTTTTTGCTTTGGTAGGACACTCAAATATTTGGTAAACATAGTATGATCAAAGTTCTATAGTTAGGGATAAAGCATGAGAGCATATAATTTCCTTGCCAATCTTTCATCCAATTTTTCAGAAAAGGCTCTTATTTTAAGACGTCATTAAAAAAATGTAATTTAAATCAGATTTATGTTGTCTGTGTTGATCGTTAATAATTGGAGATTTGTAGCTGATGTAATTTCAATAATTTATTTGAACTGTCAAGAATAACATGTACAACTTGTATATTGATGCAATCCAGAATATCAACGTATATCCCACAAAACTGCTCTTCCTGAACAAATGTTATTGCCAGAAGTTGAAGCTCTTACATGATTCTAACACATGAAATAAGACTCATGAAAAAGTCCCCAAAAAGGCAATAATCTAGAGGCTCAAACTAATTCCAAACAAAAAAGGAAAGGAAAACCAGCCATGAGCTATGGCATGCAAAATATTACAAGAGACTGTATGCAGCTATATACTAATCAGAAATTAGGATATTTTTTCTTTGTTAGATGAATCAAGAACAATGATTACGGAAGAGAAGTTTTACTTTATAATGAGAATACAAAATATTCTACACAGATAAATTATCTCACTTGGATTTCTCATATAAGACAACACATGCATTTTCTAACCAGCCAACCTTAACAATACTTCCAGCCCCGATAAGAATATTTTGTGGTTTCATATCCCGATGGATAATTCGGTTGGAATGTAAGTAGTGCAATGCCCTCACCTGCAATTTTCAAACAGCACAAATTCGTATATCATAAATGACTGCCAAAAAGAAAAAAAAAAGTGACAAAAAGAGCCTGTTCGAAGATTTTGTTTTTAGTTCCTTGTAACTAAGGTGGGTCATCTCAACTTCCTTTCTTTATTAATAGCGTTATCCTTATCAAAGAGAGAGAGAGAGACTGCATGCAAACAACCATTAGGCCATGCAGCCAAGAATAATATAACAAATAAATTAAGTACATGGAAGCACCAGTGAGGAAAGTACCAACTGCTTTGCAATTGCTTGAACTTGTTCTTCTGGTAGGCATTTGTCATCCTCAAGAACCTCGAAAAGTTCACCCTACAGACATAATATGAGCCTTAACTAAACTTGCAAGTAACATTTTCCTTGATAACAAGATCCTTATAAAAAGCTCATTACCTGCGCAAATTCAGTGACAACACAAAATTCTTGGGGAGTTTCGAAAGAGTCTAGCATTTCGATTATATTTTCATGTTTCAACTTCCTTAGAATCTGTACATTTCAATCAACATTTATTTGCACAGATTAGCATCCAAAATGAAATAATTGATATGTACACACACATATTTCAATTGGAAAAGAAAAAACATTGCAACGTGAAAATTCTAATGCCATTTCAATTGAAGCATAGTTTTGAAGGAATTTCAAAACATAAAAATTTCAGAGTTTTTGAACTGTTTTTATCACCTAAAGATAGGTATAGATTTATCAGCTATTCCTAAATGAGGATGGTGACCGAACTTCATTAAAAACCAAAGCATGGTTTAAAGAATCTAGACCTGGAAATTGATTCACCCCAAGAACTTTATCGGAATTCTGTATCAAGATCATCTCAGAAATTGTGTCAAAGAAAATCCTACATCTAAATCAGGATTGTAAAAACACCTCGGCGAGCCAAGCAACTGACCTGCTGGGTGCCTCAGTACTCTTCTTGGTGAAACTTGCCAATCTATGGACAGCTCCTTTTTTCATCACATGGATGCATAGTAACAAAAATTGCAGACTTTCTGAAAAAGTCCCAATTCATTCACTTCTCTTTCAATTGACAATTTAATCTCAATTAATTCTCAAACTTTTGACAAAATAACTAACCTTACCAAATAACCATGAAATTTGAAGGTGAACAATAGTATGGTTTTGTAAATTTGTTTAACATTATATTTTATAGTATGTCTAATACATGAGACATACGCTTATATTTTTCTATAATTAGTAATATATGCTAATTTTTCGACTTTTACCGATTTTTCCTTTGCCGAATTATTCCTGAACACTGAGTTTGCCATTATGCATTTAAGGCAGGCCATTTATCTGATAGAGGACTCTCTAAATTGGTGAGTAGATATTTTCCTTGTCCATGTCACACCCATATCAACCATTTCTTCTAAGTAATAGCCTTTTTATTCTTTACTAATTTTAAACAGGGAAAATTAAAGAGAAAGAATCCTGCATAGTTTGCAACAGGCATATAGTTACTAAGCTAAAACTTTCTATGTGAGAAGAGGGTTGGAAGGCAAACAATGGCAGCCCTTTGGCCTGCTACTTCATCTTCCATTTGTAAAAATGCTTTCAGGTCAGCTGAGCGCACAAGGTGTGTTATCACCTATCCTAGAAAACGGCCTAGTTGCCTAGGCCCCTGCCATTAACAAAACTTGCCTAAACCGAAGGATTTTGTAGAAGAGGAAAAACCCTAATATTAAGGTTTGAGATCGTCACTACGACAATTTCTTACATCTATGTAACAAAGACACAAAAAAGCATGTCGATGAACAATTCTCGATATCAGCAGAAAGTCAACACAATCACCACAAACCAAATACCTCTTTACAATATATTGTTGGAAAAAGCAGTGTTTGTTACACACTTTTAGGTTTTCTATGTGTAACCCATAATCATTACATCAAGAACTTCATCACCTTGTCTCACAAGTTGCAAGAGCACCCTAGCAGGCATAATCTATCTTACACAATCTGGTGTGGAATAATATTGTTGCTTTCATTTCCAAACACAGAATGCACAAACAAACTAGTCATTATAGTAATAGTAATTTATAACTGTCAAATGAGGGCAATAATTTTTACCAGAAAAAACAGGAAAAGACAAATGCTTTTCCATTTCGATTTCTTCATGAAATCAATAATGGCATGTAAAGAAAGTATATCAAGGACATGCCACAAAGCTTCAAAAAATAATGCACTAACTTAATTTGAGTAACAAGCACAAAATAACAATCTTGGGAGTCCCCATTTTTTAAGAGCACAGATGTCCTCATTTCCACCCTCAGATATATTGGACATAAATCTTTAGAAATTAGAAACTCACACCTTCACTTTAGGTGCAGATTGAATCCGGCTAGCCATAGTCGGTAACGTTTCTAGGAATATATCATTTCAGGTAAGGATGCTTCTAGGAAAAGGTCTCCCATTGACCTTTTAGGGCGCATAATGATCATCAAGATTGTCGTATGTCTCACCTTAGGAACGCACTCCATATCTCTTTTGCCCCACTCCCCCAAGGCACTTAGGCCCTGTTCGTTTGGGCTTCGGAGCCGGGCTTTTTTAGCTTTTATTGCTTTTAAGCCTAAAAAGCCCGTTGGATTGTGTTCGTTTGGGCTTCTGGAGCTGATTGGGCTTCAGATTGAAGTCCGAAATTGAAGCCGCCTTTGAGGTGCTCCGCGAATGAGCTTTTGCGCGAAGCAAAGACCGAAAACGGTTTTACTTAAAATGACTTAAATGCCCTTCTTCTTTAAATAATATTCCACCAACTTAAAATGACTTAAATGCCCCTCTTCTTTAAATAATATTCCACCAAATGATTTGTACCCTTCTTTAAATAAAATAAAAAAAGAATTGTGCTAGATGGGTCCGTCACATATAATGGAAAGAGAGAGGGTGATAAAAATCTGAGAATAAATAAAGGGATGTGTTATTACCACACCATTAATTATGACTTCACCCCAAACAATTTGATTTTTTTTTGTTAGTTATGGAGAAATTCTATTGGCACCCCAACTTTTACTTATTACAATCCAATTACTTCAAATTATTTATCACTACTTCCCAACAAAAAAATTAACACAATGCATTTAAAATAGGAATTAACATTTTCACATTGCCACCATCAAGTATAAAATTTAGATGGGGTGTAGTAAGTAAAAGTTCTTATTATAGATAATCCCGTGTGTTTTGAAATTCAAAGTTCAAACTAATGACATAATCTTTCTTTGGTCTTTCATGAAATATTGACGTAAAATGATGGAAATACCCTTGTCTTTAATCTTATCCGAAAAAGTCTTGATTTTTTCTTAAAAGCATGTCATCTCAAGTTCTAAGATAAAAAAATAAAATTAGACTTATTTTTTTTAAGTCTAAGGATTCAAAGACAAGCATAAAAGGTTTACTGTTCATCAAATGACGGTTGAGATAAAAGGAAAATAACTAAAATTTACAATAGATGACTATATATTATCTATTTAGGGATTAGTATAATTTGTTTTCAGTGATTAATGAAAAATCACCAATTGAAATCCTATATTTTTTTTATAAAAAATTTGAATTTTCTTTCGAAAATTAGTCATCTATAATCTTTTATATAAAATAATACAGATGATGATGATGAGACAATAATAATGATCAGTGCATTAATGTCATCTTTCATATGTCCATTTTTAAAGCAGATGCTACTGAAATTTTGATAAAATTATAAAATTCATAAAATTTATAAATTTATTTAAATTAAAAATAATATATATATATATATAAAAAGGTATTTTAGTCATTTTTGATGCATTTTAGATGCATTATCAACATTAAGGGTATTCTGGTCATTTTACCAGAATCCAGCAATAAAAAGCTGTCAACGAACATCAATTTCTAATTTATATGTTTCTGTAACGAACAGGCTTCTGCTGAATGTAGCTTTTCAGGCTCTAGGCTTCTGCTTCTTCCAGAAGCTGACTTTTGGAGCTGGAGCTGACTTCTGTAAAGAACAGACCCTTACTAATCGTTGAGATTGCTTCACCTCCAAATCCATGCACAATCAGTGAACCAACACCATTGCATCACTATACCACAACGTATTCATCAAGCAAAACCAGCATTGCGTGAAGCCACAATTTGAGCTAGGGATTGCTTGCCTAAATGTCACCATAGCCTCTATGCCTGCAGTGGTGCAAAATGAATTGGTCCACGTGTATGCAGACAAACTGATTATGAGCGAGTTAAAAAAGCACTATCAGTGTCAGGGTACAACGGGGACATAAGTTCAGAAGGTAAAAGGATCACTCATTCTTATCCTCATCTCCCTACTCACAAAGGGGTTCACTCTATCTTGTTCTTATCCCTCTCTCTCCCTCTTCTTCTCATTGAGTCCTCCCTCTATAGCCTTTATTTGTTTCCTTCTAGTTAGTGCAAATGATCCCAAACAATCATTAACTTAATTTAAGCGGGTAGTTGAATTCACCTCACCCCTACACTCTCCACATCATTATCAAAAGCTGCATCACAATTCCGCATTCACGAGTTATCATAATCACACTGAGTTGCAACACCACAGTTACCCAATTGGATTTGAAGAACCATGGTAACATAAACTAAAAGACCAATTAAGGGAAAAAAAAATTAACCAATCAAAATAATTATTATATATATTCTATTTGAGATAGAAAATTACCTCAATTTCCTGTCTTAAATTATGAATGTCTTTCTCGCTTTTACCATGCTTAAGGATAAATTTCATAGCAACTGTCTGAGAAAAATTAACACAAACAACAACTTTAAATGGATGAATAGATCTTCGAAAAAAATAAAAAATAAAACTTAGAAAAATGAAATGCGTTGAACCCAATTGATTTGATACCTTTCCTGTGTACTTCCGTCTTCCTTTGTAAACTTTACCAAAAGAACCTTCACCAACCAACTCGATTACATGGTAGTTTTCAATGCCCATCTTTCAGATCTATAGATGAAAACCTAAGGGATTAAGATCAGAGATCTGTGTTAGTGAAATCGGAATTAATTGTAGTTATAATTTCATGGGCTACGAGATTGAGAAGAAATGCACGACTAACAAACCCTAATTACTGAAACTTTTTCAGTATTTGAAGTTAATTCGAATCTGATTTTAGGGTTTTCGCAAGCTTACCCGAGTCTGAGTGAAGGCCCCTCTCTCTCTCTCTCTCTCTCTCTCTCTCTCTATTGTGTTTTATTCTACAGTTTTCCCGCCTCTGCAGTAAGCATCATTTTAGTTTCAAAAATCAGATCGAAATTTGTACATTTGGTCGGACCGCTGTTCGACCAGGGTTTAATTTGGTCGGACCGGTTTGTTAGTAAATCCTTCCAAATTTAAAAACTCCGCAGAAAATGCAGATTTTTGGATCAAATGTAACTGGATCCAACTATATGACTTGGGTCACAGAAAAATGTTATTTTTTAACTTCTAGTTTTTTAATTCGGTGCAGCTTGGAAGTAATTTTTTTGGAAAAATTACTTAAATGACCCTCGTGGAAGGGTTTCTTTCTAAATAGTGCCTAAGTTTTGTACGGTAACTTGATAGGACATTTAGGGTATGTTTGATTGCACATGGAAAATAGGGTGGAAAATCAATTTCCATGGAAAATGACATTTTTCAAGTGTTTGATTACACTTGGAAATGGAAATTCATTTTCCACCCCATTCAAAAAGTCCACTAAATCATAGATTTCACTTTCCCACCCATATGGGTAGGAAAATGATATGGGTGGGAAAATGAAATCCACCCATATTTTCCATCATCAATTCTTCCCTACCACCGCCGCCACCACCACCACCATTACACTAACCTCGTCGTTGTCGTCATCGCCGTCGTCACCATCGTCGTCGCTGTTGGTTCCGTTTCCGACCACCTTCTCTCTCTCTCTTCTTTTTTTTCTTCTTTTCCTTCTTCTCCATCCCTCACCTCTTCTGCCACCACCATCACCACGTTCTCCCCCCATCTTCCTCACTTACCTTCGTCGCCGACGTAGTCGCCATTGCCCCCACCGTCGCCGTCACCGTTGCCGTCGCCGTCATCGCCACATCCTCCCCCCTCCCTCTTCCTCGTCATATTCTTCTTCCTCTCCCCCTCCTCTAATCTTCTTCCTCCTTCTCCTCTTGTTCTTTTCTCTCATATTTTTCTATGATTTTATCCAAGTGAAATCAAACAATGGAATTTGATTTTCCAACCCTACCTATTTTCCACAATTAATTTTCCATGGATTTCAAATTCCATGGAAAGTGACTTTCCATGCAATCAAACATACCCTTAGTAAACTTTTTCTTTCTTAATGGTCCCTCGTTACGTCGAATTCACAATTTTTACTTTCGTACTCTACATTTTTTTATTCAGTGTCAAATTCACAATTTTTTACTATTGAATTCACCACTTTTTATTTTTTGTCTAACTCGACAGTGGTAAAACCTACTCATTTTCAATTTTTGAGTTTATTAGACTAAAATATATGGAAAGTTGGACTAAAAACTTGACATAACGATTTGCTTAGATGATTTCTACCCAAAAGAATCGTTCTTGATCAATTTTCATCCAAAAACTAATAAGAACAAAGAAGTGAAAAAAATCCCTAATATTTTACATACATGTTTCTTCTTCCTTCTTAAATCCTTTCCAACGGAATTAAGTTTCCAAAACTTGATTGAGATGCCAAAAATCTAAGTTTTTAGATGAAAATAATGAGTTTGAATGGTTAAGGCATTCAATTGTACGAAATGTGGGAGACGAGGTCCAGGGACTATTTAGAAAAAGAAAAGTTTACTAAATGGACTATTTAGAAATTGCCCAAAATTTATGGACTACTAAGAAAGAAGTCCTTCCACCAAGGTCTTTTAAGTATTTTTTTCCTACAGAATTTAACGCAAAAAGAGACTTTACCCAAAATTGAATCCATTGGTGTATTTATATTTTCGTAGATCTAGCATGATCATTGTATAAGAAAAAATGAAGTCAAAATTATTAATTCTGAAGTGTTTATGTTGTTAATTACATGACTAGTGTGTGTAAAGGTCTTCTTGTGCTCGTATGAAAGGTGGAGCCACGATTTTGTCTATGTGGGGGCAATTAAGAACTCATTAATATTTGATTTTATAAAATCTACAAAATTTAACTACTCCAATAATTTACATTTACAAAAAGTATTAACTCGTAGCATTTATACAAAATGTTAACATTGTTTCAACAAATTTTATATACATAAGTTTTCACAATTATTCGCGACAAGTTCCCATATTTTGATCACAAGTTTGAAGTACTATCAGTATACTACTCACGGATTTCACCACCGAGGTGGCACCTACAAATTAAACATAAGCAATATCTATTTTTGGAGGAATATTAGAGAAAATAAAAAATTCAAGCATGATAGAGGAAGTTCTTAAATCACAATTAATTCAATATAATTCCAATTAATTCAAATGAAACTTGCTCTGGAGTGAGGTATGAATATTTTTAAAACAATATCAACTTAAATTAAGAAAAAATATGACACAACATCTAAAAAAATATTGATATCAATATATTTAAATATATATAAATGAATATTTTGAGATTTGTTTGAAGAATTTATATGAAATTGGCTAAACAAAGAGAAACATTCAAAATTCTAGAATTTAAAGACTTTACATGTAATAATGTACAATGTTTCTTAATCAATAGAGATAAGAATTTCACTCACGAATTCACCGGTTAAAGGGAATTCAACCAAAAAATATCATAATAATTTCCCACTCTTTGCTTTATCTACAATTTTATCATAAAATAAAAACATTAAAAAAAAACCTAATTGAATCAAACCTTGAACTATGATAATAATTACTTAAAGAACCTAATAATTACATAACAATCCAAAGATTTAAGATGGACTTGAACAAAAACTCACAATTGAAGGCTTATATAAACAACCCAAATTTTTGTTTTAGGGTTTACCCATTGTTGCAAAAATGTGTTAGAGAAATTACGAAGAACTTCTCGATTTCTTTTGGAGGAGACTTCTAAAATTTAAAATGACGACGTTAAATAGAAGAGATAGAGGTTTTTTTAAAAAAAAAAAAGAGATTTACCTGGCGGACCTTACTATTGCATTTTTATTACAAAAACTCCCTTGGAGTTCTGAAAACTCCAAGAAAACCCTACTTTACGAAGTTTGTTACCCACCAAACCGTACTTATCAAGTTTGTTACCAAACAAACCTTGAAGTGGGATCAACGTCATAAAATTCAAATTGTTGTGGTTAGTTTGCTACTTAACATCCTTGGAGTGGATCCTAACCGCATCAATTTGTGGCATCCAAAAATATGATATGATGCCACAAGGTTATAAAGGAAAATTTTCTAAAAACTCTGGGGGTGGATTCGAAAAAAAAATCATCGTTGAATTTTAGGTCTTGCTTGGTACCATGCAAATCATTTGCAAATGCAAAAGATTTGCACTGAAAATTATTTGCAACACTTCTTGAGTTGCAAGTTATTTGCTAAAATTTATGAAGGGTTTATTGGTTCATGCAAATTTTTTTCAAAATGTAACCAAGCATCTGTAAATTAGATTCCAACAAATCATTTGCATTTGCAAATGATTTGATTCGTACCAAACAGGACCTTAGTTTCAAAGGAAACCGTTTCTTTCGTGATAGAAATAGTTGTAATTAGAGATTTCTTAGATGTGTTCCTAGAGAAGTTACCAGGATTGCTACTAAATCGAAAGATAAAATTCTCCATCAACTTAACCATGGGCAGAAATTTTATATTTATTGCACCGTATCAAATGACACCGTTGAGACTTGAGAATTGAAGGAACGAATTGTTATTAGATCAAGCTTTACACTCTAAGTAGCTCCGATTCTGTTTGTGAATAAGAAAAACAGTTGAATTGTTATTAGATCAAGCTTTACACTCTAAGTAGCTCCGATTCTGTTTGTGAATAAGAAAAACGGTTGCATTGTGATTATATATCGACTATAGAAGATTGAACCAGGTAACCATTAAAAACAAATACCCTCTTCCTTAAATAAAGAACTTGTTTGACCAATGCAAGGTGCCCAATATTTTTTCAAGATTGATTTTAGATCTAGGTACCATTAGTTGAGAATAAAGGGGGAAGATATTCCAAAGACTGTATTTTAAATAAGGCTAAGACATTTTGAATATCTATGATGCCTTTTAGTTTGACAAATGCATCAGCTGCTTTTATGGACTTAATGCATAGAGTGTTTTGGAAACATCTCAACAAGTTCGAGATCATGTTCATAGATGACATTCTAATTTACTTCAAGTTTAGGGAAGATTAAGAAGAACACTTGAGGATTATGCTTTAGACTTTGAGGGAGCACCGGTTGTATGCCAAATTTAGTAAATGTGAATTTTGACTAATCGGGATGAAATTTTTGGGCCATGTTGTATCAAATGAATGTATTTTTGTGAATCCTTCGAAGGTAGAAGCAGTGTTAAACTAGAAACAACCCAAGACAGTGACTAAGATAAGAAAGCTTCCTTAAGATGGCTGGATATTATAGGAGATGCATTGAAGGCTTTTAAAAATAGTCATTAGGCTCTCACTAATTGAACATAACCATTATTTTAAATTCAACCATAGTCTCTTGAGGTTTTTTGCCCGAGTCAGTAGAGGATTGTGAACCTACACTTGTGCACACATCCTTCATTCATCTCCAAACCCTGAGACCCTATGAACCCTATTTATCTTGATAAAAAACCCTAGTTCCTAACCTAGATCTAGTGCTTCAACCTTCTCCATCTACATCCTCGACAAAATCTTAGCTATGTACTCTTTAGACATCATTTGGAGCAAGCTAAACATGATTGGAGCTAGAACTAACTTCAAGCAATTAAGACTCAAGTTTTTTAAGCTACATTAGTATGTTTTCTCTAATGGCAAGAATCTTCACAACTTGGTCACTCTTCTATTATATGTTTTTCTTTGGTTCCTTGATTTTTCATGGGACAATGATTGTGGAGGTTCATTTTTTTTAAAATAATTACTAAAAAGTCCCTTGGTGAAGAACAGGACTATCGAGGACACCATTGATCAAACATTGTCCTTCCAAGGACAATTTAAAGAATTGTTTAAACAAAATACTTGAAATGCCCCTTAAATCATCATACACTTTGAAAAACACACAGTTTTTGACAATTTCAAATCAACTTTCTCATTTTTTATTATAAAATTTCCCTCCACATTTATACAAAATTTCAAAGACAACAAAAGATCCTTGATTTTTTTCCTTCCAAAACAAATCATCTTCAATCTCTTAGATGATATCGAGGATGGTAGTGACTACGACATGATCATCACCACCACCACCACTATCATATCATTATCACTCATTGTCATTGTCGTTGAGATCACCATCATTATAATCGTAGTCATCCACATCACTATGATCATATCATAATCATGACTATTATCATCATTACCACCACCATCATCATCATAATCATGACTATTATCTAAAATAAGTAACGGTTTGGATTTTTAAATTATAAATAGGTATTATTATTTTTTAAATAAAATTTAGAAAGATCCTTCTGTAGACACCCCATTTTTGCACTCGCCTGATTAATCAACTCGTCAACCCGATCGCAACGGTTCCCAATGATGGATGTTTATTCCAATGCTTCATTTTGTTATCAAATATGTTTCCGAAATCCGGATGAGGTATCTCGAACTAACAAAACTTAGAAACCGCGCTACGCTAGGAAAATACGACCCCAGAAACATAGAAATCATCATCTTGCAAACTAAAAAGAAGTTTCACGATAAAAATCACTAAAAATGACCAAATTACCAAAATACCCCTAACATCAAAACAACCCTAGAGCCTACATTACGCTTAGGAAAACCCATTCAAACACATAAAACAACCAATCAAAACCAAATAAATCATTTTGCCAATTTTCACAAAATTTGATAAAATTACGAAAATACCCCTCATAAAATTCACGACCATTTCACACAAAAAATTTCATAAATGACAAAAATCAACATTCCTATTAAATTCCTTACAAAAAATCGATTCCTAAACATCCTGGAACATTGAAAAATGACTTAAAACGTAAAAAATCCTCTCCGAGGGAAAAACGATAATTTTACAACTTTAATAATTAAAAATTTTGAAATTAATAAATAAATCATTAAATAATGTAAAGTGAAATATTAAAGTCAATCAAGTAAGACTAAAGTCAAGTAAGGCTAAAGTCAAGATTGTAAAAGTCAACCAAGAAAGACTAAAGTCAAAGTATTAAAGTCAATCTCATAAGACTAAAGTCAAAACTCTAAATCAAAATCCTAATCTAAATTAATCAAATCAATCTCATAAGACTAAAATCAAAAACCCTAAATCAAAACCCTAATCTAAACTATTCAAGTCAATCTCATAAGACTAAAGTCAAAACCCTAAATTAAAACCCTAAAGACTAAGTCAATCTCATGAGACCAAAGTCTAAACCCTAATTGAAACCCTAATCAAACCCTAATTCTCCTAAAAAAATTTATAAATAGGAGCCTCCACACACTATTTTCGTGTCAAAGAAAAAACCCTAGAAAAAGTAAGTGAAGAAGCCTCCACAACCTCCCCAAAACCCTAATTTTGGAGCCCCAACTTCTTACCTAACACCCCTACTTCGATTTTAGCCTAAAAAATACCTAGAAACCTTTCAAAAACATCCCAAAAATCTATAATAAATTCAAAGCATCCAGATCCAAGAAGGAAATACCTTGCCTCGGAGATCAGAAATCAGATCCAGAGACAGAACAAAGCAAGGAGTACGGTACAAGGAGCAGTTTCACCAGATCTGAAGGAATAGAACCTTTGCGTATCGAAGGTAACATTTTTCTATTTTTTATCTAGATTTTGATCATTAGCAATGTAGTCTTACTTGGGATAAGTAGAGACCGGCATTGGCCGGGCAGGGTTGGTGCCTAACACCTTCCAACCCCGTAACATGATCCCCGGATTCAGATTTTCTGTAGTAGATTAGTTTTTTATCCATTTTAGAGTCAGTTTGGTTCCTAGACCATAATAACTAGGTGGCGACTCCCAAACCTCAAGGGTCAAAAGTGAAATGGGCTAGACTCATTTTAAGCTCTGATTTTGGAATGGGCTGATTTTTTGTGAGAATGATTTTTGTTGTGCCTAGCCCGCAGCCCTCGACTTGTCTTCCTCTGTCAATCGGTATGTTACATGATTTGATATAATCACCACTATTTAGGTTTGAGGGATGGGAACAACCACCCTTCAATTGAGATGACTCTCAATCTGGTCTATGTGGTCCAAATATTTGGGTAAGTAATTCAATTGAGAAAGGGGAAGATGTCAGGCACCCTGATCCCCAATCCTAAAGAATGATTGTTTTTATTGTTACTTTGAAAAATATCTTGTATTTTATTTTGCTTTGTGTTTCAATATTCTGAGTGATGAGTAAGTGAGATTCATTCAAATCATGATTTGTATAGGAGAAAGTGGGGATTGAAATAAGTTTGATTGGGTGGTTTTTGAGTGGGGATTTGAACGGAACAACCCCTAGTCATTTCGTTTGGTTTTTCTAGTGCACGATGCACAAGGAAGGACTCCAAATTACTCCAAGATAGTAAAAACTAAAACTGGAGACTCAACCGAAGAACTAAAGCTTCCAACATAATTGTTTTATTTACTTACATTTTTATACATATAAGTTTTACAAACGATTGGACAAAATTTCAATAGGACTACGTTTCTCCAAGTCATGTTGATGACAAAACTTTCACTATGTCGAGATAAGTAGGAATAATGTTCAGTGTAAATTGGAAAGGGTTTTGATAGTGTCAGGTAAAAGTAGGAAATGGTTCGGGTAATTTGGGCAGAATTTTGATAGGACTACATCTCTCCAAGTCATGTTGATGACAAAACTTTCACTATATTGAGAAAAATAAGAATAACATTCAATGTAATTTGGAAAGGGTTTTGATAGTGTCAGGTAAAAATGGGAAATGGTTCGGGTAATTCAGGCAGAGGTTCAACAATATTTGGAAAATGGGAAATAGTTTGGGTAATTTGGGCAGAGGTTCAACAGTATCAAGAAAAAGTGAGAAATTATTTGGGTAATTTTGGTAAAGGTTCGACTATGTGGGTGATGGGGATTGAAATTATGAAGATTGGGTGAAATTGGCATGGTTTTGAAGTTCGTCAGGTGGACTTCCAAACAATTGAAAACAACAAGGGAGCAAGTGGGAATGAAAACTGAGGTAAGAGCTCAAGGTGTTGAAATGGGAGGGGTGGTGCCATTTTTATAGTACACAACACAAACCAACCTTAGACATCAGTTTATGAGTTGTCTTGTCATATGTATGCTTGAACACATGCTGGGGGAAGTTTGAGGTGGTTGATTAGTCAATCAAGATTGACCAAATCGATCTTGCAGACCTATCTGGATAGTTTTTAATCAAATTCAGTTCTTTTGATTTTGGGAGTGGTTGGAAGGTTGACCTTTGACCTTTGGACTGGGGTAATGGGCCTAGGTGGGTTTTAGAGGTCTCGAGAGTTCGAAAAAACCCCAATTTTCAGGGAAGTTGGGAGATTGGTACAGGGTTTTGCACTAAAGGTATTTGGGGTTCGGAAAGAGTATTAGGTTTAGGATTTCGGGTTCGAATAGGGCTCAGGTGTGGGTTTCAAGAGTTGATTCAAGGGTTTTGGGAAATGATTTGGAGTAAGGGATTTGGTTTTTTCTCTACCTACAAACATCTCAGAGAATTGTTGCCTTACCGGAATGCTACACCACTTGGTACTAGAAAAGATGGGTGCATAATTTTGGGGTGTCTACAATTTCTATTGTGACAAGATATCCTTACAAAAAAATCATCCCATTTTGAAACTTTTAACCTTGTCAAAAGTGATTTACAAGTTTTTATGGACCATCAATTTTTACCATTAAGTTGTAAATCACTTTTGATAGGGTAGAAGTCCTGCAATGAACTGATTTTTATGAAGATGATCTCCTCACCATAGAGAGGAGATCAATGACGTTCGTCACAAAACGAATCCTAACAACCTCATACGCCTCGTCTCCTCCTATTTGGACAACAACAAAAAGCACTCCCCATTTGTAGATACATGATCCTCAATTACAAGTGGCACTTCTACGAATGTTTGGAGTAGCCACCATTCATTTTGTAAGAAGGTGTGAATGGTCACCCGAGGTACATTTTTGAAATATTATCATTTTTGGCATTTAGTGACTCTTGATAGATAAGGTACCAATCTAACTTTGAGATTTGGGTAAACAGCTCGATTAGAGAAAAGGGAAGGTGTTAGGCACCCTTTTCTCCCCACTAAGTGGTGGTAAGCTCAACTCAACTCGACCATTTTTAGATGAAAATACAAAATAAAATAAAGTACCACGTGTCAATAATTTGTACCCTAAATAGGGATTTATTTTTGGCTTAGACTATAGGAAACATCTCATCGAAGGAGATGAACATATGAATGTTTAGCCTTCAAATGATATGCTTTTGAAGAGTGTTGGCTAATGGTTAGGATTTCATTCTCATAGGTTGAGAAAGACCCGAATACCAGTTGCCTCAAAACAGTTGAAGATTTAAATCGATTTTGTTTTTTAAGGTGGTTACAACCTTTATACTTTCGACCGAACCGAAGTCCGATCTACCGAAGATAAGGGAGGGGAAGCATTACATCCTAAGTCTCTCTACAAGAAAAAATTAAAAAGAGAAAGGGCATAGTAAAAGGGGCATATGGAGAGGACAGAGAGAGAGGGGGGGTATGGATCCTTTGACCCACCTTGAAGCTTCAACTTATTTTTCTTTCTTTCTTTTTCTTCTTCTTCTTCCTTGAATCCTTAGTATAATATGATTATATATTTTAGAATAGTGTGAGGAGGTTGAAAGTGAAGTAGAAGAGAATTGAAAGTAGAAAGATTAGTTGAGAGTAGATTCTTTTTTTTGTAAGACTTGGGGGGTTTGATTTGAGAAATTAATGAGGTATTTATAAGTGTTGGGAGGATAGTTTAGGGATATAATGGGATGAAGTGTTGGGAGAGTAGAGAATGACATCGATTATGAAAGTGAGGGGTATGAAATTTAAAGTAAAGTGGTGGGTAATTGTGTAATGAAGGTAAATGGGTATTATTTTGATACAAATAATTTGGATCATACCCAATCCATTTGGGTAGAGTGTTTGGTGATGTGAGATGATGGGTGTTTGGTTTAAGAGAATGGGGATGTAAGAGAGTGATGTGTTAATGGAGTGTTAGGTTGGTTGAAGGGGTGAGATGCTTAAAATAGGAGAATGGGTTGTGTAAGGGGGGGTTGGTTGGTTGGGTTTTGGGAGGTTTAAGGAGATGATGACATGTGTTAAAAGGAGATGGAGGAGTTAGGTGATTAGATTAATTGATGGGTGAGAGTAGGTGTTTGATTGAAGATGAGGGGCATGAGTTAGTTTTATGATAATGGTTTTGTAAGAAATGATAAGGGGAGATGTGGGTTGTGATATGAGTTGGTGGAGTGTTTAGAGAAAGGTGAGGTGGGTAAATTAGGAAAGAATATGTGTTGAGATGATTTTTTGGAGAGAGGTGATGTGAGTAGGTAGTTGGATGAGGGATGTGAGTTTAATTGATGACATGTGTCCTATTTGATTATCAAGATGGTGATTGGTTGATATGGGTAGTGGTTTGTGGGTTAGGGTTATGAGTGTGGATGTGGATTGGATATGGATAAGGGTTAGTGGGTTTTGGTGTATTGAGCTTAGGTTATGGAAGGTTGTATGTTATTTTTGATTGGGTAAGGTTTGTTTTATGATGGGGTTGGATGTGTTGACTTTTGTGAAATTAGATTTATTTTAGGTTGGATAGGATGAGAGATTAATTTTGGAGAGTTGAGGGTTTATGGGCCTTTAAACGAACTTGGGGTATATTCGATTTGGGATCGGAACGGTGAAGGGTAAGGAAGGTAGTGGGTATCTCAAGTCTTATTTTAAATTATCAGATTAATCAAAATGTCATGTCTTGCCAAATTGATCCATTGAGGCCTATTGGTGAATTTTATTGAAAATTTGCATTTTTGGTTTTGGGAGAGGAACGGTGAAGGCGGGAGTATGCCAATTCTTTTTAGTAGGTCCATTAGACCCTTAGGGGGTCTTAGGGACCCTCCAAATCGATCAAAATGTCGTATTTTTATTAATTTGGGCTTTTGAGGCCCGTTGACCAATTCTATTGAAAATCTAATATTTTTTTATCCTTCCAAGTGGGGGTTCGTTCAAATTGAGGTGTTTACAATTGTCCTTCTTTACAGGAATTGCGTGCAAATAACTATAAAGAATAAACTAAACCCCTATTTGTATGGGCCATAAAACTTTTACAAAAATACGACTTCGGATTACCGATTGAGTTGATGACTTTTGTAGAAAATAGCTACTCAAACATGGGGTCTGATAGAGGTTTGCCTTATTAATTCCTTAATCTTGATGGCTCGGAGCTAGTGTGAGATCTCGAATTTGATGAGTTTTGAAATCCAGATATTTTTTGTCGTGTTTTAACAAATCGAAGTTGAGTGTAACACAAAAGGTTTTTCGAAATTCTTTTTTATTTTTATTTGAATATTTTGGGTTTTCTTGATTTTTTTATTTTTGATTCTTTTTTTTTGTCTTTTCTTGATTTTTGATTTTTTTTTCGTGATTTTTGAAAATTATTATTGATTGATCCGTGTTTGCAGCACAGATGATTATAAAATGATGCTTATTCGTATTTGGAATACGGATGGCCTTTAGTTCATTTTCATTCGTTCTTCAAGAACGAATAACACAATGTTTATTTCATCCAGGTCTGATGTACGGATGTAACATTGTTTTCTCCATCTGTACTGGTAATATAGATCAATACGAATTCAAACGTTTTAAAACCTACGCCCTTTCATTTTTCATTTCTTTTCGATTTCTCTTCTTATTCCCCACGATTTCTCCCTTTTTCCTTTATTCTCTATTTGATTTTGTTGATTTGAGCATTTGGTTTGGCCGTTGGGATGATTTGGAGCACACGTTGTTACATTTGGACGTTTGCGGAAGCGACCTAAAACCTCGAGCGATTTGTTTGTACGTATAGGCTACGATTTCGTATCGAGGTAAGTTTTATATTCTTTTTTTTTTTTTCTTTCCTTGCCTGTTTAAAATTATGATATGAGAGCCTTCGTTTTGCATTCTCTTTGGACACAAACAACATCCCTATTTTATGTTTTCCATTTTTCTTTGCTTTTTTGTTTTGATTTATTTATATTCTCCATGTGTGATGTTTTCATAATTCTTTAAGCATTTGAGATGAATGTATTTTCCTTCCCTTTTTGGAATGTTGTCATTTTTGTGAATTGTCTTCCCTATTATTGTTTTTGGTGGCCTTGCTTTGCCAATTTTATTGTTTCTATTTCATTGTCTAATTGGATATGAGTGTATGGATTGCTGATTTAAGGAATTGGTGGGTAGTGGGTGGTGGATTTGTGGAGCTTTTGGGTGAGAATTTCCTAGGATGTTTGGGAATTTGTGAGGGGGTTGATTTGTGAGTTTGGGATTTAAAATCATTAGCGTGGATTGACTGACGATTTCGGTGATTAATTGGTTGGGAATTGTGGGGATGGATGATGGGAAATGGTTGTTTGGTAGGGTTTTTAGGGTAGTTGATGATCTTGGTGTTGTTTTGGTAGAGTCTTACATAGACGAGAATGAGACTATTGGTGGGTCACAGTTTGGGGGTTATGAGTCAAATTTCAGGGTGGATCTTCGGTGGAGGTTAGGAGTCGGGTTTTTTGAGCATTTAGATTCTTTGTGGGGTTTGACGAGGGTTCGGGTTTGCGAATTTTTTAGTGGCAATGGATGAAGAGAGTGGATTTAGGGAAAGTGATGGTTGGTGAATGAGGATGGTTTGAAGTTGTTTTCTGAGAGAGAATTAAGGGTCTGTTTGATTACGCTTGGAAAATGATGAGAATTTGAGTTTCCATGGAAAATAAAATTTTCAAGTGTTTGATTGCAGATTTTTCCATGGAAATCTATTTTCCAACCCCAACAAAAACCCTCCATTTGCTGGATTTTGAAATCCCACCCTCCCCAAGGAAAATGATTTTCCATCAAAGATGAACTTTTTATTTCATTAGGTTATCCGATCGAACTCTCTTCACAAACGACTCTGCAACTTCATCTTCATCGTCACAGGTTTGTTCTTCTCTCTCTCTAATGTTCCTTGTCACAGGTTACCTAATCTTTGTTTTTTTTTTTTTTAATTAAAAAGCTCTCGATCGATCTCTTTTGTGGCTTTCGCCCCCGCTCATGGTTCTTCAATCGAACCATAAGAGAAACCTATCGTTTCCCTCTAATCGTTCTTCTTAGTCGATCTAGAAGAGAACCCTAACTCTAGAGAATCTCTTCCATATCATACAGTAAGCTCTCTCTAATGTATCTTTTGGATTCTTTGATGGAATCTCGAATCCATCTTGGTTTGAAAGAAATTTATTTGGTCTTTTATCAAATTCTGATTCGAGCTGTGGAAGGTTGGGATTCGAATTTGAAAAAGTTTAATGTTTACTTTGTTCATTTATGAAAAATTCGAAGCATTTATGTAAGTTAGATGTTTGAGAAATTGCCTAGTTGAAGTTGAAATTTGGAAGGGTGCTAGTTATGAGAAACTTTGAAGGATTTATTTATGTAGGATATTTTTTAGTTGAATTTTTGTTTGGAATTGTGTGTGTTTGTTGTGATTAATGAGTTTCAATTGATTATTGATTGGTTTAATGGAAAGACTATAAAAATAATTCTGAGTTTTGGATTTCATTGTCCTTCATACCGACATGGAAGTCATGTGGGCAGAATATGATCAACGTCATCCATAGTTATTTTTTTGTTTTGTTTTGTTGTACATCCTTCAAATTCAATGTCTTTCTTTTGAAGGTTTACTATAAAGATGAAAACTTGCATGTAATGAATCTGATTTGAGATTTTAAGCTTGCCTTTTATAATATGTAGGATCTCGTCTCTTACAATATTAAAATTATAATAATGTTATCTTTCTTGAAAATTGAATATTGCTTGAAAATGACTAACATTTATAACTGGCAGTTTTTCTATCATATCTACTTTGCCTTTCAGCTTTAACTAATTTTCTATTCATTTTAAAAAGTTTAATACCTTTATTTGTGATTGAATGTGTATGAATTTACTTATCATAAGAATGAATTCTTCTTCTAAAAAAGACAAACAACAAAAAGAGAAACATCTAAAAGATAAATCATATTTGACATGGGACTTTCTTATGGATAAAATTTTAATTGAAGTATTGTTGAAGGAATATGCCTTAGGACAAAAAACTAACAATGGATGGAATACGAAAGTCATAAATAATGTTTGTTTTGTCCTCCATAACAAGTTGCAAAAAGAAGTAAATGCCAAAAATGTATGATACAAGGTCAAGACGCTTAGAAAAAGGTATTTCAATGCAAATGAAGTGATTTTGGATGGGACAAGGATACTCAATTAGTGACAACAAATGATAATGGATGAAAAAAGTATATAGAAGTATGTTTTCAAAATATTAAATTTTAATACATTTTTTTTCTTCATACATTTATCATTATGATTATTTTTTTTTTGTCTTTTCTTATTAGAAACATCCAAAAAATGCAGAATACCATCACAAGTGCATCCCATTTTATGATGATTTTATCATTATTATCGGTAATGATCAAGCAAATGGAGAACGATGTACAACTAGAATAGAAACTGAACTAGAGATGTCTCCAATTGAAGAGATAGGTAAGAATTCTTCCTTGATTTATGCAATTATTTTGAAAATTGCATACTTCATTTTTCAATGTATTTTTTAATTTTTTTTCTTTGTGCTAGATCTTGATGAAATAGACTATGAGATGTAAGAAACAATTGGACAAGGTGACGTACCTACAAAACAAACAGGATCTTCATTGGTACCTTATCGTGAAATTTCTTCTTCTAAGAGAAAACGAAAGCATAATTCTGAAGAATTTAGTGATGCAACGATCTCCATACTTGCCTTTGCAGCCATGCGTATAGCAACGGCAATGGAGAGACCTAACATAGCCAAATTGCAAAAGGAACTCAATGAAGTTCCTGATATTTCTCGAAAAATCATACTAGAAGCGATTGACTACTTGAGTGAGCGTCAAGAAGCAGCACACATATTCCTTGGGTTGGCAAGTGATATGAAGAGGGATTGGTTATTTATGCGCTTAGGAAAGTTAGATGCATTTATATTGTTGGATGTCATATTTTTTTGGGAGATGTATTTACTATAATACAAAAAATCATACTGATTTGCAATAGTTATATGTTGCATTTTTTGGGGGATATGTCTTACATATATTTTTTGGGTATACTTATTTTGTATTAATCATGATGTATGACTAATTCATCATGTTTGTAAATTTTATACCACATCAATGTTATATATTGTAACTTTTGCGGTGAAAGTATTTTTTTTTAGATAGACCTTTTATTGTGTAAGATCCATTTTATTTAATAACTAAAATGACAATAAACAAAGAAATTGAAAAATATTTTAATTTTCCAACTTGCAATCAAACAATGGATTTGAAAAATGAATGCATTTCCCCACGTGTAATCAAACAGAGAGAAATTTTCTTTATGGAAATTCAAATTCCATACCATTTTTCCATGGAAAATGAATTTTCATGTGCAATCAAACATACCCTAAGGGTAGTTTTAGGGGTGGTTTTGAGTGGGAATTTGGGACTATTTTGGGTGGTTTAAGGGGCTAGTTTTGGGCGAGAAATGGGGGTATTTTTAGGGGTGATTTTTCGGTAATGCTAAGGTGGGAATTTGGGGTGGTTAAAGGATTTTTGTGGAGGGATTTGAGGTGGTTAATCACTATTTTTGAGCGAGAAGATAAGCTGGGCTAAGGACTATTTTTGGGTGAGAAGATAGGATGGTTAGGGACTGTTGGGGACTTGTTTGGGACTGGTTTAGAGATGGTTTTGGGAGACCATTTGGAATTGGTTTAAATGAGAGATTGGGTGGCTAACGGACGAAAGGTAGGACTGGATTTGGACTGCTTAGGGACTGTTTAGATAAGTTGACTTTTCCCTTTTTTTTTTCTTTTTCCCTTTTTTATTTCATATTTTTGATGTGAAAATATCGCTTGTCACGCTTGTTTTCTTTTCATGTTTTTTCTTTTCTTTTTGTTTCACTTTGCTTGAACATTCTGACTTGTTTCGAGTACCCACACACTTTTCCTTTCTTTGAATGATACCTAGACATGATTGTGATGGTTGATTGGTCAATTTGGCATATGTATGGGCTTGATTGGGTAGGAAGGGCATTGTGGATGTATGAATGGCTTTTAGGTTAGCGAATGATTGATTGGTTAAGTTTGAAGGTTTTGGCGTGATGGGATGTGTGAGGTGGACCGATTTTGGGGTTTGTAGGTGGAGAATTATGAGTGCTAGTGTCTTACTTTGGATGTGTTGGGTGAAATGGGCTCTAATAGGTGAGGTCTGGGGTTGGGACTGGGATTTACAGGTTTTAGGTGGTTGGATTGTCGTTGGTTTGACCTTTGGATAGATAGGTTGAGGGGTTAGGTAGGTGGTCTTTTAACCGAGTTCATCACTCTTGGGTTTGAAATGTGGGTCTGTTGGATTTGTTTAGGTGTGGCTTTGGAATGGGTAGACATAGGTAGGTAAGTAAGGTTGGATTTTGGTTAGGTTACATCGAGATAGGTGAATAGGAAGCCTTTTCTCTGTTGACTCATGGCTTATTGACTTGCAGATAGATAAAGAGAGGATGACCAAAGTGGCCCGACATTCTTCAAATGAGAAGGAGGAGGTGAGACCCAGGACCCGGACCTGCTTTGCTTTGGGGTTCGGTATAACGACAGAGACTGGCAGACCGGGTCAACTTTTGTGGAGGTCGAATTTTCTTCTACAGCCGGCTCTTCTTCAGGTAGCAAGGCAGATGAGGCTAGTACCTCTAGGAGTGATCTAGTTGAAGACCCTGTAGGTAGTAGTGGAGGCAAAGGTAGACAAGTGGCAGAGGCAGGGCATATATGGTCGTTGGTAGAGGCAGAATGGGTCGGGAGGTTCCCAAGGTCGAGATCCTTGAGGAAGAGAGCGAGAGGGTTCTAGATACCTCTCTTCTTCATGGCCTGGGGCGACATGTATCGATGCTGGTTCAATTGGATATCCCTACCCCTTATCTTTCAGCTAGTTTCAGGGATAAGTGGAGCACATTTCTCTCTATAGCTACCCTGTTTTCAGATGACATTAGGACACAGTTTTCCATAGTAGACTTTGGAGCCTTTCTCCAGATTCCTGCTTTCAGGGCTAATCGCCCTCTATTTTTTGCCATAGTGGAGATATGGTTTCCAACGACTCATTCCTTTCACATGCCAGAGGTAGAGATAGGCCTCCGGCCTTCGGACTTCGTAGCGATTACTGGTATCGCGATGAACGGAGAGCCCCTGCCCTGACTATGTTGATTGTTCAGGAGGTAGGTTAACTGTTGGGCATTGCTAAAGTCTCATTTTAAATTTATTCATCTTTTTAGGGGTTTTGGAAATCATTGGATTGATCAAAATGTCATGTTTTACCGAATTGGGCCATAAAGGCTTGTTGGTGAATTTTATTGAAAATTTGGCATTTTTGGTTTTGGGAGCGGAGCGATGAAGGTGGGAGTACGCCAATTCTTTTTGGTGGGTGCATTAGACCTTTAGGGGGTTTAGGGACCCTTCAATTCGATCAAAATGTCGTATTTTATTGATTAAGGCTTTTGAGGCTCGTTGGCCAATTTAATTGAAAATCTAATATTTTTAGGCCCTTCCAAGAGGGGGCCCGTTCAAATTGGGGTGTCTACACCATCTTTGCCTCAACTTGAATCACAACATTGGTCGTGCTCACTCTCTTCACTCCCCTCTTTACAAACTCATTGAAGTCATCCTCATTGATTCCTTCCTTACACAATACCAATGTGATCGTGCATTCTATATCTTTTCATGATTCGATTACCTCAAAAACCTGTTTCCTAATCCCAATTTTGAAAACTACCACAAAATACCTTGGTGTTTCTCTCATCTAAAATAACAGCACATTATTCAAACATTACAAAGATTTGGTTCAAGTTATCTATATAATAAATCACAACTATAGGATCCATTTTGGTACAATTTTGTGAGTGATAAAAGTATCATTCAACTACAATTTGAAGGGGATGAAGTCCCATTAGTCTATAATTTTATGAGGTCCAACTTATTCACTTTATTGTGTTTCCTATTCACCCCATCAACTTTATTTTATTTCCTCTGCTCCTCCCTCCATTTTTTCAATAATATCCATATAATTTTATTATATTTTCTCTTTTGCCTCCTTTTCAATAATGTCCATCTATCTTTACTATATTTTCTTTTTTATTCCTTTAACCCACTTTATTCTCTTTCCTTATCTCACAATTTCTTAATAATATCTCTCCAACTTTATTATTTTTCTTTTTTTACCTTCTTAACTTTAAAGATTTTTAATAATACCTATAGACACCCCAATGTGAACGGGTCCCATTCGAAATGATGAAAACAATATTTTTCTGTAAAAAAAATTATCTACGGGCTTAAGGGCCAAATTCTTTAAAAATAGGTATTTTTGTTCAAATTAAAGATCCTAAGACCTCTAAAAGTCTCATGGACCCACAATAAGGCTCTTAACCCCACCACTTTCTCAAACCCTCATCACTCTAACCCTGAACCTAACGTCAAATCTTGAACCCATTTTAAAACTCACCTAAGGCCCACCAATCCTCAACCACCCTAAGTCCCACTTTAATCCCATCTCAAAATAAACCTAATCCTAAGCCTAATCCCAACCCTAGACTTAAGTCAATTTTAAAACTTAAGCCTTCACCAAGTCCTAAGCCCAATATGCAAAAGTCCATTTTAATCAAACCTACTCAAGCCCAAGCCAAAATCTATGTCCTTACCCATATCATCTGTATGATCATAGCCAATCAAGATCTATGCAACTTTGATCATTAAGGGGACACATGTCACTACTATCACTCACCTCGCAAATCCTTCTACCCAACTTTATCATCATTATCAAAAATTTAACCAACCCACACGCATGTCATAACCTACCCCCATCATTCTTTCTAAAACAATCCAACTCACATCTTTTTTCTTAATTAACTCACCTAATACGCACCCTCATACCCCTTTGGACACTTACCACCATCGCCTCCACCCTTCCAAAATATCCACAACAACACCTCTTATTCTTCTAAACAACACCTACACCCCTTAACCACACGTAACACTCAATCCATATGGGTTGAAATATCCAACCCACTTAGGTAAAAAATAATCTATTTACATCATTGTCCACATATACCCCTCTCCAATATAAATATAACAAACCTCCATGCCATTATCCTTTACTTTTCTATTTTTTACATTTCTAACCTTAAAAGCAATCCAAGAAACCTATAAAAAACCCCTTTCCCCTATGAAAGCTCATGCTCTCAAGCCCCTAGGAAATTCTAAAAAAAAATTCAATCTTCTTCTACCAACTTTCTTCCTTTCTCTAATAATTTTCCCTTCTTTAAAAAGAAATTCATATTACTTTATTAAGGACTCAAGAAGAAGAAGGAAGGCTCAAGCCTCAAATTGGGTTAGAGACATGGATATTGCACCTCCTTTTCCATATCCCTCTTCTTCTCCCCTCCCTCATTTTTTTAATTTTATTTAGAGAGCTCTGGGATGTAATGTTCACCCTTTGCTATCTATTGTAGATCGGACTTCGATTCGGTCGAAAGTGTAGGGGTTGTAATCATTTTCAAAAGAAAATCACTTTAAACCCTCAAACAAAATTGGCACACACCACAAAATTTGTTTTGAAGCTAAAGGTGATTGGGCCCCTCCTCATTCAATGAGAGTGGGCCCATAACCACAAGGCCAACATTTTTCCAACTATGTGATCTAAGGCAAGACGTGGTTGTGATCACTTATCTTAATGAGATAATCCCCATGAGACAAGTTGACATTAAAGTCCCTTACATATAAGTGTACATAATCGTCGTTTTCCTATAATTTTTCTTTTCTTTTTTATATTTCCTAAAATGACCACATTTTTTTTAAGGTTACCACCTTTTGGTAGAGAGAGAGAGGGTGATTAACACTTTCCCATTTCTCTAACCGAAGCCTTACCTAGATCTTAGGTGGATCAGTGTCCTAATCCGTACGAGAGCCACTACAAAAAAATACATTTCCAAAAAAAAAAAATCTTATGGGTGTCCATTCACACCATTTTATAAAAAGAATAGTGACGACTCCAAATCCACATAGTGGTAATCTTCAAATTCGAAGATCACATATCTACAATACTCCTTCAATTTTTTTATTTTTTCCATCTCACCCCTTAACCTTAAAGAGGATGTCATGAGCTAACTCTAGTTAATCAACAATACAAAACCTTATAACACTCATTCCAACAATTTAAATAGTTATTTACATTTAAGATTAGACTCATATAAATCCTAAACCTAAAAATATAAATCGTAAACCTAAAAATAGAAATCTAAGAAAAAACAAAATAGATATTATTGGCATCCCAACTTTTACTTATTCTCCACCATTCACTTATTTTTTAGAGGGATACTATTGACACCTTAATTTTTTTACTTATTACATCTCAATTTCTTAAATTATTTATCACACCTATGACTGTAACTTGGGTGGATTGACCCAAAGTCAACCCGATTGATGGGATAACTTGAGCCTATTTATGTAAAAGATGGGTTAGAATATCTCAACTCGATTTCAATTTGGGTTGAGCTTGGGTTGAGGGTACGAGCAACCCGACTCAATCAAAACCTGATGTTATATACTAATATAGAAATATTTTATATTAATTATAGATTTTTTATTTAATTTTTTTATTCCATCCTATTAGTATGACTTGTGGACAATTAGTTAATATTAATGTGAACTTTGGTTTAGTATGATTTGTCTAAATATTCTCTCAATGATAAGTTTGAAGGTCGTTTGCAATTTTATTTACTAGTAATTTTGTTTTTGGTGTTATATATATATATTTTTACTATAAAACTTATTTGCTAATTAAAACGTAATTTGTGTTATACAACTAGCACAATCCCCGCCAACCTGACAAATTGGACCAAAGTTACCTAACTCAGACTAACCCGTTTTCAAAAGATCAATCTCAGGTTGAGATTGGGTTGGTGAGCTTAGACTCGATGATCGGGTTGAGGGTTCTACTACTTGGGTTGAGCCTATGTTTATCCTGCAACTCATCTAACCCACCCATGTTGCAGCCCTAATTACAGTCCAATGAAAGATTAAGATACATTGTACAAACATTACAAAGGTTTGTCTCAAATTAATATCTCAACATTATAACACTCCTTCAAACAATTTCAGAAGTTGCTTCTGATTATGATTAAGGCTCATATAAAATCCTAAAAAAAATATGGAAATCTTAAAGAAGAATATGAGAGAGCTTCTATTGGCACCCCAACTTTTACTTATTCTCAATAGTCTATTTTCTCTATTTTTAATTGGGTGTAATAATTAAAAGCCGAGTGCCAATATTTTTCTTATTTTTAAGGGTGAATATCCAATTTTCCATTTTGTCCATTGAATATAACAAAATTCCGAGTCTGGTGCATTGTTCATTATAATTCTCAAAACATGTTTTTTTAGTGAATTCATCATATTTATAATCAACGAATTTACTGATAAAATACTAGTTGCCATATTAGTGATTTCGTTGGTAATTTATCAACGAATTGGTTGATTATAAAAATGTCGAATTCATTGAAAAACAATATTTTGAGAATTAAAATGAACAATGTGCCGGATTTAGGATTTTGTCAAAAGTTGAGCACGTTTTGGAAAAAGTCGTGGTGGAGTGACCTCAAGCTGGAACCTCAGATTGCACTTCATGACGTAAAAGTGGATATGAATCATAGATGCTTCTCATCGAGATCATGTCATGAAGTGCAATGTGAGGTTCTCACTTCAGCATTATTCTTTTTTGTAAATATATATATATTTTTAATTTTTAATTGGATGTAATAAGAAAAACTTGGGGTGCCAATAGCAGAGCATAGATTTCTTAAAGTAGTGATGTACACTGTATATACTAGTAATTAGTCAATGGTATGTTTGGACTCGCTTCAAAATAACAATCCCAGATTCCCCAGGTCCCAAATCTCAACTCTCATCAGGTCTCAACTCACAAACCTCTCCTCTTCGATCTTCCAAGTATGCTTACTTGCTTCAACCCTAAATCAACTCCTCCTTCTCCTCCCACTTGTTCTTCTTCTTCTTCATCTACCTCTTCATTTTCTTATTCTTCTTCACCACCACCACCACCACCTCCTCCTCAAGATAATATTGGCACCTCAGAAAGTTCAGATCATGAATCCCCCCCAACAACATCAAATGACATCACTGTTGTTAATCTCACTAGCGACGAGTACAGCCTAGCAGTTCAAACCAATTCCTACAACGAGATCTGGTCCAAAATCCACATTGAAGAACCCGAAGTAGAAGTAACATCCACCCACTTCGTTTCTCAAGTCCTCCAACCCAATCATCAACAAATCAATGATGCTCTCAACAAATCCAAACCCAACAATCTCACACGCCTTGTTTCCTCCTATTTCGACAACAGCGAAAGCTCTTCACATCTCTGCTTCAATCTCAACCGCAGCATCGATCGTGCTCGCACTCTATACGCTCCTATCCACGAACTCATCCAAGTCCTCCCTATCGATTCCCCCCTCTCACAACCCCAATGCGATCGCACATTCGATATCTTCTCACAATTCCATCTCCTCGAAAACCCTTTTCCCAACCCTGATTCCAAAAACTTCCAAGAAATGCGTCATTGTTTCTCTCTTCTTAAACAAGATCTCGATCAACATCTTCGTAAGGCACGCAAGAGAACTTATTTTCATCGTCGAGCTGTTAAAAGCTCAGCTGTCTGTCTCATTGGTGCAGGCATTGGTATTGCCGTATCCGCCGTTGCCATTGCTACTCACGCACTCGTTGTCGTAATAGCGTCTGCCCCTTTCTTAGCTTTACTTCCCCGGAATTTTGCTAAGAAACAACTCCATCGTATAGCCCAACTTGACGCTGCGGCCATGGGTACTTACGTGCTTCTTAAGGATCTCGACACGATTGATAGACTTGTGGCACGTTTACACTCTACTGTCGAGAGTGACAAGGTTCTTGCTCGCTTTGTCTTGGAGAGAGGGAGAGACAGGTATGTCATACATGAGGTGGTGAAGCAGTTCCGCAAGAATCATTCCAATTTCCTTCTCCAACTCAAGGATCTCGAGGAACATGTCTGCCTTTGCTTTACTAGGCTCAACAGAGCGAGGTCTCTCATCTTGGAGAAGATTCATCTTCAACAAACCCGTAATAATTCCTAACAAACTAATTTGCACTTTTTTTTTTAATGCTTGTAATTGTTGTTTGCTCATATTCTTATGAGGATTGGATAGATATCAACCTTAAGTAGATTTGCGTACATTTATGTAGAATTTGTTTCTATTTAGCATTGTTATGTAATTTCTATATACACCCTATTAGGGTTCATTGTAATTTATCTGAAGAAGAATAAATTAAAAAAAAAAGGAATTTTGTTACCCAGTTGTGCTTTCTTCAAATCATTCAAACACTTGAGAAAGAATTGTATTCACCATATTTATTGGCTATTTTGCTGATATGTTGGGCAAAAATTTAGATTCTCACTTCGATTCATCATTCTGACATTTGAAGGATAACTAGAAGCTTAACATGTCCTACTTACCAATGAGGAGTCTGTTACCTACCTTCATATTTATTGCAAGTTTTCTTTGGGTAATTTGGAATCATTTTACACCTTTATTCAATCATTATGCGTGCTTTCTGGAATCACTTACTTTATTATTCCAAACCTGGTCTTCTATGGTGTATTTGTTGAGCAAGAAGTGTCTTGTATTCAGCTTGTTAATTCTTTATTTGTGTAACTGAGGTTATTTATGTAATCACATTGGAGTATAAATTTATAACTTTGACCTAGGGTTTTTTGTGGTTGAGAGAAAACACATTTGAGGGAGAAGGAGGCGAAGAAGGGTGAATCCCTTTGTACTGCTTTTCTTGTGATAATAAAGGAAATCTATTGCCTCTAAGGACGTAGCTCATAGAGGGGTGAACCTCGTAAATCTCTGTCCGTGTTTTCTATTTTATGTTGCATTGCATTGTGTGCCTGCTATTCCTCTTTTGAAACAGTAGTTCGGTAGAGAAAGAATCCTATGGTGGTTAATTCCATTTGCTGATTGTTGGGGCATCAGGAAGGAAAGAAATTGTCGGGCTTTTAGACGGAAGGGGCATTGTTTTTTTTTTTTTTTAGAAGTAAAAAAGGAAGGAGCATTCTATGCCCCTTTTTGAAGATTTCTTGTTTGGATGGGAAATCTTTGTGAATGTTTGGGGTAGGCTTTGTTAGGTGTATGCTGTTATGTGGAGGCCACCTCAGCCCCTACCCCTACTTTCTTTCTTTCTCCACTGTATAGGATAGTGGTTTAACCATAAAGTGGTTGGTGAGATGGCCAGGACCACGCCTCAGGAAGCGGAGGTCCTGAGTTCGATTCCCCCTTGGTGGCCACCCCTTGGGATCTTATCTTAGTACAACTGGTACGCGTGGAAGGTGTGACATGTGTGTCCCGTGGGATTAGTCAGGGTGCTCTAAGAGGCTCGGATACCCAAGGTACATATATACCAGAGTTCGCCTGTGCCTACGACACATGCATCCTCTTTGGGGTTAAATGGGTAAAAGAGGAAAGATAGTAAAATTGGTTGGATATTATTGAAAAATGGGAGGGAGGGGAGGGGAGGGACAATGAAGTTGAAGGGGGGTGAAGGGGAAAGCCAATAAAGTGAGTAGTGTGGACCCCACCCATTATAGCTGGAGGGTACATTTATTCCCCACAAAAACTGTAGCAAAGTGGGTCCTACGGTTGTGTTTTATCATATATATGATAAAAGTTCTACCCATAAAAAGCATGTACTTGCAATTTGGTTTCATATATAAGATAATTCACAGCATTTGATGAACAATAACTTCAAACCTTTGGGGGCAATGGTGCTATGTTCTCTTCTTTTCATTTATTCAGGTTGCTTTTGAAAAATTGTTAATGGCATTGCTACAATGAGATGCAGTAACATCAAACCATGAAAAGGTGGAAAAGAAAAAAAACTACTACCTCAACATAAAAAAAATGCTCCTTAGTTTGCTTTGCATGTTTGAATACTTTTATGTACTCAATATTTTCTGTTTTGTGTTATAATTTTCTATCAAGAATTGACCTCTTTCTAGCTGACCCACCCTTTCTTCAACATATGTTATTAATGAATACTCCCTAAACAATCCCAAAAGTAGAAAAGTCTCTCCCTTCAATTCCAATGTCATCACCTATAGTTTTCCTGGCTACCCATGTGGTCTAACCACGGAAAAAGAGTGAGAAGGAAATAACCATCAATGGTTGATGTGTCAGCTTGCTAAGTTGGCAAGGCCTGTGAGTGTTGATATGCTAAGTTGGCAAGGCCTGTGAGTGTTGATACCACCAAGGCAAGACCTGGGTTCAAGCCTTTATCCACTAATTACCAACTACTAACTACTAACTTACTTTGCTTTTATAAAAAAAAAAATCAATCCATTAGTGGGAATTGTGGTTTATAAAGCAAAAAAACCTGGTCATGTATTAGGTCAGTATTGCTCTGTTTCACCCATTCCAGGATGCTGGACAGGTGAGCTGTTTGGTGAGTGGCTTTGGCCAGTTGTTCAGGTGGATAAAACAGTAAGGTTCTGGCCAATCTGGAAAAATTCCATGGCCTATAGTTTATAATAAATAAATTCCCTTTAAATCTAATATTGTTTGAGATGGTTATTAAGGTCTATTACTTTTAAACTCTACGGTGTGAGGTGAGACATTCACCAGTCAAAGCTTTTAGATGCGAGTATCATGAGTGCATTTTTGAAAAGTAAGAAAAAGTAAAGAGAGAACTATAAGAATAACTAATTTCACATTCCAAAGTTTATATCCAAATGCGAAATACAAAATCATAAAAGTTCAATTATTAAAAAACTTCATCTATAGATTTGTACTCAGCAACACATAGAGTGTAATTACCTTTCTAACTAAAAAAGCATAACATACTAGAAGAAGAAATGGAGCAGGTTTATCATAGAGTGAAGATAGACGTAACAAGAATAAAAAAAATAGTCGAACGAAGAAGATGAAATAAAAAAAAAGGACTTTCATGTAATGATCCTACTCAAACGAAAGAGAAAATCGAAATACAACATATTCCATGGGGCATAGACATTAGTTTGGAGGTGCCAGAATGTCCTGCAATTACCCTTATTGGTGGGCCTTTCTGACTCCTTTTTAAAATAAAGCACAAGTCTTTGAAGGAAAAATGGCCTTTTCGCACCCTGAGGTAAGCCTCAGAGCGTAATCCTTCAATGCCTCTGAAAACATTAGGTTTGATCAACCAACACAAACTGCCTACATTGTTCATTGCTAAAATTGTTCTGTTTTGTGAAAGAGTGGTGCTTGATGATGAAAATTTTGTATCTCATGGGAAATTTACTGAGATGTATTGAGAGACCTGTGTAGCTTGTGCCTTATAAAGTGGATCAACCCATGAAAGAAAAAAGGGGGGAATGATAACCTAGGAATGGTTATGTACAATCATTGATATTAGTATCGTCCATGGCTTTCTCTAATCTTTTTAATAATGATTTTTATGTTTTTAATGATGCTTTCTCGACAATTGTGATGAACATCAAGAAACTCGCGCTGAAGTAACTAAGCATGTAGAATGTAATAGAAATTTTGTATATCTAGAAGCTGAAAATAGATTCCAAAGTCATGATATTGGCCATGCAATTACTAGACTTTCTAAACCAGTCATCTCCGTTTCTTGTTCGATGTCGATTTTCCAACAATCCAAGGATAAAATAGTATTTCCTGAAAATTCACTTTGGAAAAAAGAGAAAAAACCAAGAAAAAAAGTGAAAATAAAAAAATAAAATGAAAATTTATGAGAATATATACACGTTGGTAACCAGAAATCACCTGAGCATGGTGGCCCTCTCTTGCACCATCACCACTTGGTTTTACCTCATTGATGTATCTCAAATAAAGACCCTGATATGACAAAACCTAAACACCCCCCCTCCCCCCCCCCCCCCCCCCCCCCCCCCCCCCCCCTGCCAAAACCAAACAGAACAATTGAGAACCCAATGCTTGATAGGTAGATTTCTGCCTCTAAAATCTTCATTTTACACTCAAATGGACCTCAAATCCATTACAGAGAAAACCAACTTCCCTTTTCTTCAAAATTCTTGAACTCAAACCCACTAAATCTCTTCTCAAGCCCCTACCTCCGTATTTGAAGTATGAACCATACATTCCCGCAAAAACTTGATTTGAAGAGTTTCTGCTTCTGGGAATGAAAAGTGTGCACACACCTTTTGTAGAAGAAGAAGATACACACAGATAACCAGAACCTAAATCTGAAAGTGTTTACACTTTATAATTGAAAACAAAAAAATTGAGTGCTTGAGAATGTATAACTCTGTAAGAATGAGAGGAAGAAAAACAAATAGAGAAAAAAAAAAAATTAGTGAATGTTGGCAAGAGAAACTTTTACCTTTTATTTTCTTTCCACCCCCCTTTCTTGATGTCTCCAATTTTGAAAATGATTAGATGTGATCTTGTATGCCCTCCAATTCTCATTATCTAATTAAGGCAAGGCTACTGTGTAGTGTTTAGACGGTTTACCACATGAATCGAAGTATAAGAAATTAGAACTGTTGAAATGGTTTGATGTTTTGTTACCTCACTTTGCATTTGGTGAACCCGAAGGATGGGTCTACTTTAGGATTTTCTAGCTTATATGTTGTTTACAAGCAGGGATTAGACCTCTTCAAGTGTAGGTCTCATTCATGAGAAATTTCTGGCTAATATCTAGTTTGAGGCTACGCATTTTAAAACTAGTTGATTTGACTTGAAACTCGGACAAGTCCACTTGACTCTATTGATTTTGAGTTAACTTGGTCCTAAAATTCGTGAGAACTGACATGCTACAGAGTGGGTCTGAATATTCTAACGAGCGAAAATTTCTTTGTTATTTGAGTGAGATATTGAATGTTAAATTACTGTCATTTTGATTCTTTACTGGAAAGCCTGCGAGTTATTTTGGTCCTACGGTATTTTAATTTCATTGTTAGTGGTGCAACTCTTTCAATATTTGATTACAGGTTATCATTAAAACCTATTAGGTCCAAGAGAACCCATTATTTTGAAATTTTAGTTTAGCATGGAGCAACAACCCTTTGAATGACTCAAGGGAAGCTGGTAAAGAGGCTTGAGAAATCTTTGTTAAATTCTTAAAGGGGCAAGTGCACTTTGTTATCCACAAAGGTTTTTTTTAATTTTAATTTAGTATATCTTTCCCTTTCTGTGTTTTAAAAATATTTTTATCATATTGCAGCATCGTTAGGACATTTCTGTCTAGAGATGTTGGGTTCATGTAATTGATGATGTAGTCTAGAGAGTGTTTGGCACACACCTCCAAGGGTGCCTCTTGGGGGCTAATATGATTGAAGAACTGCTCAAACCCCCTGTGAATGAATAGAACTCACGAGTTTCTTACTCAAAAGCTATCAACGTATACGTATATAGATATAGTGAGTGTGCGTGCAGGGTGTAGGTGTACCACTTACGAGAAAGAACCCCAAGTCAGTCAAGTAGTTAACCAAACACAAGTAAGTAGTTCGTCAGTCCTTCCTCCGACGCCTCCCGTTCATTCTTCTGAATTGAATCATGTTTGTTGTGTTGTTCCGTTCATAGGTCCCAAGTCTGTCTCCTCCCTCTCCTTAAGTTAAGAAAAATAAGAATGCTGCTGGATTGAACGAACATTGTAAGAACCACTACAGGCCACCCACGCCTATTTTGTCTTTTGAACAAAGAGGCAAACGCCGGAATAATCCTCATTTTTTGTCATTTTGATTTAAGTCCATAATAACCGGAGTAAATTCACCATCCTCATTTTTGTCCTTTTGATTTAAGTCCATAATACATAGTTAGGTTGGGTTAGATTAGATCAATTGGTGTAAGACGAGTTTAGCCTTTTGTTTCAGAGATAGAAGTTGCTAGCTTTTCTTAGTGCCAGCCTCTCCATATTCTGAAATGATTATGGTTTTTGTGAAACTTGTATTTTTAGTTTACTGTGCTTGCAAGCAAAAGACTCTACGAATGTGTTACATTTAAAGAAGGCTATCTAATTAAACATAATTCTATCAATTTGTGTGAGCTCATTTTTGAAGTCAACTCTTTTGTTCTGTCACTTTCTTTGTGTGGATACTATTCGGTCATCAAGGAGCTTTTAGGGATTCACCTTTCTTAAATGAAATTTTGCATGCAAAGCCTCCAAGGATATTCATCATTCAAAGTTTGACTCTTTTGATGGTATGAAAGATTCAACTGAGGCACACCCTTCACTATTGTGACCACCCCAATCCGATCCTCTAGTTGCACGACCATGCATTGGTGTGCAAGTTTTTTCCATCAACACAAAAGAATGGGTGAATTATTGGTTCCAGTACTTGTAGTTGGGATCCATTCATGGCTAGTTTTGCCATGGTAGAAAAGGCTTTTGTCACACAATTCATCCATAACTAGAAGAGGAAAGTATGAGACCAGAGTCCACTTTCTTTTTCATCAACAATATTTGGTGTTCTTTCTTTGTTCAAGTTGGTGTTGTAAGGGCATTTACCCAGTTCTGTTTTGGACGTGTGTTGTAGCTGGCAGTTTTTTTTTAATGTGCTCATCGAGTAGTCTTATTGTAATTTATCAAGTAGGCTTACTTTTTCCATACATTGGGGCCTTTGAAAGTTTAAAAAAAAAAAAAAAAATAGTAGTGCTTTCGAAGGTGAGGAAGAGGATTTCCGAAATGTTATCCTTAATATAAAGCCTCCCTTGTTCCATTTGAAGATCTTGAATCAAGATAGGTTACATTTTCAAATGTATTGATCACCTTATCGTTTGAAGGTGCCAAGTTGCTAACTTGTCAAGGTTTGTGAGAGTTGATGTCACGACTTGGGTTCAAAACCTACGTTCATCAATTAATTACCGACCACTAACTCGCTTACCTAACAAATATATATTAAAAAAAAAAAAAAATCATCTTCTTGTACAACATTTCATGATAGGCATCTTTCTTGCAACTCATGTTGCATGATCCCTCTGAAAAGTGAAGTACCTATGTTGAGCATGTTGAAGTAAACGTCTAAACTTTCAAAAGAATCTGGATGAAGCCTTTTGGTGTCAAAATAATTGCATTATATACAGCAAAATCTACGAATTTTCCTTTTTCCATGGCATGTCAAAAAGAACTTGTTGCACTAGTCGATGAAGTTCCTATTCGTCACACATGAAGGACCATGATCTAAAATAATTCGTAAACCTGCCATTGCTGCTATTTTCCGCCACCTTTGGATCAAGAAGCTCAACATATGTGATGTTCAAGGACTATAATGGAATGCATTAGAACCAAATATCTGAAGGTGGATACAAGCGGCAAAAGTATGCATTCGAATTCTCTTACCAAGAGAGAAGCAACTCAATCATCAAATCTTCATGGAAACCTTCAATGGTCACACAATCCAGCTTTTCAATTTTTCCGAGTTGATGAGTATTAATCCACGAACGCTCGAGTTCAGGGTACATGTTAAAGTGAATTAAATATATCTTGAGAATTGATTTTCGTACTAAAACTGCCCTCAATTTGTTTTTATCAAAATACCCTCAAATGCTTATTTTCAAGGTGTATTTAATGCATCTTAACGTGTGCCCTAATTAATTATTTAATTAGGCTAGATCAAGAAAAAAATTTCAAATTGCTTGGAGCCGTTGAAAAAGAGACAAAAGAATGTGCGGGATTGGAGTTGAATACTGTCCGCAAATGGATAGTGGCAATTTTTGTAATGCAAATCATTTAGTGGAATTTCTTAGGAATTTAGGTGGTCTATGCAAAGTTTTTGCAATGCAAATTATTTGCATTGCAACTCCTGGAATCTCCATTGGACTTACCTTAGATTAAAATTTGAATACTTGATGGTAAGTCGATGGCACAACCTTCAATGAATGGGTCCATTTTTAGATGAGAATTGTGTTGTATGTCGAAAGTCACACGCCAATGAGTACGAGTTGAGTCATTATGGTGATTAGTCATGTATTCATTGGCAAAGTGATTTCTGCATCGAGGTATTAATGGCACTCTATTGATGCCAAACCTGTTGTCTACATGGACTCTAGGATTTTCTTTAAGATCCCCATCTACTTCACATACACAAGAAATATTGTAATGCCCTGAAATTTTTAAGATGCATCTCGAGATAATTCCTAAGTCAATCAATATAATTTTTTTTAAAGTTGGAATTCGATAATTTCAATCACACCATTAGATCCGCATAGAAAAATTAACCAAGATAGACTATAGATTTGCGAAAATCAGAACACGGGATATAGACTTTCTTAACATAGACTGACAAATGACCGTTATGTCCTTTTAGCTCTATAAATAATAAACTTAAGTAAAATTTATAGATTTTTATTTCATATGCTCTCTTATCTCTAAAATGAAACCCTAGCCTCGTTCCACCTTTTGACTCGCTTTCAATCGCCTAGAGGATTCATTAGGGTTCGTCGTAAGAGAAGAGATTGTTTGACTTGTTGAGAGTTTCGAGAAGAATCGTAAATTTAGAACTTCCAATCACTTCGGATAGGAAAAATTTGGAATCAACGCATATTTTTGCGTTCTTTTAGTGTCAAACTAAAGTAGGGAATATATTATTTTCTGAAAATCATGACCGATTTTACTGTGATGATTTTAGAATAAAACCCCATTAAAAAGAATTATTTTTATTTGAGTAAAAGAAAATTGAACCTAGAATTTCAGAGAAAAATTGCGGGTTTTTTGAAACCTTCGTTTCTGGAAAAGGTTTTGTTGATGCCATAGATAGACCCATCAGTGCCACCAACATAAAAGATTTTCGCCCCAAAAATTATTTCGGATTTTGACTGATTTTGGTAATTTGCTTCAAAATAGGTTTAACAGATGATTATTACCATTTAAATTTGTTTAAGGCTTCGTTTTCAACTCGTTAAAGGCTTATAAAAGGTTTTGATTGAAATTTCAAAAATTTTTTTTGAAGCAAGAGTTTGAATCATTGTCCAGTTTGAGGGATTACTTTATGGATGTGATGCCTTGTGAAAGAGAATATGAGCTCTCATTGTGTGTGTGTGTGTGTTGGCGACTTGGTATCTAGGTTGAATTTTACTTTTTGTTATCCCGAGACGATGTGTACTGTTGTTTATTTTTACGGGTTAGGTTGTTGCATGGTAGAAAATTGAATATCAATTCCATACACTTGTAATGTTAATTTATATTTTATTTTGAAGAAAATAATAGTAATATATATATATGGGAAATGTTCAGCAACAAACATTTTGGCAAAACATTTTTCAAAACATGGGTTAGAGGTTTTAGAATGGGCTGATTTTTGGTGAGGATGATCTCTACGGTGAGGAGATCATCATCACCAAAAATCAGCCCATTCCAAAACTTCGAACCACATCAAAAATGGTTTACAAAAAATGGACGGTCCACGATTTTTCAACTTGTAAACATGGGGCTAGAAGTTTTGGAATTGGCTGATTTTTGGTGAGGATGATCTCCTCACCGTAGAGATCATCCTCACCAAAAATCAGCCCATTCCAAAACCTCTAACCCATGTTTTGAAAAATGTTTTGCCAAAATGTTTGCCAAAATGTTTGTTGTTGAACGGGACCCTATATATATATATATATATATATATATATATATATATATATATATATATATATATATATATATGTAGATATTTTGAGATCTGTTAACAGTCTGTGAGAAGGGATAGTTTGTCATGTCATTTTTGGAGTGACATACTATCCTACGATGGACAATTGCGATGGTAAACTCCTATGTAGTATGAAATGCATAGGTTAGTAGCATCACAACTGAGATCTATAAGAATCCGTTCTATCTTTAACGATGAACTATGTGATGTAAAGGTACTTTGTGAAAAGTGTAGAGAAATCTTTGAGAACTATATGTTAGCCTGATAAGTTTATATGAAGATGACTTGTCAATGATCATTAACAATCTAGAGTAGTCAAATGTATTGACATTTCGTGAAAGGACCTGAGCCGAATAAATGATTACTCGATCGTAGTAAGTGCAATAACCGACCAAAAATCCGAAACTAATAATGGGGTTCCACATCGGTGAAGTCTGGAACATATTCGGAACTTGATTGGGAGGTATCTAGTCATGTTAATCAAAACACTTAATAGAAACACTAGCACTGCTTGTATTTAAACCTATTTATTATGCTTATTTGTTTATGTTGAGATTACTTTGAAAACTATGTATATTTACTTCAGTTATCTTCCAGCATGATTATGATTACTTTACTATTTCAGTTATTTGAAAACTTGCATATGTTTTTAAATGTATTAGCATGATTTCCCCCCCCATGTTAGGTGACTATTAATTTTGAGATAATAGCTTCTTATTGGGTAACTTCCCCATTACTCACCCTATCATTTTAATTGCAGATCTTCCCCTAGTCGAGGAGCAGTTAGAGGAGCTTCCAACATATTATCAACTCTGATCAGAGTCCACTTCTAGGCAAGAATTGGAACTATTTTTATTAATTCAATTTCAGTTTAGATATTAGGATACCTTATGTTTTATTTGTTTTGAGAGTAGGTTTGATGTTAGTGTGAGGTTTTGCCAACTTTTATTTTTGATAGATTTTTTTCTTTGAGTTCTAGTTTACTTTCCAGTTATTTTGTGGATATTAGTACATTTAAATTTCAGATTCATTCAATCTTTCCGTTGCAATATTATAAAATATCACCATATTGTTTATTTATTGTTATTATCATTGTGGGAATGTTGTTTTAGTGCCTTGGATTTTAACTGGGATCATGGGGATTTGTGTTAGAATTTGGGGTGCTACAAATATGATGACTACTCACTTCCCGAGTCCATTGCACTTGTTACTTTCCCATCATCTCTGAGTGAGATATACGATAAAAAAATTAGATTTACATTGATCTTCATTTGTGTTCTCTGAATTCAAGGGTGCATACTGTTAAAGCTCGTGGGCCTAACTCATCCTTGAAAATCGGCTTGTAAGGATAGGGTTGCTCCCGCTTTATACATTGCACATCCCAAGAGTACCCAGGAGATGTGACACTATTCTAAAACTCCCCCTTAGCGTTAGGGTTGGAGATACTCGACTCTCCCCCTCAATGCAGGGCTAGAGATACTAACCTGTCCCATCCCTGAGGTACACCAACTTTGATACCATGTTAAAGCCCATGGGCCTAACTCATCTTTGAAAACTGGCTTGGAAGGAAACCCCGCTTTATGCCTTGCACATCCCAAGAGTACCCAAGTGATGTGGGACTATTCTAACACATACTTGCAAAATACTTTGACACCCGAGTCATTTGATGTACACTAACGATTTGGTTTTAGGTTCTCTACCTCCTAATTTACTATTATTCCCTTGTTATAGGTTTTTAGGGATGTAACTCCCTATGAGCATTATCCCTTGATTCTAGCATGTTACTACACCACACTAGGGGCGGTCACTTCCATCCTCCCTAACAATGTCAATCAATTCACTTGGGAGGGAACTTGAATTTAGCTCGATCTCACCTACACCACTAAGCATATTCACTAGAGAAAATCGGCCGACCTATTAGTTTCTCTAAATACAAGACATATGAGATTTCAGAAAATTGAGCTTCAACATCTCTAATCTCCTTGATGTGACGATGCACACACCAAGGTTCATTGCTCCCAAATACTTCCATTCAGTAAGCAGAGTGTTTTATTTTTATTCAATTTAATATTACTTTTTTGGATTTGTTCATACATGATATGTTCTAAACTAGTGTATAGATATATCTATAAGCAATTTTCCTAACTAAATTTAGCAGATTTCTAAGCAACTTGGATTTGTATTCTGTTAAATAGTATAGTGTAATTTTTTTTGCATATTTCTTCAGACGTATAGAGTCCTTGAAATCAAGACTTTTTGATTTCTAAGTTTTATAGTCATGGAAAGCTTGAACTGATTTACTAACAAATCATTCTGCAAGGTTTGAGCTGGCATGAACTTCTGAGTTTTGAACATCTCAAACTATGGGTAAGTGTAAGATCGAGTTCAATATGTCTCCACGAACTCGAGGGAAACTTGGTTAGCCATGTAGACTCCAACCCTTTTTATCTGCTTTGTTTCATTGTCCCAATCCACACTTGGAATGAAATATATCACAAGGGATGCTATGGCTCTCAATTAGTGGAGTTGGAGATGAAGTTGAGACCTTGGCCCACTCGAATGTAATGTATCAGCGCTGCTCATTGTAGACGATAGAAAACAGAATTGTTTCTCAAAACAGAGCAATGAAAGTGATAGATGTTCAATTGAAAGGCATGTGTATCCGTCATTAAGTGTAATTTAACATATTCGGCTAAGTACAACTCGAATTACAAAAATTCATCATTTGGTTTGCTACAACCTCAACCTCTCACTAAACCCCATTGTCTCCATGAATCACAAGCTTTTTATATTTAAAGTATATGAGATAATGGTCCTTCATGTCCGATGAATGACAACCTCTATGATTTGTACAAGTAAATCGGATTCTTCTTTTTGGCATGCCATGAAAAGTTAAATTAATAAAATTTTCTGTATATTTTTGATAATTTAATTGTCCGGCACCAAAAGACGTCACACGGATTCCTTTGGAAGGTTAGATTCCAACAGGCTTGACATGGGTGCTTCACTTTTTTGGAGGAATTGTGCAACATGAGGTGCGGGTAAGATGCTTGTCGTGCAATGTCAAATGATAAGATTATTATAATAATAATAATATTATTATTATTGATAGACATGCGAGTTAGTGATCAGAAAATAGTCAGTGAAGGTGGTTTTTGAATCCAAGTTGTGGTATCAACACTCACAAATCTTGCCGACTTAACAAGCTGAAACTTTAATAATCTTGATTCCATAAATGGAGACTAGAAATCTGCTTTCTTACCTTGGAAATAAGCACTATATTACTTACTTTCGAATGCCCCAACATACTTCATATACAACTTCTAGACAAGAACGTCAAGAATTGGGTAACACCAATACATCAACTTGAGAAAAGAAGCAACACCAAATATTTTATATATAAGGCCATTTTTAATGAGGTCAGTAATTTGGCGATGGTGGGAATTGACATAGACTTCACCGAGACCTCTCAATCCGAGTTCTTCGAGCATCAAGGAATTTACTGTTAATGGAATTAGGTGTTAAGCTGTTCATTGAACAGCCACAAAAACTAACATTGTGATACATGGTGAAAATTTAGCAAATGAACCACACGTCAAGAAGTGGAGATCTTGAGTATGCATCTTCCCTTAGAGGCCACTCTCAGGGATTTATCCCGAAAATTACTTGGTGCAAGTTGTGGAAGGGGATTACACATACCCCGAGGATTAGTCCGGTGCTCTAAGAGGCCCTAATACCTCGGTTCCTAAAAAAAAAATGTTAAAAGGGAAAATTAGATGTTATATTGAGTTGTAACTTGTCCTGACCTTCCAAAGACTACCATTTTGTTTGGAAATCAAAATGTTTTTGTTTTTCTTTTTCTGCAATTTCAATGCCATTACCATTTAATGTATTTTATTTTTTTGTTAATTAAATCGCTTGGATTGTAGGAAGTATGATGGAGTGTGAAACCATGACCTAAAAAATACAATGCCAACTCTCAAGAGGTCACAAAAGTCAAAGTCATCAAAAAGACTTCTTCAGAAGAATTAATATTTATTTCAGATTTCACAAATTATTCACCCCCAGCCGCTTGCAAGACTAGAATTTCTCACAAATGACAAAATATATAGTTTTCTACATTTTTTTTCTTGAGCAGAATCAATGAAATCCGTGGAGAAGAATACCACCACCATAGGATGGGAAGCTAATTAATGATCTTAAGATGGGACTCCACAGTATCACTAATAAGATCGCTGTGGATCGGATCAAAGATGAATTTGATAACATACTCACGATGATCATTACTCTCACCAATCCAATAATTGAAACCGACTTCGACGCGCTTATACTTATCGATCTGATTTCGGTTTGTTTATGTTTTTAAAAACATGGGTCAAAATTTAAATTGACTTAGTAAATCATCTCTATCTCTCATTACAAAAGACTTTTAGAATTCAGATTCATACCGCAGCTGCCTTGCAAGTTGCAAGTCTTGAATTCTTATAATAACAAAGTAAAACAACAACAAATCCAGAATTCTTTGCTCTACAGCTCTGAGAAGCCTTCTTTCCTGCCAATGGAATGCCCGGAGAAGAATGCCGCCATAGAATTTGAAGCAGCTGAGAAGCTAATCTTAAGATGGGACGAAGCAAGAGAATGTACAATATTTGATGCTCATCATCGACAACAAGCTGAGATGCTAATCGACATTACTTGGCTCCAAAATGAATTTCACAAGATACTGATCACTCACACGAATTCAATTGAAACCGACATTGATCTGAATTCTTATTCAAATCCCACGATGAGTTCTGTAACTGAAAGTAGTGCTGATTTCAAAACTGCTGGCTCTCAATTCATCGAAGAAGGCTACCTAGAAGATGAAGTTTCGGGTAGTATCCCTTTGGAAGCGATCTATGATCTCCTCCGTAGTATTTCTCGAAGGATGATTACTGCTGGATATCTACATGAGTGTATACAAGTATATGTGAGTGTTCGTAAACCTATCTTCAATGCTAGTTTCAACCGCCTTGGGATCGATAAGCTTAGCATAGGTGATGTTCAAATATTAGAATGGGATGCATTAAAAAAGAAGATCGGACAATGGATAGAAGCGGCAAAAGTACATGTTTGGATTCTCTTTGAAAGAGAGAAGTGGCTTTGTGATCAAATCTTTGAAGGTGATTGTCTTGGCACCATCGCCAATGATACTTGCTTCATGAAAATCATTGAAGCTTCCATGATCCAGCTCTTCGATTTCCCTGAGGCGATATTTATGACTTGGCAATCCCCCAAGAAGCTCTTCAAGTTACTAGATCTTTACGAAGCAGTATCTGACCTCTCTAAGGTGGATGTACTAGTCAAGTGGAAGGTGGTGTCTGTTCGAGCTAAGGCTGTTGATATGCTACTAAGGCTCGGTGAGGTTGCGAGAGGGATTCTGTCAGAATTCGAGAATACTTTGCAGAGTGAGTCTACAGAAGTTCCAGTACTTGGAGGGAAAATTCACACCTTGACAAGGCATGTGATGAGATACATTTTCATATTGATATCTGGTTACAGACAGACCATGATGGAATTGATTGTGTCGAAGCCATCAATGGAATCACTATTATCTGGTGATCAAACAGCCCCATATATCGATTTTCATGAACCGGAGAATCAATCTCCATTGGCCCTCCATCTACTTTTGATCATTCAAATCCTAGAATTCAAGTTAGAGGACATGTGTAAGTACTACAAAGATGCTTCTTTATCTCACATTTTCCTCATGAACAATCTACACTACATTGTTATGAAGGTTAACAGATCTCCTGAGCTCCGCGAGATGATCGGAGATGACTACCTCATGAGAAATCTAACGTTGAAATTCAGGCAAGAGGCGATGAACTATGAAAGATCAACATGGGCCAAAATTTTATATTGCTTAAGAAATGAAGAACAACATGTGGGAGGGAGCTCCTCATTTTGGGTTTCAAAGTCTTCGTTAAAGGAGAGATTCAAGACTTTTAATTCAATGTTTGAAGAAGTACATAAGGTTCAGGCGACATGGACAGTACCAGATCCTCAGCTTCGAGAGGAACTTCGGATATTTTTATCAGAGCAGCTGATTCTAGCTTATCGATCTTTTCTAGGTCAGTTAAAGGGTCATATAGAGAGTAGGAATCACCCAAAGAAGTATATCAAATATTCAGTCGATGATCTTGATATTGCTGTCAGGGATTTCTTCGAACGGCGCCCAATTTCCATGCACACAAGGAAGAGATTCATGAAGAAATTTAGTTTAGGTTGGAAGCTAGCATTTAGAACCAGCTGACTTGAGTTCTGTAAATTTAAGACGATCAAGTAATTGGGTTGATCAGCTCGAGATCTCAGAGTAGTAAATGTTTTGATTTGTTATTCCATTTCAAATATTGTTTCATATGTTCACACGGGATTTATTCTAAACTAGTGTACCTTCATATATATATATATATATATATAAATATAGATTTCAGCTGATATAAACTTATAGAGTGGTTTCTAATTCTTGGTCTTAGGACTTGTATATATATATGTATGTATGGGTCACGTTCAAGGGCCAACTTTTTGGCAAAACATTTTTCAAACACATGAGTTAGAAGTTTTGGAATGGGTTGATTTTTGGTGAAGATGATTTCTACGGTGAGATATAAACTTATTGAGTGGTTTCTAATTCTTGGTCTTGGGACTTGTACGCAAGCATGACCATACACAAGCATTCTTCAATCCCATGAATTGATCATAAGGATTCACTCTTTGTTGTTTCAAAAGAGAGATGACTTGGCAATGGTTCAGTCAATAAATCCTCTACTAAGTACAAATTGGCTTTCAAATCGCTCATAATGATTTAAACCCCACAAGAGATACCACTCCCAAAACAGAGCAATTAATGATATAGATGCTCCATTATTGATCTGGTCATCTTAAACGATTCATACTTCAACGATGGTAAGCTTAAAAAAAGGAGCAAATATTGGTGTCTTTTTCTGTTGTTTCATCACATAAACTTAGATCCGTTGAAACTCAAATTGGTTTGGCTAGTAGTATGGATCATTTTGTAAATAATTCAATTGGAATGTACATGAGCATATATTTCACTAAGTACATGTCAGAATTTCAAAACTTCATCTATAATTTAACCATATAGAAAATACAAGATTTGAAAAAAAAAAAAAAAAAATTGAGCTCCCTTGTTCATACAAAGTGAAGTATTTACTACAATCACAATTAATCTCACACTTCAGCTTATTGTCTCCATACTCCACTTTTGATTTTAATAGCTTTAATAAGAAGTATTTAGATCATAGCCCTCCATTTCTGATGAATGAGAATGAATCTCATCAATATATATATATATATAAAATCAGATTCTTCCTTTCAGAATACCATGGAAAATGAAACTCAAAGATTCAGCATCATATTTAAGATAATGTAATTATTTGCGTTTCACAGTGCGAATGCTTCGCAAGTGTAAAAATTTATTACTACTTGATAGTCACCAGGAAATCTCCTGCAAAATCATTGAAGATGAGGGGCATTTAACTCATTTAAATTAGTCTCTCAGAGAAGACATAGGTCAAGGGAGTATCTCATCAGTTTGAAACACATTGGCATCTCTAAAATGTGCTACAGCCCATGTACTACTGACCAAAAATTGCTTCAAAAGAGCCGCTCCTCTCAAGAAGTGGTCTTCTAAAGAATTCAAGAGTTCAGATTGGGACAAATGACCAATAGTTTCCTTGCAAGATCATAATTTCTCACGATAAATAAATAAATAAAGACTATGCATTGTTTGTAGTCCAAGTTCTAACAAGAACATAAAAAAAAATCTACCTTTTCATTCAATTTTTAGCTTTGTAACTCTGAGAAGAATGCCGCTATAGAATTCGAATCAGCAGAGAAACCAATGTTAGACATGACTTCGTGGCATCGGTAGAAGCAAGTGAACATAAAGTATTTGATGACAAGATACACAAAGTAATCAAAGTAGATCAATACTTACGTGCTGTCAATGAGATCCAACAATTGATGGAGTCAGTTGCTTTACTGATCCTAAGAAGATCAGCAGTTTTGAGATACAGATTGCCATGGCTCAGCTCACACCAATCAAATTGAAACTGACGTGCATATCTATTCCCACTCTTCAACTCCCTTGAGTTCTCTAACTGAAACTTGTACAAATTTCAGAACTGTTTGGCTTGAAGATGAATTCCGCAACATAGTGCTCACTCACACTATTTCCACTGAAACCCACTCCCACATCGATACCAATTCTTCGACTCACTCAAGTCGTGTAACTGAAAGTAGTGCTGATTTCAAGGCTTACCGAGGCTACAAGAGGGATGATACTGGTAGAAGTTGAGAATGCGGTGCAGAATGATGGTACGAGGACTCCACCACTTGGAGGAATAATTCACCCGTTGATAAGGTATATGAGGATCACATCCTTTTGATATCTGATTACACGAAAACCATGATCGAGTTGACTGTGTCGAACCCATCAATAGGATCACGGATATCTGGTGATCTTACATCCCCAAATATCAATTTCTCTGTATTAGAGGATCGATCACCATTAGTTCCTCATCTAATTTGGATCATTGAGATACTACAACTGAAGTTGGAGAAGTACTATAAAGATGCTTATCTGTCTAACATTTTCCTCATGAACAATGTACACTACATTATTCAAAAGATTAAAGGATATCCCAATCTTCACAAAATGATGAGACATGATTGCTTGAAGAAGCTAAAATTGAAATTCAAGCAAGAGATAAGTGACTACGTGAGTGAGATCAACATGGGTCAGGATTCTATACTTCTTAAGAGATGAAGCGTGCACACAGACACACACACACACACACACACAGTAAATGAAATGAAGCAATTAAAAAAAAAAGGATTTACTTGCACGATATTTAATGGTAATAAGTGCAAAGCAAACCAGTGTGAAGCTTCTAGGAAAATATAGAAAATTAGGCTCATATCTGTTATGATATATTGGACCCAAGGCCAACCTATGAGATCAAATCCAAAATGAAATTCCTTCTAAATGCCTTTTCAAAAGCTCTGATCTTGCATATCAGACAAAAGGGTTGTGCTTTAAAAATGGACCATAAACGAGTTTCAAGCACAACTTGTTTTAAAAGCATCAAAGGTGGAGTAAACCCAAAAAATACAGACTTCCATAATCAAGCCATGTTTTAAACCAACATTCGAATGCATTGCGACAAGAGATTGAACAAAATCAAGATTCAAATTCATTTTGTATAAACCCACACAAAATTTCATAACCGATCAAATAGAATTTTTATATTACTTTAAAATTCCATGTCCAAAAAAAGCGAAATAAGCAACACTATCTAATCTAGACAGTGGAATTAAATTCCTAGAAATAGAAGGGACGTAAAATGTGTTGGGAAGATCCAGTACCAAGCAGTGTGTCCAAATTACTACCAATTCCGCTCCTAGCCAATTTCCCATATAGTTGGTCTTCTCATTTTCTATCGGATTCCTTTGAAAGGAATCCCTACATTGAATTTGTAATGTGAGTTGTGGTTTCAGAGTCAATCCACCAAGTATTCAAAAGTACTTCAGTCAAATTAAATTCTAAACATACTAAAGAAAATTCCTTACCTTTCTTTTAGAACCAATCCTTATGTTTGAAGCAATCCTTATTCAAATATCCCTTTTTGTTAAAAAATTAATATTTGACATCATTCAGATCTTTTACATGAACATGATTGCTGAACTCATACCCATTTTCTTTCTTTGGTTGAAACTCTTCCATTTTTTGTTCTTTCTTCTTTTCCTTCTTACTTGAGTAATTATTAATGCTGAGTAGCCCCTTTACTGTCTCAATCTCATTTCCTCCTGGACACACATATTGGTCAACTCATTCAAGCTCCACTTGTTCTTATTAGTGTTGTAATGGACTTTGAATGGTTCAAACTGGGAGGGACGTGAGTCGAGAATAAACTACATGAGAAATGACTCATCGACAGTTATCCCTAAAACTTTCAGATTAGCTGCCATGTCATCCATGTTCATCGTAGTCAGCTCTGCCTTTAACATGCTCGCCGGTGAATTTTCCTCGAATTTGAAATGATCCTCTATGATTTTTAGATATTTTAGTGTCAATTCAACTTTAGGTAGCGATGTCCTGATGTTGTTTGCAATGATCATCCTCATGAACATTAAACTTAGCCTATTCGATCTCTCCCATGTGATCAAGGTCTAGAAAGTGATTTCTAGAGCCCTTATTACATGAGTTTTATAGATAAATTGCATATCAAATCCCTTTATTAAACATAATGAATTTTTAGTCCATATTTTTCATAGGTTTCCATTAAATAATGTGTTTTAGAATTAATTGCTTTTAATTTCGTGTAACAGGAAAGATCGTAAATTTCGGGGAATAATTCAAAATAATTGAAGCATGCATTGCGATCAAGGACCCGGGAGCAGTCAACTGACCAAGAACCAAGTCCTGTGGACCCAGGTTGACTAGGGCGATGTGGTCAAAGCAAAGAGTCAAACCTCGGGAAAATTATTGTAGATTGGTAGCCGAATAACATTCGTTATGGATTAGGGTTTATGAATTTTTGTAACCACGAAATGTTCTCAAAATCCTAATTTCCTTAGAAACCCTAATCTCGTCTCTATAAATAGGAGACCAGACCAAGAGTTAAAGGCATCTAGAGAATTAGAAGAATAGTAGTTTTTTTTTTCCTATTGTTGTTTTAGTTTTCTTAGAAGATGGAATTGTAATCGAAGAACCTTGGCTGATTTTGAAGTTCAAGAAACAATAAAAGATTTTTCTTTCCCTCATCACTCTTCTCTTTTTTTACATTATGCTAATTTTATTTTATTTTATTATTCTTGCAATGATCATTGGCTAACTTTTCCGTTAGATTGCTTGAGGAAACTGGAGTAAGATTTTGACAATAGTTTTACTGTTCTCATAATAATCACTTAATAGTTTTTAAGTAGATATTTTTGGATTTAATATTGATTGTTTCTCAAAGTTTTGATGGTTCATTCTTTGATAAGTTCAAGATTAACCATACTTCACAGAGAATAATTAGTACTTATCCCATGAGCTTGGCTTGATTTATTAATCACATACTTTTAATCTCGTTTAAATTATAACTGTTTAATTTTTTGATTCACAAACATTAACTTTGTTTAGTGGATTGAGATAAATAGAGGACCAAAAAATCATTGATAAAACTTGTGAAGGTGGATCCGATTGATCTACAATTCTCTATCGTATTTTAAATCTCTTTCTTTTAGTATTTTATTTCAAATAATTTATCTCGAAAAGTGTTTTTAATCATTTGCATAAATTGAATTGGATTTAAAGTGAAAAGATTGCAGGATTAACATTGCCTCTGTGGTTCGACCTTGCTTGCTAAGGTTTTTATTTTGTTCTTATTTTATTATAATCTATAATATCGAACAAATTGGCACCGTTGCCGGGGACAACAGTATAATCCAATATCTTTTATCCGAAAATCCGATTTGGTTATCTGCCGATCAAAATTTTTATTTCAAAAAAATTTGAAAATAATTCTGTTGGATTCTTAAAGTCAGTACGAACAAAACCTTAAAATTTGAGTGAATTTCATCAGAATTTTACCACGGCACCTTAGTCAACTCGGGCATCACAATAAAACCTCAAGATTCATACTTCAAATTTTTACAGAATCTTTCTTTGAACTTCTGGATCTCAACGAACACATAATTTTTCTGAAATTCTAACTTTGATTTTTTTTTTCTATTTTCATTTGAAGGATTTGACGAGGAAAAATGTGGTTGGAAAGTTTTATTCCACCACTCAAATCCGATTCTTTGACGAAGAAACAAAAACTTTCTTTTTGTTTAGAATAGAACTATAGTAGGATTTTCTTTTAGAAGTTTTAATTTATTTTTATAATTTAATTTTAATTAATTCGAGAAATTTCGGATTGTAATAAAATTATGGGAGGACGATAGTGGGACGTAACTGTTTTGGCTCCTCGGTTCGTATACTGAGTTTGGTGTAGGTGGCCCGAGTCAACTCAACTTGATCAGCGCCCATCTAGAACATGAGGGAAGACTCGAAACTTCCATGTAACTCTTGCAAGTGGGTTTTTGTATTGAATTTGAGTGAGTTAACTGCACACTTCCGATTGTACGATAGTAAAAAGGGCACCCTTACGAGGATGATACGAACAAGATAAGAATCGGATTTCATCATCGAATTCTCGCCATATTAGAAAATTAATTCATACAAGTCAATTTTAACTAAAATCTGATTAGACTTGATCATAGGTTTCATCGAGCTCAATAGACAAAGCTAAAATGAGTTGTACCAATTGTACTTCTTGATCGAAGTCAATTGCACTCTTAAATCACTTTCTCGTCTCGAATAAACGTAATCTATTCCCCTTATACAGCAAGGTACAACGGGACAAGATTTTACTTAGGCACTGACCTTAATCAATAAGTACAATTAGTGCAACTTAGACTAATTTTGCTTATTGAGCTCGATAGGACCTAAAGTCAAGTCTATCTAATTTTAAATTATTTTGGATTCTTATGTGGATTCAATTAACCTAACAGGATAAGAGTTCGGTGTTGAAATTCGATTCTTATCTTATGGTACCATCCTAGTAAGGGTGCCTTCTTTACTAAGTACAAATCGAAGTTTGTAGGAATAATCAAACAAATGCAGTACAGAAACCCACAAGTAGTAGTTTGTGAGGGGAACGAGTCTTATCTCTCGTTCTCGACGGGGGATGTACTAGTTGAGTTGACTCGGGCCATCGACACCAATCTTGGTGTACCAACCCGAGGGGTCAAAACAGTTGCATCCCACTATCGTCATTTCCTAAAACTATTATACTTCGAGCCTTCTCAAATGAATTAAAATTTGTTTAAAACTAAAGTAAAATCCTACTATAAGTCTAATCTTAGAAAGAAAAGAAGAAAAGAAAAATAAAGAGTGATGCTGCTTCTGGGTAAAGGAATTTGATCCAGATGATTGAATAAAGCTTCAATCAAAATTCCGTTTTAACTCCTCGTCCTAAAAAGAGTAGACAAATCCGAAGTCAAAATTTCAAAACTTAAATATTTCATTTGAGTCAAAATCAGTCTAGAAATTTTCTGTAAAAAATCAGATTCACGTATCTCGATGATTCACTTCACAGCTCAAAGCACTATAAGCGCCGCGGTAAAATTTTGGTATTTCTGAAAAAACTTTATTCTCTTTTGATAGGTCGAGAATTAGATTGAAATTATTTTTAAAAATTTTAAAAGATAAAATTCAGATTCGTAGAGTGTGAAACCATGACCTAAAAAATACAATGCCAGCTCTCAAGAGGTCACAAAAGTCAAAGTCACCACAAAGTCTTCTTCAGAAGAATTGATATTTATTTCAGATTTCACAAATTATTCACCCCCAACTGCCTTGCAAGACTAGAATTTCTCACAAATAACAAAATATATAGTTTGTCAGATAATAAAGTCACTTTTGTTATCTGAAGGTGGTTAAGAAAAGTCAAATTTGACGACTGGATAAAGTAAAAAATGACGATTGGATAAAGTCAAATTTGACGACTGGATAAAGTAAAAAATGACGATTGGATAAAGTCAAATTTGACGACTGGATAAGTCAAACTTGACGACTGGATAACCACCTATCTCCCTCTATAAATACATGTTTCCTCTCATTCAGAGATTATTCCAGTCTTGTGTTAGAATCCCATCCTAACTAAGAGAGAGGGAAAGAAAGTTTAGAGAGAAAAATTGTGAGGTTTCTCCTAATCTTCATAGCCTTTCCTTTGTTAGAGAGAGTGTGTTTTCTCATATGATAAGAGAGAGGGTATTGTCAATTGTGCTCTCTTTATTTATATAGAGAAAGAGTTGTATTTCTTTTGCAATAGTGAAATCCTTCTGTAGTTTGCCCGTGATTTTTACTCCAATTTTTGGAGGTTTTCCACGTTAAATTTTGGTGTTCATCATTTTCATTTTTCTTTTCTTTTCTACTTCAGTTGTAATTGTGTGCCCAGTACCACAACTTCCTAACAGTGGTATCAGAGCCAGGTTTATAACTGGTTTTCGTGCTACAGTCAGATCTAGTTAGTAGAAAAGAGGCATTTTCAATAATGGCGACGAAGTATGAAATAGAAAAGTTCAATGGGAATAATTTTTCATTGTGGAAAATGAGAATAAAAGTAGTTTTGAGAAAAGATAACTGCTTTGAGGCAATTGGAGATAGGCCCGTGGAAATCACTGACGACGGCAAGTGGAACGAGATGGATGGCAATGCTATTGCTAATCTGTACTTAGCACTAGCCGATGGAGTACTGTCAAGTGTGACGGAGAAAAAGACAGCAAAAGAAATATGGGATACACTAACAAAATTGTACGAGGCCAAATCACTACACAACAAAATCTTCTTGAAGAGAAGGCTTTACACCCTTCGGATGATGGAGTCAACTTCGGTGACCGACCACATCAACATCCTCAACACTTTATGTTCACAGCTCACAACAATGGGGCACAACATAGAGACGGGTGAACGTGCTGAAATTCTACTTCAAAGTCTACCTGATTGGTATGATCAACTCATCATCAACTTAACCAACAACATAGAAGTTCTAGTTTTCGATGATATTGCAGCTGCGGTTCTTGAAGAAGAAAGTCGACGCAAGAACAAAGAAGATAGACTAGGAAGCTCATAGCAGGCTGAAGCTTTAATGATGACGAGAGGGAGATCAACGGAACGTGGCCCCAGTGGGAGTCAAAATCAGAGTAGATCAAAATCCAGAAGTAAGAGAAATGTCAAGTGTCATCACTATGGCAAGAAAGGGCACTACAAAAATGAGTGTTGGTATCTCAAGAAGATCGAAGAAGCCAAAGGAAAAGGTACTGAGTTGTCAAAAGCTCAGGGTTGTGTAGCAAGCACCTCGGATGATGGCGAAATCTTATATAGCGAGGCAACAACAGTTGTTGAAGGCAGAAGAAAATTCGCTGATGTCTGGCTTATGGACTTAGGAGCAATGTGGCATATGACTTCAAGGAGAGAATGGTTCCACCAATATGAACCTATCTCTGGAGGATCTGTGTTCATGGGAGAGGATCATGCATTGGAAATTGCTGGTAATGGTATCATCAAATTGAAAATGTATGATGGTATAGTTTGCACCATCCTGGAGGTACGGCACGTGAAGGGCCTGAAGAAAAATCTATTGTCTTTAGGACAATTAGATAATAGTGGGTGCAAAACCCATGTTCAAGATGGGATTATGAAAATAGTCAAAGGAGCGCTTGTGGTGATGAAAACGGAAAAGATAGCTGCGAATTTGTACATGCTTAAAGGAGAAACACAACAAGAAGGAGAAGCATCTTCTGCATCGGCAGAGGAACTAACGATGATATGGCACCATAAACTTGGTCACATGTCGGAACGAGGCTTGAAGATTCTTGCTGAACAAAGGCTTTTTCCAAGGCTCAAAAATGTTTCATTACCCTTTTGTGAGCATTGTGTCACTAGTAAGCAGCACAGATTAAAGTTTAGCAGTTCTAATGCTAGAAGCAAAGCTATCTTAGAACTGATCCATTTCGATGTTTGGCAAGCACCAGTTCTATCCCTAGGAGGGGCAAGATACTACGTATCTTTTATTGATGATTACTCTAGGAGATGTTGGGTGTATCCAATCAAGAGGAAGGCAGACGTATTTTCAATTTTCAAAATGTTCAAAGCGCGAGTGGAACTTGAATCTGAGAAGAAGATCAAGTGTTTGAGGACGGACAATGAAGGAGAACATACCAGTGATGAATTTGATAACTTCTGTCATAAAGAAGGTATCAAGAGGCAGTTAACAGTGGCATACACTCCACAGCAAAATGGAGTAGCAGAGCGGATGAACAGAACCTTGTTAGAATGGACAAGAGCGATGTTGAGAACTGCAGGGATGGCAAAGTCATTTTGGGCAAAAGCAGTCAAGACCGCCTGTTATGTGATAAATCGGTCACCATCAACCGCAATTGATCTAAAGACGCCAATGGAGATGTGGACTGGTAAACCAGCTGATTATTCTCACTTACATACATTCGGAAGTCCTGTGTACGTTATGTACAATGCCCAAGAAACATCAAAGTTGGATCCAAAATCCAGAATATGCATTTTCTTAGGGTATGCTGATGGAGTTAAGGGGTACCGCCTGTGGGATCCCACTGCCCACAAGGTGATAATCAGTAGAGATATGATATTTACAGAAGATAAAGTCAAGGAAAAGAAAATGATAACACTTCAAAAGAGAAATCAGAGACTACTACAGTTCAAGTTGAAGAAAGACAAGAACAAGAAGTTCCAAATTCTTCTGAAGCAGCACCAGAACACGAAGAACAAGAGCAAGTTGAGTTTGCAACTCCACAAGTTCGACGGTCAACTCGGGAGAGAAAAGAACCAGCTTGGCACTCAGAGTACATTATGGAGGGAAATGTTGCATACTGTTTACTAACAGAGGATGGAGAGCCATCAACTTTCCATGAGGCTACAAAAAGCCAAAAAGCTTCTCTGTGGATGGCAGCGATGCAAGAAGAAATTGAAGCTCTCCATAAAAATAAGACATGGGATCTTATTCCATTATCACAAGGAAGGAAGGCCATCGGGAACAAATGGGTTTACAAGCTCATACGAGATGGCAATGACCAAGTGGAGCGGTATCGTGCTAGATTGGTGGTGAAAGGATTCGCTTAGAAAGAAGGCATAGACTTCAACGAAATATTCTCTCCTGTTGTTTGACTTACAACAGTTCGAGTAGTCCTGGCGATGTGTGCTACATTTGACTTGTACTTAGAACAGTTGGATGTGAAAACTACATTTCTTCATGGAGAACTTGAAGAAGAGATTTACATGCTCCAACCAGGAGGTTTTGAAGAAAAAGGAAAAGAGAACTTGGTTTGCAAGTTGAACAAATCTCTGTATGGTCTTAAACAGGCGCCGAGATGTTGGTATAAGAGATTTGATTCCTTCATTATGAGCCTTGGATACAACAGACTTAGTTCAGATCCTTGTGCTTATTACAAGAGATTTGGTGATAATGAGTTTATTTTTTTGCTGTTGTATGTTGACGACATGTTGGTAGCAAGCCCCAACAAAGATCGTCTTAAAGAGTTGAAGGCACAGTTGACTAGGGAGTTTGAAATGAAGGACTTGAGACCAGCAAACAAGATTCTAGGGATGCAAATTTACCGAGACAGAAATAATAGGAAGGTATGGCTTTCTCAGAAAAACTATCTGAAGAAAATCTTGCGACGCTTCAATATGCAAGTGAAATCGACTCGACCCCGCGGTCATCCCCTGAATAACGGATTAGGGGTCCGATCTACGTATCTTGGGGATTTTTAAAAGAATAGGGAGTTGCCACCTAGTTTAGGTCTAGGAACCAAAATTAACTCTAAATGGATATGGGTCGGTCCGTGGATCAGAGAGATGGGTAAGGGGTCAGGTTACGGATTTTGGAAGGTGTTAGGCACCGAACCCACCTGATCAAGATGATCAGTCTCTATTGCGATCCAAAAATATCCTACGGTCAACATTCAAAGACTAAAAGTCAAACTAGGGTCCAATCATCATCAAATTGCATCGGATTTACTAAACAAATCCTACGGTTAAAATAATTACATGATTTAATGAGGCATACATGACCCAAAAATTTAATGGATCAATTCGATCATATTTTAAACAATACAAAATCGATTTTCAATGCCGCGTATATAAGATTAGTGAATTGGCTCATTGACGATATTTTATCAAAGAGATTCGATTTTTGAACCATCACGTCCATTAAATTCAGTGGATTAACTCACAAATTTTGAGTTGCCACGTGTATTAAATCGGTGAGTTAACCACGTGCCAAATTTTAAAATAAAATCGATTTAAATTTTCAATGTCCCCAAAATCAGCGAGTCGACTCACAATTTGTTAATCAAAAGAATCCTAATTTTTGGAATTGCCACGTGTATTAAATTGGTGATTTAACCCACGTGCCTAATTTTTTTAAAAATTCGATTCGAATTCTCAATGTCTCCAAAATCAGCGAGTCGACTCGCAATTTGTTAATCAAAATAATCTTTGATTATTTTTTAAAATAGCCATATGTGTTAAATATGTGATTTAACCCACATGCACAATTTCTAAAAAAATCAAACCAAATTTTCAATGTACCAAAAATCAGCGAGTTGACTCGCAATTTGTTAATCAAAATAATCTTTGATTATTTTTTAAAATCGTCACATGTATTAAATATGTGATTTAACCCACGTGCACAATTTCTAAAAAAAATCGAACCAAATTTCCAATGTACCAAAAATCAGCGAGTCGACTCGTAATTTGTTAATCAAAATAATCTTTGATTATTTTTTTAAAATGGCCACATGTATTAAATATGTGATTTAACCCATGTGCCTAATTTAAAAATAAAATCGATTCAAATCTTCAATGTCCCTAAAATCAGTGAGTCGACTCGCAATTTGTTAATCAAAAGGATCTTGATTTTTTTTGGAAATCGCCATGTACATTAAAATCAATGAGTTGACTCAAATGCCCAATTTCATAGAATATTTTGATTTGAAATTTTCAATGCATACAATAAATATCAACAATGAGCCGGTTCACCATCTTGATGTTAACAAGTTAACTAATCAATTTATCAACAAAATTTGCGAATCGATCCACTAATAATTCGAAATCGTAAAGATTGCCATAGTGCCATGCCTACCCTAAAAAATCGGTGAATTGATTCAAAAATTAAAAATTAAAAATTAAAAAAATTAAAAAAATTAAAAATTAAAAAAAAACAAACATAAAATATATATAATCTCTATCCTACCAATAAGCAACATAAACAAAAGAGAAAAATTACAGAAACACTACATCATTAATCCTACCCATATATGAAAAATAAACAGAGGAGAACATGAAAAGAGAGAAAAAAAAGAAAAATAAAAACAAATAAAAATAAATAAGAACTAAAAAAATAAACTCACCTAAGTGGGGATGACAATGGTCGATTCCTTCAGGTATGATCTCCAAAACTCGTGACTATTCGCTGTGGAAGATGGAGGTAGTGAAGAGGCTGCAACGGACCTTGAACTGACGAGGAGTGAGGCAATATCGTTTATTTGTAGGGGATACGAAAACAAGAGAAAGGCTTGGAGATGGAGAAGATGTTATAGGAAGTGAGGAACGTGAAAGAGAAATGATAAGGGGCTGCTATAGGGCTGTAGCAATGGCTGAACGTTGCTGTGTTGCAGGTTAATGGAGGTGATGGAATGGACAGTGAGTTAAGAAGACGATGTAAAACGTTTTAAAGGGCTGTATTTGGACATGTAATGAAGCTTCACAGAAGAGTTGAAGCGTTACAATAAGGTTAGGTGCGTTTGGGAATCAGCAATGTTGCAAGTTATGTAGAGAATAAGAAGTTGCTGTTTTTTTTTTTTGGACATGAAGGGGTGCTGTTTTTTAATGGAGGTAGCCCCAAAAAACGTTTTTTTTTTCTAATTTATGGAGAGGAAGAAGATAGGGAAGGGTAGAGATGCAAGGTAGAGAGAGGAAGGAATATTAGAGAAGGAAACGTGGGGATCAAAGATGTGAGAGAGAGAGATGAGTTGCTGATTTTTTTTTAATGGCTGTCAACCATGAAAACGTTTTTTCTTTTTTTTTTTCTCTAAAAGAACGTGGGACAACAAGGATAGATTTGGAGGGAGGGAGATGAAGTGAAGATGAGGGAGATCACGTGAAGATGAGGGAGGCCACAACAGATTTTTAAATGGAGAAGAAGAGTTGCAGGTTTTTTTTTCTTCAATGGCAGCTAAGCAAAAAAAAAATGTGTCTCTAATTCGTTGCTTCCCTTCTCTTTTACAATAGTGTTCCTCATCAAAATGTGAGAGAGGGAGAGAGGGAGAGAGTGGGGAGAGGAGTGGGGAAGAAAGTGGGTGTTGTGTGGGTGAAGAGAGAAGTTGGAGAAGAAGGAGTGGAATACGTGGGGAAGAAGAAGAAACGTGGTTTCTTCTTCTTTTTTTATTTTTGAAATTTTTTTTCTTTTATTTTTTAAAAGAATGAGAGAGGGGGATCCTACACTACTCGTACTACGGTAACTCTCGGCCAATGAGTCGTGATTGGTCCATTTAATTTTCCTTTCGATTGGTTGATTTCGAAATTTTTTTTTATATTATTTATTTTAGTCGATGTTTTGATTTGAAATTTAATTTGATGTTTTAAATTACATTTGAATTTGTATTTGATTTTAAATTTTGAATTTCGATTAGAATTTAATTTGAATTTTGATATTAAATTTGGTTGTTGGTGTGTTTTAATTTGAAATTTAAATTGATTTTAATTTTTAATTGGTCGGTTGACTGGATTTCGATTTAAATGTGATCGAATGGATTTTAATTTGTTAATTACATTTTTGGTTGGTCGATTTGGTTGATTGATTTAAAATTTTAATTCAATTTTGCATTTTAATTGGTTGAGTGATTTTTAACTTGATTTTCAATTTGATTTTGATTTTGATTTTGTATTTTAATCGGTTTCTTGAAAATGTAATTTTTATTTTGTATTGAAATTTAATTTGATTTTACGATTTTAAATTAATTTTAAATTTTGGATTTTAGTTTAATTTTCAATTTGAATTTTTTTTTGGTTTAAATTTATTATTTGAATTTTATTTTCCTAGGGATCAATGTCTCTATGTTAGAGTTAGATGTTAAGGGGCGTTTTGGTCATTTTTACGATTTTTGATGATTTTTCTTGAATTTCTCTGTTTTCATCGATTTGGATCCCGTTAGACTCGAAATCACGTTCTGAGTGCAATGGAGGTACTTTCGAGACTTTTCGGACATCCGAAATTTATGAGGGGTATTTTCGTCATTTTTGTGATTTTTACAGATTTTTAGGGATTTCAGCGTGAGATTTCTTTCAGTCCCTGTGTGTTTATTTCTAAGTTTTAAATCCATATTTTCCTAGTGTAGCGAGGTCTCTAAGTTATCGAACTGTGTAGCGAACCTATGCGTACGTGCTTGCTAAGTCGGGTGTAAGATGTAGCGATCCTAAGCGTGCGTAAATTTCTAGGTCGAGTCGTAGTGAGTAGGGGGGATGAAAAGAAATTAGAAACAGAAGGAATCAAGCAGTACTCACAAGCCTTCGAGTTCTTTTATATTCATCATTAGGAATCCACCAAATCGGGTGACGAATTGTCGAATTAGGCAGATGCAATAATGGGGCGTCTACAGCAAGATTGTAAGTCAGTTTCTACCCCTTTTTCCTATTAATTTCAAATTATACTCAAAGATGAGCCCTAACAACGAAGCAAAGAGGATGGAAATGTCTCGAGTACCGTACGCATCAGCAGTGGGAAGTTTAATGTTCGCTATGGTTTGCACAAGACAAGACATTGCACAAGCAGTGGGAGCGGTTAGTCGATACATGGCGAATCCTGGTAGAGAGCATTGGAATGTTGTAAAGAGGATCCTGAGATATGTCAATGATACCTCAAATGCTGCATTATGTTATGGAGGATCAGACTTTATTGTCAGAGGCTATGTTGATTCAGATTATGCAGGTGATCTTGATAAGAGTAAGTCCACCTCAGGTTATGTGTTTTCTCTTGTTAGAGGAGCTGTAAGCTGGGTTTTGAAACTGCAGTCTATTGTGGCTACTTCTACAACAGAGGCAGAGCTAGCAAAGAGGCAATATGGTTTCAAATGCTACTGGAGAAGCTTGGACACAAACAAGAGAAGATTGCTTTATTTTGTGATAGTCAGAGCGCTTTGCATCTAGCAAAGAATCCAGCATTTCATTCAAAGACAAATCACATACGAGTTCAATATCACTTCCTTCGTGAGAAGGTGGAAGAAGGAAGTGTGGATATATATAAAATCCATACTAAAGACAACCTAGCTGATATGTTAACAAAGTCGATCAACAATGATAAGTTTAGTTGGTGTTGATCCTCTATTGGTCTAGCAAAAATGCAAGTAGCATGGAAATGACAAGTAGAAAGGATAGAAGAATCGCAAAAGTGACTTTAAGTGGGAGATTGTCAGATAATAAAGTGACTTTTGTTATCTGAAGGTAGTTAAGAAAAGTCAAAATTGACGACTGGATAAAGTAAAAAATGACGACTGGATAAAGTCAAATTTGACGACTAGATAAAGTAAAAAATGACGACTGGATAAAGTCAAAATTGATGACTGGATAAAGTAAAAAATGACGACTGGATAAGTCAAACTTGACGACTGGATAACCACCTATCTCCCTCTATAAATACATGCCTCCTCTCATTCAGAGATTATCCCAGTCTTGTATTAGAATCCCATCCTAACTAAGAGAGAGGGAAAGAAAGTTTAGAGAGAAAAATTGTGAGGTTTCTCTTAATCTTCATAGCCTTTCCTTTGTTAGAGAGAGTTTGTTTTCTCATATGATAAGAGAGAGGGTATTGTCAATTGTGCTCTCCTTATTTATATAGAGAAAGAGTTGTATTTTTTTTGCAATAGTGAAATCCTTCTGCAGTTTGCCCGTGGTTTTTACTCCAATTTTTGGAGGTTTTCCACATTAAATTTTGGTGTTCATCATTTTCATTTTTATTTTCTTTTCTACTTCAGTTTTAATTGTGTGCCCAGTACCACAACTTCCTAACATAGTTTTCTACATTTTTTTTCTTGAGTAGAATCAATGAAATCTGTGGAGAAGAATACCACCACCATAGGATTGGAAGCTAATTAATGATCTTAAGATGGGACTCCACAGTATTACTAATAAGATCGCCGTGGAATGGATCAAAGATGAATTTGATAACACACTCATGATGATCACTACTCTCTCCAATCCAATAATTGAAATCGACTTCGACGCGCTTATAATTATCTATCTGATTTCGGTTTGTTTATGTTTTTAAAAACATTGGTCAAAAGTTAAATTGACTTAATAAATCATCTCTATCTCTCATTGAAAAAAGACTTGCAGAATTCAGATTCATACCGCAGCTGCCTTGCAAGTTGCAAGTCCAGAATTCTTATAATAACAAATTAAAACAACAACAAATCCATAATTCTTTGCTCTACAGCTCTGAAAAGCTTTCTTTCCTGCCAATGGAATGCCTGGAGAAGAACACCGCAATAGAATTTGAAGCAGCTGAGAAACTAATCTTAAGATTTGACGAAGCAAGAGAATGTATAATATTCAATGGTCATCATCGACAAGAAGCTGATCAATACTTACATGCTGTTGATGAGATCATCCAACAGTACTCGGTGGAGTCCGTTATTACTATATCCACCAACGATCATCCTATTCTTAGTAAGATCAACAGTTTTGCGATGCAAATCGCCATGACTCGGCTCCAACATGAATTTCACAAGATACTGATCACTCGCATGAATTCAATTGAAACCGACATCGATCTGAATTCTTATTCAAATCCCATGATGAGTTGTGTAACTGAAAGTAGTGCTGATTTCCAAACTGCTCATTCTCAATTCATCGAAGAAGGCTACTTAGATGATTAGTTCTGGATATCTACATGAGTGTATGCAAGTATATGTGAGTGTTCATAAACCTATCTTCAATGCTAGCTTCAACCGCCTTGGGATCGATAAGCTTAGCATAGGTGATGTTCAAATATTAGAATGGGATGCATTAAAAGAGAAGATTGGACAATGGAAAGAAGCGGCAAAAGTACGTGTTTGGATTCTCTTTGCAAGAGAGAAGTGGCTTTGTGATCAAATCTTTGAAGGTGATGGTCTTGGCACCATTGCCAATGATACTTGCTTCATGAAAATCATTGAAGGCTCCACGATCCAGCTCTTCGATTTCCCTGAGGCGATATTTTGTACTTGGCAATCCCCCAAGAAGCTCTTCAAGTTACTAGATCTTTACGAAGCAGTATCTGACCTCTCTAAGGTGGATGTAATAGTCAAGTGGAAGTTGGAGTCTGTTCGAGCTAAGGCTGTTGATATACTACTAAGGCTCGGTGAGGTTGCGAGAGGGATTCTGTCAGAATTCGAGAATACTTTGCAGAGTGAGTCTACAGAAGTTCCAGTACTTGGAGGGAAAATTCACACCTTGACATGGTATGTGATGAGTTACATTTTCATATTGATATCTGGTTACAGACAGACCATGATGGAATTGATTGTGTCGAAGCCATCAATGGGATCACTATTATCTGGTGATCAAACAGCCCCATATATCAATTTTCATGAACCGGAGAATCAATCTCCATTAGCCCTCCATCTACTTTTGATCATTCAAATCCTAGAATTCAAGTTAGAGGACATGTGTAAGTACTACAAAGATGCTTCTCTATCTCACATTTTCCTCATGAACAATCTACACTACATTGTTCAGAAGGTTAAAAGATCTCCTGAGCTCTGCGAGATGATCGGAGATGACTACATCATGAGAAATCTAACGTTGAAATTCAGGCAAGAGGCAATGAACTATGAAAGATCGACGTGGGCCAAAATTTTATATTGCTTAAGAAATGAAGAACAACTTGTGGGAGGGAGCTCCAAATTTTGGGTTTCAAAGTCTTCATTAAAGGAGAGGTTTAAGACTTTTAATTCAATGTTTGAAGAAGTTCATCAGGTTCAGGCGACATGGACAGTACCAGATCCTCAGCTTCGAGAGGAACTTCGGATATTTTTATCAGAGAAGCTGATTCCAGCTTATCAATCTTTTGTAGGTCGGTTTAAGGGCCATATAGAGAGTAGGAATCACCCAAAGAAGTATATCAAATATTCGGTCGATGATCTTGAGATTGCTGTCAGGGATTTCTTTGAATGCCGCCCAATTTCCATGCACACAAGGAAGAGATCCATGAAGAAATTTAGTTTAGGTTGGATGCTAGCATTTAGAACCAGTTGAATCAAGTTCTGTAAATTTAAGACGGTCAAGTAATTGGGTTGATCAGCTCGAGATCTCAGAGTAGTGAGTGTTATGATTTGTTATTCCATTTCAGATGTTGTTTCTTATGTTCACACAGGATTTATTCTAAACTAGTGTACCTTCATATATATATATATATATAGATTTCAGCTGATATAAACTTATTGAGTGGTTTCTAAATTTTGGTCTTGGGACTTGTATATCCTCCTCAACAAAAGACATTAACTCTCTCACAGAACTCACTGGGATTTGCTGAGAATTTTACATTAAGAGGGCCCAGTTGCCACATGACCATACACAAGCATTCTTCAACCCCATGAATTGGTCATAAGGATTCACTCTTTGTTGTTTCAAAAGAGAGATGACTTGGCAGTGGTTCAGTCAATAAATCCTCCACTAAGTACAAATTGGCTTTCAAATCACTCATAATGAATTAAACCCCACAAGAGATACCACTCCCAAAACAGAGCAATTAATGATATAGATGCTCCATTATTGATCTGATCATCTTAAACGATTCATACTTCAATGATGGTAAGCTAAAAAATAGGAGCAAATATTGGTGTCTTTTTCTGTTGTTTCATCACATAAGCTTAGATCCATCAAAACTCAAATTGGATTGGCTAGTAGTATGGATCATTTTGTAAATAATTCAATCTTATATTTCACCTAGTACATGTCAGAATTTCAAAACTTCATCTATTATTTAACCATATAGAAAATAAAAGATTTGAAAAAAAAAAAAAAAAATTTGAGCTCCCTTGTTCATACAAAGTGAAGTATTTACTACAATCACAATTAATCTCACACTTCAGCTTATTGTCTCCATATTCCACTTTTGATTTTAATAACTTTAATAAGAAGTATTTAGATCATAGCCCTCCATTTCTGATGAATGAATCTCATCAATATATATATATATATATATATATATATATATATATAAAATCAAGGGAGCATGTCATGAGTCTGAAAACATATGGGCATCTCTAAAATGTGCTACAGCCCATGTACTACTGACCAAAAATTGCTTCAAAAGATCCGCTCCTCTCAAGAAGTGGTCTTCAAAAGAATTCAAGAGTTCAGATTGGGACAAATGACCACCAGCTTCCTTGCAAGATCATAATTTCTCACAATAAATAAATAAATAAATAAAGACTATGCATTGTTTGTAGTCCAAGTTCTAACAAGAACATAAAAAAAAAATCTACCTTTTCATTCAATTTTTAGCTTTGTAACTCTGAGAAGAATGCCGCCATAGAATTCAAATCAGCAGAGAAACCAATCATTAGACGTGACTTCGTGGCATCGATAGAAGCAAGTGAACATAAAGTATTCGATGACAAGATACACAAAGTAGATCAATACTTACGTGCTGACACGTCTAGATATCTCCTTTGCGGTCAACAAGCTCTCGCAATTTATGCACAAGCCAACGCAAACTCACTGGACAACAACAAAACGACTTCTTCATTATTTAAAACAAACCATTTTTCATGGTATACAGATTTCTAAATCTGGTTTGTCTCTTTTAACAACTTTTTCAAATGCAGATTAGGCTAGAAATGTCGATGACTGCACCTCCACTTCTGCATACATCAGCTTTCTAGGATCCACTCCAATTTATTGGAGTTCAAAGAAGCAAAGAGCTGTTGCAAGGTCTTCAACAGAAGCTGAATACCGAGCACTTGCAAATGCCGCTTCCGAAACCACGTGGCTTCAAAATCTCCTCAAAGAACTTGGATTTCCACTCAAAACAGCACCTCAACTTCTCTGTGATAATCTTGGTGCTACACATCTCAGCTTCAATCCAGTCAATCATTCCCGTATGAAGCACATTCAAATCAATCTTCATTTTGTGAGGGACCTAGTTCAACAAGGATGCCTTCAAGTCCATCATGTTCACACCCAAGATCAACTAGCCGACTTATTGACCAAGCCACTGTCTCGACAGCGAACTGAATTACTACGCAACAAGATTGGTCTTGTTGATGGCAGCTCAATCTTGCGGGGGCATATAAAGGAAGATTGCATGAATCAAGTTCACAACACAACAGAGCATATCTAGGCTGAAATTGTGGTGTATAGTTTCAGTAACAGCTGCATATTTATTCTCGTATCTGTCAATTGTAACTGTAGCATATCGTGTATATCATTCTTAAAATAGAACTCTAGACTTTGTGTATATAATTCAGTTTTTCATATCAATGAAAGTGTGAAGGAAACAATTATTTCAAAACCTTTGCAGTGTAGACTTTCTCTTATATCTCCATTATAGATATCTGAAGTTCCCCTCGAAGCTGAGAATCGGTTACTAACCATGTAGCATAAACTCGATGAACTTTTTCAAACATTGAATTAACAGTCTAAAATCTCTCCTTTATCATTGTCATCTTCTGTCTCATCGTGAAACTCCCTCCCCCATGTAGCCCATCATCTCTTAAGCAGTATAGAATTTTGACCCATGTTGATCTCACTCACTTACGTAGTCAATTATCTCTTACTTGAATTTCAATTTTAGCTTCTTCAAGCAATCATGTCCCATCATTTTGTGAAGATTGGGATATCCTTTAATCTTTGGAATTATGTAGTGTACATTGTTCATAAGGAAAATGTGAGACAGAGAAGCATCTTTATAGTACTTTGGCATTTCCTCCAATTTCAACTGTAGTATCTCAATGATCCAAATTAGATGAGGAACTAATGGTGATCGATCCTCTAATACAGAGAAATCGATATTTGGGGATGTCAGATCACCAGAGATCCATGATCCTATTGATGGGTTCGACACAGTCAACTCGATCATGGTTTTCGTGCAATCAGATATCGAAAGGATGTAATTCCTCATATACCTTATCAACGGGTGAATTATTCCTCCAAGTGGTGGAGTCCTCGTACCATCATTCGGCACCGCATTCTCGACTTCTACCAGTATCATCCCTCTTTCAGCCTCGGCAAGCCTTGAAATCAGCACTACTTTCAGTTACATGACTTGAGTGAGTTGAAGAATTGGTATCAATGTGGGAGTGGGTTTCAATGGAATTGGTGTGAGTGAGCACTATGTCGCGGAATTCGTCTTCAAGCCAAACAGTTCTGAAATTTGTACGAGTTTCAGTTAAAGAACTCAAGGGAGTTGAAGAGTTGGAGTAGATATGCACGTCAGTTTCAGTTTGATTGGTGTAAGCCGAGCCATGGCAATCTGTATCTCAAAACTGCTGATCTTCTTAGGATCAGTACTGGAGGTGATCAATACTTACATGCCATCAATAAGGTCAACAATTTGACACAGATCACCATGGGCCAGCTCAAAGAAGAATTCTAAAACTTACTTATCATTTACACTCACACTCAAACCAATCCAATTGAAACTGGTGCACTTATCGATCCAAGTTCTTCAACTTCTGTAACTGAAAGTAGTGCTGCTGATTTCAAAACTGCCCGGCTCGAAGATGAATTCCACAACATACTGGAGTTTTGTAACTGAAACTACTGCTGATTTCAAAACTGCTCCTCAATCAACCATAGAAGGCAACCTAGAAGATGAAACAGACCATGAAGTAGTTGCTTTCGAACCCATCAATGGGATCACTAGATATCGATCATCAATCCCCATTAGCTATCCATCTGCTTTTGATCATTCAGTTCCTACAATCCAAGTCTTAGTATTACATAGATGCTTCTCTGTCTCACATTTTCCTAGTGAACAATGTACACTACATTGTTCAGAAGGTTAAGGGATCTCCTGAGCTCCACTAGAACCAAGATGATTGGAGATAACAACTTGATGAGGAAGCTGACACATAGATTTTGGGAAGAAGCGACTAGCTATGAAAAATATGCATGGGTTGGGATTCTATACTACTTAAGAGGAAAAGGGTTACACGTGAGAGGGAGCTTCTCATCTGAGGTCTCAAAGTCGGCATTAAAGGAGAGGTTTAAGACCTTTACTTCAATGTTTGAAGAAGTTCATTGGGTTCAGGTTGTAGAAAATACTGTACACATGCAACACACACTATATATCAAATGACAAGACCTTAATTGAAGGAGATGCAGCACACTGAATCAAAAGGACAAAACCTTAATTGAAGGAAAGCCCACTTGGAATCAAAGAAGATATTGTGGAAAAAATTCTGGCATCAATCACTCTTTCTAACGTCTCTATGCTCCCTTTAGAAATTGTAATCTAACTTCTTTTACTTTGGGAAAGTTTCTACATCCTATAAGGAAACTTAACCCAACACAGTTGTATGAATTTCTTTAAAATAATTCAATGACTCATCCATTCTGGTGTGGTCTGTACCAATCTTCTTCTTCTCTTCATTTTCTAAAAGTCTTTACAGGTAACATGGTCAGTACCCAATCCTCAACTTCAAGAAGACCTTCAGATATCGATATCGGAGAAGCTGATTCCTGCTTATTGATATTTTCTAGGTCAGTTCAGGGGCCATACAGAGAGCGGGAAGCACCCAGAGATGTATATCAAGTACTCAGTCGAGGATCTTGAGATAACTATCTTGGATTTTTTCCAAGGGCACACAGTTTCCCATCACACAAGGTAAGTTTGAGCTAATATGAACTTTTGAGTGGTTTTAGGTCCTGAGACTATTAAGTTCTTATAAAAAAAACTGTTTTACTGAAATTAAAACAGGGAAAAGATAAAATATTTTATCATTTTTGAAATTAAAATGAAGAATCTATTGTTTTGGTAATTTTTAAATTTTACTTCACCGTTTTGGTGATTGACTCTAATTTGTCGTCATTGGGCTTGAGTTATGATAACATGGATACTCAACGTTGGTATCATCAGTTAAAATATTTTTTTTTATTTTTTTAATTAAATCGTTTAAATCATCACTCACAATGACACCTTCATAAGACTTGAGACAGTACACATTATACAGGACAGATGAAAGACTACTCAGAGTAGAAAAAGAGCTATACAAACAAGGGGTGCAGACTTTTGGAATTCTAGGTTGGGGATAGAGTGTTCTTAAAAATATCATCACGAAAGGGAATCTCCAAGTTTGGCATGAAGGGTAAATTGAAGTCACAATTTGTGGGACCGTTTAAGGTAATTGAATGGATAGATCCAATGGCTTATAGATTAATTCGCCACTGCAACTTAAGCAGGTTCATAATGTGTTCCACGTGTCTATGCTAAAAAAATACTTGCCAGATCATTTGCACATTGTTGCTTTACGGGATTTAAAGGTAGACGAAGACATGTCCTACGAGGAAAGTACAATAAAGATACTTGACAAGAGAGTAAAACAACTCAAATATAAATTTATTCCTTAGGTCGAAGTACTGTGAAGACACCACAACATTGAAGAAACCACATGGGAAAAAGAGGTAAAGAAGCAGGCTAAGTATCCATAACTATTTCGAAATTAAGTTATGATTTCAATTTCGATGACGAAATTTTGACTAAGGGGGGAGAATCTAAAACCTGATTTTTAATTTGTATCTCGAGGAAAAATCAAATAATGAAATTTTGGGAAAATTTTAAAAGATGGACTTAGGGTAAAACTTTTTGATTTTATTCTGATAATTTTTAATGAAATTTGACTTTATAATTGAATTCAACATGACAGAAAAACATACTGTATCCTAAAAGCACGCTCAAATTTGAGTTCAAACGGAAAAGTTACGAAATCCTTGATTTTCGTGTTAGACGAGGCCTAAAAAGGTGAATTTTTGTTAGAACGAGAATTTTTAGAATCTGATTACACCATTAGGTTCGTAACAAAAACTTACAAAGAATAGAGTACTCATTCGTCGATTTCCGAGTCTAAGAAGTCGAGATACTGTCAACAATATAAACAAGTTAGAAAATACCAATTATGTCCTCAAGTCCTTATATATAAAAGAACTTAAAGTTCTTTTATTTCACATAGATAAGTCTATAAAATGTGGTCTATGACTACTACACGCCACCCAAATAGACTATAATCTTTATTAATAATTTTCATTCACTACTTAATACCATAGGAAAGGAACAAAGAGTTTATTAACTCTTTTTCACTTTTACTTCACCAATTAGTTAAGTGGCTTGTCTTACCAATTGAATCTACTTCTCGGGATCTCCATTCATATATATATATATATATATATATATCAAATTTTCATCACAGACTAAATATTTATAGAGGCTACATTTACTCACTAACTCTCGAGTTAGTGATTTATTTAATAAATCTTGTAATTTTCTTTTTGACTTAACAAAGTCAATGGCAATCATTCCATCCTTCAATAATTACCTAACAACAATATGTCTAAGACATATGTGTTTACTCTTACTATTATATTTATTGTTTTTACCCTTGGTAGTAGTAGCTTGACATTATAGTGAATAAATACTAATGGCAATTGTTTTTCCCCTAAGGGAATACCTATCAATAAGTTGCTCAACCATTTAGTCTTAGTTCCAACTAATTTTAAAGTAATGAACTCTGATTCCATTGTAGATTTAGTCATGCATGTTTGCTTGGATGATTTTCAGGGGACAACTCCTTGACCTAGTATGACAATATAACCACTAGTGGACTTGAATTCATCAAATTCTACGATTTAACTCATATCATTGTACCCTTCTATTTTTCACTAAAATGTAAGCCCATATACATTAGTACCCTCAAATATCTAGAAACTCTTACTAGGAAAACATGACTTTGAAACTTAGAAATAATCACGTCGGGACTAAAAGAAACTTCACGCTAAAATTCATAAAAATTTGGAAAATTTGACATAATGACGAAAATACCTCTCATAAATTTCGGAACTCCGAAAGACCTTGAAAGTACCTCCAACGCACTCAAAAACATGATTTCGAGTCTAACGTGAACCAAATTGACGAAAACAAAGAAATTTAGGAAAAGTCATAAAAATGACCGAAATGGCCCTCGACCTCCAAACTCAACTTAGAGATCTCGATCCTTAGGAAAATGTAATAAAAATCGAAATCAAATTTAATAAAAATTAAAATCAAATTAAAAATTAAACAAGTAAAACTTAAAACTTAATTCAAAATTAAACAATTAAAATCAAATTCAAAATTAAACAATTAAAATTAAAATCAAGCAACAATTAAAATTAAAATCAAACAACAGATCAAATTAAAATTAAAACGTAATCAAAAAATTAAATACAATAAAAAAAAATTTAAAAATCGATCAACCAATAAATTTTTTTCAGTTAATTAATCAACCAATAAAAAAAATGTCAAATTCAATCGATCAACCAAATAAAACCTGAATCAAATAGCCAATTAAAAATCAAATTAAAAGATTAAAATCAAATTAAAATTTTTAACTAAACCTAAAAATTCAAAATAATAAAACTCAAAATTAAAAAATCAACAAACAAAAACTCGAAACAAAACCAATCGATCAACCAACCAAAACTCAACAACAAGAGACCACTAACGTGGTACGAGTAGCGGGGAATCCCCACCATCCAAAAAGAAATACATAAAAAAAAAGAAACGAGGAAAATACGTGTAAGAATAAGAAAAGGAAGGAAGAGAAATAAAAAATTAGAATGTTTTTTTTATATATAGAGAAGGACGTCTCATTCTTTTTCGGTCTCTCCTCTTTGGGCTGGCTCACAGACCTCTCTCTCTCCTTGTTCATCTTTCCTTATTCTCTTCTCCAACGGTTCCACTACAACTCCATCCTTTCCACTGCACTTCATCCCTTCTACTCACCTTCATCATCTCCACTATTGCAACAACACTCCCAACCCTCTTCATCACGCCCTCTACACCTCTCCAGCCTTCTCTCTGTCTTCAGTTCATCTTCAACAACTTCCCCAACAGCATAACCATGTCCTGCATACATCTTCGTTCCTTTCTCTGCATAGCACAACACCCCAATACAGCCACGTTTTGGCTGAACATGAGCGCCCCATTGTTGCCCTCCTCTCTTCTCCACGTCTTCAACAAGATCCCTCTCTCTCTCTCTCAAGTCCTCTACTCAACAGACATCTTTCTCAGCCCTCATCTTCAACAATGTCCAAGCACACTCACTTTTATCTCAGCCCTTTCTCCAGCACATTTTTTTTACTTTCAAACCACACAACATCACTGCAGCCCTCTATTTCTTTCCTCTCCTCCTCAAAACGCTCCAACAACAGCGGTACCTTCACTGCAAGGCACACCTCCGCAGTCATCACGTCCATTGCTGCTACAGCCTCGTTACATCGTATACCAGAGTGCCTATCTCACTGCCTTCATCCTCCTTAACGGATACTCACAAGCTTTGGAGGTCGTATTTGAAGGAATCAGATCCTATCACCTCTCTATAGGTAAGTTTTATTTTGTTTTATTTTTTAATTTGTACTTTTATTTTTTATATCAATAGGATTAGTAGATTTTTTTTATGCATTTTGTTATTTTATTTATTTATTTATTTTTCTATGTCGTTAGGGTTAGGAGAATATTTAGTTTGAGTTTTTTTTATTCATTATTTTTGCATATTGGTAGGATTAGAAGAGTTTTCTTTTTTTAATATTTCTCTATGTTTTTATTTGTTTTGTGTCTCAATAGGGTTAGGAAAATATTTTTTTTTATACTTGTCTATGATTTTTTTTATTATTTTTTCTTGGCATATTGATGAGGGCAATACATATATATATATATATATATATATATATAGGGAAATGTTCAGCACCCTAAGTTTTACCACACACTTTAACAAATGTTTTTTTTCCTACATGGGTTAGAAGTTTTGGAATGGGCTGATTTTTGGTGAGGATGATCTCTATGATTAGACGATCATCCTCCCCAAAAATCAGCCCATTCCGAAATGTTTAGCCCCATATTTACAAGTTGAAAAATCGTGGACCGTCCATTTTTTGTAAACAATTTTTGATGGGGTTAGAAGTTTTGGAATGAGCTGATTTTTGGTGAAGATGATCTCCTCACTATTGAGATCATCCTCACCAAAAATCAGCTCATTCCAAAACTTCTAACCCATGTAGGACAAAACACGTTTGTTAAAGTGTGTGGTAAAGCTTAGGGTGCTGAACGGGACCCATATATATATATATATATATGTTTTTTTAGGCTTTAATCATTTTTGTATGTTGATAGGGTTATGGGTTTCTTTATATTTATTTATTTATTTATTTTCATATTGATAGGAAGAGGAGAATGTTTAGGTTTAATACTTCTTTTTTGTTCATTTTTATTTTTTTTTTGTTTTTTTTTTTAGGTTTTGTTTTTATTTTTATTCTTTGCATGTTAGTAGGATTAGGAGGATATTTTGTTTACATATATTTTTTCTGTTTTTTTTTTTTTTTTTGCATATTGACAGGATTAGATTCTTTGCATGTTAGTAGGATTAGTCTTTATTTTATTTTTATTTTTTATGCATTTTTTATGAACTTGTAATGATATTTTTTTTAGCATGACGAGTATGCATGCGTTGAATGATAAACATTGTTGAAAAATTGAGATATGTCATTGCATGATAGTTGTTTTGAAAAAATTGATGGTCATAGATACTTGTCCGTTTGAGTCGATTTGAGAATTATTTGAGTTTAAAAATTTTGTATGCATTGGTGTTTGTTGATCTCCAATATTTTGTATGCATTGGTACTTGTTGATCTACAATTTGGTAAGCATGGTATTGTGAACTCTTTTTCTTATTATTTCATAAATTTTCAAATTGGTGATCCTTGGTAAATCCACATTTTTAATTCGGAAATTCCCATTCATAATTTTGTTTTGAAAATTGGTATTTGGAATTTTCTAATAGGGAAATTATACAATTTTCTATTTGAAGAAGGAATATATTTACAAATTTCTATTTTAGGAATTTCACATTTTAGCAATTTCTAATTTAGATGATTTTGCAATTTCATATTTAGAAAGTTCATGGATTTAGAAGTTTCTAACTCAAAACTGTGATATCTTTGGAAAACTTCTATTTTGGGATAGTTTCATTTTTAAAATCTCTAATTTGGGAATTTAGCATATATTTTTGAATATTAATTTGGGCAACTTCGGATTCCCAATTTGAAAATTCTTTGAGTTCCAATTTGGCAATTTCTATTTTGAACAATATGAAAAATATGAGCATGTGTATTCCTTAATTGATTACAGATCATGGAGCTAAGTAGGGCTTTTTAAAACCCTTTTATATTTTGTAGAATTAAAAGAATAATCATGTAATAATTGAGACAATTTTAGTCATATGACTCATTTGGCAAATCCGACAGAAGTTGATGATAATGATTGGACCATAGTATTTGTGTGTTGATCATATGATGATTTTGGATCGTAGTAGAGACTGATCATCTTGATCGGGCGGGTTCGGTGCCTAGCACCTTTCGAAACCCGTAATCTAACCTCTTACCCATATCTCTTTGATCTGTGGATCGACTAATATCCATTTGGAGTTATTTATGGTTCCTATACCTAAACTAGGTGACGACTCCTATCTTTCAAAGTCCCCCATTTATAAATCGGACCCCTACCACTATTTAGTGAAGACGGGTCGTGGCGATTTCACTAAGGTTGTCCAATTATGTCTACTAGGATTTCTAGTGAATTTACTTAATAACCCCACAACAAAACTATATCTGGATGAGTATAGTTTTTTAACTACATCAAGTTTCTTATAATCCCGAATATTTTTTTTGTGACACACTATCACCTCTATTTTTCTTTGACTTCATGTTCGAATGTAAATGAGTCAAAACAAGTACATTCTCAAATTGCCCAAACTTCTTTAAGGCTTTTTCTATATAGTGGTTTTGTAACAATACAAATCGTTTTTCTTTCTTTGTTATTTTCATCCCTAGCATGATAGCAACTTCTCTTAAATCCTACATCTCAAATTTGAATTTTAAGAAAGTTTTAAAAAATTAATGAAACATTGAGTAAACCCAAAATCCAAAATTGGGCTGCCACGCGTGTCTGTGTGTGTTTTTGTTATCGCGCTAGCGACATGCACATGTGCATGTACTAATGTTTTTTGACTGTTTGACCCCAAACACAATGGATTGCAGTCCCACAATGCCTTGGGCCCTCATGTGCGCATCAGACCCACTCTCTTTCTCACTTACATCCAAACAAGAGAGAGTGGGATCCTTTACTAGGTGAAGAGTACTTTTGTAATTATTCACTGTGGGACTCAAGTTTAGAAGTATTGTTTTTACAAGTCTCACAAATAGAATGTAAAGAAAATCTTTGACTTTCAATTTGCACACAATTGAAAAAAAGCTCTTTAACTTTGTGTTTCACTAAAAAAGGAGATCTCTACACAAGTAAAGAACCCAAGAGGTCATGTATTCAAGTCTTGCCTCAAACAAAACATAGTAATAAAAACTATGAATTTTACAATAGTTGTTTCCTTTATTGTAGGGTGCTGGAAAGTTGAACCACGGATGGAATTCGTGGGTTTGTTGAGATTCTATTTTGTTTGTATTTATTATCAAATTTGAGAAGTACTACGAAATAAGGAGAAAATATTGAAAAGTCTTTGATTGGATTTGGAGACTGACCATCTTGAATTGATGTACGAGGTTCGATCTCCCTCCAATATGAGATCATTATCTATTTTCTTTTATCATGTTTATAATTTTTTTGTGATCTCTAAAATTTAGGAACATAACAAGATATTTTTTCGTGGCGATCAATTGACATCTCTATTCTTATCAAAAAATTCATTTTTATTATTTTATTCGTGTGGACATTTAGAAGTTGAGGTTATCCATTTCAGCTCCAACTATGTCGATGCAAAATGAGAAATGGAAGATGCTAACCTCAACCATGGTGTCGGCTGTCCATCAACCAAATGGTTGAGATGTTAGGGATTCCAAAGAAAATTGAATCCCTGGAAATGATTAAACTAATTCTTGAAAACTAATACTGATCTCTAAGAAATTGTGTCAGCAGAGAATCTTTACACGTTGGAGTGGCATCAACTATTTTCAAGACTTGTCATTTGCAGTATGCCACCCGTTAAAAAATGCATAATTACATAGTTTGACCAGAAATCCTTAGATAAAAAGTTCCTATTATTCTTTAAAGACATTTTATTACTCTCAGAAGATACGACTCCAACCTTTAGTCCTTTACTACTAGTATTCAAAGAAAGAGAGCTTACAACACACACGATTCCAACCTTAAGTCCTTTACTACTAGTATTCAAAGAAAGAGAGCTTACAACACACCAGCACTTAAAAATCGAACAGATGATCGGACCCAGAATATGCCAAATTGATCACCATAGTTGGAACCTGGTTCAGTTTGGTTGGATTACCTTCATATATATATATATATTCATGAACACATACATATATTAGTCAAACAGATCTTAGTAAAAATCTGGTTGAACCCAGTTTGACCACTGGTTCGGTACGATTTTTAAAAGCCCTACCATACACTCATTAATACATACGCATATAAAAGCCCTACAATACACTCATTAATACATACGCATATAGCTAAAACTTAAAATTATATATGGTGGTAGGACTAGCAACTGGGGAAGGGCACGCCACATCTGCTGGCTACTTTCCTAGCATTAGGACTATTGGCATAGCTCGACAGATTGGGGTCCTTCAGATACTTGCAGAGGCATGGCTTCTGCTCCCTTAATTTAGTGCAACACTTAGCAGATGGGGGTGTCCCCGATGCGACCGCGTTGTAGCAAGGGGCCAATCCGATGGCATTGCAAGTAACCGCCATTGACACATGGGCTTGGCTAAGAAGCGACACCACTGCAAACAACAGTATTAAGAAAGAGAGCTTCATCTTCATCCCACTAAATGGCTAAGAAGAAATAAAAACTGAGAATTATGCATTTGTGTTGGTTGGTGGTCTTCAATTTATAGCTGTGAGGGGTAGGTTCAAGTCAAATTAACAAGGCAAGAAAGTGGACGGTAATTTTATATTTGCGACACCTCCCTATTTTATTCTTTTTGGATCAACATTAGAGTTAGTGCAGCTAATCATTAATTCTTGATCGAGGCGGTTCAGTGCTCAAAGGCAATTTGATAAATAAAAAGAAGCCGTGATATTTTTACTTGAAAAGACCTAGTTGACCAGTATGCGACTGACATGGCAAGAGTGAAGAAGGGATATTTTTGTGCCCAGCTCTGTTGAAAGAATATTGGGAGGCAACAGATATGGTGATGTGAAAGTAGTAACAGTGAGAGAAGATATTTTTAGGAAGTAAAAGATAGGGGATTTTCACGTAACAGTTAGTGAAGATATTTTCACTCTCACTAACTCGATGTCATCTCTCTCTCCTTCTGTGTCTCTCTCTCAGTGTCTCTCTGTGTCTCTCTCACAGTCTCTCTCTCTCGATCGACATCGCTCTAAGGTTCTTACGCCTCACACTCACGATTTACCTTCTCTCATTCAACTCGATCTCTCATTCGGCTCTCTGGTATGCTATCTCTCAATCTCTAGGGTTTTTGCACCTCACACATAGACTCAATCACCAAGTATGCATCTTCCCTTGTAAGAATCTAGAAATCGATACGAACTCTCCTTCATATTGGATTTTTAGCTCTGGAAGCTCTAGCTAGGGCTAATCGGTATGAACTCTCCTTCCCTCTTCTCTCTGATTTGCATCTCTTGCATTTTATTTTTATGTTTTTGATTTGATTTACTCTTCCAACGATCTGGTTCTATAGTCGATCTCTACACCTAATGATAAAGTTATCATTGTTTCAGATTTTTCTTTTAGATTTTTCTTTTAGATTTTTCTTTTAGATTTTTGAATTTTTGGAGGGGTTTGGTGCTTTTATTTTGTTTCTAGTTGTTAATATTGATGATTTTTCAGTTATGTTTCAGTGATTTTTGAGTTGTTGATGGCGATTATCATGAATTTATGGATTTTAGGGGGTTTAGAACAACTGCTCATGATTTTTTGGATTATGGATACATGATAACTTTTATTTCCTTTTAATGGTAATACAGTTATATAACAGAATATGTAGGCCTTTATATGATCTAACATTTATTGTAAGTTTTCATATAAAAACTCTATATTTAGAAGGGTATAACTCTCAACATATGGTTTATGTTTTGCATATCAAGAAAAGAAAATGAACAAAAGAGAAAGAAAATCTGAGTCGTCCCTGTGATTCCTTGGATAATTGGCGTTTAAGTTATTTATTACATGGCTGTAGCATAACCATCCAGCATAGGTTCTAAATAATGATTTTTAGCCTCATTGAGGAGATGTCATTGTGCTTTGTACCAGTATTTTGATTCCCACCATAAATTTCTTTCTTTTTGTTTGGCAAAACATCTATGTTTATTTTTCTTTTATTATACATGTAATTTCCTCTATATACATTTTAGACTCCCTTGCAACTATTTTTGTTTTGGTGTTAATAGATTGTAGTTTTGATCTTTGATTGTGGATGATTTAGAGTGAGTAATTGAAAATGGGGATCTTCGTGTTGGAGTGTCTTTGTTAGCTCCAAAAAGCTTAATGCAGGGGATGCATTTATTTTTCTCAGGTTTGTTATCTACTCCACACCCTACACATCTTGTGGCACCAAATTCCAATTCATGTCTGATATGGTGTTGTTTATGGTTTTTAAAAGTGAAAATGGGAAAATGTCATCTCTTCCGGAACCATGTTCACCATCTATTATAAACCAAGGTTTGCATGTTATCTTGTTTCATTTCTTTTCTATCATTGAATTAAAATTTACATGATATTGAACAACATGGCAGACCCCAAATTTTTTCTAAAAGACTTCAATTATATCTGACCATTTTTACATGTGTCATGGAGTTGAAATTATCTGCTTGGCATGTACCTGTGATACTGAAATGTTTTCAATGTTGAAGTTACATTTGGTTAAGTCCATTTATTTACAATAGAATCATGCAAGATTATTCTCTTTCAATTTGGATGGGGAGATGGTGCATCTATTTTTCTGAATGACACTCCATCTAGCTAATAATCTACTAATTGAGTATTGTCACTCTTTCATCTGTCAGACCTAATGATCTACTAGTAAGACTGTAGAAGCCTTGAAGAAACTTCAAAATGCATACGAGGTACATTTTGTTGTCCACCTTTTAATCTTAGTCGGGTATTTTCTTAAGTTCAGTTTGTCACCATTGAAACAATCTATTGTTGCAGCTGTAAAACAACGTTGCTGTCATTGTGACATTGATAAAGCAGAACTTGAATGGAAGCAAGGAATTTGATCTCGATATATTTGTTGTAGGTTGTCGGAGTGCACCATGTGGGACTGCTTCCATTTATTAAAGAAGTAGCTCAGATGCTCTTTTTCCGTGGTGTGATTAAGGTAATGAGCAAATTTTCTTTAGTGACCAAATGTTCATCCAAGGAATTCAAACCAAGGTAGAAAAAATTAGCATTTATACTCCCATTATTACTAGAATTCAGTTTTAGGAAGGCTTGCTCGAAATCATAATAGCCCATTTATTTGGTGTCACTACTCACATAACACCAACTTACTAAGTTGGCACCTTTAGATATATTTGCATTTTGCTCGTCTTTATTTCTTTGTTTCCAAACCCAAATCAAAACTAGCCCATATTGGGTCTGGCATGAGTTGGATCAACTCTAACCCAACCATTGGAACCAATTTGCAATGCAGAAAACTGTTTATTCCCAAAATATAATAAGGTTCAAATGAGTAAGCATGGAACCAAAACCCATTTATCCCAATAGGGTTAGGAGATTAACCGAAGTTATAATACACGTATTTAAGTATTTCGATGGCGAAACAAGAAAGCTACAAGTTCTTGTCCAATTTGGGATGAACGTAACATTCCGCGTGACCCATAACAATCTAGATCATTTTGAAGTCAAACAAGGAAAGACAATAGAAATGCGTGTTTTACGGCTAGGTTTGGATTAGGCATATATATACACTTAACATTATTCTAGCTAAACTTATTGCATGAATCAATGGTGGGCTGGGAGTTGGGACCAATTACTTGACATTATAACTAGAAATTAATTTATATTCTATGACTTACATGTTGTAGGGACATTGCCATCCGAAAGTCGCGAAGGCTCTTGTTGAACAAGCAGAGAAACTCACTCTTTATCTCTAGAACAATCTATAATGATAAGTTCCATGTATTTGCGGAGAGTCTGAAAAGCATGTTTGGTTATGAGATGGTGCTACCAATGAATATTGGCGTTGAAGGTGTATAAACAGCCCTGAAATTGACAAGGAGATGGGGTTATGAGAAGAAGAATATTCCCAAGGATGAGGTAAGAAGCTATATTCAAAACGGCGTATTTTTTATTATTAAAACTATGTTTGCTTCGATGGAAAATGTCGTTAATTGTTCTTATGTGCGAATGTCATTTACATGATAACGAGCTAGTTCAACCTAAACCAAAGGGAGTTGAAGTAGGATCTGGAGAACAACTAGAATAAAGAATTGCATAGCAAGTGATAGGGAAATTTAAAACAACAGACATTTCACCATTATGGTTGAGTTAGAACTACTAGATTAAATTTGGCATCCCTAGATATGTACATCATTTCATGATTTCAGTTTCTATTTTATTGCTTTTTGAACTATCGAATCTTTCAATGTGTGTTTCAAATGTTGATTAGCATTTCAAATTTTCATATTGACTTTAGGATGGATTGTCCACAATCCAGACATTTGCTCATGATCAAAGTAAATAAAAAAAATTCAGCTTGGATATGATTAATAGAAAAAAGACCTCTGTCTACTTCTTATATTTTAGCTTGCTTGTTGTTTTGTGAAAGTAGGGATTTGCTTTTTGGTAAAAGTAGAAGAGTTATGATGGTCATTAAAACCAACTGATTAGAGTTTGCACAATAGATTGCAGTAAGGGAATTAAGGGAAAAACAAAGATTGGGGTAGTGTACTATTGGATGGGTTTGAAACTATACGATCTGGTTGCTGGACCACTCCTTCTACATCTTTCCCGATATTATTCTTGCACAAGAGTCATCTCAACCACCTTCATGAGGTGGTTACTTTGTGCTGGCCATAGAATTAGGAATGAGTTTCTTTTTGAAATAAAGCTTTCTGTTTTTTGACTATGTGTTGCTATATTTTACAGATTTAAGTATGGAAACCATTATTCTGGTACTGGTGCTTGTATGTCTTTGTTATATTTAAATAACCTTATTCTTATTTTCCCCATTTTTATCTTGTGGAAGCTTAAATTAATCAGCTCGGAGGCTGCTCTCGTATTTGGGGGTGTATCTGTTATATCTCGTTCTTGCAATTTCTATTCTTCTGGTTCTCAGAATCTAAATTATGATATATGTATGTTTTAGGACATGTCTAAATGTACCCTCATTGTTGGTCGGGGGTTATTTTTACTCTGGAGCTCATGACTCCTTATCAGACATGGTTTTAAAACTCGTTACCTATTTATAGGACAACTCAACTACCCATCTACTTGACCATACAGTTCAATGCCCTACAATGTTGAAACAGTTTATTATGGTTTAGTTCTTTAACGTTAATTGTTCTCTTGGACCAGGCAATGCTGAATCCTGACTTCCGTAAACGGCCAATTGCAGAAGCTGTATTGAATCATTGGTTCATGACTGGTACTGTTCTATGAATGTCTCGGGCTGAAATCTGAAAATTTAAGATAATTTTTCTTCTACTTACCACATATAATTCCGTAAAAAAGGTTTATGCTTTGTTTGCCCATAGAATGAAGTTCTTATATTGTCATTCTTAAGTGTAAAGGGTCCATCTGTCGCCCCTTTAGTAAATTGAAGTTTAGTCTATAAAGCTTCACTCAATATACTTTGTCTTTGATTCTATTTATTCTAAAACCCTTGGACTCCAAAACATCTCTTCAGAGTTCTATTGTTATGTTGACTCCTTTCATATATCATCTCTTACCCTAAAGCGAGATTCTATTGGTACACCAACTTTTACTTTAACACACCAATAAACTTTTACTTGGTGTGTTATAAGTAAAAGTTGGTGTGCTAATATAAGCTCTCTTAGAGAAGTTAGGCATACACTTAAAGGAGATAGCTGTTGTAAATAAATTATAATTGAAAATTTATTAGTCAACTTATGATTTGTTCAAAGTGGCAATTTAAATTGATACATTTGGTAGGCAGTGAGTTGTATTCTAGAGGTAGCATTTTATAGAGAGAAGGTCATTCCCTGCCATTTGAAGCCAGTGGAAAGGCAATCTAGGATCTTCAAAGACAAAGTGACTTGTGAAGGCATATAAGAAAATCAAAATTTTCATGATGCCCTAAGGGGAGAGTACTTTTTTTTATTTCAAATCAATACCATGTCACGCATGCGTGCACACACAAATGCTTGATTATCTGCCACCTTCATATTAGCCTAGATTCTTATCCAAAGGGGAACATGCTTGCCACTACCCAGGTTTTACTTTTCTATCTAGTTGTTTTTGTCTGTTTGTTTATTATTATTATTATTATTATTATTATTTCGAGTATTTTGAATGGAACTTAATTTCTTATATAGTACATTGGACATTTTGAATTGTCATGATAATATGACTCCCCCACGTGGCATACTAAAAAATACTCTCATGATGTGGCATGTGCTAGAACCATAGATTTTATGCCTCGGGATACACATCACCATAAATATGTTCGGTTGTGTATTTTGAGGAAGAAAGATCTATGGGTTCTAGCACATGCACATCAGGAGAGTATTTTGAGTATGCCACGAGTGGAAGTCAGAAAATCATTACTCTTTTGAATTACATCTGCCTCTACACCTTATGTGAATGTGAGCAACAAGTATTGTTCAAAGCTTCCTGTCATCTTGCTTTTTGGGGATAGCAAATTCAAATATGAAGATCAATAATCAAGTATATGGTATCCTTTTATATGGTATCCCTTTATATGTAAAACATATTAGAGCTTGTGTGTAATTGTCATCTATTGCAGACATATCTTAAGTTGCTCAATATCCTGCAAGAAACTAAACTCTGGAATCATGATAATTTTTTAAGAATTTATTGTTGATTGTTTAACAGAAAAAACGGATTTGAAATGGTTTTCTTATGTTTTAGATAGAAATCTGTGCTTAAAACTACTGATGATGAGTTCTTTTGCAAAGTACTTGCATAATGCAATATAAAAGTTAATACAAATTTATCCTTTTTTGCAAATTAATTTTGGTTACACAACATTGCAGATTTAGAAGACAGACTGTGTCAGGACTGATTAAGGATGGAATGAGTGTTGTTTCACAATATTAATTGAATAATTTTGATGAAGGCATTCGCCAGGCAAGATCCCTAGTCTCACCTAATTTATGATACGCAGATACCTGTATATGATTAAAATAATAGGTATCAGTAGAATTCATTACTGATACAGCTATGGTGCTTCTAGAATTTTATTTAGAACAATAATCACATAAAGTAATATATTAATACATATATCACTCCTTTTTGTTTAATTTCCTTTTATTCCCTCTTCTGGCTACATACTTTCTACTTGACCTGCTTTATTAAAATAATGATTGATGAGTTTTCCATTCCCTTTGATCTATTTCTAACCCTTTAGCATCCTTTTTATTTATTTATTTTTTTCACTAGTCAAGCAAGGGGGTTTAGTGGTCAATGGTGAAGGTGGGTTCAACAAGGTTTGAACCTAGGTCGTGGGAAGAACACTCCACACGCCTTACCAACTTAGCTAAGTTGGCACCCTCTAAAAAAAATTGGTTCTGTGATTTTTGATCCATTTATGTACACAATTTTCAGGATCCAGTAGTTACTAACATTGCTTGTGCCGCTCTTAAAGGTCTGAAAATGGGTGATAAAACTCTAACTGTCAGCCGTACCACTGCCAGGTTGGTGTTATTTAATTAGGAGAGCATGCAAAGACTGAAAATTTAACCATTTCATTTTTTTTCATAACTTCCATATTTTTATAGTGGTAGGATTCAAGCCCCACCTTTTTTTTCCTTCTCTTTATATAAATAGATCTGAAATTACAGTTGAAAAATCTGTCTTTGAGTTCTAAATGTCTCGCTTGAGTCGTGATCCAGAGCAGTGTCCCGTTCAATTAACAATGTACAGTGTCTATGTGGCACATTTTGTTTGGAGATTAAAATAAACACATTGGTCTGCATGTCATGTAAAAAATGTCTTTGTTAGGAGGCCCATGTATTTTAAACTCCATACAAAAATGCACCTTGTAGACACCATTCCTATTCTATATGAATGGGACACCATACTTGATCCTGATTCTCTATAAGTTTCCATGGCAACAAATGTTAATGCCTTTTTTGTTAGAAACAACTGTAATTTCAGCTATTATTTTTTTGCTTTCTATTTCAATTTTACCCTTTTTGTTGATTTATTTCATTTCTAGCTCTTTTGACAAATATATTGTTGCAGTCAAAGATAAATATTTCTTTGAGCTCTAAATGTCTTGGAACTCTTTTTTATTATATAAGCTTCGATGTTTGATGTGTGCCACTCAATTGTTGATGCCTTGTTTTGTTAGAAAGTTACTAAAAACTTTGTTCTAATCTTCTACTTCAGCATGGACATATTTGATTTATGTTGACTTGTTACGATGCCGAGCTTAGCTATGATAGCTGCATGGACACTTTTCATGCAAGGTATAACGCTATATAGCTTTCTTCAAACTTGTGTCCCAACAACTTCAAGTGACCAATGTTGTTCTGCTTTAACATGAGTTACGAATTTGACACTGTTTTCTTGTTTATTAACTCATTTATAAAGGCATTATTACCTTTTTTGTGATCTATTAGTGAGACTTTCAACCTTTATTGATCTTCGGGTGGTTTTTCTGGCCATTGAGGAATTTACAACCGTTCGATGCAACTCCCTTTCTTTCCCAAGAAGGTAATATCTTGCTGGCTTACACTAAACTATGATGAAACGATCCGCAGACAAACTTATGTTTCAAGAGGAACTTTGTTAGTGTAAAGCGGACGGCTTTTTCTTGACTAATTTCTTTTAGCGATTACTTTTTTATGATCTTAACTGGGCACCGAAACAGTCTCATTTTCAATCTTTAATCAGACTAGAAAAATATTTTTATTTTGCAAGGTATTGTTTGTAACATATTTAAGCAAGGTACTGTTTGTAACCATTGACACAGCTTAGATGCACCATTCAATGGTTATCCCAAGGTGATCTAGTTGGCCAAATTTTGACCTGGTAGAGGAAAATCTGATGTATGTCGTTTTTGTATTTTCCACTTATATATGTACTTTGCATAATAGGCCATCATGTGGTAACTTATATTTTCACTTTTAAATTCTATCTTGCAACCATCATGGGGTTGGTTAATTTCTTTTGTTACCGACATAGGTACCATTTATTTGGAGAAATGTGGGAAATCAAGGTTAGAGGAAGTTGGTGGCTGCAAACTGAGTGGGCATTGGCAAAATGGCTAACAAACGTCGTTTGACATAGTACATATTGCATCCACGAATATAAGAGATAGTTGCTGAATATTCTGGGTGCAATTTATATGTATAAGAAGTTAAAGGTATGAAAGACTTCCCAACAATTTAATTCCAAAAAATTGCTTTGTTTTTATCTAAATATTCTGGAGTTTAGAAGAAAGTTATCATTTATAAATGAAAATTCACAATATGTAAAACACATTCAAAAGGTAGGAGTTTATCATTTAATGAGTCTTATCTAAGATATTTTATTGATAAAAAGTTCACTCTGATTATATGATCAAAGTCATCTAATCAATGGAGTGTTTTTCCTTGGACCATTTAATGAAGGTTTTGTATTTGCATTTGTTAAATTATATTTCTACTCTTGGTTTTAGAAGATAAATTTTCCATTTAACGTGCTTTTGGTTGGCTATAAACACAATGCTACTCTTGCTACTGATCTTTCTTAGGAAATGAGCTCAATGGAACGTGCAAAGACTATTCGACGCACCATCATGATTGGAGGAAAAGCATTTGCAACATATACAAACGCTAAAAAGATAGTCAAGTTGGTGAATGATGTTGGTGTTGTTGTCAACAGTGATCCTGAGGTCAATAATTATTTGAAGGTACAAATTTTTCATATTTTCTTTTTTATAAGTTTTATTCATATTGGGTCTTCAAACATCACAATTTTTATTATTTGGCTTCATGGGAGCAACTTGATTTGTAACCAATTTATAGTTGGTCTTAGTCATCTTCTGCACCTTTACCATCATTGTCAAAATTTGTATTTTCCTTCATTTGATATCTTGGAAATTTGACAAAGTATATTTGTGTACGTGCATACCCTAACAAGCAACAAATGTACTCACTTGGTTTTCTGATTTGTTATGAAATATTTTCATCAATTTTGAGCACAGTTGGTAGTGGTAAATTCAACAATGACCGGACAATCGTCTAGTACGTAAAAGAAATCTGGAACATAGAGGAGTGCGTTTAAGAGGACAAGATAAAGCGGAGAGAGCTTACGACCATTTGCTTCTAATTGTGATTTATTTTTAAGCAATTATGTGACTCAATTTCATTTGTTAGTGTCTAATTATTTCTATTAGAGTTTGTTTAGTAATGAAATTTCAATGTATAATATGAATTTTGAGTTGTTTAATTTAATTTGGAGCTTGTTTTATAAATTTTTTTTTTGTTTTTTATTATGTTTATTGTGATTGGTGAATTAGAGGACCGTGCTATTGTTTGTTAAATCTCCAAATTTGACAGCCATACCCTATGGATTTTTTTTTTTTGTGTTTTTTTGTGTTTTTTTAAGCCCATTCTCCAATAATTTGATAGTTCAGGGTCGTCAAAAAAAAAAAAATTCTACAAGAGAATATTTGATGGGAGGGTCCATCAAAATTTTCAAAATTTGACAGGCTAAGACCATCAAATATGGGTTTTTTTCACATAGTGTCTTATCTTTATTTTTTTTCCCTCAAACTATTTATCCTAATTGTCAATCTTAAAATTTTATCTCCTTCAACCTTCAAATCTCAAGAATGAGCTGATGATAGGATTTATGGCAAGTAAAAGACAATTGATTTTTGGATACAATTTGTAATGGCGTAACACAAATTTGAAGATGATGGTTTAGGTTTTTAGTAGGGGTGCAAGTGAATTCGGTTCAAATCGAGAATTGAACCAAACTATAGAATTTGGATTGGTTTGGTTCGGTTTAGATTTAGATCGGTTCGGATTCGGGTCTAAAAATGAAGAACTGATGAATTCGGTTCGGTTCTCGGTTCAGACAGTATAAAAAATCAAACCAAACCAAAAATCGAATAAATATATATTTATAATAAAATATTAAATATATATTATATAATTGATTTTTATTTTTTAAGGTTTTATAGAAACCTAACTTTCGCTCTCGGGTATTTCGAGTTTCGACTTTTCCCTCTTCCCTGTTTGGCTGCTTCCCTCTCGCTCGTCTCTTCCAGTTGCAGCGTAAGTGCGGCTGCAGGCTTAACTCCGGTGGTTGGCTGTCGTTTATCCCTCCCTCCCCCTGTCTCTCTCTGCCTCTCTCTTTCTTGGCATTGTGTGCGACAGTGCGACACTGTTGTGGGCTGCATCTCAACTCCAGCGGACGACGGTGGATCACTCTCTCTCTCTCGTCCTGAGGTACGACTCTCTCTCTCCATTACTTTTGGTCCACATTGATACACTGAATGTTCTCATGATAATAGATTTTGGATTTGATTTTGGTTTTAAAGAATCACAGATCTTGGATTGTTATTCCAAGAAATAAATCAAACCATATATATATTTATAATTATTATCCAATGAATCGCTTTTCTAATTGTTATTCCAAGAAATTAATAGTTTGGTTTTAAGGCATCTCAGATAGTTGTGCATCGGTACAAGTTTGAAACTTTTGATATTTTGTTTTGGTTATTTGAGCAATTTTGGAAATTTTAATGAATTTATACTAAGACCTGTACAAAATTCCAGTGTTTTGAAATTTCAGGATTTCATTTTGATTATTTGAGTAAATTTTAAAAATCCAAAATGCTGATTTTATTTTGGTTATTTGAGTAAATTTTAAAGCATTTCATTTTGGTTTCATTTTGCATCAGCTTTAGAATTATGATTATCTGAACCTGGAGAACAAATACAAATTTTGTGGTATAAGATGTTTTAAAACATCAGAGATTAATTAAAGTTTTCCTTTAAATTGGTTTTTTTTAACTATATTTCTTGACATAAATTGAATTTGCAATGACAACCTACAATAAATAGAACTCAATCCTCTTTATTAAGAACATATAAAATTGGAAGGTGATGCATTAAAGAACATATATAGATTCAATTTATGTGCCAGTGTATTAGAGTAATGGAGGTTAACTTGTTTAATGGGTCGAGTATTTTACCCTTTCGATGCTCTAAATTAACTTTAAAAAATCCAACAAAATATTAGGGATTTGAAGTTGATTATGATCTATTTCGATTTCATATTTTTATAATTAGAAGGCTCAATTTGCAAAGAAAAAAATAAATGCAACTTATTTATTTATTTATTTTTGGTCGATTTACTAAAAGATACGCTCAAAATTCTATCTTGAGAGCATTTACTTGGAGCATTAATTCATGTTGAATGTTTTTTTTACTTAATTATTTTAATTATTTTTATATATATTTGGATTTAATTGATATATTTTTATTTTTGTTAGATATCAAATATGGGAGACAAAGACACTAACAATGCCAATATTGAACCAATTATTGATTCTACTCCTTCTGTTCCTTCTGCTACAACCGGTACTATTGCCTCAAAACCTAAGGTAAACTCAACTCGCAAGAAGCTTAATAACCCAAAATCTGATGTTTGGGATCATTTCACTAAAATTAAAAATGATAATGGGAGGAAGTCAGAAAGAGTCAAATGTAATTATTTTAGTTCAGATTATGGATATTCGAGTGTTAATGGGACTAGTACGTTAAGGAAACATTTAACCAAATGTCCCAAGTATCCTTATTGTGATGACAAGAGGCAAAAAGTCCTATCATTCCAAACAGTAGGACACGAAGGAGATAATAGTCTTACCTCTTGGAAATTTGACCAAGAGTTATGTAGGGATGCCCTTACAAGAATGATAATCATTGATGAGTTGCCTTTTAAGTTTGTGGAGCGTGAACGTTTTCAATATTTTTTAAGCGTATTGCAACCTAAATTTCGTTTAGTGTCTCGCACCACTAAAGCAAAAGATTGCTTACAATTGTATGTAAATGAAAAGAAGAAGTTGAAGAATTTTTTGAATACTTCTGTCCAAAGAGTCTCTCTTACTACGGATTTGTGGACTTCTTTGCAAAACATTTCATACATGTGTCTCACTGCACATTTCATTGATAAAAATTGAAAATTATATAAAATGATACTTAATTTTTGTGTAGTTACTAGTCATAGAGGTGAGGCAATTGGTAAAGCAGTTGAGTTATGTTTGCTTCAATGTGGTATAGAGAATGTGTGTACTATCACGGTTGCTAACGCAAGTTCTAACAACGTTGCAATTGGTTATCTGAAAAAAAAAGTTGAACAAAAAGGTTGGTTGCATTCTAGAAGGTGAATTTTTGCATATGAGGTGTTGTGCACATATTTTGAATTTGATAGTAAAAGAAGGGATTAGTGATGTGCGTGATTCTATTAGTAGAATTCGCAGGGCTGTGAAATATGTGAGGAGTTCTCCGTCAAGAGCTCAACAATTTAATAAATGTGTTGACCAAGAGAGAATTATATGAATGATTTTACTCAAACTTTAAATGCGATGGAAGTTGATCAACTAACTGGTGAAGGTAATGTTCAAGTCAAGTCACTTCAATCTGAGTTTCTGAAGCACTTGGAAGAAGAAAAAAGTGTGGATTGCAAATCAGAAGTAGACAAATACTTAGAAGAAAGTGTTGAGAAGCCAGACATAAATTTTAATATTTTGGATTGGTGGAAAATTAATTCTTCTAAGCATCGCATACTTTCTATGGTGACACGAGATTTGTTAGCTATTATGATTTCCACTGTTGTTTCCGAAAGTGCTTTTAGCACTGGGAGTCGCGTATTAGATCAATTTCGTAGTTCTCTAACCCCGAAGTTGGTGGAATGTTTAATTTGTGGGCAAGATTGGTTATGTGCTACACCAGTTCCAATTGATGTTGAAGAGAGATTAGAAGAACTTGAAGAAATTGAGTCAGGTAATTTTTAATTTTTATATGATTTTATTTTATTTGTGAAGTTCTTTAATTTCTATTTTCTATTTGATGACAATTTATTTTATTTTATTTTTACAGTTATTACAGATGATTCTGAGCTTCTTGATTGAATTACAAATGCCTCTTCATTTGTATTTTTAGGTAAATTGTTCTTCCATAAATTATTACAATAGAATAATTTTTTAAATATTTGACTTTATATATATATAACAATAGTGTTTTTTTTTTTTTGTTAGACTTATTGATTGTAGAATGGAGGAAGATGAAGAGTGGTTGATTTTTTTTTGTGCTTTACCTTTTTGATTATGTATGGTTTCTAATAGAACTGGGGTGTTATTGTAAGGAAAGATTGATTTATTTAGGACAAATTGTATGAATGTGTTGGTGACTTGGTGTGATATTTGGATTTTGAACATTTTAATATTTAGATTTGGATTTTGGACATTTTAATAGTTGATATACAAATTGTATGCCTTTCCTTGACTTGCAATATGAAAAATCTGACTTTCATTTAAAGACATCCCCGAAGGTGGGGAGAACATAAGATGTAAGACTCTCTTTGGTTCTGAACCTCTATTTGTTGATTATCTCACTCATGGGCTGGCAAATCTATTTGGTTCATGGTAATTACTTTTCTTATCACAATTTAAGAATGTTTCTACAAATATATTGGGTTCGTGGTAATTCCTTTCATAAATTCTGAGTGTATGTAGATGGCTGATACACATAAACATGCTGACATGGTGCCTCGGTGTTCCCCCCATCGTCTGTGTAAAGTGGTGGCTGCAATGGAGCCACATGTATTATTGTAAAGTGGTGACTTTGTCACAAATTTTTTTATTAGTTATTTTTTTTTTTGCTAAGCTCTCTTTCTTTGGCAAATAATATAATTGCGATTGACATGTTTCACTTTCAGGAATTATTGAAAGCAATGGTTATCTTAAAGTATCTTGCAATGGAGGCTTGAATCAAATGCATGCTGTAGTATGTTTTCATCATTTCACTTGCTTCATTGACTTTCATATGTTTTATGCCAATCTTTTTATTATTCCAAATTGACATTTTGTTTCAGATAAGTGATATGGTGACATTTTGGTATGAAGTTTGTGAATGTTCATACCAAGACATGGGTATGAACTATGAAGTATCTTGCAATGGAGGCTTGTTGCCATCTCATTTTGATTTTTTTCCTTGCTTTTTTGTTTTAGTGATTGTTGATTGTGTATTGTTATGTTGTTGTTTGACAGCATGTTCCTTTTGTACATAGTAATGCCAAATTTCTTTCAAACAGTGGATGACATGCTCTAAGGTCTCGACTTTTGGAGGTATTTGTAATTTACATGTTGTGTTTAGTAGAATGATTTTTAACGGGCCTGGATTTTTATGCCGTTATTCTTGTGACCTTTTTTTCAGCTTGGTTATGAATTAAATGGTAAGGAACTTGATGATGTTTTTTGGCGTTTCAAAGCAGTGGCTGAGAAAAAAAAGGTGAGGCACGATAAAATGTTGGAATGTGCTTTATTTATTGATTGGTTTTTGATTCTCACGACTAATTGCCATAAATGCTTGTCAAAAAGTGTTTGTCGCAAATTTTCTACAGGGGATTGTGCTTTATTATTAGTAATCCTTGCCCACCTGATTTTTTCCTATCTCCCCAGATTAACTATCATGGGAAGTTTGAAAAAATAAGTTTGACTTGGAATGTGCCTAGATGTCAACGTCTATGCAGGTTGAACAATTAAGTAGTCTAGTTCTAACTTTTTTAATAAAGAGACACAATTATGTGAATAAAAATTTTTGGAAAGCAAATTTGGATAGCATCAGCTATACTGAAGGAAAAATGTACTTCTGTTCGGAAATTGCAGAGCAACAAGAACAGGCAGCCAAAACTGCTCTTCAATAACTTGATTAGTCGTTCTTCATTTTAACTGAAGTGGCTTAGGTGATGAGTTTACATTTGTTTTCACAATATTATCGTGAAGCCCTTGAATTGAATATTAGTTGTACTTGTTGGCATTGCCTTGAAAAAAAAAGTAGTGCCGTTGATTTCAGAACTACTCGGCTTGAAGATGAATTCCACAACATACTGATCAGTACTCCGAATTCTTCAACTCAATGGAGTTGTGTAACTAAAAGTAATGCTGAATTCAAAACTGCTCATGAGTCCATTAACCTACAATATCAATATGAATATGAATATGAAGATGAAGATGAAGATGAAGTTTCACGTAGTAGTACTAGTTATCGATTTTGTAAAATTCATAGTTTAAATTTCATATAATATTTCATTTATTGTTGAGGATAAGTTTTGAACTCAAGACCTCTTGAGTGTTTTCTTGTAAAAAAGTAGTATTTTTCTTTTTTGGTGAAACATAAAAGAACTCTTTCCATTTTCTTTTTTTGTCTTACTTTATTTTATTGGTTTTAAAAGTTGTAAAGACAACTCTTATTTCTTTAGTCTCACATCGGGTAAATACAAGGAAAGTTCTCAACTTATTTATGATCCCTCTCTCTTTAATACTTGAGTGTGAGAGAGATAGAGATTGGGCTTCACGCGCACATGGGGGCCCAAGGCATTGTGGGACTGCAGCCCATTGAGTTTGGGGCCAATCCGTCGGAAAACCTTAGTGCGCGTTCAGGGGGGGGGGGGGTGCAGATTTCAGAATTTAAGCCTAACGTGGGTGCACGTGATAGGCCCGTTTTTTCTAAACTTTTATTTAATCTCAATCGTTGGTTTGTGTTTTTATCTTAATCGTGATTTGTTTTTTACCGTTTGGGCTTAACAAGGCTCAAACGACGTGTATTATTTACAATTGTGAACCGTTGGGCCTGTTGTAGACTGATGGCTTACTATTTATAAAATAAGTCTTTTCCCATTTCTTTAAGTACAAAAAGTGAATACTTTCTGATCTCTCTTTTTCTTCGATACAAAATCTTGCTACCTGTGAAAAGTTTGATCTAATCGAATTCGCTGTAGATCTGCTATTTTCAAGTGCACGGTTAACAGACAGTGACTGCTGAATCTTGGAAACCAGACGCCTGAAACCAACTGCACTAAGGATTCAATCCTAAGGGGGTGGAATTGGTTTTAAGGACAACGACTTTTCCGTGCCTCAATCACCGATAGGTTCTTCCAATTTTTTTGAATTATTTACATTATATTATTGCTTATAATTCATTGTTTCAACAAACCAAGATCAGAATTTCTCCAACAATCTTAAAACCAATCCATATCTATATCCTGTTTCTGTTTCTGAACTTTAAAACATGGATTTCAAACCCAAACATGTGAAACCTGACTTGTTGTAAGCAGAACCTTTTAATGGAAAATTTTATCAAAGATGGAGCCAAAAGATGCTCTTCTTCCTTGAAGCCCTTAATGTACTGTTCGTACTCAAAATAGAAAAACCTATAGATACAGATCCTAATTTGCAGAATTGGATCAAAGCAGATGGAATTTGTAGGAATTATATTTTATCTTGTCTTGTAAACACATTGTATGATATTTATTGTGTGTATGGTACTTCTATATAATTATAAGGGGCATTAGAGAAGAAATATGTAACAGAAAATGTAGGTGTCAAAAAATATATAGTTAAAACATTTATAGAATTTTTAATTGTCGATGAGAAGTCCATTACAAATCAAGTAAATGAATTTCAAAACATTATTCACAAGTTGACATATGAAGGCATTAAATTGTCAGAACAATTTGTAGTATCATCTCTAATTGAGAAACTTCCTGAAAGTTGGAATAAATACAAGACTAACTTGAGGCAGAAAAAGAAAGATAAATCTCTTAAAGACCTCATTATCCACATTAACATAGAAGAAACTAGTAGACTAAGAGAGAAAAATGGTACGGTCAAACAATTTGTTACCAAAGCCAATCTCATAGAAGGAGATTTTCAACCATTTAGGTTTAGACGTAAGAAAGTATTTAAAAAAGAGGGACCAAGGACTAAGAATACTGTTGACTTCAAGAAGTCAAAAGGTAGTTGCTTTGTGTGTGGTAAACCTGGTCATCATGCAATTGAGTGCAGATTCAGAAAAACTAACGAAAAATTGAAAGGGAATCATGTGAATCTAACTGAAATTAATGACACTATTATTGCAGTTCTCTCCGAAGTCAGTTTTGTGGAAAATCCTAAGGAGTGGGCAGTAGACACTGATGCTACGAGGCATGTATGTGGGAACGGGGATATGTTTACTTCCTACAATTCTGTGAGAGACGAAGTGGTCTATTTAGGAAACTCAAGAACATCTCAAGTTGCTGGAAAAGGCAAAGTGACCCTTAAGCTGACTTCGGGAAGACGCTAGTACTCACAGATGTTCTTCATGTTCCTGCCATTAGAAGTAATTTTGTATCTGGATCTCTTTGGAATAAAGTTGGGATTAAACTTGTATTTTAGTCAAATAAACTAAGATTGCCTAAAAATGAGGTATTTCTAGGAAAAAGATATTGTAATGAGGGTTTATTTGTACTTAATATCATGAATGAAATTGCATCGTCTTCTACTTATCTTGTTGAGTCAATTTTTTTATGGCACGCTAGATTAGGTCACACCAGTTTAGGAAAATTAAAGAAATTGAAGAACTTAGGTATTTTACCTAATTTAGATTAAGGAGTTAGATAAATGCGAGATTTGTGTAAAATCAAAATTTACACATAAGCCACACTATAATATCAAGAACATCTTCAGAACTTCTTAGTCTTATTCATACTGATTTTGGAGATTTTAGAAATCTTGAGTCTAAAGGAGGTAAAAGTTATTACATTACTTTTATAGATGATTTTTCTAGATTTACAAGAGTATATCTTCTTAGAAATAAAAATGAATCAGAAGATATGTTTCTAAAATATAAAATGAAGTAAATCAATTAAATAAGAATATTAAGATATTAAGATTTGATAGAGGAAGAGAATATAATTCTAATATCCTTAGTCAATTTTGTGAACAAAATGACATTATACATGAAGTCACGCCTCCATACTTACCCGAGTCAAATGGACTAGCGGAAAGAAAGAACAGATGTTTAAAAGAAATGTTATATGCGTTACTTATATACTCTGGAATACCTAGTAATATGTGGTGAGAGGCTATATTTACTGCATATCACATTACTAATAGGATTCCCCATAGGAAATTAGGAAAACTCCTTATGAGCTTTGGAAAGATTATGCACCCAACTTAAATTACCTTAAATTGTGGAGGTGTTTATGTAAGGTAAGACTTCTAGAAACCAAAAAGAGAAAGATATGACCTAAAATAATTGATTGTGTATTTTTAGGATATTCTGAATATAGTAATTCATATAGATTCTTAACCTTAAGATCTAAAGAAGATGGTATTGATAGCAATGTCATCATTGAAGCTAGAGATGTTGAATTGTTTGAGGATATTTTTCCGATGAAGGTTAAAGCTTCTTTAAGTTCTAATGACAAAGAAAAAATGGTGATGAAAAGAGAAATGCCAATTCCTGAATCTTTTCCGAAAGAAATAGATTTTAGTGAGATTGTAAAAGAAATAGAACCTAGAAGGAGTAAAAGAATTAGAAAAGAAACCAATCTAGGAGATGCTTTCTATACTTATTTAGTTGATGATGATCCGTTATCTTATCAAAAAGCAGTGACATCCCCTGATGCTATTTTTTTGGAGAGAAGCCATTAACAGTGAATTAGAGTCAATCATGTTAAACCATACTTGATAATTAATGGAGTTACCTAAATGCACCAAACCTATTAGATACAAATGATATTTAAAAGAAATTAAGATCAGATGGATCAATAGATAAATTTAAAGCAAGATTGGGTATTTTCACGAATATCCATCCATACAAATTAAATACATCAAATCATCAAACAAATCAATAGAGATAAACAATTGAATATATCTAATCATATGCCAATGAAAGAAATGACAAAATCTAGTCTAATCTAAGAGTCTTATTGAGTCAACTGGGTTGACTCGAAGAAAAAGTCAATCTAAGGATAGTCTTGGATCAGGTCAAGTTTGACCCTATTATTCCCAGTGGAGTCGTCATTGAAATCATCACGACCCGGACGTCCGCTAAATAATGAATATGGATCCAATTACGCCAATCAGGGATTTTTAAAGAATTGGGAGTCGCAACCTAGTTTAGGTCTAGGAACTATAAATAACTTCAAAATGGATTGGATTGGTCCACGAATAATGGGTAAGAGGTCAGATTACGAGTTTCGGAAGGTGTTAAGCACTGAACCCGCTTGATCAAGATGATCAGTTTCTACTACGATCCAAAAATTTCTTACGGTTAACATTCAAAGACTAAAGGTCAAATTAGGATCCAATCATCATCAAATTACATCAGATTTACTAAACAAATCTTATAGCTACAATAATTACATGGATTCTCGAGTTTTTCATTGTGGGATCCCATTATTTATAAGGCTTATGTGGTACCAAAAATTAGTAAATCGATTCAGTCACATTTGGAAGAGTATGAAATCAATTTTTAATGCCATGTACACAAAATTAGTGGATTGACTCATCGACGACATTTTATCAAAAATAAAAAATCGGATTTTAATTCAATGTTTAAAATAGTTAATCAAGTTCAGGCTACATGGTCAATTCCTGATCCTCAACTTCGAAAGGAACTTCAGATATCTATAATGAAGAAGCTGATTCTTGCTTATCGATCTTTTCTAAGCTGGACTAGGTGGCCTATGGTGAACAGGAAGCACTTAGAGATGTATATCAAGTGTTCGATCGAGGATTTTGAGATTGCTCTTTTGGATTTCTTTGAAGGTCGTAATGTTTCTCACCACACAAGGTTTTAGCTTATATGAATTTTTGAGTGGTTTCTGGGTTCTAGGACTACAACGTCCTTATCAAAAGTCATTATTAACCTCTATCACATATCTAAGTGGGATTTGCGAAGAACTCGACAGTTTGATTCTATTATTAAATTAGGATTGCTAGTTTTGAACATCTTAAACTATGGATAGGTGAAAGATCGAATTCAAAATGTCTCTACAAGCTCGAGGGAAACATGGTTAACCATATAGACTCCACACCCTTATGTGAAATATTTCATGCTTAAATAAGTTAATATATAGTTCTAAATGTACTTTTTGTCTCATCTTTTTTTAGCTTTATTCCTTGTACCCACACTTAAAATCAAGTAACCATGAGAGATCATTTCTCCAAATAGGGCAATTAAAATATATGGATGCTCTAATCTTGATCTGATTTTCTTGAATTGTACATAGTTCAACGATGGGAATCGAAGAAATTAAAGTGGAAAAGAAGGGTCTCTTTGAAAATCAAATTAGGTTGGATAGTAGTATGGATTATCTTGTTAAATTATTCAATTTGAATGTACATGTTTTTTATATTAAGCATATTTTCAACATATTCTGTCAAAAGTATAATATCTACATCTCCATAATCTAACCATATACAGAGTATATAAATCGGTAAAGATGACTTTTAAGTAATAACACGGGATTTTAGAAAAATAAAATAAATTGTTTGTATCATTTGGTTTTCTACTTGAAAGTGCCCTCGATTCGTGGGGTGCGCGGATTCGCTTTTGATTTTTGAGATTTGGGAGTTGCCACCTAGTTATTATGGACTAGGAACCGAACATTGACTCTAAAAGGCAAATAACACTAATCTACAAAAGAAAATACGGGTCCGGGAATCACGTCACGGGGTTGGAAGGTGTTAGGCACCAACCCCGCCCTACAAATGCTGGTCTCTACTATTTCCCAAATACAACTACATTGCTAAAAAGATTTACATAATAAAAAAATAAAAATATTTACTTTTACGAATGCAATGGTTTTGGTTCCCTCAGATCTGGCGGAGAAATCCCTTGATTAATATTATTTGCTTTGTTTTATCACTGGATTCGCTTCAGATCTCCAAGACGAAGTACTTTCTTCTTAGATATGAATTTTCTAACTTTTTTTTATGGATTTCTGGGTGTTTTTGAAGAGTTTCTAAGCGTTTTTTAAGCTAAAGTTGGGGTATGGATGTTAGTTAAGGAGTTAGGACTTCAAAATTAGGGTTTAGGGGAGGTTGGGGAAGCTTTTTAACCTACTTTTTCTAGGATTTATTTAGACTTACGAAAATAGATTGTAGAGACCCTTATTTATAGATTTTTTTAGGTGCTTTTTAAATAGAGTTAGTGTTTAATTAGAATTATTTTAGATAGAGTTAGTGTTTAATTAGAATTATTTTAGATAGTTTTGAAAAGAGTTTAATTAGAATTCTATTAGATAGTTTTAGAGTTTAATTAGAATTCTATTAGGGTTAGGGTTTAACTTTGGTCTTATTAAATTGATTAGGGTTTTGACTTAAGTCTCATTTGATTGACTAGATTTTAGGATTTTGACTTAAGTCTCACTTGATTGACTTGATTTTAAGATTTTAACTTAACTCTTACTTGATTGACTTTAATTTTAATTAGGATTTCATTTTACATTAATTAATATTTTTTCAAAATTTTTAATTTTTAAAATTGTAAAATTACCGTTTTGCCCTCAAAGAGGACTTTTTGCATTTTAAGTCGTTTTTCAATGTTCCAGGATATTTTAGAATCGATTTTTGGTAAGGAATTCAATGAAAATATTGGTTTGTGTCATTTATGAAATTTTTTTTGTACGAAATGGTCGTGAACTTTATGAGGGGCATTTTCGTAATTTTGTCAAATTTTGTGAAAATTGGCGAAATGGTTTAGTTGATTTCGATTTGTTGTTTTATGTGTTTGAAAGGGTTTTCCTAAGCGTAGTGTAGGCTCTACGGATGTTTTGAGGTTAGGGGTATTTAGGTAATGTGATCTTTTTTTAGTCATTTTTATCGTAAAGCTTCTTTTTCTCTGCAAGATAATGATTTCTATGTTTTTGGAGTTATATTTTCCTAGCGTAGTGTGATTTCTACAGTTTTGTTAGTTTGAGATACCTCATCTGAATTTCTGAAACATATCTAGTAACAAATATAGCATTGGAATAAACATCCATCATTGGGAACAGTTGCAATTAGGTTAATGAGTTGATTAATCAGGTGAGTGCAAAAATGGGGTGTCTACACTACTACTTAATTAATCTCACACTGAACCCTGTTTTCTACGTGAGATTTTTTTTTTTTTGCTAGGCAAGAAACGTGTTATTTGTCAACATGAAGGTGGGTGTTCGACAAGAAATGAACCTAGGTCATGGGATCAATACTCCACATGCCATTACCCTCTTAGCTCATTTGGCATTTTAATAAGTACTTTAGATTATGGTCCTCCATGTCCAATGAATGACAACTCGTTGACATGTAAAACAAGTAAATCAGATTCTTCCTTTCTGGCATGCTATGGAAAAATGGAACTTATGGATTTAGCTCTATATGTTAAATAGAATGGTTACTCATCTCATTAAAACTAGCATTTTTGATTAAAAAAAGACGCAAATCTAAAGTTTCATTACAGATCCCCACAGCCAATTTTAGATTTTTTACCTCTTCAAATTGGCATCATCCATTGTACACTAAGTAAAAAAAACTATGCTCAAAGATAGTGAAAATGTGACAAAAAGATTATTTCCCCACTAGGACCATGTATTCGACAACATAAAAGAAACAAGTGTTGAAGAAGATTTGGGTGGAAATGAAGGAGGGGATAACCAAACAAGTTGAACAGATTCTTGCTATCCAATATGAAAAAATGAGCAACTATGACAGCAAATGATCGAGGACTAGGCATCAACATATCGTTCCATGCTCCATCTACACCAGAACCAGAGGCTATCATGGACTTCACCACTTGATCCAAATTTCCAAGTGCAGGAGGCCTTCCAAGGGGAGATTGGATGAGAAAAAAAGTGAGGCTAGAATGATTAGCTTAGTAAGAGAACATATGCAATTTGATGGCTATCGACAAGAAGGTGATCAATACTTACATGCCATCAATGAGATCACCAATTTGATACAGATCACCATGGGCCAGCTCAAAGAAGAATTCGCTCTCTTTAGAAATTGTAATCTAACTTCTTTTACTTTGGGAAAGTTTCTACATCCTATAAGGAAACTTAACCCAACATTGTTGTATGAATTTCTTTAAAATAATTCAATGACTCATCCATTCTGGTGAGGTATGTACCAATCTTCTTCTTCTCTTCATTTTCTAAGAATCTTTACAGGTAACATGGTCAGTACCCAATCCTCAACTTCAAGAGGAACTTCAGATATCAATATCGGAGAAGCTGATTCTTGCTTATTGAGATCACTATCTTAGATTTCTTTCAAGGGCACACAGTTTCCCACCACACAAGGTAAGTTTGAGCTGATATGAACTTTTTGAGTGGTTTTAGGTCCTGAGACTACTAAATCCTTATCAAAAGACAATTAACCTTTATCTCATATCTCTCTAGGATTTGCGGAGAACTTGAAAATTTGATCGAGTTCAATATGTCTCCACTCTCCACACCCTTATATGAATTATAGCTATTCCAAGCTCAAGTATATGAAGTTAATCTACTTTTTTATCTGTTTTTTTTCTTTTCTTTTGTTTTTAGCTCTATTCCTTGTACCTACACTCCAAATCAAATAAACCACAAGATATGTCATTTCTCAAAACAGGGCGATGAATGAAATATATGGATGCTCTAATCTTGATCCGATATGCACAATTCAACGATGGGGAGAGAAGAAATTAAATAGCAGCAAAAAAGGGTATCTTTTCTATCATTTGCTTCTCGTAAGCTTAGATTGGACAAAACTCAAATTAGGTTGTTAAATTATTCAATTGGATTGCACGTGTGTTCATTATTAAGCATACCTCCAACATATTTTTCTACGTACATGATCAATTATTATAAAAACTACATCTCCATCATCTAACCATACAAAGAGTGTGTAAATCAGTAAAGATTATTTTAAGTCATAAAACAAAATTAAAATTAGCACTATTGTTCCACCAAGAGTAAAGTTAATCTCACACTGAACCCTGTTTATCTTGGCTCGGCAAGCAAAGTGGTTAGTAGTCAACGTGTAGGTCGGTTTTCAATTAGATATGAACCTAGGTGCTGAATGACAACCTCGTCGACAAATAAATCAGATTCCTCCTTTTGGCATGCTATGAAAAAAGAAACTCATGGATTTAATTAGTGTAATCATCTGGTGCCAAGAGACTTTAATTACCCAATTTGACAATAAATCAGACTTTACAGTCGTGCTTGGTATGCCGCAAATCATTTGCGAATGAATGTGATTTGTGTTATAGATGTTCTGCAATGCAAATGTTTCATAGGTGCAAAATTTACTCATCAGGAAATCTCCAGCTAAATCATTTCTTGTTCTTGATTGATTTTTTGCAATACAAATATTTTTCAATTGTTTCTTGTGAACATATATAAAACGTTGAGACAAAGAATTAACTTATTCGACCTTGTCTTCAATTGCCGATTTTTCTTATTGAAAATCCATCATCTTCAACTTATCCTATCTTCTTTTGAGGTTTAAAGGTTGAAGGAGGTAGAATCTTGAGGTTGGAGATGTGTTAAAATATTTATCCTAGAATTCAAAGACGACAATTTCGGGAGAAAAAATCATGGATTTTCCACAAGAGGTTGAAAATAAGGCTACTTGGGTAATTTTCTATCAGTTTCCAAGAAAAGACCATGGTCAAGGGTTATATCTAAATTACCCAAAGAATTACACTAGTACTATCATAATCATGATTTGAAAACAAAAAAATTACCATTTGATTTGAATTTAAAATTTAAGAGTTTAGTAATTGTCCATTTTCCAAAGCATTGATCAAACCAAAAATATTTTAATTTAATTTATTTTGAATCTTGTCTAAGCTTGAATTTAGGGGGTCGTAATATCATTTTTTCAAATTGCCAATCCATTTGGGCCCATTAATTAAAATCTTACTAAGTTTGATCATTTTCCATTAGTTCATAAGAGAAGGCCTTAGATCGAGGGCACATGTAATCAATTTTAAAACACATTCTTCTATTATCTTACCATGTTAATTTTTATTTTATTTTTTTCATTTTTCTAAGCAGTTAATTCACTTGTTATATTTTGTAAAATTAGGATATATTTAGTTGAAAAAAAAAAAAAAAAACTTACAAGATTATTAATATGTTATGGGGTATTTAAAAGAAGGACGTCAATAAATTGTGGGTGATTACCAAAACATGTGCTGCAAATTGAAAAATTATTAAAATGACACTGTTCATTTTAATTTTAAAATCGGTAATTGACCGTTTTGAAATTAAAATATTTTCGTTAAAGTGGGAAAAATATTACTGTTATATGAAACATAACTTATGAAAAAAAAAAAAAAATGTTTTAAAGTAATTAAAACAGGGAAAAGATAAAATATTTTATCATTTTTGAAATTAAAATGAAGAGTATGTTGTTTTGGTAAATTTTAAATTTTACTTCACCGTTTTGGTGATTTGCTCTAATTTGTCCTCATGTAGATAAAATTGGGCTTGAGTTATGATAACATGGATACTCAACCTGAGGTCACAAAAATTTTACAATTTTAACTGATGATGCTCAGGTAAAATTTAGTGATTTGCTCTAAATTTTAACCCTACAAATCAATATATTTTGTTATTTGTGATACTGTGGAGTCCCACCTTAAGAACATTAGCTTCCAAAGATTCCATTGATTCTACTCAAGAAACAAAAAATGTAGAAATCAATATATATTTTGTTATTTGTGAGAAATTCTAGTCTTGCAAAACAGTTGGGGTCATTAATTTGTGAAGTCAAAGTCTTATGAAGATGTCTTTGTGAGTGATGACTTAGATTTTTGTAACCTCATGATAGCTGGCATTGTATTTTTTGGGTCATGGTCAAAAAAATGGTAAAATTTAGAGCAAATCACCAAAATGGTGCTTCACCATTTTAAACTCCTGATCCTATTTTACAATTTTTATTTTTGGTGAAGTAAAATTTTAAATTTTACTTCACCATTTTGGTGATTTGCTTTAAATTTTATCATTTTTTTTTACCATGACCCAAAAAATACAATGCCAGCTATTATGAGGTCACAAAAATCTAAGTCATCACTCACAAAGACATCTTCATAAGACTTTGATTTCACAAATTAATGACCCCAGCTATCTTGCAAGACTAGAATGCCTCACAAATAACAAAATATATATTGATTTCTACATTTTTTGTTTCTTGAGTAGAATCAATGGAATCTTTGGAAGCTAATGTTCTTAAGGTGGGACTCCACAGTATCACCAATAAGATGGCCGTGGATCGAATCAAAGATGAATTCGATAACATACTCCTGATGATCACTACTGACACCAACCACATTATTGAAACCGACTTCGACGCACTTATTTTTTCAAATCGCTCGAGTTCTGTAACTGAAAGTAGTGCTGAATTCAAAACTGCTCATGAGTCCATTGACCTACAATATGAATATGAAGATGAAGATGAAGATGGAGTTTCACGTAGTACTACTAGTTATCGATCGATGAATAGTATCTGTGAGATTGATCCGATCCCTTCGGAAGTGAAGTGCGATCTCCGTAGTATTGCTAAAAGGATGATCACTGCTGGATATCTATGTGAATGTATACAAGTCTATATGAGTGTTCGTAAACCTGTAATTGCTGCTATTTTCTGCCGCATTTGGATCGACAAGTTTAACATAGGTGATGTTCAAAATCAAGAATGGGATGTATTGGAACCAAAGATCCAAAGGTGGATACAAGCGGCAAAAGTATGCATTCGAATTCTCTTAGTAGCAGAGAAGCAGCTCTTTGACGAAATCTTTCAAGATGATGCTTGCTTCATGGAAACCTTCAAACGACGTATGACCCAACCATTCAATTTTTCCGAGGTTATAAGTATTAGTCCACGAACGACTGAGAAGCTCTTCAAGAAACTACATCTCTTTGACACACTATCTGATCTTCTCTTTGATCTGGATATACTATTTGGATGGAATTTGTTGGAGGCTGTTCAAGTTCAGGTTGCTGTGATACTAACGAGTCTCTTCAAGACTGCAAACGAGACACTTTTGGAATTTGTGAGTGTGGTGTGGCACCATGATGATGATGATTTGAAGACACCAGTACCCGGAGGGAGAATTCACCCCTTGACAAGGTGTGTGATGAATTACATCATTTTAATATCTGATTACATGAAATTGTTGTTTGGATCGAAACCATCATCAGGATCACAAATAATCTATGGTGATCCAACAGCCCAAGATCTCAATTTCCCTGAAATAGAGAATCAATCTTCATTAGTTCTCCATCAACTTTCGATCATTCGGTTCCTACAAATCCAGTTGGTGGATAAGTCTTATTACTACAAAAATGTTTCTCTATCACATATCTTCCTCATAAACAATATACACTATATTTTTCACAAAATTGAAGGATCTCCCGAGCTTCGTAAAAGGATGGGAAGTGGCTACTTGAGCAATCTAACAGGGAAATTCAGGCAACAGCTGAGGAACTATGAGAGCTCGACATGGATCGGGATTCTACACTGCTTAAGAGTCGAAGGGCTACATGTTAGAGGGAGCTTCTCATCAGGGGTCTCGAAGTCAGCATTAAAGGAGAGGTTTAAGACCTTTAATTTGATGTTTGAAGAAGTTCATCGGGTTCAGGCGACATGGTCGGTACCCGATCCTCAGCTTCGAGAAGTACTTCGGATATCAATATCTGAGAAGCTGATTCCTGCTTATCGATCTTTTTTAGCCCGGTTTAGTGGCCATATAAAAAGTGAGAAGCACCCAGAGAAGTACATCAAGTATTCGGTTGAGGATCTTGAGATCGCTATCTTGGATTTCTTTGAAGGGCCCACAGTTTTTCACCACACAAGGAAGTGATCATAGTGAAGAAATTGAGTTCAGGTTGAGTGTTAGAATTTAGGACCAACTAGTATTTTCTCGGAATTCTTGACTTCTTCAAGGACCCAATCGAATTCGATCCCAGATTATTTTCTATAGATTTAAGACGATCAAGTAATTGGAAGATCAGATGGAGATCTGAGAGTATTGCACCCACATATTCTCATTCGGTAAGCAAATTGTTTTTATTTGTTACTTAAATTTCAGATTTTGTTTCATTTGTTCATACAAGATTTGTTCTAAACTAGTGTTTCTTCAAATGTCTATGAGCAATTTTCTTCACTAAATTTAGCAGATTTTTGAAAAAATAAATAAAATAGCAATACTACTAGCAGATCTGATAATTATTCACAGAGATGTGTGATCTAGATGAGATGAGATGAGACAAATTTGGGGAATTTACGGCAGAATTCCCCTATAATATTTATTTACCTAAATTTCAGCATATGAATGCATCTTAATGAAAATTCTAATTTTAAATTTGGTTCATGTGAATATATTCTTTGATCAATGCTCTTTGTACTTGTATAGATTTGGCTAAGAAACAGTGATCTGTGTCTATAAAATGGTTTAGTCTACTAGTTCTATTGCAGATTTCTTCGATGTACGGAATCCACAAAATCAAAAGTAGATTTCTAACTTTACTGATTTAATCGATTAAAGAATGTGATTTGGAAGCACTAGCGGATCATTTTGCAAGGTTCGAGCTGATGTGAACTTTTGAGTTGTTTCTACGTTCTGAGACAACCAAGTCTTCATCAAAAGAAATTAAACTCTGTCACTAGAATTCTGTAGTTTGATTATGTTCTTAAATCAAGACTACCATCCAACTATAAGTATGTGTAAGATCAAGTTCGATATGTTTTTACAAGCACGAGCTCGAGGGAGACTTGGTTAACCATGTAGACTTCACATCCTTATGGGAGTTATATAGTTTAATGTTATTACTTAAGAACTAATTTCTTATGGATAGAGAGAGAAGAAGTTTGAAAAAATCTTGATATTCAAATTGAATGTAAAAGAAAAATATTACCTAAAAAATAAAATGGTTGAGGCATGTACAAAGCACTGTCCTAAAACGAAATTTGCCCCTATTATCGTACCACAGTCTGTAGCTATTCGTTCTCCAGGATACAACAACCCATATATCCAAAAGGGTATTCTAAATTGGAAATATAACTTCGAACTCGACGATGTTGTGTACTCTCACAATGAAAAATAAAAGTGCATTGATAGTCGAAAATATATAATAAATAAAATATCAGAGATCAAATGTTTTAAATTGACTAAACATTGGATATAAATAAAGGGAAAGTGACTGTTTAGAACAGTCACAAACCTATTCGAATGTGCTGATTCAAAATAAACACCATTGTGCTGGTTCAGAATATACACACTGGTTCAAAACAAAATTTAAAACGTCTAGAATTTTTAAATAAAATTGGACCTTGAAAATCCGATAGACTTATACTAGGTAAGGTTCAAGTCCAAAAGACATCTATGCTAAAAAATTGAATATTAAAAGATTTTCAAATTCAACCCTCTAAATTCCAACAATCCCCCATATGAATTCAGAAAACACAAAATAAAAATATATATAAAATGTGAGAGCACTTTTTGAGCAGCTATGTTTCAGTATATGTGTCTTTTGGACTTGAATCTTACCTAGTATAAATCTATCGGATTTACAAGTCGATTAGTGGACTTTAACCACATAATGTACTTCGAACCCCTTCTTCAAAACTTGGCTGAGTGTAGAAAATCTATCATGCACAGCTGATTGTAGAACTGAAACTACGCTTGTATCACATGGAAGGTTTTGGGGCATTAGGATCCATAAAAGCGTAAACAACACCCCTATTATTTTCCTCACAACTATAACGGAATCCATTAATCAAAGAAGAGCAATTATAGAACATGTTGAGGTTCTCATCATTGACAGTATAATTGAAGTGAGCAAAATCGAGATTGTCGGCACCAAATCTTGAAGGACAATTACTAAATAAGAAATCCATTCGGACGATTCTCATTGTTTTAGCTGTTTGATAGATACTTAGGACTTGATATGTTTCCGACATGATGTTTATCTAAGTGATATTATCTTGGCATGTGAGTTCGAAACTGGGGTGGCCACAATAATCAAGTCGGGAATTTAAAACGTCTAGAATTTTTAAATAAAATTGAGCCTTGAAAATCCGATAGACTTATACTAGGTAAGGTTTAAGTCTAAAAGACACCTATACTGAAAAATTGAATATTAAAGGATTTTCAAATTCAACCCTCTAAATTCCAAAAATCCCCAACTATGTTTCAGTATAGGTGTCTTTTGGACTTGAACATTACCTAGTATAAGTCTATTAGATTTATAAGTCGGTCAGTGGACTTTAAGGTGTTGTTTGTTAAACTGAAAAAAATAAGTGCTGAATAGCATTAAGCGCTGAAACTTATAAGTGCTGAATTTAAGTGCTGAAAAAGTTGTTTGTTTAGATGCCGAATCATGTTTATTACATATTGCTGAAACTGATAAATTGTCTTTGTTACCCTTACAATCATATTATACATTGTTTACATGTTTCAAATGCTTATTTATTATCAAACACAATAAAATATATTATTTCTTATAAAATTAAAATACAATTTATTTTTAAATAATAAATAATACTAAAATAATCTTCAATTTATAAATAATAATTTCTATTTATAAAAACCCACAAATTTCAAATTAAAAATAATGTCATACAAGTCACTAAAATTTGAAATCAACTTTAAAAGAACTTAATTTTGGATGAATAATTTTCGATGGAAATGAAGGATGTGTAATTATAAAAACACCCTATGAATTAATAAGGACAATCCACATTATAGCCATTTTTTGTTTTGTTTTATATGGGTTAAAGTTTTTGGAATGAGCAATTTTTTAGTGAGGATGGTCTATATGGTCTAGAGATCATCCTCACAAAAAATCAGTCTATTTTGAAACTTCTAACTCGTTAAAAATAATTTTTTTATTTTTAAAAAGGGATAATTTACGATACTTGAACTTGTTTTGATAGGGTTAGAAGTTTCAAGATGTGCTGATTTTTTGTGAAGATGATCTCCTCATTGTAGAGATTATCCTCACCAAAAATCAACTCATTCCAAAACTTTTAACCCATATAAGACAAAATAATTTAGCTATGGTGTGGGTTTTTTAATTTGTGGGGTGTTTATATACTTTTATCAATGGGATATAAGAGGTAATATCCTTTTAAGAATAAGGGCATACTTGTCCATGTTCAAAAAAAATAAAGGGCATACTTGTCCATGTTGAAAAACGCGAAGTGCTTACCGCTTCAGCACTTTTTTTCAGCATCAAAATAGTGCTGAATTTTTTTCACTTATTTTCAGCAATAAGCACGAGTAAACAAACGCGCTATTTTGACAAAAGTGCTGAATTTAATTTTTTTCAGCAATAAGCACTGAAAAATAGCGCAAACAAACACCGCCTAAGTCTTGAACTACCAATCTTTAGTGTAAATCAAAACAATAGACTATACACACAGGTTACTCAATCAACTATCAAGTTCTATCAATGGTGTTCATTTTGACCCTGATCATAACCTGGTATCATGAGTGCTTTAGAAAGCTTAGCATAAACTCTCATAAAATTGGTCCAATTCTATACTCATTTAAGTATGCTTATGAGAAGTATCCTGTTATACTCTACTTTTACAAGTATAGGCAACATTAAGAATTATACTTCAACCTTTCTACTTTACAGGTAACACTAAACACTTCATAGGAATAGACTTAGAACACTATATTCTATTAGTGTTTTCTTTTAAATTATATTCAATTGGTTTTCCCATTAAATCTATTTTTTAAGATCTCCAATCAATTAGGTTGGGTTTCCATTGAAGTAATTTTTAATCAATAGGCTTTAGGCCCATTCCCCTCAAAGTCGATGCAACTAACTCTTTAGATAATCCTTTGGTTAGAGGATCTACCAAATTTTTCTTAGACTTTACAAAGTCAATGGAAATAATTCCATTAAAGAGTAGTTGTTCCATTGTCCCAATCCACACTTGGAATGAAATAAACCACAAGGGATACTCTATTAGTGGAGTTGGAGATGAAGATAAGACCTTGGCTCAGTTGAACTTAACGTATCAGCGTTGCTCATTGTAGACAATAGAAAACCAAATTGTTTCTCAAAACAGAGCAATGAAAGTGATAGATGTTCAATTGAAAGGCATCTGTATCTGTCATTAAGTGTAATTTAACATATTCGGCTAAGTACAACTCGAATTACAAAAATTCATCATTTGATTTGCTACCACCTCAACCTCTCACTAAACTCCATTGTCTCCATGAATCACAAGCTTTTTATATTTTGAAGTATTTGAGATAATGGTCCTTCGTGTCCGTTGAATGACAACCTCTATGATTTGTACAAGTAAATCAGATTCTTCTTTTTGGCATTTTAGATAATTTAATTGTCTGGCACCAAAAGATGTCACACCGATTCCTTTGGAAGGTTGGATTCCAACAGGCTTGACATGGGTGCTTCACTTTTTCGGAGGAATTGTGCAACATGAGGTGCGGGTAAGATGCTTGTCGTGCAATGTCGAACGATAAGATTATTATTATAATAATAATATTATTATTATTGATAGATATGAGAGTTAGTGATTGGCAAATAGTCAGTGAAGGTGGTTTTTGAATCCAAGTTGTGGTATCAACACTCACAAATCTTGCCAACTTAACAAGCTGAAACTTTAATAATCTTGATTCCATAAATGGAGGTTAGAAATCTGCTTTCTTACCTTCGAAATAAGCACTATATTACTTTACTTTCAAATGCCCCAACATATGGCAAAAGTAAGCTTACTTCATATACAACTTATAGACGAGAACGTAAAAACAGAATTGGATAACACCAATACATCAACTTGAGAAAAGAAACAACACCAAAATATGTGCACCATTTTTAATGAGGTCAGTAATTTGGCAATGGTGGGAATTGACACAGACTTCACCAAGATCTCTCAATCCGAGTTCTTCGAGCACCAAGGGATTTACTGTTAAAGGATTTAGGTGTTAAGCTGTTCATCGAACAGCCACCAAAACTAACATTGAGATACATGGTGAAAATTTAGCGATAACTTCTACTAAACTCTTAAAAGGTCCAAAATTTTAATTTAAAACCTTTTTTCTTCTAAAATTGAAACAAACTTTCTCTTTTCTTATAATTTAGTAGTGACCAAATGTCACAAGTGAAGTAAATGAACCACACGTCCGGAAGTGGAGATCTTGAGTATGCATCTCCCCTTAGAGGCCACTCTCAGGGATTTATCCCGAAAATTACTTGGTGCGAGTTGTGGAAGGGGATTGCACATACCCCGAGGATTAATCCATTGCTCTAAGAGTCCCCGATGCCTCGGTTCCCAAAAAAAAAAATGTTAATGGGAAATTTAGATGTTATATTGGTTTGTAACTTGTCCTGGCCTTCCAAAGACTACCATTTTATTTGGAAATTAAAGTGTTTTTTTTTTCTGCAATTTCAATGTCATAACCATTAAATGTATTTTATTTTTTTGTTAATTAAATCGCTTAGATTGTAGGAAGTATGATGGAGTGTGAAACCATGACCTAAAAAATACAATGCAGCTCTCAAGAGGTCACAAAAGTCAAAGTCATCACAAAGACTTCTTCAGAAGAATTGATATTTATTTCGGATTTCACAAATTATTCACCTGCCTTGCAAGACTAGAATTTCCCACAAATAACAAAATATGCAATTTTCCACATTTTTTTTCTTGAGTAGAATCAATGGAATCTGTGGAGATGAACACCACCACCATAGGATTGGAAGCTAATTAATGATCTTAAGATGGTACTCCACCGTATTACTAACAAGATCGTCATGGATCAGATCAAAGATGAATTTGATAACAAACTCATGATGATCACTACTCTCACCAATCCAATAATTGAAACCGACTTCGACGCGCTTATAATTATCGATCTGATTTCGGTTTGTTTATGTTTTCAAAAACATGGGTCAAAAGTTAAATTGACTTCATAAATCATCTCCATCTCTCATCAAAAAAGACTTTCAGAATTCAGATTCATACTGCAGCTGCCTTGCAAGTTGCAAGTCCAGAATTCTTATAATAACAAATTAAAACAACAACAAATCCAGAATTCTTTGCTCTACAGCTCTGAAAAGCCTTATTTCCTGCCAATGGAATGCCCGGAGAAGAACGCCGCAATAGAATTTGAAGCAGCTGAGAAGCTAATCTTAAGATGGGATGAAGCAAGAGAATGTATAATATTCCATGGTCATCATCGACAAGAAGCTGATTGATACTTACATGCTGTTGATGAGATCATTCAACAATACTCGGTGGAGTCCGTTATTACTATATCCACCAATGATCATCCTATTCCTAGTAAGATTGACAGTTTCGAGATGCAAATCGCCATGACTCGGCTCCAACATGAGTGTCACAAGATACTGATCACTCGCATGAATTCAATTGAAACCGACATCAATCTGAATTCTTATTCAAATCCCACGATGAGTTGTGTAACTGAAAGTAGTGCTGATTTCAAAACTGCTCGTTCTCAATTCATCGAAGAAGGCTACTTCGAAGATGAAGTTTCGGGTAGTATCCCTTTGGAAGCGATCTATGATCTCCATAGTAGTTCTGAAAGGATGATTACTGCAGGCTATATACATGAGTGCATACAAGTATATGTGAGTGTTCGTAAACCTATCTTCAATGCTAGCTTCAACCGCCTTGGGATCGATAAACTTAGCATAGGTGATGTTCAAATATTAGAATGGGATGCATTAAAAGAGAAGATTAGACAATTGATAGAAGCCACAAAAGTACGTGTTTGGATTCTCTTTGCAAGAGAGAAGTGGCTTTGTGATCAAATCTTTGAAGGTGATGGCCTTGGCACCATCACCAATGATACTTGCTTCATGAAAATCATTGAAGGCTCCACAATCCAGCTCTTCGATTTCCCTGAGCTGATATTTAGTACTTGGAAATCCCCCAAGAAGCTCTTCAATTACTAGATCTTTACGAAGCAGTATCTGACCTCCCTAAGGTGGATGTAATAGTCAAGTGGAAGTTGGAGTCTATTCGAGCTAAGGCTGTTGATATACTACTAAGGCTCGGTGAGGTTGCGAGAGGGATTCTTTCAGAATTCGAGAATACTTTGCAAAGCTACAGAAGTTCCAGTACTTGGAGGGAAAGTTCACACCTTGACATGGTATGTGATGAGTTACATTTTCATTTTGATATCTGATTACAAACAGACCATGATGGAATTGATTGTGTCGAACTCACCAACGGGATCACTATTATCTGGTGATCAAACAGCCCCATATATCGATTTTCATGAACCAGAGAATCAATCTCCATTAGCCCTCCATCTACTTTTGATCATTCAAATCCTAGAATTCAAGTTAGAGGACATGTGTAAGTACTACAAAGATGCTTCTCTATCTCACATTTTCCTCATGAACAATCTACACTACATTGTTCAGAAGGTTAAAAGATCTCCTAAGCTCTGAGAGATGATCGGAGATGATTACATCATGAGAAATCTAACGTTGAAATTCAGGCAAGAGGCGATGAACTATGAAAGATAGACATGGGCCAAGATTTTATATTGCTTAAGAAATGAAGAACAACATGTGGGAGGGAGCTCCTCATTTTGGGTTTCAAAGTCTTCATTAAAGGAGAGGTTTAAGACTTTTAATTCAATGTTTGAAGAAGTTCATCAGGTTCAGGCGACATGGACAGTACCAGATCCTCAGCTTCGAGAGGAACTTTGGATATCTATATCAGAGAAGCTGATTCCAGCTTATCAATCTTTTCTAGGTCGGTTTAAGGGCCATATAGAGAGTAGGAATCACCCAAAGAAGTTTATCAAATATTCGGTCGATGATCTTGAGATTGCTGTCAGGGATTTCTTTGAATGGCGCCCAATTTCCATGCACACAAGGAAGAGATCCATGAATCGAGTTCTGTAAATTTAAGACAATCAAGTAATTGGGTTGATCAGCTGGAGATCTCAGAGTAGTGAGTGTTTTGATTTGTTATTCCATATTGTTTCTTATGTTCACACAGGATTTACTAAACTAGTGTACCTTCATATATATATATATATATATATATATATATATATATATAGATTTCAGCTGATATAAACTTATTGAGTGGTTTCTAAATTTTGGTCTTGGGACTTGTATATCCTCCTCAACAAAAGACATTAACTCTCTCACAGAACTCACTGGGATTTGCTGAGAATTCTACATTAAGAGGGCCCAGTTGCCACAAGACCATACACAAGCATTCTTCAACCCCATGAATTGGTCATAAGGATTCACTCTTTGTTGTTTCGATAGAGAGATGACTTGGCAGTGGTTCAGTCAATAAATCCTCTACTAAGTACAAATTGGCTTTCAAATCACGTATAATGAATTAAACCCCACAAGAGATACCACTCCCAAAACAGAGCAATTAATGATATAGATGATCCATTATTGATCTGATCATCTTAAACGATTCATACTTCAACGATGGTAAGCTAAAAAATAGGAGCAAATATTGGTGTCTTTTTCTGTTGTTTCATCACATAAGCTTAGATCCATTGAAACTCAAATTGGATTGGCTAGTAGTATGGATCATTTTGAAAATAATTCAATCATATATTTCACTAAGTACATGTCAGAATTTCAAAACTTCATCTATACTTTAACCATATAGAAAATAAAATATTTGAAAATATATATATATATATATATATATTTGAGCTCCCTTGTTCATACAAAGTGAAGTATTTACTACAATCACAATTAATCTCACACTTCAGCTTATTATCTCTATATTCCACTTTTGATTCTAATAACTTTAATAAGAAGTATTTAGATCATAGCCCTCCATTTCTGATGAATGAATCTCATCAAGATATATATATATATGGGTCCCGCTCGCTACCCTAAGCTTTACCCTATACTTTAACAAACATGTTTTGTCCTACATGGGTTAGAAGTTTTGGAATAGGCTGATTTTTTGTGAGGATGATCTCTATGGTGAGGAGATCATTCTCACCAAAAATCAGCCCATTTTAAAACTTTCAGCCCATCAAAAATGGTTTACAAAAAATGGACGGTCCATGATTTTTCAACTTGTAAACATGGGGCTAAAAATTTCGGAATAGGCTGATTTTTGATGAGGATGATCTTCTAATCATAGAGATCATCCTCACCAAAAATCAGCCCATTCAAAAATTTCTTGCCCATGTAGGACAAAACACGTTTGTTAAAGTGTAGGGTAAAGCTTAGGGTGTTGAACATTTCCCTATATATATATTATAAAATCAAGGGAGCATGTCTCATGAGTCTGAAAACATATGGGCATCTCTAAAATGTGCTACAGCCCATGTACTACTGACCAAAAATTGCTTCAAAAGATCTGCTCCTCTCAAGAAGTGGTCTTCAAAAGAATTCAAGAGTTCAGATTGGGACAAATGACCACCAGCTTCCTTGCAAGATCATAATTTCTGACAATAAATAAATAAAGACTATGCATTGTTTGTAGTCCAAGTTCTAACAAGAACATAAAAAAAAAAACTACCTTTTCATTCAATTTTTAGCTTTGTAACTCTGAGAAGAATGCCGCCATAGAATTCAAATCAGCAGAGAAGCCAATCATTAGACGTGACTTCGTAGCATCGATAGAAGCAAGTGAACATAAAGTATTCGATGACAAGATACACAAAGTAGATCAATACTTACGTGCTGACATGTCTAGATATCTCCTTCGCGGTCAACAAGCTCTCGCAATTTATGCACAAGCCAACATAAACTCACTGGACAACAACAAAACGACTTCTTCATTATTTAAAACAAACCATTTTCCATGGTATACAGATTTCTAAATCTGGTTTGTCTCTTTTAACAACTTTTTCAAATGCAAATTAGGCTAGAAATGTCGATGACTGCACCTCCACTTCTGCATACATCGGCTTTTTAGGATCCACTCCAATTTCTTGGAGTTCAAAGAAGCAAAGAGCTGTTGCAAGGTCTTCAACAGAAGCTGAATACCGAGCACTTGCAAATGCCACTTCCGAAACCATGTGGCTTCAAAATCTCCTCAAAGAGCTTGGATTTCCACTCAAAACAGCACCTCAACTTCTCTGTGATAATCTTGGTGCTACACATCTCAGATTCAATCCAGTCAATCATTCCCGTATGAAGCACAATCAAATCAATCTTCATTTTTGTGAGGGACCTAGTTCAACAAGGATGCCTTCAAGTCCACCATGTTCACACCCAAGATCAACTGGCTGACTTATTGACCAAGCCACTGTCTCGACAGCGAACTGAATTACTACGCAACAAGATTGGTCTTGCTGATGGCAGCTCAATCTTGCGGGGGCATATAAAGGAAGACTGCATGAATCAAGTTCACAACACAACAGAGCATATCTAGGCTGAAATTGTGGTGTATAGTTTCAGTAACAGCTGCATATTTATTCTCATATCTGTCAATTGTAACTGTAGCATATTTTAGGCTCAATCGTGTATATCATTCTTAAAATAGAACTCTAGGCTTTGTGTATATAATTCAGTTTTTCATATCAATGAAAGTGTGAAGGAAACAATTATTTCAAAACCTATGCAGTGTAAACTTTCTCTTATATCTCCATTATAGATATCTGAAGTTCCCCTCGAAGCTGAGAATCGGTTACTAACCATGTAACCTAAACTCGATGAACTTTTTCAAACATTGAATTAACGGTCTAAAATCTCTCCTTTATCATTGTTATCTTCTGTCTCATTGTGAAACTCCCTCCCCCATGTAGCCCTTCATCTCTTAAGCAGTATAGAATCGATCTCACTCACTTACATAGTCAATTATCTCTTGCTTGAATTTCAATTTTAGCTTCTTCAAGCAATCATGTCCCATCATTTTGTGAAGATTGGGATATCCTTTAATCTTTTGAATTATGTAGTGTACATTGTTCATGAGGAAAATGTGAGACAGAGAAGCATCTTTATAGTACTTCGACATTTCCTCCTATTTCAACTGTAGTATCTCAATGATCCAAATTAGATGAGGAACTAATGGTGATCGATCCTCTAATACAGAGAAATCGATATTTGGGGATGTCAGATCACCAGAGATCCATGATCCTATTGATGGGTTCAACACAGTCAACTCGATCATGGTTTTCGTGTAATCAGATATCGAAAGGATGTAATTCCTCATATACCTTATCAACGGGTGAATTATTCCTCCAAGTGGTGGAGTCCTCGTACCATCATTCTGCACCTCGACTTCTACCAGTATCATCCCTCTTGCAGTCTCGGCAAGCCTTGAAATAATCACTACTTTCAGTTACATGACTTGAGTGAGTCGAAGAATTGGTATCGATGTGGGAGTGGGTTTCAATGGAATTGGTGTGAGTGAGCACTATGTCGCGGAATTCGTCTTCAAGCCAAACAGTTCTGAAATTTGTACAAGTTTCAGTTAAAGAACTCAAGGGAGTGGAAGATGAATTCCACAACATACTGGAGTTTTGTAACTGAAATTACTGCTGATTTCAAAACTGCTCCTCAATCAACCATAGAAGGCAACCTAGAAGATGAAACAGACCATGAAGTAGTTGCTTTCAAACCCATCAATGGGATCACTAGATATCGATCATCAATCCCCATTAGCTATCCATCTGCTTTTGATCATTCAGTTCCTACAATCCAAGTCTTAGTATTACATAGATGCTTCTCTGTCTCACTTTTTCCTAGTGAATAATTGTTAAGAAGGTTAAGGGATCCCCTGAGCTCCACTAGAACCAAGATGATTGGAGATAACAACTTGATGAGGAAGCTAACACATGGATTTTGGGAAGAAGCGACTAGCTATGAAAAATATGCATGGGTCGGGATTCTATACTGCTTAAGAGGAAAAGGGTTACACGTGAGAGGGAGCTTCTCATCTGAGGTCTCAAAGTCGGCATTAAAGGAGAGGTTTAAGACCTTTAATTCAATGTTTGAAGAAGTTCATTGGGTTCAGGTTGTAGAAAATACTGTACACATGCAACACACAGTATATATCAAACGACAAGACCTTAATGGAAGGAGATGCAGCACACTGAATCAAAAAGACAAAACCTTAATTGAAGGAAAGCCCACTTGGAATCAAAGAAGATATTGTGGAAAAGATTCTGGCATCAATCACTCTTTCTAACGTCTCTATGCTCTCTTTAGAAATTGTAAACTAACTTCTTTTACTTTGGGAAAGTTTCTACATCCAATAAGGAAACTTAACCCAACACAGTTGTATGAATTTCTTTAAAATAATTCAATGACTCATCCATTCTTTAAAAAATACTTGCCAGATCATTTGCACATTGTTGCTTTACGGGATTTAAAGGTAGACAAAGACATGTCCTACGAGGAAGGTACAATAAAAATACTTGATAGGAGAATAAAACAACTCAAATATAAATTTATTCCTTGGGTCAAAGTACTGTGAAGTCACCACAACATTGAAGAAATCACATGGGGAAAAGAGGTAAAGAAGCAAGCTAAGTACTCAGAACTATTTCGAAATTAAGTTATGATTTCAATTTCGATGACGAAATTTTGACTAAGGGGGGAGAATCTAAAACCTGATTTTTTAATTTGTATCTCGAGGAAAAATCAAAATAGTGAAATTTTGGAAAAATTTTAAAAGAGGGACTTAGGGTAAAATTTTTAGATTTTATTCTGATCATTTTTAATGAAATTTGACTTTATAATTGGATTCAACATGATAGAAAAACATAATGTATCCTATAAGCACGCTCAAATTTGAGTTCAAACGGAAAAGTTACGAAATCCTTGATTTTCGTGTTGGACGATGCCTAAAAAGGTGAATTTTTGTTAGAACGAGAATTTTTAGAATCTGATTATACTATTAGGTTCGTAATAAAAACTTATTAAGAATAGAGTATTCATTCGTCGATTTCCGAGTCTAAGAAGTCGAGATACTGTCAACAATATAAACAAGTTAGAAAATACCAAGTATGTCTTCAAGTCCTTATATATAAAAGAACTTAAAGTTCTTTTATTTCACATAGATAAGTCTATAAAATGTGTTCTATGACTACTACACGCCACCCAAATAGACTATAATCTTTATTAAGAATTTTCATTCACCACTTAATACCATAGGAAAGGAACAAAGAGTTTATTAACTCTTTTTCACTTTTACTTCACCAATTAGTTAAGTGGCTTGTCTTACCAATTGAATCTACTTCTTGGGATCTCCATTCATATATATATATATATAGGGTCAGGTTCAAAGGCCATATGAGAAAACATATGAGAAAACTTTCATTTTTCAAAATAAGGGTTAGAGGTTTTGGATTGAGCTGATTTTTTGCAAGGATGGTCACTATGATGAGAAGATCATCCTCACAAAAAATCAGCTCAATCAGAAACTTCTAAATCCATCAAAAGTGATTTACAAATTAGTGATAAAAATTGGTAAAAAATCGACGGTCCACATTCTAAATCACTTTTAATGGGGTTAGAAGTTTCAGATTGGGCTAATTTTTTTTTTTTTTTGGATGATCTTCCCATCATAGAGATCGTCCTCACAAAAAATCAGCTCAATGCAAAATTTCTAACCCATATTTTAAAATTTTTTGAAAAACGAAAGTTTTCTCATATGTTTTCTCATATGGCCCTTGAACCTGACCCATATATATATATATATATATGTATCAGATTTTCATCACAAACTAAATATTTATAGAGGTTACTCTCTATTGATGATTTACTCACTAACTCTCGAGTTAGTGATTTATTTAACGGATCTTGTAATTTTCTTTTTGACTTAACAAAGTCAATAGCAATCATTCCATCCTTCAATAATTATCTAACAACAATATGTCTAAGACATATGTGTTTACTCTTACTATTATATTTATTGTTTTTACCCTTGGTAGTAGTAGCTTGGCTATTATAGTGAATAAATACTAATGGCAATTGTTTTTCCCCTAAGGGAATACCTATCAATAAGTTGCTCAACCATTTAGTCTTAGTTCCAACTAATTTTAAAGTAATGAACTCTGATTCCATTGTAGATTTAGTCATGCATGTTTGCTTGGATGATTTTCAGGAGACAACTCCTTGACCTAGTATGACAATATAACCACTAGTGGACTTGAATTCATCAAATTATAAGATTTAGCTCATATCATTGTACCCTTCTATTTTTCACTAAAATGTAAGCCCATATACATTATTGCCCTCAAATATCTAGAAACTCTTACTAGGAAAACATGACTTTGAAACTTAGAAAAAATCACGTCGGGACTGAAAGAAACTTCATGCTAAAATTCATAAAAATATGCAAAAATTGACAAAATGATGAAAATACCCCTCATAAATTTTGAAACTCCGAAAGACCTCGAAAGTACCTCCAATGCACTCAGAACATGATTTCGATTCTAACGGGAATCAAATTGACGAAAACAGAGAAATTTAGGAAAAATCATAAAAATGACCGAAATGCCCCTCGACCTCCAAACTCAACTTAGAGATCTCAATCTTTAGGAAAATGTAATAAAAATAAAAATCAAATTTAATAAAAATTAAATAATTAAATAATTAAAACTTAAAATTTAATTCAAAATTAAACAATTAAAATCAAATTCAAAATTAAACAATTAAAATCACATTAAAAATTAAACAATTAAAATTAAAATCAAGCAACAATTAGAATTAAATAATTAAACAATTAAAATTAAAATCAAACAACAGATCAAATTAAAATTAAAACGTAATCAACAAATTAAATACAATAAAAAAAAATTAAAAATCGATCAACCAATAAATTTTTTTTCAGTTAATTAATCAACCAATAAAAAAATATCAAATTCAATCGATCAACCAAATAAAACCTGAATCAAATGGCCAATTAAAAATCAAGTTAAAAGATTAAAATCAAATTAAAATTTTTAATTAAACTTAAAAATTCAAAATAATAAAACTCAAAATTAAAAAATCAACCAACAAAAACTCGAAACAAAACCAATCGATCAACCAACCAAAACTCAACAACAAGGGACCACAAACGTGGTACGAGTAGCGGGGAATCCCCACCATCCAAAAAGAAAAAAAAAAAAAAAGAAACGAGGAAAATACGTGTAACAACAAGAAAAGGAAGGAAGGGAAATAAAAAATTAGAATATATTTTTTTATATATATAGAGAAGGACGTCTCCTTCTTCTTCGGTCTCTCCTCTTTGGGCTGGCTCACAGACCTCTCTCTCTCCTTGTTCATATTTCCTTATTCTCTTCTCCAACAGTTCCACTACAACTCCATCCTTTCCACTGCACTTCATCCCTTCCACTCACCTTCATCATCTCCACTGTTGCAACAGCACTCCCAACCCTCTTCATCACGTCCTCTACACCTCTCCAGCTTTCTCTCTGTCTTCAGTTCATCTTCAACAACTTCCCCAACAGCATAACCATGGTCCTGTATAGCATAACACCCCAATACAGCCACGTTTTGGCTGAACCTGAGCGCCCCATTGCTGCCCTCCTCTCTTCTCCACGTCTTCAACAAGATCCCTCTCTCTCACTCTCAAGTCCTCTACTCAACAGACATCTTTCTCAGGCCTCATCTACAACAACGTCCAAGCACACTCACTTCTATTTCAGCCCTTTCTCCAGCACATTTTTTTTACTTTCAAACCACACAACATCACCGCAGCCCTCTGTTTCTTTCCTCTCCTCCTCAAAACGCTCCAACAACAACGGTACCTTCACTGCAAGGCACACCTCCACAACCATCACGTCCATTGCTACTACAGCCTCGTTACATCGTATACCAGAGTGCCTATCTCACTGCCTTCATCCTCCTTAGCGGATACTCACAAGCTTTGGAGGTCGTATTTGAAGGAATTAGATCCTATCACCTCTCTATAGGTTAGTTTTATTTTGTTTTATTTTTTAATTTGTACTTTTATTTTTTATATCAATATGATTAATAGATTTTTTTTTATGCAATTTTTTTTTTTGTATGTCGATAGGGTTAGGAGAATATTTAGTTTACGTTTTTTTTATTCATTATTTTTGTATATTGGTAGGATTAGAAGAGTTTTCTTTTTTTAATATTTCTCTATGTTTTTATTTGTTTTGTGTCTCAATAGGGTTAGAAAAATATTTTCTTTTATACTTGTCTATGATTTTTTTTTTTTTTTGTCTTGGCATATTGATGAGGACAATACATATATATATATATATATATATATAATGTTTTTTTAGGCTTTAATCATTTTTGTATATTGATAGGGTTAGGGGTTTCTTTATATTTATTTATTTATTTATTTTCATATTGATAGGAAGAGGAGAATGTTTAGGTTTTATGCTTCTTTTTTGTTCATTTTTATTTTTATTTTTTGTTTTTTTTAGGTTTTGTTTTTATTTTTATTTTTTGCATGTTAGTGTAGGATTAGGAAGATATTTTGTTTATATATATATATTTTTTTTTTCTGTATTTTTTTTTTTTTTTTTTTTTTTTTTGCATATTGATAGGATTAGGAAAGAAGTTGTTTTGCTTTTGTCTTTATTTTATTTTTATTTTTTATGCATTTTTTATGAACTTTTTAGCATGACGAGTATGCATGTCGTTGAATGATAAATGTTGCTGAATAATTGAGATATGTCATTGCATGATAGTTGTTTTGAAAAAATTGATGGTCATAGATGCTTGCCCGTTTGAGTCGATTTGAGAATTATTTGAGTTTGAAAATTTTGTAAGCATTGGTGTTTGTCGATCTCCAATATTTTGTATGCATTGGTACTTGTTGATCTACTATTTGGTAAGCATGGTATTGTAAACTCTTTTTCTTATTATTTCATAAATTTCCAAATTTGTGATCCTTGGTAAATCCACATTTTTAATTCGGAAATTCCCATTCATAATTTTGTTTTGAAAATTGGTATTTGAAATTTTTTAATAGGGAAATTATACAATTTTCTATTTGAGAAAGGAATATATTTACAAATTCTATTTTAGGAATTTTACATTTTAGCAATTTCTAATTTAGATGATTTTGCAATTTCATATTTAGAAAGTTCATGGATTTAGAAGTTTCTAACTCAAAACTGTGATATCTTTGGAAAACTTCTATTTTGGGACAGTTTCATTTTTAAAATTTCTAATCTGGGAATTCAGCATATATTTTTGAATATTAATTTGGGGAACTTTAGATTCCCAATTTGGAAATTCTTTGAGTTCTAATTTGGCAATTTCTATTTTGGACAATATGGAAAATATGAGCATATGGATTCATTAATTGATTACAAATCATGAAGCTAATTACGGTTTTTTAAAATCCTTTTATATTTTGTAGAATTAAAAGAATAATCATGTAATAATTGCGACAATTTTAGCCATATGATTCATTCGGCAAATCCGACAGAAGTTGATGATGATGATTGGACCATAGTCTTTGTGTGTTGACCATAAGATGATTTTGGATCGTAGTAGAGACCGATCATCTTGATCGGGCGGGTTCGGTGTCTAGCACTTTTCGAAACCCGTAATCTGACCCCTTACCCATATCTCTTTGATCCGTGGATCGACTCATATCCATTTGGAGTTATTTATGGTTCCTAGACCTAAACTAGGTGGCGACTCCTATCTTTCAAAGTCCCCCATTTATAAATCGGACCCCTACCACTATTTAGTGAAGACGAGTCGTGACGATTTCACTAAGGTTGTCCAATTATCTCTACTAGGATTTCTAGTGAATTTACTTAATAACCCCACAACAAAACTATATATGGATGAGTATAGTTTTTTAATTACATCAAGTTTCTTATAATCCCGAATATTCTTTTTCTGACACACTATCACCTTTATTTTTCTTTGACTTCATATTCGAATGTAAATAAGTCAAAACAAGTACATTGTCAAATTGCCCAAACTTCTTTAAGGCTTTTTCTATATAGTGGTTTTGTAATAATAAAAATCGTTTTTCTTTCTTTGTTATTTTCATTCCTAGCATGATAGCAACTTCTCTTAAATCCTACATCTCAAATTTGAATTTTAAGAAAGTTTTAAAAAATTAATGAAACATTGAGTAAACCCAAAATCCAAAATTGGGCTGCCACGCATGTCTGTGTGTGTTTTTGTTATCGCGCTAGCAACATGCACATGTGCATGTACTAATGTTTTTTGATTGGTTGACCCCAAACACAATGGATTGCAGTCCCACAATGACTTGGGCCCTCATATGCATATGAGACCCACTCTCTTTCTCACTTACATCCAAACAAGAAAGAGAGTGGGATCCTTTATTAGGTGAAGAGTACTTTTGTAATTATTCAATGTGGGACTAAAGTTTAGAAGTATTGTTTTTACAAGTCTCACAAACAGAATGTAAAGAAAATCTTTGACTTTCAATTGGCACACAATTGAAAAAAACTCTTTAACTTTGTGTTTCACTAAAAAGGGAAATCTCTACACAAGTAAAAAACCCAAGAGGTCATGTATTCAAGTCTTGCCTTAAACAAAACATAGTAATAAAAACTATGAATTTTACAATAGTTGTTTCCTTTATTGTAGGGTGCTGGAAAGTTGAAACACGGATGGAATCATGGGTTTGTTGAGATTCTATTTTGTTTGTATTTATTCTCAAATTTGAGAAGTACTACGAAATAAGGAGAAAATATTGAAAAGTCTTTGATTGGATTTGGAGACTGACATCTCGAATTGATGTACGAGGTTCGATCTCCCTCTAATATGAGATCATTATCTATTTTCTTTTATCATGTTTATAATTTTTTTGTGATCTCTAAAATTTAGGAACATAACAAGATATTTTTTCGTCGCGATCAATTGACATCTCTATTCTTCTCAAAAAATTCATTTTTATTATTTTATTCGTGTGGACATTTAGAAGTTGAGGTTATCCATTTCAGCTCCAACTATGTCGGTGCAAAATAAGAAATGGAAGATGCTAACCTCAACCATGGTGTCGATTGTCCATTAACCAAATGGTTGAGATGTTAGGGATTCCAAAGAAAATTGAATCCCTGGAAATGATTAAACTAATTATAGAAAACTAATACTGATCTCTAAGAAATTGTGTCAGCGGAGAACCTTTACATGTTGGAGTGGCGTCAACTATTTTCAAGACTTGTCATTTGCAGTATGCCACCCGTAAAAAAATGCATAATTACATAGTTTGACTAGAAATCCTTAGATAAAAAGTTCCTATTATTCTTTAAAGACATTTTATTATTCTCAGTAGATACGACTCCAACCTTTAGTCCTTTACTACTAGTATTCAAAGAAAGAGAGCTTACAACACACACGACTCCAACCTTTTGTCCTTCACTACTAGTATTCAAAGAAAGAGAGCTTACAACACACCAATAATTAAAAATCGAACAGATGATTGGACCCAGAATATGCCAAATTGATCACCATAGTTGGAACTTAGTTCAGTTAGGTTGGATTACCTTCATATATATACATATATTCATGAACACATACATATATTAGTCAAACAAATCTTAGTAAAAATCTGGTTGAACCCAGTCTGATCACTGGTTCGGTACGATTTTTAAAAGCCCTACAATACACTCATTAATACATACGCATATAGCTAAAACTTAAAATTATATATGGTGGTAGGACTAGCAACTGGGGAAGGGCACGCCACATCTGCTGGCTACTTTCCTAGCATTAGGGCTATTGGCATAGCTCGACAGATTGGGGTCCTTCAGATACTTGCAGAGGCATGGCTTCTGCTCCCTTAATTTAGTGCAACACTTAGCAGATGGTGGCGTCCCCGATGCGACCGCATTGTAGCAAGGGGCCAATCCGATGGCGTTGCAAGTAACCGCCATTGACACATGGGCTTGGCTAAGAAGCGACACCACTGCAAACAATAGTATTAAGAAATAGAGCTTCATCTTCATCCCACTAAATGGTCAAGTAGAAATAAAAACTGAGAATTATGCATTTGTGTTGGTTGGTGGTCTTCAATTTATAGCTGTGAGGGGTAGGTTCAAGTCAAATTAATAAGGCAAGAAAGTGGACGGTAATTTTATATTTGCGACACCTCCCTATTTTATTCTTTTTGGATCAACATTAGAGTTAGTGCAGCTAATCATTAATTCTTGATCGAGGCGGTTCAGTGCTCAAAGGCAATTTGATAAATAAAAAGAAGCCGTGATATTTTTACTTGAAAAGACCTAGTTGACCAGTATGCGACTGACATGGCAAGAGTGAAGAAGGGATATTTTTGTGCCCAGCTCTGTTGAAAGAATATTGGGAGGCAACAGATATGGTGATGTGAAAGTAGTAACAGTGAGAGAAGATATTTTTAGAAAGTAAAAGATTGGGGATTTTCACGTAACAGTTAGTGAAGATATTTTCACTCTCACTAACTTGATGTCATCTCTCTCTCCTTCTGTGTCTCTCTCTCAGTGTCTCTCTGTGTCTCTCTCACAGTCTCTCTCTCTCGATCGACATCGCTCTAAGGTTCTTACGCCTCACACTCACGATTTACCTTCTCTCATTCAACTCGATCTCTCACTCGGCTCTCTGGTATGCTATCTCTCTTTTTGCACCTCACACATAGACTCAATCACCAAGTATGCATCTTCCCTTGTAAGAATCTAGAAATCGATACGAACTCTCCTTCATATTGGATTTTTAGCTCTGGAAGCTCTAGCTAGGGCTAATCGGTATGAACTCTCCTTCCCTCTTCTCTCTGATTTGCATCTCTTGCATTTTATTTTTATGTTTTTGATTTGATTTACTCTTCCAACGATCTGGTTCTATAGTCGATCTCTACACCTAATGATAAAGTTATCGTTGTTTTAGATTTTTGAATTTTTGGAGGGGTTTGGTGCTTTTATTTTGTCTCTATTTGTTAGTATTGATGATTTTTCAGTTATGTTTCAGTGATTTTTGAGTTGTTGATGGTGATTATCATGAATTTATGGATTTTAGGGGGTTTAGAACAGCTGCTCATGATTTTTTGGATTTTGGAGACATGACAACTATTATTTCCTTTTAATGATAATAAAGTTATATAACAGAATTTGTAGGCCTTTATGTGATCTAACATTTATTGTTAGTTTTCATATAAAAACTCTATATTTAGAAGGGTATAACTCTTAACATATGGTTTATGTTTTGCATATCAAGAAAAGAAAATGAACAAAAGAGAGAAAATCTGAGTCGTCCCTGCGATTCCTTGGATAATTGGTGTTTAAGTTATTTATTACATGGTGTTGTTTATGGTTTTTAAAGGTGAAAATGGGAAAATGTCATCTCTACCGGAACCATGTTCACCATCTATTATAAACCAAGGTTTGCATGTTATCCTGTTTCATTTCTTTTCTATCATTGAATTAAAATTTACATGATATCGAACCACATAGCAAACCCCAAATTTTTTCTAAAAGATTTCAATGATATCTGACCATTTTTACATGTGTCATGGAGTTGAAATTATCTGCTTGGCATGTACCTGTGATAATGAAATGTTTTCAATGTTGAAGTTACATTTGGTCAAGTCCATTTATTTACAATAGAATCATGCAAGATTATTCTCTTTCAATTTGGATGGGGAGATGGTGCATCTATTTTTCTGGATGACACTCCATCTAGCTAATAATCTACTAATTGATTATTGTCACTCTTTCATCTGCCAGACCTAATGATCTACTAGTAAGACTGTAGAAGCCTTGAAGAAACTTCAAAATGCATACGAGGTACATTTTGTTGTCCACCTTTTAATCTTACTCGGGTATTTTCTTAAGTTCAGTTTGTCACCATTGAAACAATCTATTGTTGTAGCTGTGAAACAACGTTGCTGTCACTGTGACATTGATAAAGCATAACTTGAATGGAAGCAAGGAATTTGATCTCAATATATTTGTTGTAGTTTGTCGGAGTGCACCATGTGGGACTGCTTCCGTTTATTAAAGAAGTAGCTCAGATGCTCTTTTTCCGTGGTGTGATTAAGGTAATGAGCAAATTTTCTTTAGTGACCAAATGTTCATCCAAGGAATTCAAACCAAGGCAGAAAAAACTAGCATTTATACTCCCATTATTACTAGAATTCAGTTTTAGGAAGGCTTGCTCGAAATCATAATAGCCCATTTATTCGGTGTCACTACTCACATTACACCAACTTACTAAGTTGGCACCTTTAGATATATTTGTATTTTGCTCGGCTTTATTTATTTGTTTCCAAACCCAAATCAAAACTAGCCCATATTGGGTCTGGCATGTGTTGGATCAACTCTAACCCAACCATTGGAACCAATTTGCAATGCAGAAAACTGTTTATTCCCAAAATATAATCAGGTTCAAATGAGTAAGCATGGAACCAAAACCCATTTATCCCAATAGGGTTAGGAGATTAACCCAAGTTATGATACACGTATTTAAGTATTTCGATGGCGAAACAAGAAAGCTACAAGTTCTTGTCCAATTTGGGATGAACGTAACATGCCGCGTGACCCATAACAATCTAGATGATTTTGAAGTCAAACAAGGAAGGACAATAGAAATGCGTGTTTTATGGCTAGGTTTGGATTAGGCATATATATACACTTAACATTATTCTAGCTAAACTTATTGCATGAATCAATGGTGGGCTAGGAGTTGGGACCAATTACTTGACATTATAACTAGAAATTAATTTATATTCCATGACTTACATGTTGTAGGGACATTGCCATCCGAAAGTCACGAAGGCTCTTGTTGAACAAGCAGAGAAACTCACTTTTATCTCTAGAACAATCTATAATGATAAGTTCCATGTATTTGCGGAGAGTCTGAAAAGCATGTTTGGTTATGAGATGGTGCTACCAATGAATATTGGCGTTGAAGGTGTAGAAACAGCCCTGAAATTGACAAGGAAATGGGGTTATGAGAAGAAAAATATTCCCAAGGATGAGGTAAGAAGTTATATTCAAAACGGTGTATTTTTTATTATTAAAACTATGTTTGTTTTGATGGAAAATGTCGTTAATTGTTCTTATGTGCGAATGTCATTTACATGATAACTAGCTAGTTCAACACTAAACCAAAGGAAGTTGAAGTAGGATCTGGAGAACTACTAGAATAAAGAATTGCATAGCAAGTGATAGGGAAATTTAAAACAACAGACATTTCACCATTATGGTTGAGTTAGAACTACTAGATTAAATTTGGCATCCCTAGATATGTACATCATTTCATGATTTCAGTTTCTATTTTATTGCTTTTTGAACTATCGAATCTTTCAATGTGTGTTTCAAATGTTGATTAGCATTTCAAATTTTCATATTGACTTTAGGATGGATTGTCCACAATCCAGACATTTGCTCATGATCAAAGTAAATAAAAAAAATTCAGCTTGGATATGATTAATAGAAAAAAGACCTCTGTCTACTTCTTATATTTTAGCTTGCTTGTTGTTTTGTGAAAGTAGGGATTTGCTTTTTGGTAAAAGTAGAAGAGTTATGATGGTCATTAAAACCAACTGATTAGAGTTTGCACAATAGATTGCAGTAAGGGAATTAAGGGAAAAACAAAGATTGAGGTAGTGTACTATTGGATGGGTTTGAAACTATACGATCTGGTTGCTGGACCACGCCTTCTACATCTTTCCCGATATTATTCTTGCACAAGAGTCATCTCAACCACCTTCATGAGGTGGTTACTTTGTGCTGGCCATAGAATTAGCAATGAGTTTCTTTTTGAAATAAAGCTTTCTGTTTTTTGACTATGTGTTGCTATATTTTACAGATTTAAGTATGGAAACCATTATTCTGGTACTGGTGCTTGTATGTCTTTGTTATATTTAAATAACCTTATTCTTATTTTCCCCATTTTTATCTTGTGGAAGCTTAAATTAATCAGCTCGGAGGCTGCTCTCGTATTTGGGGGTGTATCTGTTATATCTCGTTCTTGCAATTTCTATTCTTCTGGTTCTCAGAATCTAAATTGTGATATATGTATGTTTTAGGACATGTCTAAATGTACCCTCATTGTTGGTGGGGGGTTATTATTACTCTGGAGCTCATGACTCCTTATCAGACATGGTTTTAAAACTCGTTACCTATTTATAGGACAACTCAACTACCCATCTACTTGACCATACAGTTCAATGCCCTACAATGCTGAAATAGTTTATTATGGTTTAGTTCTTTAACGTTAATTGTTCTCTTGGACCAGGCAATGCTGAATCCTGACTTCCGTAAACGGCCAATTGCAGAAGCTGTATTGAATCATCGGTTCATGACTGGTACTGTTCTATGAATGTCTCTGGCTGAAATCTGAAAATTTAAGATAATTTTTCTTCTACTTACCACATATAATTCAGTAAAAAAGGTTTATGCTTCGTTTGCCCATAGAATGAAGTTCTTATATTGTCATTCTTAAGTGTAAAGGGTCCATCTGTCTCCCCTTTAGTAAATTGAAGTTTAATCTATAAAGCTTCACTCAATATACTTTGTCTTTGATTCTATTTATTCTAAAACCTTTGGACTCCAAAACATCTCTTCAGAGTTCTATTGTTATGTTGACTCCTTTCATATTATCATCTCTTACCCTAAAGTGAGATTCTATTGGTACACCAACTTTTACTTTAACACACCAATAAACTTTTACTTGGTGTGCTAATATAAGCTCTCTTAGAGAAGTTAGGCATACACTTAAAGGAGATACCTGTTGTAAATAAATTATAATTGAAAATTTATTAGTCAACTTATGATTTGTTCAAAGTGGCAATTTAAATTGATACATTTGGTAGGCAGTGAGTTGTATTCTAGAGGTAGCATTTTATAGAGAGAAGGTCATTCCCTGCCATTTGAAGCCAGTGGAAAGGCAATCTAGGATCTTGAAAGACAAAGTGACTCGTGAAGGCATATAAGAAAATCAAAATTTTCATGATGCCCTAAGGGGAGAGTACTTTTTTTTATTTCAAATCAATACCATGTCACGCATGCGTGCACACACAAATGCTTGATTATCTGCCACCTTCATATTAGCTTAGATTCTTATCCAAAGGGGAACATGCTTGCCACTGCCCAGGTTTTACATTTCTATCTAGTTGTTTTTGTCTGTTCGTTTATTATTATTATTATTATTTTGAGTATTTTGAATGAAACTTAATTTCTTATATAGTACATTGGACATTTTGAATTGTCATGATAATATGACTCCCCTACGTGGCATACTAAAAAATACTCTCCTGACGTGGCATGTGCTAGAACCATAGATTTTATGCCCCGGGATAGACATCACCATAAATATGTTCGGTTGTGTATCCTGAGGAAGAAAGATCTATGGGTTCTAGCACATGCCACATCAGGAGAGTATTTTGAGTATGCCACGTGTGGAAGTCAGAAAATCATTACTCTTTTGAATTACATCTGCCTCTACGTCTTATGTGAATGTGAGCAACAAGTATTGTTCAAAGCTTCCTTTCATCTTGCTTTTTGGGGATAGCAAATTCAAATATGAAGATCAATAATCAAGTATATGGTATCCCTTTATATGTAAAACATATTAGAGTTTGTGTGTAATTGTCATCTGTTGCAGACATCTCTTAAGTTGCTCAATATCCTACAAGAAACTAAATTCTGGAATCATGATAATTTTATAAGAATTTATTGTTGATTGTTTAACAGAAAAACGGATTTGAAATGGTTTTCTTATGTTTTAGATAGAAATCTGTGCTTAAAACTACTGATGATGAGTTCTTTTGCAAAGTACTTGCATAATGCAATATAAAAGTTAATACAAATTTATCCTTTTTTGCAAATTAATTTTGGTTACACAACATTGCAGATTTGGAAGACAGACTGTGTCAGGACTGATTAAGGATGGAATGAGTGCTGTTTCACAATATTATTTCAATAATTTTGATGAAGGCATTCGCCAGGCAAGATCCCTAGTCTCTCCTACTTTATGATACCCAGATACCTGTATATGATTAAAATAATAGGTATCAGTAGAATACATTACTGATACAGCTATTGTGCTTCCAGAATTTTATTTAGAACAATAATCACATAAAGTAATATATTAATACATATATCACTCCTTTTTGTTTAATTTCCTTTTATTCCCTCTTCTGGCTACATACTTTCTACTTGACCTGCTTTATTAAAATAATGATTGATGAGTTTTCCATTCCCTTTGATCTATTTTTTACCCTTTATCATCCTCTTTATTTATTTATTTTTTTCACTAGGAAAGCAAGGGGTTTTAGTGGTCAATGGTGAAGGTGGGTTCAACAAGGTTTGAACCTAGGTCGTGGGATGAACACTCCACACGCCTTACCAACTTAGCTAAGTTGGCACCCTCTAAAAAAATTGGTTCTGTGATTTTTGATCCATCTATGTACACACTTCTCAGGATCCAGCAGTTACTAACATTGCTTGTGCCGCTCTTAAAGGTCTGAAAATGGGTGATAAAACTCTAACTGTCAGCCGTACCATTGCCAGGTTGGTGTTATTTAATTAGGAGAGCATGAAAAAACTGAAAATTTAACCATTTCACTTTTTTTCATAATTACCATATTTTTATAGTGGTAGGATTCAAGCCCCACCTTTTTTTTCCTTCTCTTTATATAAATAGATCTGAAATTACAGTTGAAAAATCTGTCTTTGAGTTCTAAATGTCTCGCTTGAGTCGTGATCCAGAGCGGTGTCCCGTTCAATTAACAATGTACAGTGTCTATGTGGCACATTTTGTTTGGAGATTAAACTAAACACATTGGTCTGCATGTCATGTAAAAAATGTCTTGGTTAGGAGCCCCAAGTATTTTAAACTCCGTACAAAAATGTGCCTTCTAGACACCATTCCTATTCTATATGAATGGGAGACCATACTTGATCCTGATTCTCTATAAGTTTCCATGGTAACAAATGTTAATGCCTTTTTTGTTAGAAACAAATGTAATTTCAGCTATTATTTTTTTGCTTTCTATTTTCAATTTTACCCTTTTTGTTGATTTCTTTCATTTCTAGCTCTTTTGACAAATATATTGTAGCAGTCAAAGATAAATATTTCTTTGAGCTCTAAATGTCTTGGAACTCTTTTTTATTATATTAAGCTTCGATGTTTGATGTGTGGCACTCAATTGTTGATGCCTTGTTCTGTTAGAAAGTTACTTAAAAATTTGTTCTTATCTTCTACTTCAGCATGGACATGTTGGATTTATGTTGACTTGTTACGATGCCGAGCTTAGCTATGATAGCCGCATGGACACTTTTCATGCAAGGTATTACGCTATATAGCTTTCTTCAAACTTGAGTCCCAACAACTTCAAGTGACCAATGTTGTTCTGCTTTAACATGAGTTACGAATTTGACACTGTTTTCTTGTTTATTAACTCATTTATAAAGGCATTATTACCTTTTTTGTGATCTATTAGTGAGACTTTGAACCTTTATTGATCTTCGGGTGGTTTTTCTGGCCATTGAGGAATTTACAACTGTTCGATGCAACTCCCTTTCTTTCCCAAGAAAGTAATATCTTACTGGCTTACACTAGACTATGATGAAACGATCCGCAGACAAACTTATGTTTCAAGAGGAAACTTGTTAGTGTAAAGCGGACGGCTTTTTCTTGACTAATTTCTTTTAGCGACTACTTTTTTATGATCTTAACTGGGCGCCGAAACAGTCTCATTTTCAATCTTTGATCAGACTAGAAAAATATTTTTATTTTGCAAGGTATTGTTTGTAACATATTTAAGCAAGCTACTGTTTGTAACCATTGACACGGCTTAGATGCACCATTCAATAGTTATCCCAAGGTGATCTAGTTGGCCAAATTTTGACCTGGTAGAGGAAAATCTGATGTATGTCGTTTTTGTATTTTCCACTTATATATGTACTTTGCATAATAGGCCATCATGTGGTAACTTATATTTTCACTTTTAAAATCTAGCTTGTAACCATCATGGGGTCGGTTAATTTCTTTTGTTACCGACACAGGTACCATTAATTTGGAGAAATGTGGAGAATCAAGGTTAGAGGAAGTTGGTGGCTGCAAACTGAGTGGGCATTGGCAAAATGGCTAACAAACGTTGTTTGACATAGTACATATTGCATCCACTAATATAAGAGACAGTTGCTGAATATTCTGGGTGCAATTTATATGTACAAGAAGTTAAAGGTATGAAAGACTTCCCAACAATCTAATTGCAAAAAATTGCTTTGTTTTTATCTAAATATTCTGGAGTGTAGATGAAAGTTATCATTTATAAATGAAAATTCACAATATGTAAAACACATTCAAAAGGTGGGAGTTTATCATTTAATGAGTCTCATCTAAGATATTTTATTGATAAAAAGTTCACTCTGATTATATGATCAAAGTCATCTAATCAATGGAGTGTTTTTCCTTCTACCATTTAATGAAGGTTTTGTATTTGCATTTGTTAAATTATATTTCAACGATGGGGGAGAGAAGAAATTAAATAGCAGCAAAAAAGGGTATCTTTTCTATCATTTGCTTCTCGTAAGCTTAGATTGGACAAAACTCAAATTAGATTGTTAAATTATTCAATTGGATTGCACGTGTGTTCATTATTAAGCATACCTCCAACATATTTTTCTACGTACATGATTAATTATTATAAAAACTACATCTCCATCATCTAACCATATAAAGAGTGTAAATCAGTAAAGATTACTTTAAGTCATAAAACAAAATTAAAATTAGCACTATTGTTCCATCAAGAGTAAAATCCTGTTTATTTTGGCTTGGCTAGCAAAGTGGTTAGTAGTCAACGTGAATGTCGATTTTGCAATACAAATATTTTTCAATTGTTTCTTGTGAACATATATAAAATGTTGAGACAAAGAATTAACTTATTCGACCTTGTCTTCAATTGCCGATTTTTCTTATTGAAAATACATCATCTTCAACTTATCCTATCTTCTTTTGAGGTTTAAAGGTTGAAGGTGGTAGAATCTTGAGGTTGGAGATGTGTTAAAATATTTATCCTAGAATTCAAAGACGACAATTTCGGGAGAAAAAATCATGGATTTTCCACAAGAGGTTGAAAATAAGGCTACTTAGGTAATTTTCTATCAGTTTCCAAGAAAAGACCATGGTCAAGGGTTATATCTAAATTACCCAAAGAATTACACTAGTACTATCATAATCATGATTTGAAAACAAAAAAATTACCATTTGATTTGAATTTAAAATTTAAGAGTTTAGTAATTGTCCATTTTCCAACGCATTGATCAAAACAAAAATATTTTAATTTAATTTATTTTGAATCTTGTCTAAGCTTGAATTTAGGGGGTCGTAATATCATTTTTTCAAATTGGCAATCCATTTGGACCCATTAATTAAAATCTTACTAAGTTTGATCATTTTCCATTAGTTCATAAGAGAAGGCCTTAGATCGAGGGCACATGTAATCAATTTTAAAACACATTCTTTTATTATCTTACCATGTTAATTTTTATTTTATTCTTTTCATTTTTCTAAGCAGTTAATTCACTTCTTGTATTTTGCAAAATTAGGATATATTTAGTTGAAAAAAAAAAAAAAAACTTACAAGATTGTTAATATGTTACGTAAAAAGTTATGGGGTATTTAAAAAGAAGGACGTCAATAAATTGTGGGTGATTTACCAAAACATGCGTTGCAAATTGAAAAATTATTAAAATGACACACTGTTCATTTTAATTTTAAAATCGGTAATTGACCGTTTTGAAATTAAAATATTTTCGTTAAAGTGGGAAAAATATTACTGTTATATGAAACATAACTTAAAAAAAAAAATGTTTTAAATTAATTAAAACAGGGAAAAGATAAAATATTTTATCATTTTTGAAATTAAAATGAAGAGTATGTTGTTTTGGTATATTTTAAATTTTACTTCACCATTTTGGTGATTTGCTCTAATTTGTCCTCATATAGATAAAATTGGACTTGACTTATGATAACATGGATACTCAACCTGAGGTCACAAAAATTTTACAATTTTAACTGATGATAGTCAGGTAAAATTTAGTGATTTGCTCTAAATTTTAACCCTACAAATCAATATATTTTGTTATTTGTGAGAAATTCTAGTCTTGCAAGGCAGCTGGGGTCATTAATTTGTGAAATCAAGTCTTATGAAGGTGTCTTTGTGAGTGATGACTTAGATTTTTGTGACCTCATGATAGCTGGCATTGTATTTTTTGGGTCATGGTAAAAAAAATGATAAAATTTAGAGCAAATCACCAAAACGGTACTTCACCATTTTAAGCTCCTAATCCTATTTTACAATTTTTTTGGTGAAGTAAAAAAAATGGTTTCACACACCACAAAAAAAATTGTAAAATAGGAACAGAAGTTTAAAACGGTGAAGTAAAATTTTACTTCACCGTTCTGGTGATTTGCTCTAAATTTTACCATGACCCAAAAAATACAATGCCAGCTATCATGAGGTCACAAAAATCTAAGTCATCACTCACAAAGACATCTTCATAAGACTTTGATTTCACAAATTAATGACTCCAGCTGTTTTGCAAGACTAGAATTTCTCACAAATAACAAAATATATTGATTTCTACATTTTTTGTTTCTTGAGTAGAATCAATGGAATCTTTGGAAGCTAATGTTCTTAAGGTGGGACTCCACAGTATCACCAATAAGATGGCCATGGATCGAATCAAAGATGAATTCCATAACATACTCCTGATGATCACTACTGACACCAACCACATTATTGAAACCGACTTCGACGCGCTTATTTTTTCAAATCGCTAGTAGTGCTGCTGATTTCAGAACTACTCGGGTCGAAGATGAATTCCACAACATATTGATCAGTACTCCGAATTCTTCAACTCGCTGGAGTTGTGTAACTGAAAGTAGTGCTGAATTCAAAACTGCTCATGAGTCCATCGACCTACAATATCAATATGAATATGAAGATGAAGATGAAGATGAAGTTTCACGAAGTGGTACTAGTTATCGATCGATGAATAGTATCTGTGAGATTGATCCGATCCCTTCGGAATTGAAGTACGATCTCCATAGTATTGCTAAAAGGATGATCACTGCTGGACATCTATGTGAATGTATACAAGTCTATATGAGTGTTCGTAAACCTGTAATTGCTTCTATTTTCTGCCGCATTTGGATCGACAAGTTTAACATAGGTGATGTTCAAAATCAAGAATGGGATGTATTGGAACCAAAGATCCAAAGGTGGATACAAGCGGCAAAAGTATGCATTCGAATTCTCTTAGTAGCAGAGAAGCAGCTCTATGACCAAATCTTTCAAGATGATGCTTGCTTCATGGAAACCTTCAAACAACGTACAACCCAACCTTTCAATTTTTCCAAGGTTATAAGTATTAGTCCACGAACGACTGAGAAGCTCTTCAAGAAACTACATCTCTTTGACACGCTATCTGATCTTCTCTTTGATCTGGATATACTATTTGGATGGAATTTGTTGGAGCCTGTTCGAGTTCAGGTTGCTGTGATACTATCGAGTCTCTTCAAGACTGCAAACGAGACACTTTTGGAATTTGTGAGTGTGGTGTGGCACCATGATGATGATGATTCGAAGACACCAGTACCCGGAGGGAGAATTCACCCCTTGACAAGGTGTGTGATGAATTACATCATTTTAATATCTGATTACATGAAATTGTTGTTTGGATCGAAACCATCATCAGGATCACAAATAATCTATGGTGATCCAACAGCCCAAGATCTCAATTTCCCTGAAATAGAGAATCAATCTTCATTAGTTCTCCATCAACTTTCGATCATTCGGTTCCTACAAATCCAGTTGGTGGATAAGTCTTATTACTACAAAAATGTTTCTCTATCTCATATCTTCCTCATAAACAATATACACTACATTTTTCACAGAATTGAAGGATCTCCCAAGCTTCGTAAAAGGATGGGAAGTGGCTACTTGAGCAATCTAACAGGGAAATTCAGGCAAGAGGTGAGGAACTATGAGAGTTCGACATGGATCGGGATTCTACACTGCTTAAGAGTTGAAGGGCTACATGTTAGAGGGAGCTTCTCATCAGGGGTCTCGAAGTCAGCATTAAAGGAGAGGTTTAAGACCTTTAATTTGATGTTTGAAGAAGTTCATCGGGTTCAGGCGACATGGTCGGTACCCGATCCTCAACTTCGAGAAGTACTGCGGATATCAATATCTGAGAAGCTGATTCCTGCTTATCGATCTTTTTTAGCCTGGTTTAGTGGCCATATAGAAAGTGAGAAGCACCCAGAGAAGTACATCAAGTATTCGGTTGAGGATCTTGAGATCGCAATCTTGGATTTCTTTGAAGGGCCCGCAGTTTTCCACCACAAAAGGAAGTGATCATAGTGAAGACATTGAGTTCATGTTGAGTGTTAGAATTTAGGACCAACTGATATTTTCTCGGAATTCTTGACTTCTTCAAGGACCCAATCGAATTCAATCCCAGATTATTTTCTATAGATTTAAGACGATCAAGTAATTGGAAGATCAGGTGGAGATCTGAGAGTATTCCCACATATTCTCATTCAGTAAGCAAATTGTTTTTATTTGTTACTTAAATTTCAGATTTTGTTTCATTTGTTCATACAAGATTTGATCTAAACAAGTGTTTCTTCAAATGTCTATGAGCAATTTTCTTCACTAAATTTAGCAGATTTTTGAAAAAATAAATAAAATAGCAAGACTACAAGCAGATCTGATAATTATTCACAGAGATGTGTGATCTAGATGAGTTGAGACAAATTTGGGGACTTTACGGCAGAATTCCCCTATAACATTTATTTAACTGAATTTCGGCATATGAATGCATCTTATTGAAAATTCTAATTTTAAATTTGGTTCATGTGAATATCTTCTTTGATCAATGCTCTTAGTACTTGTCTTGGCTAAGTAACAGTGATCTGTGTTCTATAAAATGGTTTAGTCTACTAGTTTTATTGCAGATTTCTTCGATGTATGGAATCCACGAAAACAAAAGTAGATTTCTAACTTTACTGATTTAACCTATTAAAGAATGTGATTTGGAAGCACTAGCAGATCATTCTGCAAGGTTCGAGCTGATGTGAACTTCTGAGTTGTTTCTAGGTTCTGAGACAACCAAGTCTTCATCAAAAGAAATTAACCTCTGCCACATATTTCACTGGAATTCTATAGTTTGATTATGTTCTTAAATTAGGACTACTATCCAACTATAGGTAGGTGTAAGATCAAGTTCGATATGTCTCTACAAGCTCGAGGGAGACTTGGTTAGCCATGTAGACTTCACACCCTTATTTGAGTTATATAGTTTAATGTTATTTCTTAAGTATTGATTTCTTATGGACAGAGAGAGAAGAAGTTTGAAAAGATCCTGATATTCAAATTGAATGTAAAAGAAAAATATCACCTAAAAAAAATGGTTTAGGTATATACAAAGCACTATCTTAAAATGAAATTCGCCTCTGTTACGGTACCACAGTCTGTAGGCATTCGTTCTCCAGGATACAACAACCCATGTATCTAAAATGGTACTCTAAATTGGAAACGTTACTTCGAACTCGACGATGTTGTGTGCACTCACAACGAAAAATAAAAGTGTACTGATAGTCGAAAATATATAATGAATAAAAGATCAAAGATCAAATGTTTTAAATCGACTAAACATTGGATATAAATAAAAAGAAAGTGTTTGTTTAAAATAGTCACAAACCTATTCGAATGTGTTGGTCCAGAACAGACACCATTGTGCTAGTTAAGAATAGACACACTGGTTCAAACATAATTTAAAATGTCTAGACTTTTTAAATAAAATTGAGCCTTAAAAATCCGATAGACTTATACTAGGTAAGGATCAAGTCCAAAAGACACCTATACTGAAAAATTAAATATTAAAGGATTTCAAATTCAACTTTCTAAACTCCAACAATTCCCCACGTGAATGCAGAAAATATAAAATAAAAAATATATATAAAATGTGAGAGCACTTTTAGAGTTACTATGTTTTAGTATAGGTGTCTTTTGGACTTGATCCTTACCTAGTATAAGTCTATTGGATTTACAAGTTAGTCAGTGGACTTTAAACCATGAACTGCCAACCTTTAGTTAAATCAAAACAATAGACTATATACACAGGTTACTCAATTAACTATCAAGTTCTATCGATGGTATTCATTTTGACCCTGAACATAACTTGATATGATGAGTGCTTTGGAGAGCTTAGCCTAAACTCTCATATAATCGGCCCAATTCTACACTCATTTAGGTATGCCTATGAGAAGTATCATGTTATACTTCACTTTTACAAGTATAGGCAACATTAAGAATTATACTTCAACTTTTCTGCGTTACAAACAATAGTAAACACTTCATAGGAATGGACTTGGAACACTATGTTCCATTAGTCTTTTCTTTTAAATTACATTCAACCGGTTTTCCCATTGAACTTATTTTTTAAGATCTCCAATCAATTAGGTTGGGTTTTTATTGAAATAATTTTTAATCAATAGGTTTTAGGCCCATTCCCCTCGAACTTGATGCAACTAACTCTCTAGATAATCCTTTGGTTAGAAGATCCGCCAAATTTTCCTTAGACTTTACAAAGTCAATGAAAATAATTCCATTACAGAGTAGTTGTTTTACAAAGTTGTGTCTCCGTTTAATATGCCTTGACTTGCCATTATATACATTATTTTTTGCCCTCGTAATGGCAGTTTGGTTGTCACTGTGAATAGATATAGTAGATAATGTTTTAAGTCAAATAGGAATGTTAATAAGAAAATTCCTTAGCTATTAAGCTTCTTCACTAGTCTTGTCTAGGACAATAAACTCAGATTCCATGGTAGAACGAGTTATACATGTTTGCTTGGTGGATTTCCATGAGATTGCTACACCTTCAAGTGTAAAAATATAGCCACTAGTGGATTTCGACTCTTCCGAGTCTAATATCCAATTGGCATCACTGTATCCTTCTAATACGCCAAGATACCTATTATAATGCAATCTGTAACTCATGGTATACCTTAAGTATCTCATGATTCTCACCAAAGCTTTCTACTAATCATATCCTGGGTTGTTAGTGTATCTACTTAATCTATTTATGGAATACGCAATATCTAGCTTTATACAGTTCATAATATACATTAAACAACCAATAACTTGAGCATATTTTAATTGAGAAACACCTTTACGAACATTTTTTATCAATTTACAATTTGGATTAAAAAGTGTTTTTGCAGGGATACAATCAAACTGATTAAAACGTTTCAAAATATTTTCAATATAATGAAATTGTGCTAAACCAAATCCATTATTATTACTAAAATTTTTTATTCCAAGAATGACATCAACTGGACCTAAGTGTTTTATGTCAAAAATTTTAGGAAATAATTTCTTAGTTTGATTTACAACATTTATATTAGATTTAAAAATTAACATATCATCTACATATAAGCCAATAATCACATAAGAATCAATGATAATTTTATAATAAACATATTTATCAGCTTCATTGATTCTAAATCCATTTGATATCATTACATTATCAATTTTTTTCATGCCACTAACTTGTTTTAAACCATACAAGGATTTAATTAATCTACAAATTTTATTTTCATGTCCTTTAATTACAAATCCTTCTAGTTGGTCCATATATATATATATATATATATATATATAATATTTCTTTATCAAGTTCTCTATTTAAAAAGGTAGTTTTTACATTCATTTGATGAATTTCTAAATTATAAATGGAAGCTATAGCAATAAGAATTCTAATAGAAATGATCCTAGTAATAGGAGAATAAGTGTCAAAAAAGTCAATACCTTTATAGTTCCATCGGATTTTAATTTTCTTTTGAAAATCTATTTACAACCAATTGTTTTATTACCACGAGGTAGATTGACTAATTTTCAAGTGTTATTATTCATAATTGAATTCATTTCACTATTTATAGCTTATTTCCAAAATGGAGCTTCAGATGTTAAAATTGCATCTTTGAAAGTTTGAGGTTCTCCTTCTAAGAGAAAACTAATAAAATCAGGTCCAAAGGATATTGTTGTTCTAGTTCTCTTACTTCTCCTATGTTCTATATCAAATTCTAGTTCTCTAGGTTCATTATTAGATAACTCAATGTAAGTTCTCGTTAAAGGTTTTTCAATTTTATCCTTACAAAGATACACAACCTCAAAAAATTCAGCATCTTTGGATTCAATTATAGTATTAGGATTAATATCATTTATATACAAAAAATTTATACGCGCTACTATTAATAACATATTCAATAAAAATGCAATCTATAGTTTTATGACCTAATTTTATTCTTTTAGGTAAAGGGATAGCCACTTTGGCTAAACACCCCCACACTTTCATATATTTAAAAGTAGGTGTTTTACCTTTCCAAAATTCATAAGGTGATTTTTTAGAATTCTTAAATGAAATTTTATTTAAAATATAACAAAATATTAAAAGGACTTCCACCCATAAATTTAGAAGTACACTTGAACTAACAAGTAAAGAGTTAACCATATTTTTTAAAGTTCTATTTTTCCTCTCTACTACACCATTCTATTGGAGAAAATAAGGAGCAGTAGTTTGATGTATAATTCCATTTTCTTAACAAAATATAGGTAAAGGATTAGATTCATATTCTCCTCCTCGGTCAGATCTTAAAATTTTAATTTTCTTTTCAAGTTGATATTCAACTTCAAATTTATAAATTTTAAACATTCTATTAGAGAGAATAAAGAGTAGTAGTTTGGTGTATAATTCCATTTTCTTAACAAAATATAGCTAAAGGATTAGATTCATATTCTCATCCTCGGTCAGATCTTAAAATTTTAATTTTCTTTTCAAGTTGGTTTTCAACTTCATATTTATAAATTTTAAACATTTCTAACGTTTTATCTTTACTACTTAAAAGATATATTATACAAAATCTAGTACAATCGTTAATAAAAGTTATAAAATATTTTTTCTACCTCTAGATTGAACGTATTTGAAATCACACAAATCAGAATATATTAATTCTAAAGGTTTTGTAAATCTTTCAATATTTTTAAAAGGATTTTTAGCAAATTTTGATACAACACAAATTTCACATTTTTTAGATGTATGAATATGCATTCTAGGAATCTAACTACTATTCATTAATTTGATAACTGATTTACTAGGCGTAATCTAGTATGCCAAATATTATAATACTCAGAAACATAAACAGAAGAAGTAATATAATTAATAAAATCAGAAATTACATTGAGTTTAAATAACGCATTACACAAATAGCCCTTGCCCACAAACATTTCATTCTTTGTAATTAACTACAAAATATGAGATTTTTTTAGGTGGTTTTAAACTGCCACTAATTTCGTGAAAATCGCCTCCAATATATACAAGGGCGGTTTTGTTAAACTGCCCACTATAATGGCTTCACTAATTACTTTTAGAGGCCAAGTAAGGGCGGTTTTTTATATTTTTAGAAGCTGTTTTAAAACCACCTCTAATAATAGAAATTTAATGGCAGTTTTAAAATCGCCTCTAAAAAATATGATTTAAGGGTGGTTTTTATATTATTAGAGGTTGTTTGAAAACCACCTCGAATTAATTTATATAATTAAGTAGATTAACTATACCCGACAGATTAAAATCGCTCCTAATGACAAATTTTTTTAAAAATAAATTTTATTTTAGGCAGTTCAAAACCGCCTCTAATGTTGTAAAAAAATTTATTAAAATTTTTGTTTCAAAATAAAACCTACAATTATATAAAGAAAAAGAACTACTATTGACACCCCAAATTTCACTTATCACACTTCAATTTCTTAAGAAATGCTATTGACACCTCACATTTTACTTATTATACTTCAATTAATTATCACATCATAATTAGAATAAAACATAGTATTCACATTACAAAATATACAAGGGTTAGTTCTTATAATGACAAACCAAGTACTTGTGGCGCCCCCCGCCAAATGCTAACACAAATCCCTATGTCAGATCTCGAGGTACTAGGTGGCACCTCGAAATTTTGGCATGGTCTCCTATGTTTATGTTAGCATTCTAAGGCGTTCAACCTACACCTGAAAAACGACATACAATCCTGCATATAAACAAATAAAATATAATACTAGTGGAAGCCTATATACATCTAATAACATACGATAAATCAGAGTGCGGAAGAAGAAAATTTATATATAGGATTATACAAAAAAATTTCACTCTAACAAAAGTCTTAACGCCCAAAACAACATTTATAATACTCCTTGACAAATCAACCCATTAAACATGCATTTCATTTTATATATCAAAATAAGATAACAGATACATAATATACAATGGTGAAGTATTGGAATTAGAGAGTTGGGATTCACGACTGGATCGTTTCCAGTCGGGACATGATGTTACAATTCTTCTCTGACTTTTAGTTCCTGATTTTGTGGCCGGACGCTGCATTTACCACACTTGGTTGACCATTTATCTGGTTCAGGCTGACCATTTGACGTGACCGTAAGCAATGAGTATCTTTTCAATGTGTCAGAACGTTCAATTACTATAGATTGTTAGTGATCACTGAATAATCATCTTCGTCTATGCCTATCAGACGGGCATGTGATTCTCAAATATACGAACCATTCGTATACGACTACCTCTACATTACAAGTTCACTGGTAAAGATAGAGAGGAATAAACCCGGATTTCAGTTGTGACTCTACTCACATATGCGTCCCATACCACGTATGAGCTTGGTGGTCCCTACCGTACATCCTAGGATAGTACACCACTCCGGATGATATGACGCACTATCCCTTTAGGCATTCACAGACTCTTTAACAGCTCACAAAATAGCTACATATATATTATTTTCATTTAAAAACAAAAGAGAAATTAATAATACAAGGTTGAGAATGTATATTCAGTTTCCTACCATGCAAGTGTGACCAGCCGGCCTAAAATAAATAACTGAACGAAAACGTAAACAACGCCCCTCACGCTAATAGAAAGTAAATAAACATGCAACCTGTAATATTATCCTTGAATACCCGTTCACCAACCTATATACAACACAACAATGTAAAATGCAAACATCACCCATCGGGTGTGATTATGACATTTTATTGTTTTCATACCCTTTTTCCCTTTTTCCGAATTTTACAGTTTTCAATCTCTCAAACAAAATATCCACTTTCTGATATTCATCAACTCAATATGAGTTCATTGAATATTAAATCATTTTTTCAATTATGAAATTAATTTTTATTAATAACATTGAAAAAGTACAAAACTTAGATCAAAACGGGGTCTGAGTGGTACATAAGACTCAACTGACGAAAATAACTCAATGAGATATCCTACCACGTATATTTTGTTATAACATATCAAACATGCAAGTTCTGGTGTGAATTTTAAATAATCAATTGAATTCTATATTTTTGGAAACTCACCACAAATTTTTAATAAAATCCTAAATGCAATTTTCTCAATCTATAATTACTTATAAAAATTGAGAGTTCCTTACAATCTCTATGCGAGATGATCGAAGCACGTGCGAGGAAATCGAGGCAAATGGCACAAAACCGAACTTCAAAACGACTAATTTTTGAATCTGGCCCAGTGATTTTGAAGATCTCGACATTGTCGTCCTTTCTCCCTTTTACGACGGAGGACGATTTGACCATGAAACCGATGAAATTCAATGTCGAAGTCTCGAAATCTCCGTATATAAATACGGCTGATTTTTTACGAGACCAGGTGAAAAAGAAAGTGAAACGAAAAAATGTTGGGTGTGTTTTGTAGAGAATGAGGCTGCGGACGTTTTTCCCTTCTACGTCGGTCGACGATGGTAAGCCGTTTGTTGTAGATCTAGAGTTGAAGTTTAAAAAAAAAGTAATTAAAAAAAAAATGGCGTTGGCTGTTGGATGGGTTGGAGAAGACGAAATATATAAAAAAAATTAAAATTTTATTTATATAATAAAATTTGGGATGAAATCCGTATTTCGCTTATTGTTTCGATCGACGATAACTTGACCATTCGGACTCCAAAAATAATGAATGAATACTCTATTTTGCCTAATTTTTCGTTCAGGATATAATGGTGTAGTCAATTTCTATAAATTCCATCTCTAACAAAAATTTACATTTTAGGCCTAAGGTGACCTTAAAATTGACGTCATTTTCATTTTTGACGATAATTTGACTTCCTGATATCCAAAAATGACAAATAAATAGTCTATGTTCAATAATTTTTCGTTACAAACCCAATAGTATAATCGTATTTTAATAATTCTTACTCTAACAAGAAGTCACTATTTTAGCCTAGTCCGACTCGGTAATCGAGGATTTTGTAACTTTTATGTTTGGACTCGCATTTGAGTGTGCTTATAGGCTAAAGTATGTTTTTCGATCATTTTGAATCTAATGGTGAGGTTAGATTCCATTAAAATGATCAGAAACATCCTAAAATTTTACCCCTAAGTCCCACTTTCAAGATTTTTTCAAAATTCTATTATTTATTTTTCTCGAGATACGAATCAAAAACTCAGGATTTTACATACTAATTGAAACATTAACATTGTAATCAAATAAAATAAAATTAAAAAATAAAAAATCAGCTAGTCAAATGTGGTCCTTCAACATTGTTGTATTCCCATACTTAATTATAAACACCATAATGCACTACCTGCAATCAGTAAAAATTCCTAGGAACATAATCAAAATCTAAACAAATACTATAAAAGCCATGTAAAAGATCTTATATGTAAGCGTAAGGTTGCAATGCAAATTGATTCCTACTAAAGTTGTAATTTTTAGTAGAGAAACACATATGCAAATCAAATAAAGAGTTAGGGTAGATTCATCAAGCCATAAGTACACATCTATCCAAAATGCATCCAACACATGGACTAAGTACAAACACATATGCCCAGATTTTCTTGTAAATATATGAGACTAAATGTATACATGTAAAATTTATAGTTTCAAGGAATAGATCTATACTAATACATATCAAATTGTGTTAGCTAGGTAGTGAGTGAAAAATACCAGCAAATGGTTATCCTTATCAAGATGAAAAACTCCTTCCTCGGCCTCGTTGAAATAGAACCTTGTTCCCATAATCTGGTCTTTCATGAACTCCCTCCATTCATCATAATCTGCTCTTTAAACATTTGTCCTGCAAAATATTAAAAAAAAATTATTCGTACCTTCAAATTGGCAAAGACTCAACTAGAAGATTATAACACGAATGAAGTATCAATAATGATAAAATTAAGTGAAATTGAGGGTAGATATGAGTTGTTGATCCTAAGACAAACAAAACATTTTAGGTGAAGAATCCATCCAATAAGAGAGTTCAAATTTGCCAATAGCTGTATTATAGGAATAACTAGAGCAGATTAAGTCCATATTCAAATCTATATCTATAATTTAAAAAAAAATTAAATATGATTGAGTTTCAGCTATAAAATATTATTTATCTCAAAGAGTAAATTAAATATCAGAGAAGGAGACGGAAAGAGAGATGAGTTGCAAATCTTTGTGTTCTGAATCTCAATGCATTCCAGATACAATAATCACATCAATCTTAAACCATCTCGTTTTGGAATCACATAGAAACATTAATAAATTCTTGTGATCAATAAATGCAAATTCGAATGTTGGATGCATCAATTATCAACATCACAACTAAACGAAAATCAAAATACCTTTCTGTAAGACACCCAAAATCCATAAAAAGATTAAGGATCGGGATCAAATATCAACATATTTTCTATTATAATAGAAAATCAAAACATTTTACCAGATTGATTTTGCTCCATCCAATTAATACGTATATTCGACACCTTGTTCAAAATTTATATCCAAAGCTTCCTGGCCAACTTCTATTAGATTTCGTACTTCTTCAACTTCTCATTAGAACTCGCAAAATTCCAATACTCCTTACGTCATAGATAGCTATGTTATGCGAATAATTAGAAGAAATTTATATCCTACTATTACCTTTCAAGGACATAATGATTAGTGGCTTGAGTTAAGAAGAAAAATAATTATAACTAAGCAAATGGGCTATTGCAATCTCACTAGAATCAATCAAAATTATTACACAATTAGTGGGGAACACAATTAAATTTAAGAAAATTATGTTAGCCTAAGGTCTAGTGTTCATATCTATGAAAACCTTTTGCTAAAGTCTCCACATTAGAAATCCCTTCATGTTACCAATCTATGTTTAGTAGCTCCATGTCATAAACCATTTTTAAGCATCACCAAGTGCCATGATAACGCCATGTTACAATTCAACAATGGCCATCATGATCAGTCGCGGCCCGTAGCAGTTCATAAATCATCTCTCCATAATTGATGAACTATTGACAAAAGTATCATCAAATCATGATGTCTAATCACAAAGCTTGATTGATCAGGCAACCTATGCATCCATTGAGCTTTTAAATAAAAGTTGAGTTTACAGTGAATGTGAGATAAGAATAAAATAGGAAATATGAATTATAAAGAAAAAATACTTTGCATATCAAGATTTATGTGGTTTAGCAGTGGTTACGTCTATGAGATAAAAGTAATTTACTTACTCAAAGAAAGAAATTATTATCCATGATTTCTCCCTACTCCTCTCTAAGATTTTCCAAACATAAACCCTTATATTTTTTTCACTTATGTCTTCTTCTTCCCTACCACCATCACCACCACCACCACCACCACCACTATATCTACCATCACACTAACCTTGCCATCGTCGTCGTCATCATCGCCATTTCCCACCACCTTCTCTCTCTCTCTCTCTCCCCGCTTTCTTCTTTTCCTTCTCTCACCTTCGTCACCACCACCTCCACGTTCTCTCCTCTTCTTCCTTACTTACCTCCGTCGCCACCACCACCACCACGTCCTCTCCCTCCCTCTTATCATTTTCCAAGCCTCTTCTTCTCCGTCCCAAGTCTTTTTCTCTTCTCTCATCTTCTTTTTTCTTTCTCCTCCTCCTCCTCCTCTTCTTTTTCTTTTTTATCTTCCTCAAATATTTTTTCTATGATTTTATTCAAGTAAAATCAAACAATGGAATTTGATTTTCCACCATTATTTTTTTATGAATTTTAAATTCCATGGAAAATTACTTTCCATACAATCAAACATACCCTTAAAAAAAATGTCTTGAGTTCAAATCTTTCCCCCAATAAAATCCAATAAATAATATTAATTATGAATCCTACAACATACATCATCATAGGATAAGCATCTTTCTTTCATAAAAGAATTTTTAAATGGAAAAACCCATTGTCTTCGTTACTGAACAAGACAAGATGACTCATCTAAGACAATCAGGTCTCGGGCATGGACTAGTTTTAAAAACATGACCCCACCAATGTGGTACTTACCAAATACCCTTTCAAGAGGTGAAATGTAAATGTGATTTTTTCTTTTTTTTCTTTTTTATTTTAATTTTATACAAATGGTAGGGAATAACTATTCGACTTTTCCAATTTCGAGATACGTTAAAATCCAACACATAGTATATAGAACTCCGTTGGCTGTAGTTGGACAACAAGGAAAGTTTCATGACGGGTTCCAAGTCAAAAGGGAATATATTCGGAAGTCGCAAGCAAACCTCCTTATGTTGTAATATAGCGTAGCACTTCCTAAATCCATTTGAACAGATTGACTAAAACATGATTATCCAAAACATTGAATAATGAACACCATTCAAGATTGAACATTTTACCAAAATAAATAACACCAAAATGCAGAATATTTAAGGGTTGGAGATACTTAATAATGTCTTAAATATGTAAATTTTACACATGAAAACTATTCGACTAAATCCGACATTGATTCCAGGAAAATAATGGTTGTTGCTAAGCAAACAACATCCACTCAAATGTCCTTCACCGATCGTGACCATGGACTTGTCTCCTCTTCACTAAAATCCCTATTCAAGTTGTCTACCATCCAATTCAACCCGCCAACTCCAAGAGCCCCTCCATTTTCACTCTGAAGCATGAATTTATAGGCAAGTCAATCACTTCCCATTCCATTCCCATTCCTTTCCAGTCAAAGTAGCATAGTAACAAAGTCGAACATCTTTTCGAGACTTATCAGCCTCTCTACAGATACACAATTAATCCAACATTGAGTCCCCCATATTCCTAGTTTGCTTTCCTTGTTTTTTTACCTCCACCAAGACCATTTATAACCTTTAAGTTGAGAATCCTTAAAGAGCAACGCAAAAAACCCTCCTTGTCAATAATAGAATACTAAGCTTTGGACAGAATGAAATGTTGGAACAGGATTCATTTAGCCAACCCCAAATATTTGGGATAAGGATTCATTGCTGTTGCTGTTGTTGTTTATTATGCAATTTTGCTATGAGGAGGGTATGAACCTCCCCAAGAGAGTTTTAAAGACCTTCACCACTGCTCCTATCATCAACATCCACAAAATAGCAGATAACACCCCTAGAATCGAAAGGAAAAAGAAAGTCCCATTTCCACCAAGACTCCTCCTCCTCCTACCAACAGTAGCACCCACCCCTGTATTAGCAACAACATCAGTGTTTCTAGAACCCATCTGCACCCTACCAAAACTTGACATCCGCTCAAAAGCTCGATTGATCATGGAATTCTCTGAGGCTGCTGCAGGAGTAGTAGGTACCGAATCCAAGAACGCCCAGAGTGCAGATGTAAACCAAGATTCTTGTTCAACACCTTCATTACCACCATCTTGATTCTGCTTTTCCTCACTAAGAAGAGGCATTAATTATCGGCATGTCTTGCACCTACAGATGATCAGATGGATCAGAAAATCTACTAAGCATTTATACTGGAAATTGAATCAAATTTATATATACCTGAAGTTTGTGGATCCGTAACCGCCTGATTTGATTCTATTGATGCAAATACATTGCAGTTCTGCTCATGTGTCCATAACTGATCCTCGTCACCAAAATCGCTTGTCGGTTGGAAATTGAACTGGCTGGCCATTTCACCTCCAAGACTACTGAAATATGGTTGTGATGTTGTCTCGTGATTAATGGGTCCCATGCCACGAAGAAACATGGCTGCATCAAAGTAAAGGTCAGGACCATCCAATGTATCTATCTCTTGAATGACATTAGTCATCGTATTTGAAAAACTAGGCTCTGGACCGATGAGATCATCTATTTCAAGAAAATTGTCCCCTTCATTTCCATTAGGATACTGCTCCGAAATATTGGAAGCTGGAATGATCTCAGATGCCTTACATGACAGGAAGAAAGAGGTAGCTGATTCTGTCACATCAAAGCTAGCCTGTGAATCAAATGGTTGCTCGCAAGGATGTAAAACCACACCCAGTTCAGAAGAAATGACTTCCTTAGGTGATGGCTCCACCATATAACTATGTGCTTCTTCTTCAAAACCAACCTACAGTTACATGTTTGATAGATCATTGGCACCTTTGTTCTATATTAAAAGTAACATTTCAGTTTAGAATATATAAAGCAGGTCAAAAAAATATTTCACCCTTTTCAATCAAATTCAGGATTAAGTGAAAGAGAAGACGAAGATGGCTAAAAATTTACTATATCTAAAATAGTAGGGGTGCAACTTGGTTCGGTTTGAGGCAAAATTGAAACTGAACCGACATAGGTCAGTTCCACCAAATAAGAACCAGAACCGAACCGATATGGCAATGGATTATGGAACCAAACTAAGGTCTGTTTGGTTCGGTTCAGTTCTATGGGTTGCCAATATTCTATAAATCTGCTTGGAAATAACATATGTTTAATTTAAAAAAAACAAATATATAATAAAAATAAAATCTTTAATATTATACTGAGAGAGGACGGACTAGAAGTGGTTCAACACCAAAATTTGAGTGGTCACAAATGCCCCCACTTTTATATTTAAATTTAATATAATCAGTGTCATTTTAGTCAAAAATCAAAAAATAAAAAACCCGACACTAGAATCACATTGCTTAGTTTTCAAAATTATAAAATATCATTATTTTACAATATAACCGTCAAAAACCCCTTTAATAAATATTATAAATTACAAATAAGCCCCTATGATACATGTGCATTTGCACATGCCACCTAGTTTTGTATATTAAATCATTAATCAATCCATAAAAAGTCATTAATCTATGTCCTAACTCCTAAAATAATTCTAGTAAATTAATATATATATATCAAGGGACATGAAAAAACAATGTAACATTAATAAATTTTCAAAATATGGGTTAGAAGTTTCGAATTGAGCTGATTTTTTGTGAGGATGATCTCTATGATGGGAAGATCATTTGAAAAAAAAAAAATCAGTCCAATCTAAACTTCTAACCACATTAAAAGTGATTTAGAATGTGGACCGTTGATTTTTTTCAATAATTTGTATATCACTTTTGATGGACTTAGAAGTTCCAATTGAGCTGATTTTTTGTGAGGATGATCTTCTCATCATAGTGACCATCCTCACAAAAAATCAGCTCAATCCAAAACCTCTAACCCATATTTTGAAAAACCATTGTTTTTACATATGGCCCATGAACCGCCCCCATATATATATATATAGCGGGTGGTTCATGGGACATATGTAAAAACAATGGTATTTCAAAATATGGGTTAGAGGTTTTGGATTGAGCTGATTTTTTGTGAGGATGGTCACTATGATGAGAAGATCATCCTTGCAAAAAATCAGCTCGATCTGAAACTTCTAAATCCATCAAAAGTTATTTACAAATTATTGGCAAAAAATAGACGGTCCACATTCTAAATCACTCTTAATGGGGTTAGAAGTTTCAGATTGGACTGAATTTTTTTTCGGATGATCTTCCCATCATAGAGATCATAATCACAAAAAATCAGCTCCATCTGAAACTTCTAACCCATATTTTGAAAATTTATTAATGTTACATTGTTTTTACATATGTTTTTTTCATATGTCCCTTGATCCGTTCCCATATTTCTATATATATATATAAAATACCACCACTGATTATATTGGTACAGAATCTGAGGAGGGGGAGAAATCACCTGAGGTAGCAAATAGTCGAACAGATCACTGGGGTGTTGGTTTATTACAGGCTCATCAGCAATGTGCTTAACAATCTCCCCGGGATCAAAAATTGGGGATTGATATTGATCATATGCAGAAACGTTGTAAAGAGAAGCTCGGCCATTTATCTGTCGCACTTGATTGTCCGGGTTGGGTGCGTTAACATCATCCGGGTCATCATCTTCAATCCATTCTTCCTCTATAAAATGTGCCCCATACTGTTCGCCATTCTTGGGACCGGCTCCACTCTTTTTGTAGAGCTTATAAAGGGCATATGAGGAATCCTAAAAGACAAAAGAAAGTCAAGAGTTTGTCATCATAAAGGAAACATGTAATAAACAAGTGTTTATAAACCAACCAGACAGAGGAGTCTACCTGCGGGGCTTTGCATCTTTTGAGCTCCTCTTCACACAAGGTATATTCATGCATTACCCAATCAGTGCGTTCCCCCGAGGGAGCACGGCCTTGGTAGAAAACTAAAGTCTTCTTCAAGCCTACTGTCCGAGAATTCCTAGTAATATTGCGATCCTTTCCGGTTGTCTTCCAGTAACCATGTCTTGTTGCTCTGTTGGATCTCGCTCCGTTCGGGTACTTCCTGTCCTTTGGGGTAAAGAAGTACCACTGCCTATCCCCACTCTTCAACAAAGATTGCCCTTGAAAATTCATTCAAACAAACATTTAAGAGAACTTTAAAATACCACCACTGCAACACCTACTCTTACTACTATTAACATTGCTAATATTGACAATATTAAATTAATAAGTGAGAGAAGCATAAAAAAATCAACCTGAGTCGAGAGAGAGATGCCATAACTCTCAAAAACACCACAACTCATTGATTTAAAAGTCCTCAAAACAAAACCCCATCACTGGGTTTAGCATCATGCAGCTGAGAATGCTAATGGAATTACCCTAGCAATTCATGATCATAAGTGGACAAACCATAACAATGCACCGATAAGTAGACACCATGTAGAACTAACTCTACAAGAAGCTTCAGACAAACACATATGCACATTTTTGAATTCAATAAGACCAAGGGTCTGGAAAAACCATACAAGGCAATAGCCAACAACTAGGGTATGGAATTCCAATTGAGAAAAACCTCAACATTCATCAAGTGAAAATAAGTGACGATTGCAAGGCCAACGAGAAAAATCTGTCGCACTTGATTGTCTGTGTTGGAGTGCAATTGCAAGGCCAACGAGGCTGAAAAAACAACTTAACTTCTTCATCAAGTGAAAATAAGTGACGATTAAGCCGAGTGGACAGATCATAAACATCACACCAGCAAATGGGCACCATGTAGAACTAAACCTACATGTAGCTTCAAAACAGAAACATGTGAATGATTCCAAAGGCAATATTGACATGACCACATGCCATATAACTAGGGTTTTGAATAAACTACACGAGGGAAACAGAAAAATTCCGGTATAGAATTCCAATTGAGAAAATTTTTTACATTCTACCAATATTTCTACTGAATCATTCGTTGGAGTGTAATCTAAAAGGTCAACGGAGCTGAAAATCAACAATTGAACTTCTTCTTAATTAAGTGAAAATCGGTGAAATTGAAGCTGAACAAGATTTAGCACCCAAAAAAAAAAAAAAAAACCATTGAAAGAGCAAGTGTTTTGATAGATTGAGCTAACCAAGACAAAATTGTATACAAATCCTCCTAAATATAGACGATTCAGGATTCCAAAATTACCAAAACATAAAACCCACATCTTTGTAATCCGATCTAAATGATAATAATAAAAAAAACAAAAAATAAAAAAATAAAATTGAATATTCATATCTCATTTGCAAATTCAAGAATTCGAATCAAAGGTTAAATTGGGAATTATTGAGGAATCAATTAAAGAGAGTACCGGGCAACTCTTCAGGATGCCACTTGTAAACGTCGACCTCTCCTATTACATTGAGTTTGAGGCGTCGATGACAGATTTTCCTCTTGAGATAATAAAGGACGAGTTCTTCATCAGTTGGATGGAATCGAAACCCTGGTGGCCATGATTTTGGATTCCCTAAACCTCCATCAACACCACCGTTCATCTCTGCGTTCGATCTCAACATCTCACCAATTGATTTGGTCAAAAAAAAAAAATTATCAGAAAGGAATTCGAAACCTAGAATATAGTTACTATTTCAAAATTAACCTATCAATCGATCTAGATTCGAGAGAGGAAATATCGGAAGAGAAAATCCCCAAAAATATCTTCTTGAATCGAGAGGACGATCACCAACAACACACAAAAACACTTCGCCGTCCGCGTCTCCCCAGTCGTCTTTCTTTCTCTCTCGACGAGTAATAAGAGAGATGAAGTACCAAGTAAAATTACGGGGAGTGAATATTTTAGTTACCCTCTGTATTTTCAAATTTATAACATGCCCCTTGACCTTGATCTTTTATTTTAGACTAATTTGAAATGACCTAAATACTCTCTTACCCTACTCTTGAACCATAGGAATCTATCTACTTCAACTTTCAAAGCTAAAATAATATAATATTTTTTTTTCATTTTCGAAGATGACTGTTTTGAAAAGAAAAATCTTAGGAGTTTTTAATATCGGTTTGAGAATTAAGGGTACTTAAGTCATTGTATATTAATTTATAAGAGAAACCGAGGTCAAGGGGTGTGTCATCAATTTGAAAACAAAGCGGGTTATTTGTAAATCACCCTAAAGGATAGCCGTCAACTAACCATGGTTGAGTTATTAAATCAAATAACTTTGACTTTTCTATTACACGTGGCGATAGGTTAGTCGAGTCATTGAGTCCCCCATAAAGAAATGACTCGGGCGATTTGATTTGCCCGACATTCTGTAAATAACAGCTGAGTTAATGAAAAATTGACCAAGTCAACTGGATTTTGTCAATGAACATTGAAACATCAACTAATTCAATTTAATATTAATAATAATTAATATAATATAATAATTAAGAGCATTAAAATAAATATAAACCGATTTAAATGATTTGAATCATTAAAAAAATGACTCGATTGATTCAACTCAGTGTTGCCCAAGCAAAAACAGTGAACCGACGCTCACGTGAATGCGAACTGTGTAGATGTTTGAATTGTATGGTCGCTTTTGACTGAACATTATGAAGCTTCCTCGCAAATCATTTGGAGAATTCTTCAAAAAGTGAGGCCAGCATGACTACTTAAGTAAGATTTCAAATCTTGCAAAGGGAAAAAATAATACTTTGATAAATAAAAATATTATTATTTTTTAATTTTATTTTTAAACTTTTGATTTGGATTACAGATGATGGTGATGGTAGACGTTTAGGAAACTTTCCTTACTAATCTGGTGAGGTAAGAGATTTTCTTTTTCAAATGAGCCTATTTCGATCAGACATTCGAAAGCATGATTTTTTAGACTTGGCCGAGTCAAAATGGGGTTGGCATGGTTGAGCTGACCCCAATGTTTTAGACTGAAGAGCTCAAAGAGGCCGGGTTTTATATGATTTGACTCTTGATGTATATGTGCATTGACATGCTCACAAATTGAGGGCTTGATTGTGATTTGTTAAGACAATTAAAAGAATATCTCATATATTTATAGAATTACTAACATAGAAATTATTACAACTAACATGTCTACATGTAGATATGTATCAAGGAAAATAATCATCTTGTCTAAATAATGACAAGTGGCATAACTATGAAATTATATGGAAATAACCATCTGGTCTAAACAATGAAAAGTGGCATAACTACAAAATTATATGAAAATAACTACTTTGGGTTAGACTAAATATCTATGGGCTTTTCTTCTTTCTCCTTTACACTTACTCTTTTTCCCTCTCTTCACACGGAATGTGGAGTAGTCGGTAACATTCAGCTTGGAGCGCAACATTAAATAAAGAGAATACAATAAGTTATTAGTAAATATATCTGCTAATTGAAGATGTGAATGTACATAACCAATGTGAAGATGATCGTAGGCAACTTTTTCACGAAAAAAATGATAGTCAATGAAAATGTGCTTGATGCAAGCATGAAATAATGGATTTGAGGCTAATCATATAGCATTTTTGTTGTCACTTATTGGTGTTGAGCGGAGAAAAATACCCAAATCTTGAAGGAGACACGTTATCTAATTCATTTCCATTGTGGTAGTAGCAAAAGATCAATATTTAGCTTTCGTACTTGAACGGGAGATGGTAGGTTGTTTCTTCATGCTCCATGATACAAGATTGCAATCCAAAAAGATAGCATAACCAGCAGTGGATCATCATGTGTTTGGGCAACCAGCCTAATCTGAATCCGAATAACC